>NC_045428.1:17522515-18196890 GCF_902635505.1 Sarcophilus harrisii | reverse complement strand
ATCCCTAAAGAATGACACCAGAACCAAATACAACACTCAAAGGGTACCATCATCTCCATTGTGGATATCAGGCAACCTATGATTGGGCTAGTCATTTTAAAATATCATTTCATTGACGGCATCTGCTTAGTTCTTTTCTATTTCTTCTCTTTCTGTGGAAGTTTGTCTACCTCAGTAACATCTACTTTTTTCTTTCCTTCTTTCTTCCTTTCTTTTTTCTCCTCTAATTCTTCTTTTCCTTTCTGTTTCTATGATTAGCTGGCCCCAATTTGAAATCAGAATATATTTAAAATATCTGTTATATTTTGAATGAAATTTGTTCATATTCTGAATTTTACAACCAAGTTTTGTTCTCTCTTTCCTTCCTTCCTTCCTTCCTTCCTTCCCTTCCTTCCTTCCTTCCTTCCTTTCCTTCCTTCCTTCCTTCCTTCCTTCCTTTCTTCCTTTCTTCCTTCCTTCCTTCCTTCCTTCCTTCCTTCCTTCCTCCTTCCTTCCTTCCTTCCTTTCCTTTCTTTCTTTCTTTCTTTCTTTCTTTCTTTCTTTCTTTTCTTTCTTTCTTTTCTTTTCTTTCTTTCTTTCCTTTCCTTCCTTCCTTCCTTCCTTCCTTTCCTTTCTCTTTCTTCTTTCTTTCTTTCTTTCTTTCTTTCTTTCTTTCTTTCTTCTTTCTTCTTCCTTCCTTCCTTCCTTCCTTCCTTTCTTCTTTCTTTCTTTCTTTCTTTCTTTCTTTCTTTCTTTCTTTCTTTCTTTCTTTCTTTCCTTCCTTCCTTCCTTCCTTCCTTTCTTTCTTTCTTTCTTTCTTTCTTTCTTTCTTTCTTTCTTTCTTTTCTTTCTTTCTTTCTTTCTTTCTTTCTTTCTTTCTTCCTTCCTTCCTTCCTTCCTTCCTTCCTTCCTTCCTTCCTTCCTTCCTTTCTTTCTTCCCTCTCTTTCTTATATACACATACAGATACAGACAGATGCACAAAAAACTTTAGTCAATCCTTCTTTAAAATGCCAATGAAGTTAAGTTGTTTTTAACTTAACTTACAGTGCAGGTTAAAAAATGTATATAGAATCTGGGAAGGATAATGAAGATGAAGGTGCTGGTGGTAACTGTGTGTGTGTGTGAGTCCACATCCAGAATTTTTATCTCAAATTTGAACTAATCTGACAAAGTATATTGACAACGGAGAAATTTGGTTAATTATTAACATTTTAATGAAACTTTCCTATATTTATTAACAAAATGTCACCATTTAACACACATCACCCTACTACTTCCCTCCATGATTTAATGAATTAGATAGATTTATTTCATACTGGATTATTTTTCCTTAAGAAAATTGGCATATTTTTTCTAGACAGTATTATCTTCAGGGACCAAAGAGCAAACAAAGAAAATATTATTTTTTTCTTAAAATTTTTTTTATCACAACCTATTTTGCAACCAATATTTCCTTCATTTCTTAATCTCTCTCCCATTCCTCTTCCTAGCGAACCATCCCTTGTGATAAAAAATTAAAAGACATCTTATGTAAAAGTTCAGCAAAACCAATCAATGTTTCAGTCACATCTGAAGTATATGCAAGATTTTCCAAGTCTATAGTGGCCCACTCATGCAAGGAAGGGAAGTGCATATTCTAAACACGTCTCCAGAGCTGAGATTGGGCATTCTAATTTACAAAACGATCAGTTTTCTCTTCCCTTTTTTGTTTCATTCTTTTTCTTTCCATTGTTGTGATCATTATGCATCTTGTTCCCTGGTTTTGCTCACTTCATTCTGTCTCTGATCATTCAAGTTTTTCCATACTTCTCTGAATTCTTCACATTTGTGGTTTCTTCCAGCACAGTAATATTCCGTGACATTCACGTACCACCAGGAAGCAGGTGTTTTCAAAACCCTGGGGTTGCAGATTGGTTCTTTGTCAAGAGTAATGACAACCATCTTTAAGGTACTTCCCCTTCTTTGCAGTCATCCCGCTATCTGAGGTGGCAGAACAGAAAAAGGAAAGAGACTTGTGGTTCAGAAGAAGTTTTTATTTTTATCTACTTCAGGGAAGAAGGAAAATTGTGTAGATTTTATGTGTACAGTTTTCTTCCCTCATAGGATGTAAAGGAAGGCTCTATTTCATTCTTAGCTTTGCATCTCTAGTGTTTGCCACAATGCATGGAATAAAGGAGACATTAAATAAACACATATTGATTGATTAATTAGTTAGTTATTCAGTTGGTTGGTTTAGGTTAATGGCTTCTATTCAAGGAGAGTGCTTTGAAAATAGTTCAAAATGTGTACAGCTGTAGAAAATCAAAATTGCCTAAGCTCAGAGTGGAAAAAACACCCAGTGGCCATCAAAAGCCTGACCAAGAATCCTGATGGACAAATGATGTTGTAACCTGTATTTGAAGCCGCTTAATAGGAGGAACCCACTCTCTCTTGAGGCCTTTTGACAACTTTATTGTTAAGAAGCTTTTCCTGATTTGGAGCTAAATTAGATTCTTTGCAGTTTTTAGACAGTAATTTATGATCTGCCTCAGACACATTTCCTTAATTTATGGGTATTCTTAGTAAATTTAGCCTAATAACTAAAGTCTATGCTTCCATCCAAAAGTTTAGAAACCAGACTTTAGCTTTGACTATATAATCCTCCCTAGAAAAATGTTTCTTTTGCTGACTAATCAATTCATGAAGAGTAACTGCTCACTCTGGAAAATATAGGAATGAGTCATTGAGGTTAGGGAATATCCTACATACTCATTGCTCTAGTTAAAACTTCAACTCATTTAAAACTGATTAAAGGAGCACATAACAAGCAACAAGCTATTTAGTTTTCTCTTTCTGGTTCATAGGAGATAATATTTCACGTTTGGTCAGAAATTCCCCACTTCCTTGGAAATTATTAATGGATTGCAAAAGCCAATATTCTTGACTTTATTCCAAGACCAGTTCTTTTTTTTTTTTTTTTTTTTTTAAGGCATTTAAGTAAACATTTTGAAGATCACAGACCTAAATTTACAGCATTTCTATTATTTTATGTGTAAATAAGTAGTGAATACATTTCCACCCACTCACTTATTCTACTAAACATTCGAAATAATTATAATATAAAATAATAGATAAGTTAAATATGAATAATTTTTTAAAAGTTTAGTCATTGGATTAATTGAGAGGCACACAATTGAAAAATGACTTTGTTTCATTTATCTGATTTCCCCCCCTCCCCCAATTAATACATGTGATTTCATTGCTCTAAGGAGCTCCTATTGTATAAACTCACTTTACACAGTACTTCAGCTGCTCTGCAACTTAGAGTCTTAGAGACTTGTCTGGGGCTCTGAGAAGTTGTGTAATGAGAATTGCACGGTGAACATGGAGAAAAGCAAAAATGGGCTCTCTGTCCCAAGGCAGCTCACATTCTAATAGGGTAGACACCATGCAAATAATTATAAATTATAATAAAATATGATAAGAAAAAAATTAAAAATAGATCTATCATCTATCTATCATCCTCTATCTATCATCTATCTATCTATCTATCCATCTATCTATCTATCCATCTATCTATCTCTCTATCTCTCTATTATCTATTTATCATCTGTCTATCTATATCTATGTATTTATCCACACATACATATCTCTTGAGCCATTGCCAGCTACCTTTCTAGCTGACATTCTGATTCACTGATCATTGACTAGAAATATGGTGTCTTGTCTCCCCAAAGTGAAGGATCTAGGAAACCACCTAAATTAACCATACTTTACACACACGCACAACACATGAATATATATGCATAAATGATGAGTACATACATGTAATGCACAATGGGTACTTACAAACATGTGTTTTATATGTATGTACATGTGTATGACTATAAATACACAGATGGATGCATATTTCTCCTTTTCCCTGAATTTATCTGAGTCTCTGCCTATTTTTCTCTCTCATTCTCATTTCTTTCTTTTGCCTTTACTACTTATAACAGAATAATATATGTACATATACATTGTTTTTTATTAAATTACTCAGAGAAAAGCCTCCAGGAAGCCCTAGAAGAGGCAAGAGAAGGTGAAAGTAAAGCATGTGACTGCTTCAGTTTTGATGTAATAATGAAGGTTCATGTCCTCAATCATAGTACAAACCCATATGTATATATTAAAATATATAAGTGGATACGCACATGCATGTGAATGGTGACAACAGGGCAAATAGAGTGAGAGTCTTGGAGTCAAGGAAATACTGACACTCATTAACTCTGTGACCCTGGGCAAGTCATGTAATCTCATCAACTACCCCTTTGTCCTGGACTCCTCATTCACACTCATAATATACACCCAATACTGTCAAGTCTTGAAGTCTCTGCCTTCACAATGCTCTCTATGCTTACCACTGCCATCTTAATTCAACTTCTTACCCCTTCCTGTCTAAACTATTGCAGCAGCCTCCGCAGTGATCTTTCTGACTCAAGTCTCTCCCCACTGCAGTCCTTTTGACACGGAACATGCCAGTAATGTCCCTAAGTGCAGAGATATGTGACTCTTATACTCAATCAATCCCTATTGGTCCTCCATTGCCTCTACGCTCAAATACAAAGTCCTCTGTTGAACAACCTGGCCCCAACTTATTCTCCTTCCCTCCACATATACTTCTATCATTTAATCTGTCTATCTATCTCTTTATCTATCTGTCCATCCTTTATATTTATGCTCTATCTATTTTGTACTTTTCCCATTAGACTGTAAGCTCTGTAAACAAGGCTTGTGCTAGTCTTTTTACTTGAATCCTCAGGCCTGGGCACTTAATAAATTCTTTGATTGATTGATGTAAGTAACTTCTGAATACCTCAGGTAACCCCCTACAACACAATCTATTAAATCATAGAGGGTTTGCTTGGCAGCGGTGAACTCCTATAGGAATTTCCCAGCATAGATTGGCAAAAACTTGAAATGCTGGGGATTTGCCTCAAGCACGTGGAGGTAAAATTCTTCTTCCAGTTGTCCAGCTAGAAAATGTCAGAAATGGTATTTGAATTTGAATGTTTCTGCCTAAATTTCTCTTCTCTCCTTTCTGTTCCCCTCCCTCCCTACTTCTCTCCTCCCTTTCTCTCTCCTCTCTTCTTTCTCCTTCCCTTCTCTCTTCTCTCCTCTCTCTCCTCCCTTTCCCTCTCCTCTTCTCTTTTCCTTTCCCCTCCCCCTCCTTTTCCTTCCCCTTTCCCCTCCTCTTCTATCATCTATCTATCTATCTATTTATCTATCATCTATTATCTTTCTATCCTTTATATTTATCCTCTACATATTTTGTACTTTTCCCATTAGACTGTAAGCTCTGTGAACAAGGATTGTACTAGTCTTTTTACTTAAATCCTCAGGCCTGGGCACTTAATAAATTCTTTGATTGATTGATGTAAGTAACTTCTGAATACGTCAGGTAACCCCCTACAACACAATCTATTAAATCATAGAGGGTTTGCTTGGCAGCGGTGAACTCCTATAGGAATTTCCCAGCCCAGATTGGAAAAACTTGAAATGCTGGGGATTTGCCTCAAGCACGTGGAGGTAAAATTCTTTTCCCAGTTGTCCAGCTGGAAAATATCAGAAAGCATATTTGAACCTGAGTCTTCCTGTCTAAATTTCTTTCCCCTCCTCTTTCCTCTCCTTCTCTCCCCTCTTCTCCTTTCCCTTTCAATTTCTTCTTCTCCTTTCTCCTCCCCTTCCCTCTTCTCCTCTCCTCTGCCTTCCCCTCTCCTCTCCTCCCTCCCTTCCCTTCTTATTCCCTTCTCTTCTCTCTTTTCCCCTCCCCTCCCTTTCCTTCCCCTTCCCTTCCCTCTTCTATCCATCCATCCATTTTCTTTCTCCCTCCTTCCCTTCCTCCCTCCCTCCCCTTCCTTCTTTCCTTCCCTCCTTCCTTCCTTCCTAAAAAGTTAGGGCAACAGGATCCAGTGGGTGACCTTGGCATTTTCTGTGTGTGACCAAGCACTCCACATTACCTGCTGCAGTCACCTTCATGGCTGTTGGCCAAATTGTTCTCATCTGTCCATTCCTTCGGGGGAAGTCTTCCCATGATGCTTGGGGTACACATCCCTCTAATTCACTGATGGGTTTGAGATTTTGGGTTCCCCTCATCCAGGTTTAGCATGTTTACTGAGGTGGGTTTACCAGGATGTGGCCACTGTGCATCCTCCAGCTTCTCGGAGTCATGGGTAAGAATTGGGTGACAAGTGAACACTGAAGATGGATGAGTGGCCCTGAAAAGGGTTCAGTAAGCCCTTATATCAGAGATACTAGTCTACCCTGAACACCCATGCACCTCAAGGTAGCCCGAGTGTAGGTGTGTGCCTGTGTATATGAGAAGATGCCTGTTGTTGTTGTTACAGAGTTTTGGTCGGTAGCCAAACCGAAGGGCTCCCCCCTTCTCCTGCCTCCCCCTTTTAGTGCTTTCTAAGGTTTCTTTAGGCTTCAGGATAATTTCAATGGCCTTATCTTCATCATGGAGGTGGGAGTAAAAGATAGTCAGAGTTGGAATTTAGTAACTCTAATAAAACTGGGAGTTCATTTATTAATTCATTCATTATTAATTCATTTATTCATCCATCCATCCATGTCAAAGGTCTATTCTAATATTTCACGATATTAGACAAGATGATAATGAGATGACACATTTGCCTATTTGGGGGAAGGAGAAGTGTTGTCCAGGAAATGTTTTTTATTCTAAACAGGGATCTCCTATTCGAAGTCTGACTTCTTAGTTTTACATAGGAAGAAACTAAGATCAGACCTATAAAAAAAAAATCACATTCAGAATGAATTGTTCTGTCTGCTAAAAACCTGCATGAAATAGGATGAAGGCAATATCCTAGCCTCTTTCTGAGGAAGGTTTGTGCTGTAACACAGGATTGGATCGCCAAATGATGATATGGAAAAGCATCAGCATAAAAAAATTTTATGTCAGTTATGATTATTTAATCTCTGCCGTTTCCCAGGTGTATCTTCTCTGCCATGCTGTTGATAAACAATGACAGATGAAGTGACCTGGGAGTTTCCCATATCTCTTGGAATTGAAAATAGAGATGGCAAAGAAACATGAAGGAGAACAATGGGCAACGGCTGATGTTCACCTTAGCTTCTAAAAAAAGCTGTAATGGCCCAAGAACACCTACTACCCTGCATGTTTTCTGGAAGCTGAAAGTGTCACTTGGATCTTTTTTATTTATTTTTGCTGAGGCAATTGGAGTTAAGTGACTTGCCCCAGGTCACACAGCTAGGAAATGTTAAGTGTCTGAGGCCACATTTGAACTCAGGTCCTCCTGACTATAGGGCTGGTAGTCCACTAGCTGCCCTGTGTTACCTGGATCTTGCTTGGGCTGTTATGCACAAGTCTTGCCACTTCCCATGCTTCAAATGCTTTTAGGCAAGATGGCCATTTCTCTCAAATTCTACCTTTGTGTTATGTGCTTATTGTCCAAAATGAAAGATTTTTTTGTCAACTTCCTTAGGAAGCTGCTATTGTCTTTGCATTCATGGTGTTTAGCATAGTGCTTGGCATACTGCAGGTGTTTAATAAAAATTGATTGTTTCATATAGTGCTTCATATATTTAGTAGTGTGGTAGAGCTAAGCTAGATTCAGATCCTGATCTATTTGGATGATCTCTGAGTCACTTAACTATTTGGACCTCAATTTCCTCCTTTGGAAAAAGGAAGGAGTTGACTTCCAAGTGGTGCTTTACTGTCTCTTGACACAGTGTTCTCATTAACAAAAAGCATATTTGGCTAGGACTCAGCAGGCTGTTCATTCCCTTTCTTTTATCTTCTAAATAAAAGTTTTATATTTGTTTTAAATATATATCTTGCCCCAGTTTTAAAAGAAAGACTTTATTTTTTTTCTTAATTTTTGTCTAGTGATTTGTTTTTCTCCAAGAGATTTGTAGGGGAGTGGTTTTTCCCATTAGTCTTAGTTGATGGTAATTTTCAACGAAGTTGACATGTGAATTTCTCTTTCTTTTAGATTTCAATGGTATCTTATTTTTCCAATTCCATGTAAAGATAGTTCTCAACATTAATTTTTGTAAGATTTAGAGTTCCAAATCTTTTCCTCCCTCCCTCCTTTACTCCCTTCCTCTAGATAGCAAACAATCTAATATAGGTTATACATTTGCAATCGTTTTAAATATAAATATATTAGTCATATTGTGAATGAAAAACAGAATAAAATGGAAAAATCACAAGAAAGAAAAAGCAAACAAGCAAAAAGGTGAAAATACTATGCTTCCATCTGCATTCAGTCTCCATAGTTCTCTCTCTAGATACAGATTTTATTTTCTATCCCAGATCTCTTGAATGGTTTTGGATCACCACATTATAAAGTCTATGTCTATCATAGTTGGTCATCACATAATCTTGCTCTCACTGTGTACAATGTTCTTCTGGTTCTGCTCACTTAATTCAGCATCAATTCTTTCTAGGATTTTCTGAAAACTGACTGCTCAATATTTCTTATAAAACAATCTTATTCCATTACATTCATAGACTATAACTTATTTAGTTATTCCCCAATTGACAGGTATCCACTCTTGGCAAATCAATTTCTAGAAGTATAGGTTCCTTTGTGTGTGTTCTTGAGTTTTGATTTATGTTTTGAACCAATAGAGAGAAGCTGTGTTATCTTAAAATCCAATAAATGGTTGACTACCATCTTCAAAAAAGCCAAAAGAAGAGTTTTGAACCAGATAACTATATAGATAACCTTCAGATCTCTTCTAACTTTGACATTGTATGATTAGAAAATTAAATTCAAAGGAAGCTATAATTTGGTTGGCAAGTCTTGGAAGACTGGGTTGGAGATGGAGGACCTGAGCTCAATCCCCAATTTTGCTACTTCTTATTTGTGCAAAATTGAGCAATTCTTTTCACTTGCTATTTTCAGCTTGCTCATTAAAATCATACATACTTAACAATAATAATGCTAACACAATTTGACAATTGTTTAAGATGCTGAAAATCATTATGAAAATAAATTACTATTTGTAACAATCATTTTAGTATCTTCTATTTAACAATATAGGGAAATAGCCTCTTAGAAAATTTATTTATATATAAAGCTTAGATTTATAGCCACAACTAACATACTGATTTCTTTTGCTTGATCACTTCTTTGTTGTTTTTATTTTAGGTGAGGTCATTGGGAAGTAATAGCAATGTTAAAAATAACAATAAAAAAGCATTCCCTTACATCTCCTCTATTCCCTATGATCATTATTTTCTAATCTTAAAAAAATTTTATTTAATCATCCATCATTTTTTTTTCTTTCTTCCAACTTGGAAAAAAGAAGAAATACAAAGTCCCTGTCACATATGAATATAATCAAGCAAAACAAATCCCCACATTGGTCATGTTTAAAAATGTGTGTCTGTCTGCATATTACTTTATCATCTATACGTTATGAAGTGGACATCATTCATCATCATCAATCCTTTGGAATCATGGCTGCTCATTGCACTGATCAGAGATCTTAAGTCTCTCAGAATTGTTCATTTTTATGATATTGCTATTATAAATTGTTTTCCTAGTTCTGCTCATTTTACTCTCTATTAGTTCATACAAATCTCTGAAAACATCCCTTCCATCATTTCTTATACTATAGTTTTCCATTATGTTCATATACCATAATTTGTTTTACCACATCCCAATCTGTAATAATTTCTTTAGTTTCCATGTCTTCACCACAAAAGAATGCTGCTATAAATATTTTTAGGGACATGTGTATCATTTAACTTTTTCTTTGAGTACAGTTTAGTAGTGGTTTCCCAGGGTCAAAATGCATGCTTGGTTTAGTAACCTTTTGGAAATAGTTCCTTTTTTCTTTCCTAAATGGCTGGATCAATTCACAGTTCCACCAACAGTACCACTACCCGTCAACCTCTTCCTACCTACTGGATCTGTCTTACTTAAGTGTCTCCAATCTTTAAAAAATCCTCACTTGATCCTAATATCCCCTTTAACTATCATTTTCTTTGTCTCCTACTTTTCACAGTCAAAATCTTAAAAAAACTTGTCTTTTCTTGTTGAGCTCACTTCCTCCCTTTCATTCACTTTGCAAAAAAGCTTCTGATTTCATCACTTAGCTGAAAGCACGTTCTCTAAGGTTATTCCCTGATCTCTAAATTGGCAAATCCCATGGCCTTTTCTCAGTCCCCTAGGCATTTTTCTGGATACCCTGGGAATATTTAGTAAATAGAGAGAAGCTATTGAAATGGACCAGATAGTCTTCTATGTAGCAATTTGCCTGACATCTCTGTATCATTTAACTTCGGTGATCATCCTTTCCTCCTGAATAGTCTCTCTTCTCTAGGTTTTTTTTTTTTGTTGTTGTTGTTGTTCTCTTTCTACTTAAGCCCATGAAAGATGCTCAAGTTAGATTAGACAAGAATTTATTGGGCATTTATTATGTGTCAGGCACTGTACTAACCACCAGAAATACAAATACAAGCAAAAGTAAGGACCATTCCCACCTTTAAATAGCTTATAGTAGACAACAAAGCATAAAAGTAAGTTGAACAAATGATGGGAAGTAACTTTGAGGGAGCAAGGCAGCAGAGTCTAAAGAGATGAGAGCAGAACTAGGTAAAGCATCATAGTTAAGCGACATGGTCTTCCAGCAGGATCTAAAATGAGAAAATTGATACATGAGGATCTGGTCCATGGGACTTAAATGCCAACCACTTTCTCCTTTATTCTTTAAACATTTCCAGGACGTACCACAAAGTCCATGAATGTTTGGAACGGCTTTTTATTTTCTTGATGGAATACACTGAGAAGTTATATAATCTGCTTGAATAACTGGGGGTAGAATGAGTGGAAAGCTGGTCTGACAAAGAGAAATCTTTGAGGGGGAAGAAAGGAAGCAGAGGGGACGTAAAGATCCTACTCTCAAAAAATACTTGGTTATGTTTCTCTCTATGCCAGAGATCGTGTCTTTGCATGATGTCCTCTCTATTTTCTTGTTAAAGCTTGTTTGAAGACTTGAACAGGACCAACTTCATTTAGGAGATGTGATTTATTGTGACCATAAAAACAAGCAAACAAAACCCCAAGAGAATTTGTATTAAACTCCCTTCTCCTACTGCTTACCACTATGTGATCTTGAATAAGGCATTTCACATCATGGAGTATCAGTTCCTTCACTGTAAAATAAGGAAATTGGATTAGATGTTCTCTTCTTCCCCTTGATTTTTTTTTTCCTGAGGCAATTGGGGTTAAGTGACTTGTCTGAGGCCAGCTTTGAACTCGGGTCCTTCTGACTTCAGACCCATACTCTATCTACTGCACCATCTAGCTGCCCCTTCCCTTTGATTTCTAAGCCTAAATACAAGAACACTTCTTGTAGAAGCCAGGACTGCTTAGAAAATTTCAGATCACAGTATTTTAGAGACAATCAAGAAAATAATATTTATTACTTTATAATCAGAAAAAATAATTATAACCAAACCATTATTAGTCAGATTCACTGCCAATTTCATTTATCTGACTTGACCTCAAATGAGTTTTGAATGTTCCCATGGAGTGAAAATATTCAAATGATTGCCTTGCAGCCTTTGAAAGCAGTGCTCAAAGGTAAGTGTTAAAAATATTTTAAGCACCTAAAATATAACCACATTAACAGTGTGTAAAAAAGTTCGCCTTCAGGGGCTGCTTTGAGCAGATCAACACTCATTTGATGTACAAATATGGATTTTAATACAAAATGCACATGGCAAAGGAAATCATCACTGACAGGGTTTTATTCAGAAGTTTGCCCCAAGTCCAACTGGGTCTAAACAAAATCTCCACAGGCTTTGTGGAGATCCACAGATCGGCACCCTTTGAATCAAGCCATCAGATTAAAGTATTATCTTAAGGAACTAATAGAGTGTTTGTGCAAAATGATAAGTAAATCTTAAAATTATATAAAAATGGCTACTGTTGTTATTATTCTTTGAAAGACGCCACAACAAAGACAGCTTAGTTTGATGATGATTTTGGTTGTTATGAGAATTATAAAACAAGGAGAGCGCTATTGTCATGAAGGATGTCTGTCCAGTGCAGAGCCAATCTTTCAATTAAATATTTACTAAATACCTACTATGTATTAAAAGTTCTGGGGTTACAAATATAAAGTATTAAAAAGAGCTTGCATTTTATGATAGACAAATACTTGTTGTTTGTCCTTTGTTCTCAAAGAGGACCATGACATGCTAATAAATTGGATTTGAATGAGGGAGGGCTGTGCAAGGTCACCTACCTCACCTTGCCCTCCAGAGCCATCTGGGTTCAGTGACAAGATAAAGGTCAAGAAAATTTAAGATGGCCCTGGATGAAATGGGGAGATCTTGGCCTTTTTAAGTAAAAGTTTTCAACAGGTCTCAGTTTGACTGAGGCAACACCCATTCAGTGACTAAGGCTTTCCCCTAGTCCAAAAAGAATCTGTGAAAGAGGAGACAATATACAAACACAAACGGCAGAAATATGCCATGTGGCCGACCCAGGCTTAACTCTGAAGCTCAGGCCAATTTGAAGACACCAGCACTTCCAGCCAATGGAAAAAAGGTTCCTTTTAATTGTGTGGTAGGGCAGTGAAGAACGTCCACTCATGCTCCAGTTTGTGATTAACCCAGAAACAGCCCTCTAGTATATTCCCCATGGGTAATGCAGATGGCATTTACACATTCACCAGACCCCAATAACACTGCGCCCCATGTGAAAAACTTCCCATCCCTGGCAAACAGTCAGGTGTGTACTTTGAATATTATCTAGCATCCTTTTCTTGGGTCTGAGAAGATGCTCATCGGACCCTGCTAACACTATGTCCCATGTGAAAAACTTTCCATCCCTGGCAAATAGTCAGGTGTGTACTTTGAACACAATCTAGCATCGTTTTCTTGGGTCTGTAAAGATGCTCATCGGACCCTGCTAACACTATGTCCCATGTGAAAAAGTTCCCATCCCTGGCAAATAGTCAGGTGTGTACTTTGAATACAATCAAGCATCGTTTTCTTGGGTCTGGGAAGATGCAGAAACCTTTTTTTTCATTTCACTTGCCAGTGTCACCTGAGAAAGTCTCATTTTCCATCTGGCTACACATCTTTGAACCTCATCATGCTCTCTAGAATCTCATCATCCTGCAAGATTACATCACCCTGAAACTTACACCCCCTCACTGCCCCTGGCTTCCAGGTCCCTCCCATCTTCCTTCTGATTGGAGAGAGTCAAGACTAAATAATGGAGAGCTCCTCCCACATCATGACTGATGAACTGAAAAGAGGTAATGTAGTGTGAACTACAATTCCACATAGTCAGTGGAAATCACAATGATAGGGCAGCTAAAAAGGGAGGGGGCAGTGGGCAGAACATTGGCTCTGGACTCAGGAGGACCTGAGTTCAAATGTGGCACTTGACACTAGCTAGCTGTGTGACCTGGGCAAGTCACTTGAAAAAAGGAAAGAAAGTCACAATTATGTCCCAATAGAAACTTTTGTGGGATCAATAACAAAAAAGGGAACAATTCACAATGTTTACCAACTTTACAAAGTTCTCAACAAATGCCTGGTATTGTTTGCTTGAATGGTTTTTCTCAAGCAAAACAAAAAAAAAGGGGGGGGGGAGGAAGAAAGAAAGGAAAGGAAGAAAGAAGGAAGGAGGAAAAAAACCCCAAGGATAAAATAATAGATTTCTTGCCTTAGAAATCCAGAGTTTCCCAGACCAAGTGGAACTTTTCCCATAGAGAAGTCAGCTGTGGTAAGCAAAAACTCTGCCATGGTTTTTTCCATACATGATATCATCCAAATAGGGTCTGCACAACATTTTCTAGGGATCTTTATGCAGAACATACCAACATTTCTCTAGGCGTGCCTGTACCATAATGCAATCTTAGGAAAGACACTGCCAAATTTCCCCTGGCTCCAAAGGGTACCTCAGTTGTCTCCCAATAGATCCCAATGACTTCAGGATAATCCAAAAGGAACTTCAAGCTTATCGGACAGGTTCAGTTAGGAAAAGGACAAAATCAAATACTTGGAGTTGCTCTGAACATAGGCAGATTTTATGAAGTTTTAGGGAATATTGATCTCACGATAGGAGAAGAAATTGCATCTCTTTAAATGTGAAAGGAAAAAAAAATCAACACTTTCCAACCAGTATTCTTGTGGTATAAACTCTATATTTTTCATTTTAGAATCAATACCAATATTTACACAAGATTCAGCCATACAAGTATCTCTCAAAGAATCGATAAATGAAAAATTTACAAAATTACCTTAATGGAACTGAATTGAAAGGAAACATATCCTGGAATAATAATAGCCAACATTCATAGAGTGCTTACCATGTGCCAGGCATTGTGTTAAGCTCTTTATGATTATTATTTCATTTGCTCCTCACAATCCTGGGAGGCAAGTGCCATCATTATCTCCATTTCATAGATGGGGAAACTGAGGCAAAGACTTGTTCAAGATAATAAAGCTAGTAAATGTCTGAGAATGAAAAACCCTTCACTTCTGATTACAGCCTAGTAAATTTTATGTACTATGCTACCTAGCTTCCCTGGGTGGAGTGTGAGAGGGTAGTGATGGTGGAGAATCAATAGTACAATTATAATTTAAGGATTTTTTTTTAGTAAATTTCTCCAGGATCCCACAAATTTAGTGTCTCTAAAACTTAAATTACAAGGGAGAGGGACTTTCTAGTCATTCTCTTAAATGTGAAGGGCTTTATTTTATCCTGCAGCAGGCCCTACATGCAACATGGTTGACTGATCCCATTTTCTCATGGCTGTAAGTTCCTTCTTACTTTAAGATTATTTTTAAGATTAAGACTTTAAGATTATTTTGAAGATTACTTTCAGTACCCTGAAGGGTCTGAGATCTCTCTCTTAGTGTCATTATCTTAATATTCCACCCCATCCCTGGTGTCCTCTCATTTTAGGAGCCCAGTCACTAGCATCTTAGTTCCATTTAACTAATTAATCTAACTTTTACAAAGGAATATTTATTTAGAAGCTATAGCAAGAACAAATATGCCAACATTCTTCCCATCACCTCAGAGACATAATCCTCCATGTTATTTACCTCATATTTACCTTGTCCAATCCTTCTTGGTTACAAATAAGTTAATGTGGACTGTTATACCCGGAGAAAAAGTTCCCTTCTGCCCTAAAAGCTTAAGTCTGTTAATCCACAGGTTCCAAAGACTGAGCTGTCTGTGGAATGGCCAAGTCGTTCTGCTTGGGGAGATCTTTCTTTAGTTACCTCTTAAAGGAGGAGTCCTGAAAAAGCCTGGTAAGTGGTACCATGAATTATGCATAAGGGACTTATTTCAAGTCATGCATTTAAAATGGGCATTAAAAATATAACCTTGATTCTCTGTTTTCTTTGCAACCAGCCCCAGGAGCTCACCAGCACAGAAGCAAAATGGAGTCTGATTGATTGGATTGGAGACATTTACATAATGGGAAATTTCTCACAGAGTAAAAAGCCAATCCCATAGAAACAGATGGCTCCTAGCTGAGAGCCACCAGATTCGGTTCTCGGATGGCTCTCTTTTGGACTTCTCTTTCCTGTACTAACTGATGGATCTGTCATGCTGATCTTCTCAATCCTGACCTTGCCTCTATTCCACAGGCTGGAAAATGGCAGTTAAATGGGTTGCTGAAACCTTCAGATAGAAGCAGAGGAGTTTCAAGAGCTCCTTCCATCACATCCTGCTAAAGGGGCCAACAGAAGCCAATGTCTAATCTTGTGGTGATTCTCCATTAGGTTCCGGTGTCACTAATTTTTTATGGATGAATCACATTCTGTATTGATGTGAGATAATTCCCTCTCAGCATCAGGGAGACCTAAATACAAGAACACAGAAGAAATATACATACCAAGTGAAACCAAAGGAACCAAGGAATAGGATGATCAAGATTGTGACTCCACAGGGTCATCAGATGACTTAAACTCACCATCAAGAAAGCTGTGATCAAGCTCCAATAAATCCATTTGCAGAACTTCTATAATGGATCTACCGATAACCAGTAGAAATCCTTCCTTCCAGATAACCTAAAATTGGGCCAACTTCTGTGACTCAAATCTTACGGAAATGGAAACTATTCAATTGCCCTTCTTATAATAAAACTAACATTAGAATGTCAGACCTTTTTTTGTATCTTCAGCACAGTGTCTGGTACATAGTAAATGCCAAATAAATGCCTATTGACTGACTGTCATTCACATATATTACATGTTCTACAATTTCAGAGTTTCAATGATTGTCTTGGGAGTGCTTTTTCAGTAGCTCAAAAGAAGCACAAGGTGCACAAATTCGTCCATTTTAGCTGTTTAGATGGATTATTTGTGCTTGGCTTGTGGTAGAGCTCTCTTGGCTCATGCTGGTCTGATTAGCCACAGACTACATTATTATAGATTAGTCAGACACATTGTATGCTGACCCTGACATAGTGATTTCATTTTGGTTCTCTTGGATTACAAAGGACAACAGCCATTTTTGGGATAATTAATTAGAGAAATTATGACTTGAGCCCCCATCCATATAACATAATTTATTATGGCCAGTCAGATAAACTCAGTGGCAAAAACATTTGATCAAAACAATGGAAACAACAAGGAGGCAGTCACAACTGCAACTTTTAGCTCTAGATGGGATATAGTGAAATTTCCCTTTAATTCCTCTGATTCCCCAGTAGGAAAGTAAGATGGAGTCACTTTAGAACTCACAGTGCAGGGGTAAGCACTTAGAGTATCTGACTCTTAGAATTTCTTTTTAAGAAGTTTTCCTCCTTGTTTCCCCTTCTACCCAAAGGGACCAGATTTAAATTAAATGTCCCATTTTCCTGGGAATGTTGCAAATGCCATAGGTGTGCCTGATGGCCAAAGAGTTGATTCCCTTCTTTATTGGAAGTCTTTTAACTATGATGAATGTGCGGGGTGTGTGTGTGTGTGTGTGTGTGTGTGTGTGTGTGTGTATGTCTTGTGTATGTGTATGTTGTGTGTGTGTATGTCTTGTGTGTGTGTGTGTGTGTGTGTGTGTGTGTTTAAAAGGTATAATTCCAGCTGAACTGGCCAGCCAGCCACTTTATCGATGATTTTATGCAGATTGACTCCTCTGTGTCTTGGTATCCCACACCAACTCAGATCAAGCACCTTTTCTGATTCCTCTCCCTCTTCCTCTCACTGTTAATCCCATGCCCTCTGAAACTGCTTTGTATTTATCTTATATATATCCTGTATTTATTTATCTGGGAACATAGTGCATTCTCACAGTAGAACAGTAAAGCCCGTGAGGACAGGAGCTGTCTCATATTTGGGATTCACACTAGCAAGTCAGCCCATAATAAATGCTTATTATTGTTATTGCTATTATTATAAAAGTCTCTCCCATCTCTGGAGTTATCTGGTCCTAGTTACAATTTCTGGCTTCGAATATTCCATGGTAAATTGTTCCATGTAATTTTCTTCTGACTGAATAATTTGCTATGCCCTCCTACCCGTGCAGACACTGTGGGAAATAAAGTCCTAAGAGCTGTCCACCTCCATCAGTAATTTTACAAAATGCTTTATATACATCAACTCCTTTGATAGTCCAAACCACGCTGCATGAAGGGACATTAAACAGACGTCAGCCCCAGCTTGCAGATGAAACTCGGAGGATAAATGCTTTGCAGGGATCACATAGCTACTGGGGTTCAGAGGTAGAATTTGCATCCAGCCATCCTTTCTACGTTGCTCTGCTGTCTTTCCTTTTATGATAGACAGGAACTGCAGCCCATGGAGTTAGCAGGCTCAGTTGTGCTTTGAAGCCCATTTGGATGGTCTGCTTTCCTTCCAGCTCAGGAAGGTTAGGATAAAAATACAGCTTCACTTCCATTTTGAACTTTTCACAGTAGCTTTAAAAATGACCTTAAAAGTGATCCAGATCAGAGTTCTATATACATACTAACACATATGGATATATACACACATGTAAATGTATGTGTGTCTATCTATCATCTATCTATCTATCTGTCTAATTTTTAGGGGCACAATGGATGCTGCTTTTTACATGAGGATTCTGGGAAATATAGTGATGATGACCCCAAGATGTGAACTGGGTAGACATGGGAACCAGTCTGTAAAGACTGGTGAGTTCTAGGAGCAGTCACAGTAGCAACAACAACAGTAGCAATCTAAAGAGAAGAAGCAGATGTGGGAGAAAGGGGAGAAAGGGAGAGAGGATGAGAAAGAGAGAGAGAGAGGCTGTGAGAGAGTGGAAAAATAGAATTGAGAGGCTGCTACAAATGGGAGTCCTGTCCCTCTCTTCCCCCCAGGATCAGCCACAAGCTTCCAGAAGGGAGCACTCCAGAATGGGAGTTGGGCTGATCCCTTTCAGCTGTGAACCCCTGCAATGGAGGGGCCATTTCTTTCACCTCTTCCTCCCTCCTTACTCTCCCCTTTTATCCAAAGGAACCAGATTTAAACCAAATGTCCCATTTCCCTGGAAATGTTGCAAATGCCATAGGTGTGCCTGATGGCCAAAGACCTGCTTTCCTTCTTTTCTGGAAGTCTTTTAACTGTGATGAGTGTGTAGTGTGCAGGTGTGTGTGTGTGTGTGTGTGTGTGTGTCTTTAAAAGATTTTGAAAAGTAGTCTCCACACTATCTAAGACAGAACTTCTGGGTTTGCTGGGCTAGGGGTCTATCTGGGAGCACATTTTACCACTATTTTATCCTATTTATAAACTATTATAAATTTCCAAGAGCAAAATGGAAAAGGAAGTGCCTTTAGTTTTATCTACCCCCTCAGAGATAGAGAAAAAGAGAGACAGACAGGCAGACAGACAAACAGACCGACAGAGATACACACAGAGAGACAGAGACACAGAGAGACAGAAATAGAGAGAGAGACAGAGGGAAAGATAGAGACACACAGAGGAGAGGAGAGAAACACATACCGAGAAATATACAGAGACAGACAGAGACACATACAGAGGAGAGGAGAGGAGAGGGGAGAGAGACAGAGCCATACACAGATAAGAGTAGAGAAACAGAGAAAGAGACAAAGAAAAAGAGAGAGAAATAGACATAGAGAGACAGAGAGACCCAGAAAGAGAGAAAAGGGAGAGGAGAGGTGAAGAGGGGACAGGATTCATTGCCTCTACTAGTAGAATGTAAGCTCCTTAAGGATAAAATCTGTTTCCTTTTGTCCATATAGTATCACATATCTCTAGTATAGGAAGAGGGGGAGAGGGAGAAGGGAAGAATGGGAAAGGTGGGGGGAAGAAAGATTCCCCACCTATGCCATTAGAATATCAGTTTCTTGAGGGCAAGATTTCTTTTTTTTTCTTTTGTCCTTATATTTCCTCTACCTAGTATGGTGACCCTACACTTAGCAAGTGCTTAATAAAAGTTGAATTAAATTCCATTTTTGGCCATTGTAATTAATATGAGTTAAGATCTCTCTCCTCTCTCTCCTTTTCTCCCTCTCTCCCTCTCCTTCCTCCCCTCTCTCTCTGTTTGCCATTATGGTAGCCATTTATGAATAAAATTTTTCTGAAATCATGATTGCTTTCTTGCTTTCTTCATTTTCTTCATAGATTGGCTCATATAAGTTAAGAAAAACCTCAATTTTTGGAATTCTGTACATCCATCATTTTCCCCAGTGCAATGATGTTCCACTATATCCCATGCCATGATTTATTCAGCGATTTTCTTGTCAGTGGGCACCCATTTTGTTTCCAGTTTTTGCTACTGGGAAATGTGCTCCTATGGACTTTCATAGTGTTTTTGGTCCTAGCTGGGGCCCTAGAATTGATGTGTCAAAGAGCTTGACCAGTTTGGTTCTAAAAGATTCTATAAGACTACAGGTTTAGAACTGGAAGATATTTGGATAATTCCAAATTATTTTTCGTAATAGAAAATGCACTACATCTTAGTTTCTTGATTGGCAATCTCATCTGAGTTGGTCAAACTCTATTCTAGAGAGCCTTCCCATCTCTGGCGATCTCTTCTTTCTCAATATTTTACATCATGAATCTATTTAAGAAATAGAATATTCTCATTTTACAGAGGAGGTCTGATGCCTGGACAGGAGAAGTGACTTGCCTAAAATCCCTAAGAGAGTTAGGGTTTGAATCCTCTGAATCCATATCTAAGACTTGCCTAAAATCCCTAAGAGAGTTAGGATTTTAATCTTCTGAATCCATATCTAAGACTTGCCTAAAATCCCTAAGAAAGTTAACGTTTCAATCCTTTGAATCATTATCTAAGGTTCTTTCTGATACTTAGCACGATGCATGGGACTCATGAGTGCCTAACTCATGCTTGTTCATAGACTCCTTGACTCTTCCCTTCCCTTCTCTAAGCTTACTATATACTACTCATTTAAGACTTCAGTATACTTCTCAAGTAAGATTAGAGCTAGAAGAGATCTTCATGGTAATCCAGTCTTGTATTTTTCGTTTTATAAATGGAGGAGCTGAGATTCATAAAGGACAATGACTGGCCCAAGATCGAGTAAATGACCAAGTTAGAATTTGCACCCAGATCTTATTCTCTGTCAGTCCAAAATGAGGGCAGAGCCTCTGTTTTCCATTTCTTTCTATTCTCCAAGAATTAGTCTGATGCTGACTGAATGTTCTCTCCTGCAAGATCTTTATTCCTCTGCCTGGAGAAGAACACCGAACCCAGCACCTGCACCAGGAAGGCACCACCATAACCAAACCCAACACACGCCTCAGGAGGGCATCAACCTGCTCCCAGGTGGGGCTGGGCTGAGACTGAGGGATGTGGAGGCTGAGAGGAATTCTCCAATGGGGCTCTTTCCGGGATGTCCTCGATTTGGAGAGTACTTCCCCTGTAGCTTGTGGTTGAGATCACTGAGTGAAGTCACTCTTAGCCAGAATTGTAATGTAAAAAGGAAAGTGCTGGATCCCCTTCCCTCTCATGGGCCCATTTTGACAAGACTTGCCAAGAGTCTGGCGGAGGGGAGCCCCAGATCTGCTGACTGATGTCCAAGCAAGGGAGGCAGCCAGGAGGTCAAATGACAGTCTACAGCGGTTGTTGTCTGGGAGAAATGAGGACAGCAGCCTTTTTTTGTGTAGTAGACTAAAAACTCCCAATCAGGCTGTCTCAATTTTGACATTTCTCAGAGCCCAGGATGGTATTCTCTACCCCATCTCCCCTTCCATTCATCTTTTTTTTTTTTCATTGAACATTTCTTTTTTCTTTCTTCTCCTCCTAACTGAGCAACAATAACAAAAGCCAAAAAAAGCTTTTTTTCCCTCCATCTTTTTGTTATTTTATTTAATGTCTATTGTGGATAGAGGGAAAAGAATAAAAAAACTCAACATTATGGTAAAAAAAAATCAATTTTCTTTAATTATGATTCATTATAGACCTACATACAAATCACTAATATCATACATTTCAATGTAGAAATGGCACTAAACTAGATGTATGGGGTTATACAAGTACTGTAATCTCTCAGGACTTCAGATTTCTCTTCTATAAATAGACACAATTTGCTGAAGTAGTTAATTTTCTTTCAGCATGGACAATTCATGATTATAAGAGTACAAACACTTAACTAGCTGTTTCTGTGTATTACCACACATATATATGTGAGAGGGAACTTAAAGGAAAACATTAATTTATATCCAAAAGCAATTATCAATTGCTTTATCAAATACAGTTTTTGTAACAAATAAGAAAATTCTTGTGTCAGCCATATCAAAAACCATACATTTTGTTCTACATCTCTGTCAGGAGATGGGTAGAGGCTTTATCTTCTGTTTTCTGGAATTGGGCTCAGAAATCTCAAACCTTTCCAAGTTGTTCTTACTTACAATGTTGTTATTGTCTCGCATGATATCCAGATTCTTCTCTTTTCATTCTATGTTAGTTTTCTCCAAAGTCCCTCATCTCCTCATTTCAAATAGCACAATAATATTTTGTTATATTCATATATGGTTCAGCTAGATGGTGCACACTCTGTGCCTGGCCTGGAGTTAGGAAGACTCATCTTCATGACTTCAAATCTGGATGAGGTTATTTACTGGATGCATTATTTACATTATTATTACAGTACATTTACAGTACAGTATTTACATTACATTACAGTATTATTTACTGGACCCTGAAAAAGTCACTTAACTCTGTTTGCCTCAGTTTCCTTGTCAGTAAAATAGGCTGGAGAAGGAAATAGCAAACCACCCCAGTATCTCTACTAAGAAACCCACAAAACGGGGTCATGGAGAATCGGACACAACTGAAAACAAGTGACTAATATTCACATACCGTCATTTGTTTACTCATTTCCCAAAAGATGGGCACCCTCCTAGTTTCCAGTTCTTTGCCACCACAACAAAGAGATGCAGTAGATATTTTTGACGTACTTTATCTCTTTCTTCGATCTCTTTGGTCTTTGGTGCTGGATCGAAGGGGAAGCAGTTCCGTGACTTTTTGGACATAATTTCCACTTGCTTCCAAGAAATCCAGCCCAATTTTCTGCACACATCAGTTGCGTGATAAAATCTTGTTGAACAAATGAATGAAGGGGTTGAGTAAAAGTTTGCAAAAAGAGAGTATATTATAGTGGAAGGATTCTGCTATCTAGAGTCAGAAGAGACCAGGGCTGGAAATCCACCTCAATTAACCAATTAGAATAGGGACTGCAGCTGTGATTTTATTGACATAGGGAATTCCCGGGTGAGGAAAGTCCCTCCATTAATGCAGCTGGGCATCTTTTCAGTGGCTTATCTTAAAGAGCAGCCTGTACTCATAGTGAGAGGATGATTTTCCTAGGGTCATCTAGACAGCGTGTGCGAGGGACATGACTTGAATCCAGATGTTCCTGGCTCTAAACAATGAATTAACAAGGATTTTAAAGCTCTTTCTGTGTACCAAAACATTGTGCCAGCCTTGGGGGTACGAGGGCCAAAGGGAAACGTTCCTTTCCTCCAGTATCTTTCAGAAGAGACAACATGAATCCAATTTTTACTGCTAGGTGACCATAGTTGAATCACAGAACCATCCTGAACATTTGTTTCCTCCTCTGTAAAATGGTGCCAGGAGTCAGGGACGTTTCTGTTTTGATCGTTTTTGCATCTGTAGGACCTTGGCACATAGTGGGTACTTTTGTTGTTTAGTCATTTTGTGGGTTATGAATGACTCTGTGATTTCATTTAGAGCATTTTTGGCAAAGACACTGAATAGATGCTTAATGCTTGATTAATTGGATGAAAAGAAACTCTTAGTTTCATAGATTTGAAGATCTGGGGCTGGAAGGGCTTATAGGACCGAAGAAGCCACATTTACCAGTTTTACCTATTAATGCAAGGATCTGGGAGGTCTCTGTTTGGGAGATGGCAGGGCATAGAGATGTCTGGAACTCTGTTTTTCAGTAAAGGCCCAGGGGGCAGAAGAACATCTCCAATGAAGAGGAAGTGAGAGTCCTTACTGTGTGCCTTGCTACGTTAAAGCAAACCAACTAACCAACCCTTCTGATAAGCAAAGGCTTTGGGGGTTATTCTTGGGAGCAGGAAGAGTGCAGGGTGCTTGCTCCATCTCATTAATGACCAATCAAATGCCCTCGCTACTGTGGCCCAGTTTAGCGTGTGAATGCTCAAGATAAGCTCCTAACCTTTTCTTTCTCCAAATAGACTGTGGGAGTTGCTGTGGGTGCAGGACTCTCCAGGCTGGAGATAATGACAATCCAATTTGCCGGTCACACTTTTCTGTCCCATGCTGACATGTTGCAGGCGACTTGTTGGAGAGTTGTGTGATATTTCAGATAGTGCATGCTGCTTCTGGACAGTGTGTCAGCACCAGAATGCTCCCTGCTCCCCAGGGCCAATTCTGAGAAGCACCCCCAGCCTTTCTACTCCTCCCCCCCGGCTCTATCTCTTTGACATTTGAGGGGAAAGGAAGAACAGCAGCCACCAGCAGGAGAGGAAGGCTGCCACATGAAGCCATGAAGATAAATTAAAGGAAAATTAGCTGATGGGAAGGTTTTTGGTTAATAGTCCATTATAATGTGAAGGAACGATTTTTACCAGCGGTAGTGGATGGATTTGTAAGGAGTGTCTCACCTCTCTGGATCAGAGTTTTCTCATCTATAAGGAGCTAGGCTAGATGAATTCTAAAGTCTATTGGGGTATTTAGCTTACGGTTTATGATCCTGGATGCACAGAGCTCCTTGAATGGGAATAAATAGGGAATTTAAAAAATCCCCATTTCTATGTGACCCAGATTCATGAGTTTCAACTAGTTTTGTGAGCTTATTGGGGTAGCTTAGATTTACAAAATTCATACATAATGCAATTCTCTCCTTCTCTCTGCCTTTCCATGTTTATCACCTTTAACCCACTTATCTTCCTTTGGCGTCTAGCTCAGTTCAGTTCGAGTGTCTGCTGTCTACAGAACACTAGAGGGATTAGACAACAACACCATTAAAGCAAATAATTGTGAGGTCTTGGGGGGAAAGATTGCAGCCAACTTGAAGGAATAAGGGAAGGTTACTTGGAAAAGATGGTCTTTGATCTGGCTATTAAAGAATAGGCAGAGATTCATCTGGTGAAGAAGGGGAACAAAGACATTAAAGGCATGGAAAATAGAATTATTCAAGATTCAGAAATGAGCTATTAAGTGACTCAAGATAGACTGACAGCTGGCCTTTTCATATACAGTGGAGCTATTCCTTCTTCAGAACTTTTCGAAGGTAGAGTGCTTCCTTGACATCGGAAAGGTCTTCCTTCCTTTTACATGTAGTGTTTGTCTTTTGCCACTTCCAACCTTCAGCTTTATTTATAAAATCTGTGTAAAACTGAATATATTCTGATTATCACTTCCTGGAGCTTCATGAATGGATTGTTTAGTCAGAAAGAAATGGAATATTGAGTCAGGTGCTTATCGCTTGCAAGAGCTTGATCTAATGGATAGACCACTGGGCTTAATAACAGCAGGAAAATCTGGGTTCAAATCCATCCTTCAGACACTTCCTAACTGTGGATATCTCTTCCCCTCTCTAGACCTCAGCTTTTTAATTTGTAAAATGATGGGATAGGGCTTGACCCATGAGGCACTTCTCTGTTCTGGATCTGTGATTCTTCTGATTAGCTCCTTTATCTCCAGTACCTTGGGAAAGCAGGTGAAATTACAAATGTGATCAGGTAAGGTTTTTTTGGGTTACTTCAGTTACAAAAAACATTTTAGCTTAGGTTTGGCCAGTGAATTCAAACCACAGATATGGATATTGTATAAACCAATGATAATTTATATTCAATCTCCTCTCCTATTGCTAAGCCATTCTTGGGCTTTCTAGTTTTCTTTTCTATGAATATACTTGGTTTTTGATCTGTTTGTTTCATTATAGAAATGAAAGGAAGCCAATTTGGTTGCTGGGGAAGCTCTAAATTTCCTTCTCATCAACTTGCTTCCTTTAATTTTGGTATTTCCAATTCTTACGTAAAAAGGACATTTTTGGACCCACAGCTTTTTGTAGTGCAAGGAATTGGAAATTGAATGGATGCCCATCAATTGGGAAATGACTGAATAAGTTATGGTCAATAAATATAATGGAATATTATTGTTCTATTAGAAATATTAAGCAGGAAGATTTCAGAAAAACCTGGAAAGACTTCCACGAACTGATGCTGAGTGAAGTGAGCAGAAGCAGGAGAACATTGTAAAAGTAAGATTGTGTGATGATTGACTATGATAGTCTTAGTTCTTCTACAGTGATCCAAGAGGATTCAGTAGACTTGGGATGGAAAATGCCATTCACACCCAGAGAAAGAACTATGGAGACTGAATATGATTGCAGCATAATATTTTCATCTTTTTTGGTTTGCTTTTTCTTTCCCGTATTTTTTCCCCTTTTGGTCTGATTTTTCTTTCACAACATGACAAATATAGAAATATATTTAGAAGTATTATACATGTTTAACCTATTGCTTGCAGTCTTGGAGAAGGGATAGGTGGGGGAGGGAGGGAGGGAGAAAAAAAATTGGAATACAAAATCTTACAGAAATAAATGTTGAAAACTATCTTCATATGTATTTGGAAAAATAAAATACTATTGAGGAAAAAATGTTCTTTTTGACTGACTAATCAAACTTTGGAGATGTCCACTCTAATATATTCAATGTGAAATTCACATGACATATTTATTCCAGACTCCTGGCATTTCTCCCCAAGTATGTCGCACATAGCAGAAAGTGTTGCTAGCTGTGTTTGAGTGTAATAATAGAATTCACTGGCTCTCAGGGCCTGGGATATTCATCCCTTTCCACCAAAGACCCTAGTCTTGAGGGAGTGACTAGCTTTTAAAAAAAGAAGGTTCAGCCTCCTTTTCCTTATTGCCTGGAATTATTTAAAACCTTGCCCTGGAGCCTTGGGGAGAATCACTTAAAACTTAGGTTTGGTTCGTGTCAAGGATCTCCTCCAAAGGGAAGTAGAAAATTCTCAAATATATAACATCTTTTAGCTACAGGATGGCTATTTATTGTTCCACAAAAGAAAGGTGTATATACACATTTGTAAACTTCATAAGTGCACATTGACAAGGACAGATATGAAACGGTGGCTTAATTATCTTGTTATACTCTCCTGGGAGTATAATATGGAGTATTTAGTGATTGTTTTGAAAAGGCATTCAACCTTCACTTCAAGTTATTCAAATAACTCCCTCAGAGCCGATGTCTTCTGGGCAAGTTAGACCAGGATTTGAACCCATCCTTTTTGACGATCATCTTCTTCATGGAGAGAGTTGGAACAGCTGAAGTAGTTGTCGCCCAAAGTGCAGCCGGTACTGACAGAGGAGCCCAGCACTTTCCAAGAAAACCCCTCCTGAAAAGTCCTTAATTTTTTTTTTTAAAGACTTCTGTCCCCTTGTTCTCATGGAGGCAAGGAATCATGTCATCCCAAAGCACAGAACACATGGCCCATGGGAAAGGGTCAAGGCAAATGTATGACTCAAAGAACTCCATATTTAAGGACTTATTATTAGCACATGTCATTTTGGAAGAGGCCCAGCAACAGGTAAATTGATTCTTTAACCAGAGCTGATCAATTAATAAAGGAGATAAATAAGGTAATTCTCTAACCTCTAGTCTCAGTTTCCTCATCTATAAATGAAGAGGTTGAACTAGGTAACCTTTGAAGTGTCCCTTCCAGTTCCAGGTCTGAAAGTTACATTACATATTGGCAGGAGGAAAAATCTTTTGGGAATTTTTTCCCCTAACATGTTTTTCAACCAAATTTTCTCAGTCTTGTAGTTCATCCTTAGAAAACGTTCACAGAATCAGAATTTAAGAGTTAAAGGGACCATCAATGATCATCTAGTCGAACCGACATATGAGAAGGAATCCCAAATATAACCCATCAACAAGCAATCATCCAGTCTGTGCTTGAAGGCCTTGAATTAAGGTGAGCGCAGTACCTCTCATAGTAGCCCATTCCACTTTGAGACAATTTTAATTATTTGGAAATCTTTCCTGACATCATCTTTCAGAACTTCTTCCTAGAGACTCTCTATTTTTCAAACTTTAAAAAAAGTTTTAAAATTTATTTTAAATCTAAGCAAAAAAAGAAAAAAAATGCCATGAATATAATAGAAGATAAGAGATGATTCAATATAAGGCATTCAATTTCTATGTTAAGAAAAATGATATAATAATTACTACATATTATTTTTAAAGCTGTCCAGCTTTCCTTTGCTTTTTTGTAGGTTTTCTTTTGTTCTCTATTGTACAATTTTTACTCTCCCCCAACTCAAGGAAGCTACTATTAAGCATACAATACATAGATCTCTATAAACATATACTCATTTATACATATGAGTACACATATACATAAGACCATTCTATGTTTATTTCTACTTATTCTCTATCACCATCATCATGGATAGCATCTTCTTTCATAAATCCAAATCTCTCCATGTTTTTCTAAATTAACTAATTCACCATTACCTATATCACAGCAATATTTCAATACAACCTTATTCTATCTGAGATATCCATGAAAGTTCCCTCCACTCCCGCTATTTTTCTGCCTTCTTTCTATTCTTGGTTACATAGGTTTTATTTATATAAGAAAATTTTAATTAAAAAATTTTTTTGCATTTGAACAGTACTCTTATCTTATAGGATTGTTTAAAGTCTGATACTACCAAACTTGTTTCCTTTACATATCCCTCTCTACTCCATTCCACTCCAGTTTCTTTGAAATTCATAACATTTTGTTCTTCTGAATGAACTTTGTTATTTTATATTATTATTTTAGATAATATAATAGATAATAGATGATAATAGATGATAATATGATGTCATATAAATATTTTTCATATACTATATTTATATTATATTATTTCTATAAGATAATTTTAAAAAGTAATGTACTTGGGATGGCTTTAGATAGGTTAGGTAAAAGTGTCATTTTTATTATATTGGCTTTGACACCCCAAGAATAATAAATATTACTTCAATTATTTAGATCTAACTTTATTTGTGTAAAAAGTATTTTATGTTTATATTCATGTAGTTCTTGTGCCTGTTTTGGCAGGTAATATTGTCTAGTTATAAAAACAATATTGAATAATATGGCAGACATTCTTTTTTTTTTCTCTTTTGATTAAATCTATTTTAGCTTTGACTTTGTTTGAAATCATGATCACTACCTCTTCTTTTTAAGTAATAATTTCTATTCCTGACCTTTATTTTATCTTTGTGTGTATCTCTCATTTTCATAGTGTTTTCTGAAAACAACTCTAAAAACAATTGTTGAATTCAAATTTTTAATTTGTTATCAGTTTCTATTTTATGGGTAAATTCATCCCATTTACATTTTAAGCTATAATTACTTATTGTATGTTTCCCACCTTCCTATTTTTCTCACTATCCTTCTCACCTTATTTCTGTTCCTCTGCTTTCCTTCTATGCACTACATTGCCTACCTATTTCTTAACCTGACCCCCCCCCCCAAGAATTCCTCCCTAATCCTCATTCCACCCTATCCATTTGCCATCTTATTTCTTTCTGAATTTAGAAAACTTTCATACACATACACATGCATTCATGTTGTTCTCTTTGTGACCCATTCCCAATGAGATTAAGTTTTCAGCATTATCCACCTTCCCTTACAAACTTTTTCTATATCAATTTTTTTTGCCTCATTTTATGAGGTAATCACTCCTTTTTTATCTTCCTACACATTATTTTTAGAATCACCCCATCATATGCAGCTGAGATCAAGCCTTTCTTTTACACTACCCAAATAAAAAATGAGTCATAAAAGAACTGATAATATTTTCACAAATAAGAAACAAATGATTTGACCTTATTGAGTCTGTTAAAATGGGCCATTAATGTTTATATCTCTCCTGGATATTATATGTCAAATTTTCCCTTCAGTTCTTCTGTTTTTATCACAAATACCCAGAAGTCTTTCAGTTCATTAAATGTCCCTTTTTCTTTTTTCCCATTAAGAATTATACTTAAGGGCAGCTAGGTGGTGCAATGGATAGACCACCAGTCCTGAAGTCAGGAAGATCTGAATTCAAATGTGGCCTCAGACACTTAACACTTCCTAGCTGTGTGATCCTAGGCAATTGCCTCAGGAAACAAACAAACAAACAAATAAATAAATATAAATTAAAAAATAAATAAATAAGAATTATACTTAACTTTCTTGGCCAAATTACTCTTGATTGTAACTTCAACTCTTCTACTCTATGAAATATAGTATTTCAAAACTGACGGTTTTTCATTGTAGTAGCTGCTATGTCTTGTGTAATCCTAATTGAAGCTTCATGATATTTAAATTGTTTAGTTTTCTTGTGGCTTCCAATCTTTTCTCCTTAACCTAGAAGCCTTGAAACTTAATAGTCATGTAAGTTTTTCTTCTGGGATCTCTTTCATGTAGTAATTGGTGGATTTTTTCTATTTCTGCTTAGCCTTCTTGTTCTAGAACTTTAGAGGAATTTTTTTTGATAATTTCTTTAATGATTTCTTTTGATAAATTGTTTTGATTTTGGTTTATTATTTCTTTGTGTCCTAGAACATTATTAGCTTTTTTCTGTCCAATATTCCTTTACAAGGAATTATTTTCTTCCTTAAGTTTTTGGTTCTCTATTTCAAGTTGACTGTTTTCTTTTCATAATTTTCTTTATTTTCTTAAATTGCTGTTATTTTTCTTTTTCTAATTTTTTTCTCAATTTCTCCTATTTTATTTTAAAAGTCCTTTTAAAGTTCTCCTAAAAAATCTTTTTCTGCTTGGGACCATTTGACATTTTTCATTGAAAAAAGAGTGACTTTCAGTTCCATTATCTTCCTCTGAACATGAATTCAGATCTTCTATGTTCCTATAGTAGCTACTTATTGTTGGTTTTTTTCTCCTTTTCCTGCTCATATTTCTCTCTTTATTTTTTAAAAGCTTTTAGCATGATCCAATTCTAGGGCTGAGATACAAGTCTTGCCTACTTTTATTTTCTGAGTCATTCTACAGCTCAATCTTGGGCTTCTTCCTAAATCTCCTAAACCAAGGTTAGTGCCCCTAGTTATGATGTCCCACAAATGATCTTGCTCCCTGCCATCCTTCCAGTGGCTACAAACTACAGCTGTCCTCTATACCTGGGAACTGAAACCAAGGATTGTGTTCTCATGCAAGTATCCAAAGCCAACAGGGTCCCTTCCCTGCTCCTTGTGACTGCATTCTCCAAGTGTATGCTAGTTTTTCTCTCCCCCCCTTCCCCAGGGCAGCAGTTCACTCCAGGACATGTCTGGTCAATGTAGCTGCACCCGACATCCCTCAACAACAGAAGGTCTTTCAATCTTCTTTTACTCGGCTGTCAGACCCCTACCCCATTGGGGAGATGAAAGCTTCTATCTCAGGCTGTCCCCCAAGCCCAGCTTGGCCAGGGCTTGTTATTGATTCTGCAGAGTTGGGCTGGAGGTGTTTGCAAACCTCTGTCTCTGGAGGCCAGGTCTTTCCTGGAGTCTTCTTAGGTTGTTTTAAGAGAGCACAAGTGCTTTAGCCTGACTCTTGTTTATTTTCCACTCTTCTACATTCCCTCTGAGGCAATGATCTGTCTTTTTTCTGTGGAGGAAATTTGGAGAGCTGAAAGTTTTCTGAACTACTCTGCCTTCCCAGAATCTTCTCCCCTCTATTCCTCAAACTTTAACTTTTTTAAGACTTTCCATTGAAGTAAGATTTCAAGATAAAATTTTCCTAATGGATCCTTTGAAATATGGAGAAATTTCCTAAAAATAAATAATTGATAGAAAGATGGTTCTAGATGGAGACCAAGAACATTGAACTTAATCTACAATTAATGGTGTGAGATATTGGTCAAATTATGGCATCTCCCTGGGCTTTAGTTTCTCCATCTGTAAAACAAGAGTTCTGAACTCAATGTATTTTAAGACCTCTTCCAGATCAACTCTAGTTGTAGGAACTTGATAGTTCTAGGAACTGTCCTGATGGAAAAATTACTTCCTATGCCTCTGTTGGATTACAGCCCTTGTTACATTTTCTTGAAAATGATCTATTAAGTGATTCTGGTATCTTAAGAACATTAAGGAAATTCTCTTAATACATTTAATGACCTATGTCCAGAATTGTGTCAAGGATCAAATGAGAAAATATTTGTAAAGTACTTTACAAACCCTTAAAGCTCTCTATAAATGCTCAGTGTTATTCATGAGCCTTCGAGGTTTGTCCTTGCGAGCCTGGGTTCTGTGATTCTACCCCCCAGGGTCACAGGGCTAGTATGTAACTGGCATTGAAGCCCAAGTCTTTGTATTTTCCACCTGATGCTCTTTCTATTCCCTGCCCTGATTTTGAATGTTCCTATTATATCACTTCACACTAGAATCTGAACATTCCCCCTTGAGAGCTACTCTATCCCTGGGATAGTTTTCCACAAAAACTTCCAGTCAGCCTCCTATCTCAGACTCATCCAATTCTTATTAGATGCTTAGTTCTCTGCTCTTCCACTCAGACCACAGGATCATAGCCCCAGGTTTGGAAGTTACCTTGGAAGTCACCATTAGGACTCCTAATTTTACTGACAGGGAAACTGAGGCTCATAGAACTAACAAGATGCTCTCAATGTCATCCAGTAAGTGGTAGAATGTGGGTTTTCTCACTCCAGATCCAGTACCTTTCCCACTGCATTTGGCTGATAAAAATGAATGTTTTTCTGGGACACTGATGCACCGTTGGTGAAGTTGTGAACGAATCCAACCATTCTGGAGAGCAATCTGGAGTTATGCTCAAAAGTTATCAAACTGCGCATACCCTTTGATCTAGCAGTGCTACTACTTGGCTTATACCCCCAAAGAGATACTAAAGAAGGGAAAGGGACCTGTATGTGGCAGGTTTGTTTGTGGCATGTTTGTGGCAGCCCTGTTTGTAGTGGCTAAAAGCTGGAAAATGAATGGATGCCCATCAATTGGAGAATAGTGGGATAAATTGTGGTATATGAATGCTATGGAATATTATTGTTCTGTAAGAAATGACCAGCAGGATGAATACAGAGAGGCTTGGAGAGACTTACATGAATTGATGCTAAGTGAAATGAGCAGAACCAGGAGATCATTGTATACCTCAGCAACGATACTGTATGAGGATGTATTCTGATGGAAGTGGATTTCTTTGATGAAGAGAAGATCTAACTTAGTTTCAATTGATCAACGATGGACAGAAGCAGCTACACCCAAAGAAAGAACACTGGGGAATGAATATAAACTGTTTGCATTTTGTTTTTTTTTTCCCTGGGTTATTTTTACCTTCTGAATCCAATTCTTCCTGTGCAACAAGAGAACTGTTTGGTTCTGCACACATATATTGTATCTAGGACATACTGTGACATATTTAACACATATAGGACTGCTTGCCATCTGGGGTGGGGGGGGGAGGAAGGGAGAAAGGGGAAAAGTCGGAACAGAAGTGAGTGCAAGGGATAATGTTGTAAAAATTACCCAGGCATGGGCTCTGTCAATAAAAAGTTATAATTATGAAAAAATAAAAGTAGATGAAAATAAATTTGTATGAGATCCCCCAAAATATTCCTAGTTGTACTCACAATTCTGTAATGTAGTAAGTAGATACTATTTCTCATTAAAATTGTCTAAGATTGAATTTGTATAAGACATTATGTAAACATAATGTAATTGATATGATGTCACTTTTTCAAAGCACAGAATTATTCAAACAGGGAAACTAAAAGTCTCAGTGGAATATGATTCTAAGATCATAGTGTTCAGTAATCCTTGCTCTTTCATAATCAAGGGGGAAAAACAATTTTTCTTTGGAAATCAACTTATTTTTGAAGTTAATAAGGGGCACAACATAAAAAAAAACAAGGAAAAAAGAATGGTTTTTTGTTCTATTCTGCATCATGGAAGATCCAATATTAAACATATAAGTGCTGTATTTTCTCTTGTTTTGCAAGAATCCATATTCCCTCTTCCATTTCTCTGAAGGTGCAAAAAATGTAAACATTGCGGCAAGTTATGAATGAATTCATTTCTCTCGCAGCGGCATTTTCAGGAAGTCATAAGATGGGTTGCTTCTGCTCTCAGAAACTCTCAGTCAAGTGCCGTCTTGCTCTGTGGGAGACACTTCCACATTCTGGTGGTGTCGAGCTCACACCTGGGAAAATTTCTCAGCCTACACATTGCTGGGTGTTTCAGTACAAGTTGTCAGTGAGCTGATGTGAAATCTGAATAGGAACAAAGGGGGAGGGAGCAAAATGGGGCAGTACGAAGCTGTCATTTCAGAAGGGATTTCTTGACATCATAGAAATTTCTCCTCTCTGGAGGTGTGGTCTTTGATGCCAAATTATGCTGAGATGAGAGTGAGTCTTCCCCCATCACCTTGAAGAGAGAAAGAGGAACAGGTAAGGGCTCGGTTGGATTCTCCAAAGAATTCTTCAGAAGTCTTGAGGATATTCCACAATTTCCAGAGACGAGTTGAACTTTCACAATAATATAGGGAGGGAGGTTTGCACAAACAAAATTAAAAAAAATTATGACTGTCTTGTATTTTTACATGACCTTCATTTCCAAATATATCTTTTCTCTTCCCTCTACCCAATGAATCATTTCTTGTAACAAAGGCCTTTTATTTTAAAGAGAGAGAAAAAGCAATTTAGCAAAACTAACCAATACATCAACTATATCTGAAAGCATATGTAATAGTTCATACTTGTAATATTCCACATATATAAAGAAGAAAAAGAATTCATTTCATCAAGTCTTCTCCAGGGCCAAGTTTGGTTAATAAAACTGTATAGCATATAGGTTTTAGAGGGTAATTTTCCCCATTTACATTGTAGTAGTCATTGTATACATTGTTTTCTTGGTTCTGTTTGTTTCAACTCTTTCCATGAATGTCTTTTTGAATTTTTCTGAGTTCCTGGTATTTATCATTTTTAAAAAATGATTCAGGATTATTCCCTTATAGTTAGTTTTTACTCTTCCTCAAAATTTGGATATCTATTTTGTTTCCATTTTTTCCCCAATATCAAACATTCTGCTATGATATTTCAGTAGATATGAGACTTTTCTGTCTTTGATCTCCATGGGCAAGTATGTCCCACAGTGGGGGCTTTATGTCAAAGACATTCTTGTCACTTTTAAAAGCATAATTCACAATTGCTTTCCAAAATGGTAAAACGAACTCCCAGCTCTACCAACAACACATGCCTGTCTTTCCCTAGCCCCTCCAGCATTGACGATTTCCACTTTTTGGTTTTCTTTACTAATTTCCTGGGTGTGGGATGAAATTGAGGTTAATTTTTACTTGGAATGGATAATTCTTTTTTCATTAGCAGGACTAAAATCGGGGAGGTATTAGGTGATACTAGTATGCTCTGATGTCAGTCAGTGAATAAATGACAAATATTATAGCAAAATCTCTAGGCAACCCCAAAACAGTGCTCTGAGATTTAAGGTAGTCTGAAGCCTATTCTGCTTGTTCAGAGGAGGAAAAAAATTAGCCTGAAATAATTCAGAACTGAGTTTTGAATTTATTTAGAAGTGGCTCTCTCTATTTCTGAGTGATCCTTAGAAACAAGTTTTGAAAAAAATATTATTTTAAACAAATAGCTCTCTCTAGGTTTCTAAGGGCTGTAGATTGAGAGCTGGAATAGACTTTAGAGATCATCTAATACAGTTCTGCTTAATTTACCAAAATTAAGTCTCAGAGAAGGAAAGTTACTTGTTATTAGCTCATACTAAGAGTAAGCAGCAGAATTTAAATACTGGTCCTTGTGACTTCAAATCTAGGATTCTGATCTAAGGCTTACATCTTATTCTGGGTACTTAGTATGTGACGCAAGCTATTTTACTCCTTTGAAGTTCTGTTTGCTCATCTGTAAAATGGGTATAACAGTAGAACCTACTTTATACAGTTGCTGTGAGAATGAACTGATTTAATGTACATCAGTTTGCAGTCCTTAGAGTTCTAGAATGTGTTTGCTTTTCCTCATATTGTTATTATTTTCTTTCTTTCTTTTTCTCTATTTGATAGAATTCAGATTGTCCCTGACCTGGGAGAAACTACCTTTTTACTATAAAATTTTTAGATCTGTTATTCAGCAGTCTACTTCACAGCAGTCAAAATGTTGTTTTATAAGTGAATAAAAGTGTCAGGATATAAGTTAATAACAAAAACAAGAAATAACAATAACCGCGCAATCTCTGATGTGCACTAGTAACTTAATTTTTTTTCTTTTTTCTTTTTTTAATAGCTTTTTATTTACAAGTTATATGCATGGGTAACTTTACAGCATTGACAATTGCCAAATCTTTTGTTCCAATTTTTCCCCTCCTTCCCCCCACCCCCTCCCCTAGATGGCAGGATGTCCAGTAGATGTTAAATATATTAAAGTATAAATTAAATACCAAATAAGTATACATGACCAAACCATTATTTTGCTGTACAAAAAGAATCGGACTCTGAAATAGTGTACAATTAGCCTGTGAAGGAAATCCAAAATGCAGGTGGGCGTAAATATAGGGATTGGGAATTCAATGTAATGGTTCCTGGTCATCTCCCAGAGTTCTTTCGCTGGGTGTAGCTGGTTCAGTTCATTACTGCTCTATTGGAACTGACTTGGTTCATCTCATTGCTGAAGATGGTCAGGTCTATCAGAATTGACCATCATATAGTATTGTTGTTGAAGTATATAATGATCTCTTGGTCCTGCTCATTTCACTCAGCATCAGTTCGTGTTAGTCTCTCCAGGTCTTTCTGAAAGCATCCTATTGGTCATTTCTTACCGAACAATAATATTCCATAATATTCATATACCAATTTATTCAGTCATTCTCCAGTTGATGGGCATCTACTCAGAATAACGTTAAGTTTGATGTTCCAGATACTCTCTAAGATTTGAAGTTGCAAACAGGCATTGGAAGAGGGAATTTCCTCCTCTGAGAGTTTCCAATACCTTGGAAATGATGGGTCATATCTAGTTCCAATTCTTTCCTCTAAACACTGCTGTCTGTTCTTAACTGGGAGCCAGGTCCAGGTTAACTGTCTGGGCATTCCAGCTCCCTTCTAGATTTGGGAAAATTTTCACCTGCAATAGTTTAAACCTGGAGAAAATGTCTAATCTATTACCTGGAGTCAGAGGTGAAATCCTTCTGAAGAGTCAGGTGATTTGGAAATCAAACAATAGCTTTGAAGATCTTGAAAACCAGAAAGTTAAATAGAATTCAAATGTTGTGGGGCAGCTAGATGGCACAGTGGATGGAGTACTGGCATGGGACTGAGGAGGACCTGAGTTCAAATTTAGCTTCAGACACTAGATGTGAGACCCTGAAACAAGTCACTTAATCCCAATTAGCTTGCAAAAAAGTGCCAAAACTCAAATGTTGAGACCAGACAAATACTAGGATTGGGAAGAAATGTTTACCTTTAAGGAGCACCAATAACATTGGTTATTGTCTTTATAATGGTTGATAAAGCATTAGCTTCAGCTGAACCCCCAGGAGATGAATAAGCAGGAATCCAGCTCAGTTTTCAGGGTTTTCTAGAGACATTAATTCATTCATTCCACAAATATATACCTATTCTATCCTACACATTTTAAATACAAAATCCAAAGTGAACAGTCTCTGTCCTGATGGAGTTTATAATCATAAGGAGAGCAACACATACACAAGCCAGTATAAAATAAAGAGAACTGCATTTCTAAGAAGAAAGAGTACTGATATCTGGGTGGGGTGGGAATGAGGAAGGGCATCTGCTAGGTGATGGCAACTGACCTGTGCCTCTAAGGGAGCTACAGATGGGTTAGGAGGCAAAGGTGAGGAGAGAGCACTTTGTGGACATGACTGAGAGCCTGAGAGACAAAGATGGAGGATGGAATTTCATGTAAGGGGAACAGTTAGTTAGGTGGGAATGGAGAATGTGTGAAAGGAAATAAGAAGTAGAAAGGCAAAGAGGAAAGACTGGAGTTTTGCTTTTTGCAACACAATTTCAAAATCCACACACGCTCCCATACAATGCTCATCTTGAACATCCTTTTAAAAAATACCAAGAATTTAATTGATGTGGTTTTGAGATCACCTTAATTTCTCCCTCTTCCTCCCTCCCCTCCCTGTCTCTCACCCTACTTTTGTCACATTAAAATCCATTTCTTGTCTCTCTGGAGCACACTGATCAGAGCAAAGATGATTCAGGAAAGTCATCTCAGTGCTGAGTCTGACTGTAGATACTTGACATAGTGAGACCTTGACTGCTTTTTGCCTTCTTCCTCCTTCGGTCTCTCATCATTCATTTATTGAATGAAGGACGAGAGTTTTACAATAACAAGGAAGAGAAACTCCCTTTGCAAGGGACACGTAAGCTAATGTGCTAGCACAGACTTCCCATAAGTCTTCATTCAAATTTTTTTGGGGGCTGCCCTTTGTAAATGATTATTAATTACTAAATTGAGATGCTTTTTGACCTTTCTTTGCGGTCTGAATCTTTAGAATTGTTCCTGGGACATGATAAGCACTTAATACATGTTTGTAGCCTGACCGATGGACTGAACTACTTCAATATCTTTATACCTTCCATTTGAATTAAATGATATAAATTGTGCACCAAATCCCTATTATAGTCAATAAGGATCATATAAAATGACTCAGATTTGAAAATTCTACACAAATAGCATTTAACGGATTTATTAAGCACCTACTATGTGTTATGGGCACTGTGCTAAGTGAATGAATGAATCAAAATGTGTTTTCTATGTGCCAAGCACTTGATAAGGTGGAGATACAAAAAAGAGAAGCAGAGATGGTCCTTGCCCTCAAGGAGTTTACTATGTAATGGGAGAGATGATACATAGAGAAGTAGAAGACCAGCAGGAGCATTTTGATTCAGAATCATCCGGGTATGGTGAATGGGGACCTAAGAATATAACTGAATACAGCCCTTCCTTCCAGGAGCAATGGATGAGTTGATTTGGTCCTGGCTACAGAACTTGAAGTAGGGTAGGGAGAAAGTGAAGAGTAGAAAATGGCCTGGGGAAAATGAGAATACAAAGAAGCGGGTCATTCTCCAGCATATTCTAAGTTCCTTTTGGGCACAGAGTTTTTGTTTGGCCTTTGTGTCCCCAGGGTGTAGTTGAGAGCCTCATTTTTAGAAGGGCTTGCTCCCTAGATCTGTAATTCTCTCCACTGACACAAATTAGCAACATCTCTCTAACTTTAGGATTTAGGGGTTATGAGGAATAAAGTGACAGCTAGGAGATGTCAGTGGTAGGACCTGAACCTTAAGTGTCCCCCTATTTATTATAGCAACCTGTCTAAGAAGTATTAAATAAACATATACTGGATCAGTTTTATTTACCCATAAAGACAAGGCTGAAGGTTGTTGAGGTTTAGGCTTATAACTTGCAATCTGGTTGAAATAAAAAGTTAAACACATCAATAACTCAATGGCTATATGAGCACATCCACGTGGGTATTTCCATCCATTTGTTCATATAGCAACCTGACTATAGTTTCCCATCCTATTGAATAATCAACAAACATTTATTAGGAACTTACTACTCTGAGTATGACTATGATGATGAGTACTATTATTAATACTAGCTGACATTTATATTTCACTTACAAGTCTGTAAAAATGCTTTACAAATATTATTTCATTTTATCCTCACAGTAATAATGGGATTCAGAGTTAACGTTTATCCCCATTTTACAGATGATGAAACTGAGTTAGCTAATGAGCACTTATTAAGTGCCATTACTAGGTGCCAGACAGGAGCAGTTAGGTGGTGCATATTGAAATTTGCATTCCTGGAGTCAGGAAGACTCATTCTCCCGAGTTCAAATATGGCCTCAGGCACTTACTAGTTGGGTGATCCTGGATAAGCCATTTTACTTTATTTGCCTCAGTTTCCTTATCCTGAAAAATGAGTTGAAAAAGGAAATGGCAAACCACTCCAATATCTTTGCTAAGAAGACTCCAAAAATAATCATAAAGATCAGACACAACTGAGAATGACTGAACAACAATAACATATGCCAGGTATTATGTTATTCCTGAGACCGCAACAACAAAGGAAAAACTAGTTCCTGCTCTTAAGGAATCCATGACTTAATGTAGTAGATAGCATGACAAAAATGATATGTAAACAAGGTATATGCAGCATAAATTGAAGAAAACCATGAGATGGGAAATAACTAGCATTAAAGGGGATCAAGAAAGATTTATTTAACCTTAATTCTGAGGTAAAGCTGCCTAAAGAAACATAGATAGTAAATGTTTGAGACTGGATTTGAACTCATTTTCTTGATTTCTGAACCAGTGTTCTAACTACTGAACCACTGAGATGTCTCTGTGCTAACTGCTGAGGATACAAAAAATAGAATTCTTGTCTTTTTTGCTTATAGAACCCTGAAAGATTTACTCAATGTAGTTTTAGTTTCTAGTTTTGTTGTTGTTGTTGTTGTTGTTGTTGTTTACAATTCATTGGTAAAATGAGGGGTCTGCAAGAGGTGGCCTCTGAAATCCTTCTTAGCTCTAGATCTAAGAGTCACTGAACGTTGCTGCTTCCCCATGATTGAGTCATCTTCTCTTCCCACTATTCATTTCCTGTATGACTTCCTGTGTGAAGGGCATTGTTGGAAAGATGTTGCAGCCTTCTCACACTTAGAATGTGTCTCTCCTTTGCCTTTTTAGCTACCTGTAAATTCGATTTTCTGCAGACTTTGGCATTCTATTCGAATTCATTTCACCAAACATTTGTTAAGCACATATCTGTGCTTAAAGCTGTGTATAAAGCTGTATGGTATAATAGAGAATATATTTCTCCATTTGGAAAGGTCCGGGTTCAAATCCTCTCTCTGACACATGCTATGTCACTTAGATTTTCAATGTCTTGGACAATTCTCTCAATCTATACATCACTAGCAAATGCCAGTGTATAGTGATGGAAGGAATTTCCTCACTGGGAGATCCTTATACTAATGAAATCACAGACAAGACCCGAAAAGGAAAAAATAAGATGCAAGTCTCTGTCCTAGGTGCTGATGGTACGAGGACAAAATGCAAAGCACTGGCAGCCATCAAGGAGCTTAAGGTGTTTTACAACACTAAATGGCTAAGCATATGCATCTTTTGGGCTGGGAAAGTCCATTCGCAGCCTTAATCTCTGACTTGTGCCCGGAACAAGAGGAGAAAAGGTAAAAAGTGCGGAGAATTCTAAGATTTGCAACCATATATTCCAGAAGAACAAAAATGATGCTCAAAAGATAAATGAGCATGTGTATATGGGCATATGGAGGAGCAGTCTAGGATCATTAAAAGCAAGATGCAATAGATATTTTTCATCCCTTTTGTTTTTCCTCTGTGTATTTAAGTTGTTCTCTTGGAAATTGCTTTTTTTAAATTATAAAATAATTGACTCCTCTCCCATCCTACCTTTTTTCAGTTACCAACAAATCATAAAGGGACTGGCTTGATTTAACTTATCTGATGGGTAGACCATTATACAAAGAACTGGCCAAAAGCAGAAGTAGAAGCTATAATTCATGCCATCTTCCTTCAGGTGAGCAATAAGGGAAAGGATCTACTAATGAGATTAGAGAAATTCTGAATAATAAAAGCCAACCCCAGTAAGCATTTATTAAGTGTTTACTATGCACCAGATTTATATATCCCCTTGAAATCTAGGTTAAGGTTTCTGATAACAAGGGAGAAAAGAAGAGGACCTATCTTCATAGGACCTTGGCTGATGGTTAGTGGATGGAACACAGATGAGGAAACAATAAAGGAGTAAAGTAAAAAAGAACATTTGGACACATAAGAGGAGAACCAGGAAAGAGCAGTGTCATAAAAACCTAGTGGGAGGAAAGAGTATCCAGAAGGACAAGATGACCAGTTGTGTCCGATATTGCAGAGTGATAAAAAAAAAGATGAGGACTGAAAAAAGGCCTTTGGATTTGGTTAATTAGAAACATAGGTAACTTTGAAGAAAGCAATTTCAGTTGAGTGGTGATGTTGGAAACCAGAGGGTTTTGAAGAGAGTGAGTGAGATTGAATCATGGAAGTTTCCTCTACTGGAACCTGAAATCTTAGGAATTTGAAGGACTTGGGATTTCAGCGACTTTTTAGAAACCTTCTCTCATACCTCTCAACCATAGTTATGCCAGAAGCTTTCCTGTCATCCTGCCTCTGATACATCTTTCCCTAGAGGAAGAAATTCTTCCTTTTATTCATAAAGAAATTAACAGCTTGTTGCAAAGGAAAATTGCTTAGGATAGAGCTGATTCATGCAAAATGAAAAATCTCTTCTTCCTATTTAATTTGATGAATGATACATGTAGTTCATAAGACTTGGAGCCCAATTACTATCCTTTCCTCCTATAGTATTACTCCACTCTGAGTCAGTCCATATTAGTTTTAAAAAAAGACTTTCCTTGTCAATTCAAGTGGTTTGTTTGCCTTGGTCACACAGAGTGAAGAATGAATGATTCAGCCTCTATGAACTACTCATTGGCTTCAGAGGGGAATTCCCAAGCAATACCACTTCAGATTTTGGTGGGTATTTCCTTGGTATAGTACCTGATCATAATACCTGCTTTTTGAGCTTCCGTGGTTTGGGATCCAGAAATAGTATTATCAGAGCTCCTCACTCATTTTTAGCTGAGATGTAGCATGCCATCCAGGCTACTCAAGAGGGAAGCTTCTGTATTTTCATTTCTCCTATTCTCTAGGAAACAACCTAGGTGCCATTGTTTGAAGTTCTTCTACTTCTCTGGAAAGTGTCATTTCAAGTCTTGGATACTGTTTAGGTTATTCTTTTAATTATTCCCCCCAAATCATCACAGCACAGTCCAGGTTGCTCTTGTTAGAAGTAAAGAAATGAATTATTTCAAACAAGAGAAAGGAGCTCGAAAATTTAAAAATACAGAAATGGAGAGTTGGAAGAAACCATCTAGTGCAGCCTATTCCTGAAAGGAATTATCGATATAACGTGTTCAGTCTCCTGACTCCCGACTCTTGATCAGCCCCTGCTTAAAGCTGGGAGCACTGAGGACAGCTCCCTTCCTTAGAAAGCTTTGGCCAGTATCAAAATTAAATTTTCCCTGTTAGAATTTCCAATCATTATTGAACCAGCTACACCCAGCAAAAGAACTCTGAGAAATGAGTATGAACCACTACATAGAATTCCCAATCTCTCTATTTTTGTCCACCTGCATTTTGGATTTCCTTCACAGGTTAATTGCACACTATTTCAAAGTCCGATTCTTTTTGTGCAGCAGAATAAGTGTATGGACATGTATATATATATATATATATATATATATATATATATTGTACTTAATTTATACTTTAACATATTTAACATGTATTGGTCAACCTGCCATCTGGAGGAGGGGAAAAATTGGAACAAAAGGTTTTGCAATTGTCAATGCTGAAAAATTATCCATGCATATGTCTTGTAAATAAAAAGCTATAATAAAAACTTAAAAAAAAAGAACTTCTTCTTAGAAAAAAAAGAATTTCCAATTATTTCTCTTGAGTAGAGGTAAAGATTTGACACTTAAAGGTCATCACAGACTGCTTCCAACTTACCTTTGCAGGCTTTCCCTCAAAGTCTTTATGCTCCAATCAAAGTGACCAGGAGTGCTTTTACACAAATGGTTCTCCATGTTTCAATACTCTTTCTATTCATCTCCAGCTCTTCAAATCTCAAACCTTTTTTAAAAGTGCAGTGCAGGTGCCACCTGTCATGTGAGGCTTTCTCTCATACTCCCAGTCCTTAGTGATCTTTTTTTCTTAAAATAATTCTGAATTTCTTTGTATACAGATTGTACTAAGTGATTTCTGAACTCATTGTATCCCCTTAGTAGAATGTAAGCTCTTTGATGGCAGGCACTATTTTATTCTTGTCTTTGGGCAGAGTTTCTTGAGTATATAATCAAAATTCATTCAGTTGAATCTAGTCCCACCTCTTCAAATCAAAAGTGTACCTGTCAGATGAACATTTATTAAATAACTTCTTTCCTGTGCTCAGTTTGGGGAATTACAAAGGGAGATAAAACCAGATGTGCTCCCCAAGATGTTTGCATTTGATTAGGGGAGAAAAGTTGAAATTAAATTGCATATACAAGATAAATTCTGAGTAGATTGTAACCTCAGAAGGAAAGCATGGTTTGGGAGCAGAGACAGGAAAAGTTTGCCTCAGTGGGTAGGATTTAGGATAAATCTAACAGAAATCCAGAAGACAGAAATGAGAGGAGAGGAAATTCCAGGCTGGGGAGAGGAGGTGGAGAACACAACCATTGCAAAGATCTGGAGTCTGGGGTTGTGGAGCATCAAGCAGGCCAAGGTCATTGGTTTGTAGAGTGTCTGGAAGGGAGAAAAAGGTAAAGATGTCAGAAGTGTAGGAAAAAGATTATGAAGGTCTTTAAAAGGGAACAGAAGGTATTCTACTTCATCCTGTAGGGAATAGAAATTCACTAAAGTTTATAGAGTAGGGCAGCAACATAAACTTTAGGAAAAAAACTAGGAACTGAATGGAAGATGGACTGGAAGGGTGAGAAAAGTGAGGCAGGGAGACCATCCAGAAGCTAATAGCAGTAGTTAAAAGGTGATGGGAATCCATGCAGGGGGTGGCTATGTGAGAAGAGAGAAGGGGATAAATAATAAATAAGAGAAATGTTATGAAAGTAGAAATGAAAAGATATGGAGAGAGGCTGAATATATGAGCTGTGTATGAGTAAGGGATTGATGATGGTTACTTAAGTGTGAGCCTGGATGATTGGGAAAGCGGTGTTACTCTCAATAGTAACAGAGAAGTTTAGAAGAGGAGCGGATTTTTTTTTTTTTGAGGAAGAAGGTAATGAATTCTGTTTGGGATATGTTGATGCAAATCCAGTTCAATATACTCCAGAGGCAGTTGGTAATGCTGAAAAGAAGCTAGTGCTTGATAGAAAAATCATCAATGGGGAAATGATAATTGAACCCATAGAAGTTGAAATCATCAAGGGAGATAACATAGAGGGAAAAGAAAAAAGGCCTAGGACAGAATATCGAGGAACACTCATGATTAGTGGGGATGATGTAGATAAAGATTCAGCAAAGGAGACTGAGAAGGAGCAGTCTGAGAAGTAAAAAGAGAAACATGAGAGAGCAGGGGCCCAAAGACCTAAAGAAAGTAAAGGAAAGTGATCAACAGTATTAGAGATTGAAGAAAAGAAAAGAATAGTGAAATATTGAAATTGAAAATTTGAAAATAATGAAATGAAAAAGAATAAAAAAATAAAGAAATAATAAAAAAATGAAAGACTGAGGAAAGGCCATTAGATCAGACAATTAAGAGATCATTGCCAACTTTGGAACTTGGCAGTTACAGTTTAATTATGGGATTAAAAACCAGGACACAGAGTGCTAAGAAGCAAGGGAGAGGAGAGGAAGGGAGGCAATGAGCATACATGAATTCCTCAAAGAGTTTAGCTAAAAAGAGGAGGAGAAAAGATGTTGGATGATAGAGAGTGGGCCAGGATGAATGAAATGTGGTGTTTTCAAATATGAAAGAGGTACCCTGAAACTTGTGGGCAGCAGCAAAGCAGTGGGTAGACAGGGCAATATTGAAGATTAGTGAGAATGGGGATGGTAACGGGGAAATCTGCCAGAGATGAGAAGATGGAATGAAATCAAGGATACGTGTAGGATGTGCAAAGGTCCATTAAGGTATCTTGTCAAAGGTCAGGGCTACCTCTTCATGTAAGGTAGTGGTGAAGGAGGAGGAAGCAAGTGAAGACATGAGTAATAATCAGTGAGAAGGAAAGCAGGTGTGTGGGATTCATATTGAATAGCTTTAACATTTTCAGTGAAGAAGAGGCGACATCCTCAGGTGAGATGGTGGAGTCAGAGATTGCTGTGGAAGATTTGTGGAGGGATGGCGAGATTTGAAACAGTTGCTATGGGGAGTGAGAGAGTGATTTCTTTTGAGGGGGGGGGAGTGATTTGATCAGGGAGGTTTGCCTTCATGCAAAGCCCAACTGAGATTGTATGACATATTTGCATTATATAGGCAGACTCAATGATACATGATTAGATTAACTCAGAAGTTCAGACTTGACCTTGGAAGTGGGACACTTGTGGATGATGGATGGTAGGATCAATGTATGACTGGTTCTGTGAGTAGTTGGGGTGGAGGGGAGAAGTAGGACATGGCAGTTGAGAAATGGAGGTAAGTAAAGGGACTTGCAAATGTATTAGTATGTATGTTGCAGTACTCCAGTATGATTGAAGGAGATGAGCTGGCAAGGAATACTGTGAGTCATAGACTGAATTTACTGAGTAAGAAAAGAGAATATGAGAGAGGTCAGTTGATAATAGCTGCCACTGTCTGGATTGAGTGATAAATTTGGACTGACTGAACCTCAAAGGAGGAGAGATTGCTGAGTGATGGTGGTTGAGGGAAAGTCTGGAAGAGGCAATGTGAAGCTCCAACTCACTCACCAAGAACAAACATTTGGGAGGATGAGAGAAAGTGCTACCAGTATTAGAAAGGGGAGCCCAGAAGATTGTGTCATCAGCAGGGCACCAAGTCTAACTGAAAGCCAGAAGACTGAGGGAGTGCTTTAAGATAAAAGCAACTTTGTTACTTAAGGTGTAGACATTTCAGAGAAGGAGCAGATAGACGTGGGATGTAACCCTATTGAGATCAAATTCTCTCCTCCCTCCTCCTCCTTCTTCTTCTTCTTCTTCTTCTTCTTCTTCTTCTTCTTCTTCTTCTTCTTCTTCTTCTTCTTCTTCTTCTTCTTCTTCTTCTTCTTCTTCTTCTTCTTCTTCTTCTCTCTCTCTCTCTCTCTCTCTCTCTCTGTCTTTGTCTTTCTTATTCTGTCCTGTCCAGCCTTTTCTTCTCCTCTCCTCTCTAGTCTATGTAGTGAAGCAACTTGTCTGTTCAGTAAGAGGGAAATCATAGCTTTAGAGCCAAATGAAAACTTGGATTCCATCTAGTCCAATTCCTCCATTTCACAGATGAGAAAATGGAGGGTCAAAGAGTTAAGGTCTCAGAGATTACACTGGTTCAGTTAGTGGCAGAGCTGGAATTCACACTCATGTCCTGTTTCCAAGTCCAGTAATATTTCCACTGCCTCATATCATTTTTCATAGTCAACTGTGAAGTTGCCTCTCCACACTTCTGGGTTTTGGGGGGGTTTCTTTTTGTTCCTACCACTGTTATGACTATACCAGGTATCAAAGAAGATTTGGCCCATCTACCCTTCTTGATTGTGAATTCCAGAATGAACATCCAATCTCACTATTACTTGGAGATCCCAATAGAAGCTTCATTGGTGAGGGGCTCTGGTTGATTGGGGGGCATCCCCTGCACTCTTCAAACACTTTAGCTGAGGGATGACATCATAGGGATTTCCCTTCTCTTGCTTCTCTTGCTCCTTACACCAAGTCCCTTTGGTATTTTAAAATACCAGATTTTTTGTTTATTGGTTGCATGTGCCCTAGAGTTTCATTTCATGGAATCATAGACTAGAATCATGGATTCAGAACTAGAAGAGATTTAAGAACCACAACATTTTACCAAAAAAAAAAGGAAACTGAGATCAAGCAATTTAACCAGGATCACACAGTGAAAATTATTTGGGTTCAAGCTAAGTCTCCCTTGTTCCACATTTCATGGATTGCTTGTGAGAGCTATGTTGTTCCTCTGCGAGGTCCAGAAGGCAGGACTGCCTCATCTAAAGAATGCTCTGTGCGTGGTAAACACTTGACAAATGCTTTTTTTTTTATTACAAAAAGGACTTTTATTTTAAGGTGTAGACGCCTACCCAAGAAGAGAAGAAAACCAGCTCTCTAGGTTTCCTCTTTTCTCTAGGATCCCTTTGGCCGATCTTTCTCGGTTCTCTGAGTTTGGTTCCCTCTGGTGTTCATAATGACAGAACAAGAGCAGTGCTAGCGTTTAGCATGAAACAGCAGTGATATACAAAGGTTGCTTAATTTAGGAACAAAAAATGAATTTTTCATAGCCTCACGATATATGTTCTAGGAAAATAGAGGTTCTCACCTGCCCTCTACCTTGTCTACAAAGCTTAGGAACTGGATGAGGTCAGAGAAAACCAAAGGGAAGAAAATGTTTAAAAAAGGAAGGTCTGCAAGATTGAGGGATTGGTGTCGGCTAGGGTGTGTGTGTGTGTATGTGTGTGTATGTGTGCATGCATGTGTACACACATGTGTGCATGTATGTGTTTGTGTACATGTATATGTTATAAATGTATGTATATGTATGCATGTGTTTGTGTATATGTGTATATTTAATGTATGTATTTGTGTGTTTGTGTGTATATATAAGCTCTTCTTCTCTCCTTGTGTGGTTTTTCATGTTCTAGATCAGAGCTTCTCAAACCCCTTTTAGCCTGAGAAATTTTTATGCAACCTCAACATATAGATATGTAAAATAGGCATAAAAATTAAGCATTTGCAGTTAATAAATAATAATTTGCAACCCCATTATTTATGACCTCATATGGGATTGCAACCCATAGCTTAAGAAGCTACCCAAGAGCACCATCCATTGTGGGTATAATTGACAGAGAGACAGGCAGTCAACTGTCTGAGAAGCAGAGAGAGTTGGATGTTTAGCCCCGATCGTTTTCTGTTCTTCTGTGGAAAGAATAGCAAGTAGAGATGGATTGTAGGAAAGCTGAAGGCGGTTGGACAACAGTGCCTCCCTACAAAGGCACTGAGGAATCTGATATTTTGGGAGGTTGGAGGGGCAGAATGATGAGGTGCCCTGCTCAAGGCAATGGGGAAGCTCAGAATGTGCCATCCAGGTCTTTGGAACCAGTGCTTATTCTTTCCTCGTTCGTCTCTTTGCCCACTGAGACCTACTTTGACCTTATCTTGGCTCTGGTTTTTAAAATTTGGTAGAAATCACTAATCAATCACAAAAGATTCTGAATCTTTGGAGTTGACCCTGCATGAAAAGTACCTTTGGAGCTAGACCAGAAATTCTTTGGAGCTAGACCTTTTTATTTCATTGAGTATTTGCTCAGTTAACAACTCTACCTCAGCTCCATCACTCAACAGATTCTTCAGTTCCACTGTCCGCTTTGGTTCTTGGCTGTAGACTGTTCCATGACTCCTTTTCTCAATTCAACATTATATGCTTTTTTTTTTTGTTTCCTCATATTGGTTTGGTGAAGGAAAGGATCCAATGGGGAAATGGTGACTAACATGGCAGAAAAGAGTTGATGACATTCTTTGTGGTTCAGCAATAGGCCAGTTGCCACAGAGCCAACTGGCTTCAGAAGTGGGAAAAGAAGGGTACACTATTAAAGTCTTGTTCACAGACAAGGCTTTGTAGCCTTGAAATTAGGGCTTATTTGTAAAGACACACTTCATCTGAGAAGAGTAATACAATAAATATGTAAAGAAGGCATTGAGTTTGTATCAGAGGACTTGGGTTCAAATCTCAGTTCTTATTTTCTGAATAACTTCTGGGCCTCAGTTTCCCCACTGATAAAAGAAAAGGGATTAGAGGATCTTCTGTTTTTTAGCCTAGGGCCTTATAAATTCAATAAGACTTTCCAAGTTTACAGTTTTGCTTTAAAAGAGTTCAATTTGATTTTCTACTTGAATAACTTTGATTGGTCTTCAGTTTCCCATCAAATTGCTTCTTTGATTTGCCTTCAAGGGATGCACAATGACATTTCTCAAGAGAGAGGGTGTTAAAAATAATCTTCGCATGCTTCATTCATTAAATCCTTCCAGAGAAAGAGGGGAGAGAGAGAGAAACAGAGAGAGGTAGAGAAACAGAGAGAGACAGAGACAGAGACACAGAGAAACACAGAGAGAGACAGAGAGACACCAGAGACTGAGACAGAGACACAGAGACAGAGAGGGAGAGAGAAATACACACAGAGAAACAGAGACAGACAGATATAAAGAGACAAAAAGACACACACAGAGATAGAGACAGCGAGAGACAGATTCAGAGATAGAGAGACAGATATTCAGAGACAGAGAGAGAGATAGACACACAGAGAGGCAGAGAAACAAAGAATGAGAGAGATAGACAGACAGAGACCATCATGCACACACAAAGGACATTAGAAAAGAACAAAGACATGAGCATTAAGGGAAGAGAAAATACCTGTCTCCAGCTCTAATGCTAATGACTGACTTTTACAGAACATCTTTGAGAATATTGTAACTGTATGCATAGTATCTCATTTGATCTTGACAGTGATTCTATGAAGTTAAATGCTACATTCCTCTCACCCCTATGTTGCTGATAAGGAAACTGAGGCCCAGAAAGGTTAAGCAGCTTCTCCATTGCCATATATATTATAAAGGTCAGAGGCAGGATTTGAACTCTAACCACTCCCAAGGTTCTGCCCTGAGCCCCATCATATACACTCAGATTATTTCATGTGGTGATCTCATCAGCTCCCATGAACTCAGTGATTATCTTTATTCAGATGATTTGCAGGTCTATTTATCCAGGTTTCATCTTTTTCCTGAGTTCTTCATTACCAACAGCCTACTGGGCATCTTGAACTGAAAGTCCCCCAGACATCTTAAACTCAACACATCTGAAAATAAGCTCATTATCTTCCTCCAGACCCTCCCCTCTTCCTAGCTTCTTTGTTGCTGTGGAGGACACTGCCACCTCCCCAATACTCAGGCTCTCAATCTGGGAGTCATCTTCTATGACTCAATGACTCACCTTGTCTCTCTTCCATCCCCTCATATCCAATCTGTTGTCAACATTTATTGCTATGCCTTCTGCCCATTCCCATATATGCCCTCTTCTCTCTTCTGACACTGCTATCACTCTAAATCAGATCCTTATCCCCTTATATCTGGAAGAGAAAACCGAGGCAGTCACACAGCTAGTAAGTTTCTGATGCCAAATTCAGATCTTTCTGACCAGGTCCAGCACCATCAGCTGCCAAGAGGGCCTATATGTCTCTGGAAAAGCAAAGATCTGTGGGCAGGAGTGCTGAGAAGTCTGTGCTTTTTCAGCTTCTTAGACATCTCCACTACCATGGAGAGCAATGAGTTCAGCAAGCCACATTACAGGAGGTGAAAGATAATGGAGTGAAAGTGAAAGGAGTACAGAGTACAGGAACGTCAGGATCTTGAAGGCAGAGGCTGGTTTGGTTTGTGGGCCTTTTCTGAGTTCCCAGTGCCTTCTGCAATTTGGCACTTAGGAGACTTTATTGGATCGATTCGGGTTTCAGGAGACATCACTGTAAATATTGAGGTCCCTAGGAAAGGCTGAGGTAAAAAGAAAGACTATGGGCCAAATCTTGAACTACTTAAAGAAGGGAAGAGAATGAGTTAGATTCTGGAGAGGGGAGATGACAATAAGGACATGGAAGGGGTGATAGAGCCAGAAGAAATGTGTTTCCAAGGTAGAATTTGATGAGAGATGGTGACAATGGGATGTAGAAAGTAAGTTGTTTCCTCCTCCTGGCCCAGGGTATTGGAGGGCATGAGAGTGAGTGCCCAGCTCTGGAGCAGATGTCAAGGGACTAGCTGTCTTCCAGGAGAGTTTAGGCTTCTGAGCACCAGAAGATAAAATGAGTGGAAAGAAGAGATTCTGAAACTTCTCACTCCTCCCAGGCTCTGTGAGAACATGTAATACCATCCTTAGTCTGCCTTTGTTCCCAGGCACGCTATGATTCATGTATAACCTGAATACTATCCTAGGCTGCATTAGGAGAGATATAGATTCCAGTCATAAGGATTGAGAGTCTCATTGTATTCTAGTTTTGAAGGTCACATCCTTAGAGCACATCTGCTCAGTTCCAAATGGTACATTTAGGAAGGAAATTGGTAGATGAAAGAGAATTCAGAGGATAGCAACCAGGATGGTAAAAAATCTTTTTTTTTTAGGCTTATTCTTTAGAACAAAGAATATTTAATTTGGCAAAGAGAAGGCTTCAGGATCTCATGACAGCTGTATTCAAATATTTGATGGCTTCCAACTGGATCCACTGTAATGAAGCTTTTCTCCTAAGAGACAACAAATTCATCCATCAATAACCATTTATTACATTCCTACTATATGCTGGGTGCTGTCCAGGGTACTGAGAATTCCAAGACAAAAATACCAAGACGATCCCTAATCTCCAGGAATTTCTTCCTTTCCCCTAAGTATTCTTCAACTTTTATAACCTCTTTCTTTACCCAACTAAAGCTGCAGCATCACCCTAAGGCGCCCCTTCTCCATGATCTTGAACTTGTCATTTCCTTCTTTCCTCCTCCCCTTCTTCCTATTTCTGTTGAGATCACCATTCTTCTGGTTACCTAATCTCATAGACTGGCAAATTCTCTTCCCTTTCATTCACCCTTCATAGACAAAGTAGGTGCCAAGTCCTGGTGATTCTCTCTTTCTCGGCATCTATCCAATCCATTTTCTACTCACTCTATTACTGTCCTACTTTAGGTTCTCATCATCTTTCACTTGGACTATTGAGTAATTTATAGTTCTTTATCATATAATATTATCATTATTGTGTATAATGTGCTCCTGGTTCTGATCACTTCACTTTGCATCAGTTCTTGTAAACCCTTCTAGGTGTTTCTGAAATCACCCTGCTTGCCATTTCTTTATAGCAGAGTAAATTTCATCACAATAATATATCACAGCTTCTTTAGTCATTCCCCAATTGATGGCCATCTTCTCAATTTCCAATTATGAGCCACCACAAAAAAGCTGCTATAAATATTTTCTGTACTAATAGGTTCTCTGCTCTATTTTGTGTCTGGATTATAGGCTTAACAGTGGTATTGCTGAATCAAAGGATATGTACAGTTTTACAATCCTTTGGGCATAATTCCAAATTATTCTCCAGAATAGTTGGTTTGGTTCACAACTCCAATAACAATGCTTTACTATTTCAGTTTCCCCACATCTCCTCAAACATTTATCATTTTTTCTTTTTTGGTGGTCATGTTAGTCAATCTGATACATGTACCTCAGAATTGTTTTAATTTGTATTTTTCTAATTAATAGTGATTTAGAGCATTTCCCCATATGATTATACATAGTTTTAATTTCTTTGTCCGAAAACTTCTTGTTCATATCTTTTGACCATTTAACCATTGGGGATGACTTGCACTTTTAAAAATTTGACTCAGTTCTCTATGAATTTGAGAAATTAGTTCTTTATCAGAGTTATTTGTTGCAAAAATTTGCTTCCAGCTCCTTTTAAGTTTGATTGCATTAGTTTTGTTTGTGCAAAAGTTTTTTAATAAATTTTTATATAGTCAAAATTATCTATTTTTCATTTTGTAATAATCTATATTTTCTTGGTCCTACATTATTTCCTTATCCATAAATCTGTGCCTTTTCACTGGCTGCTCCCCAAACCTAACCCCTCTCCTCCAATCTCACCCCCACTTATCCTGGGTTTCTTTCAAAATTCAAGTCAAATTCATCATTGGTAAGACTCTCTTTGATTACTTTCCATTTACACCATGGGTACTTTTAAGTACAGTTTTTTACATATTCTCTCCCTCATTCGAACATAAGCTCTTTGAGAGCAGAGATTGAGCTTCTGCTTTTTTGTCCCCCTAGCTTTTGGCCCAGTGACTGATAAATATTAATGACAGCTAGATGGTAAAGTAGATAGAACATTGAACTTGGAGTTAGATAGACCTAAGTTCAAATACAGCTTCAGAACTTAGTAGATATGTACTCCTGAACAAGTCACTTAGTATTCACTTATCTCAGTTTCCTTATCTGCCATAATAATGGCACCTACTTCCCAGGGTTGGTGTGAAATGTAATTAGATAATATTTATAAAGCACTTTGTCAACTTTAAAGTGCTAAATAAATGCTGGTATTGTTAGTAATAAGGGCTCAAAAAATCCTTGTTGATTTATGCTGAACAGACCATTCATTGTTCCTTGAGCTTGACCTTCTACCACCTCCTGTTGCCTCTGTGTGTGTTCATGAAGGCTGGTTGGTTCCCATTCTTGAGTGCTGCTTAATGCTTCATCCCTTTTCTGCCTTCAGAATCTTTTTTTAAAATTTTTACCTTTGATGCAGGTACCACCTGCTCTTGGTATCTGTTTTTGTTCCTTCCAACACAAAGTTCTCCCACCAAATCCCTTTGTTAGCTTTCCCTTTCAGCACTTAATCATATTTAATGGTATCATTTTATAACCTGTATGCTTCCTACACTTCAAATGCAAACGATTTGAGAGAAGGAACTTTGTTATTCTTATATCACCAATATCCAGAAAAGGGATTGTACTTTTGGAGACAGGACTTTAATTTCTGGGATTTAACAGGTAAGGAGTTTCCAGAGAGGCAATTCCCTCTCCCATTGATGTTGGCAACTCATCTTAGAAAGTTGTTTCAGAAAGTGAGAAGTGAAGTGACTTACCCAGAGTCACGCAGCCAGGATATGTCAAAGATGGGGGTGGGGAGGAGAGAGATCATACATGGTAGGCATTCAGTAAATATTGGATGAATTCCTGTCAGTTTTGCCAGAAGAGACTAGAAGGTAGCCTTGGATGCTGCCCATATGTGAATACCTAGGGATGGGTGCTAAACCTTGGGATATCTGATCCATAGTGGGAGATTCTGATCGATGAAGAAATGATTTCCATGAAAGGGGGAGGGAGAGAGAGAGAGAGAGAGAGAGAGAGAGAGAGGGAGAGGGAGAGAGAGGAGGGAGAGAGAGGAGAAGGAAGAGGAGAAGGAGGAGGAGGAGGAGAAGGAAAAGGAGGAGGAGGAGGAGGAGGAGGAGGAGGAGGAGGAGGAGAAGAAGAAGAAGGAGAAGAAGAAGAAGAAGGAGAAGAAGAAGAAGAAGAAGGAGAAGAAGAAGAAGAAGAAGAGAAAAGAGAGAGAAGAAAGAAAAGAGAGGAGAGAAAAAGAGGAGAGAGAAAGGGAAAGGGAGGGAGGGAGGGAAAAAGGGAGGAAGAGAAGGAGAGAGAGGGAGAGGGAGAAATGAGGAAAATGAAGGAGGGGGAAGAAAAGAGTTAAACACTTGGGAGGTAGGTATAAAGGCATTGTTTAGCCACTCAACTGCTCCTCAAGTTTTGGGGGAGATTGTGTTGCTGTACTAGTGTGAATAACAAGTTAACAAGACCTGAGGCAGGAGATGGGTGGGAGTGATATTGTTTAAAGAAAAAGAACCGAGGTCAGCATTTAGTTTATAACCCATGAGTCAGTGGCTGACCGGGCTGGTGTGTGGCACTGAGATAAGCAAACAGCCTGGAGACCCTCCCAGGAGAGAGGAGATTTGGCATGAAGTGAAATGAAGCAAGCATGGCATACTGATCAGGGCACTCGGAGTATCAAAGGCACACTCCTTGCTGGTCTCCTTGGGCAGCAGAGCTGCTGGTTATTTAGGGAAGAGGGCAGCAGTTCGCCTGCAACAAAAGCTCAGGGGGCACCCCCAGAGTGATCTCCATCCCATCTGCTTCAGGGACCCCTGAGGCAACATTCACTTTGCTGGTAAACTTACTGTTGGCTCAGCTGGAGCTCATGTAGTGTGTGTGTGTGTGTGTGTGTGTGTGTGTGTGTGTGTGTATGTGAGAGAGAGAGACAGACAGACAGACAGACAGACAGATAGAGAGACAGAGACAGAGAGACAGAAAGATGACACAGAGAAACAGAGAGACAGAGATAGAGAGGGAGACAGAGAGAAACAGAGAGACAGGGAGAGCAAGAGAGACAGACACACACAGAGACACAGACAAAGAAAGAGACAGACAGAGAAACAGAGAAACAGAAGAGAGAGAGAGACAGATGGAGAGAGAGAGAAAGGAAGAAAGTGCTTGCTTCTGTGTGTGTGTGTGTGTGTGTGTGTGTGTGTGGTGGAGCTGATTGTTTATCATCATGTCCCCCTGGATCCAATCACCAGAAATGTCCCTACCCATCTGCTTGCATTTCCTTCCTCAAATCTCAGCCCTAACTGAAGATTGATGGTTTGTTCCCTCAAAGTCAGGAAAAGGGCAAAGGAGGCCGTGGGCCTCTAGGGGGATGGAGAGAGAGTGGGAAGGGCCCAGCTGTCAGGAAGCACAGTTGTTTGTCGAGCTGCTCCTTGTCTTTGGGGATTTTTCAGTGTGATTTTAGAAACGCATGGAAGCAATTCTCTCTGGCTGACTATGAAGTGAGCTGGGGTAAGGGGTGGGGGTGGGGAAATAAGGAAAGTCAGAAGTGCATTGACTCCCTTCTTGACCATATTCTGCATCTCATATTGGGAATATCTTGATTTCCCAAATCAACTCGGATTTTGGTATAGATCCAAGATTCTGGCAAGTGATTCTTATTCTTTAGAACCCCGTCATGGGTTAAGGAAGAGATATTTTGACTCTTAGGATACATAGCTAAGTTTTGGGGTCCTGGCTGTGAGCTGTCATTTATGGTTCCATTCATTCATTTTTGAGCTTCTTTCCAAATCCAGCTCAGAAACATTTTCTTGTATGGGACTTTTCCTGGTCTTTCTAGTGCCCCCTCAAATTACTTTGGATTTCTTTTGTGTGTATAATAATAGTAATTAATAACAATAATCATTGGAATTTACATAGCACATTAAAATTTGTAAATCACTTTATAATTATTGGGGTAACTAGCTGGCTCAGTGGATAGAGTTCTAGGCCTGGAAGAGATAGGAAGACTTTTCTTCCCGAGTTCAAATCTAGTCTCAGACACTTATTAGTTGAATGATCCCAGGCAAGTCACTTAGCTCTGTTGTCTAAGTTCTTCATCTATAAAATAAGCTGGAGAAGAAAATGGCAGACCATGCCAGTATCTCTGGCAAGAAAACCCCAAATGGGATCATGAAGAGTTGGACATGATTGAAACAATTCAGCAAAAATAAATTATCTCATTTGATCTTCACAAAATCTTGTGAGGAGGAGCCATTATTATTCCATTTTATAGATAAGTTAACTCAGGATGAATTATATTATATTATTTGTGTTCTCACCATAAATGTCTGGGGCACGATTTGAATTGATGGCAAGTCTATACTCCACCAATTGTGCTATACTTATATGAATGTGTAGATTCATTGAATTTGAGTGGGAAAAGACTTCAGAGACCATTCTAATCTAACTCTCTCATTTTACAGATTGAGAAAAATCAGACACAGACGTGGGAAGTAATTTTGAAGCCAGATTCTTTGACTCTAAATCCAAACCCAGTATTCATTCCATGCTGCCATCTATGTAGCTCCAGAAGAGTAGCAACTATTTGCATTTTGTCTTTGTGTTCACAGAATATAGCATTGTATGGTCTTGTGATGAAGAGAGCCATTTGCACCCAGAGCAAGGACTGTGGGGATTGAGTGTGGATGACAACATAGTATTTTCACTCTTTTTGTTGTTGTTTGTTTCCATTGTTTTCTTTCTCATTTTTTCTTTTTGATCTGATTTTTCTTGTACAGTATAGTAATTGTGGAAATATATATATATATATATAAGAATTGCACATGTTTGCTATATATTGGATTACCTGCCATCTAGGGGTGAGGAGAAGGGAGGGGAAAAAATTTTGAACACAAGGGTTTGCAAGGATGAATGTTGAAAATTATCTATGTATATGTTTTGAAAATTAAAAGCTTTAATAAAAAATATAACATTGTATCTGGCACATAATAGGAGTTTAATACATTTTTATTTATTTTTTAAATTTTAATTGTTAATTTCCCCAAAGAAAGACTATTTTATCTAGGAGGTGTTAGAGGAGGGAATCTGAGATGGGTTCCCTCTTCCTATGTGTGATCTATCTAGACAAGATGAGAAATCACATGATTAGCCTCATTATCCAATATGAAGATCTTTTGGCAATAGTTACCTCTTTGTGACTTTGGGATTATCAGAGTCAAACTTCTATATCTCATTTTCAAAAGTCCTCTGCCTTCTGCTCCATTCTCAGATTTTTCTAGCACTCTTGAGGTCTGAAATGAACTTCAGGAGGAAGAAAAATTCAAATCTTCTTTTAACTGATATTAATTTTGTGTACTTTGTTATCCTACAGAACAACATATCCTAGAAAGAAGCTGATGGACAAAGTTGAGAAACAAAAAAAGGGGAAATAAGATGGAAAACCAGGTGGGGGAGAATACGAAAACTTGTTATAATTAATCAATTTTCAGTTGTTTGATTCCATTAAATTTAACTCAACAAGCACTTATTAAGTGACTATTATATACAGAAACTGTGCTATGTATGGGTATACAAAAGCAAAAAAAAAAAAAAAATCCCTGCCCTCATAGAGTTTATATTCTTTTGGGGTAAAACGCCATGCACATAAATGAATACAATATAGTTACAAGGCATATTGTGGGAGCAGAAGTGAGGAAGCATCAATTATCACTGGAGGAAAATGATATAAACTGGATTGGAGGAGTTGACTTAATATCAATTACACCATGTTGGAGTGGTTGTGGAAAGACTGGCACATGAATATACTATTTTTTATTAAAGTTTTTTATTTTTCAAAACACCTGCATGGATAATTCTGCAACATTAACTCTTGCAAAACTTTGCATTCCAGTTCCCCCTCCTTTGCTCATCCCCTGCACTAGATGGCAAATAGTGCTATATATTAACATTATAGAAATAACTAATATACTATTAATAGAGCTGAGAAAGCAATTTGAAATTATGCTCAGAAAGGGACAAAAATGCTCTTACCTTTTCATTCCTTACCTTTTGATCCTGAAATACCATTGCTAAGCATATACCCCAAGGAGGCCAAAGATGAAAAAAAAAAGATAGACCCACATCTGCCAAAATATTTATAGCAACACTTTTAAATCAGAGTATAATGGGGAACTGGCTTCCTCTCCCCCTGAGTCAGCAAAAATAGAGAGTATATGATAAGCCTAATGGGGGACTGGGCAATGAGTCGAATTCTTAGGAGCCTGGGCAAAGTGCTCAACTGACACAATTCCATCACAGACTTTAGCTTGCAAAGACCTGCTATAACTGGCTTCAGTCTGCTAATGATGCAGTGAACAGAAGTGTCTTTGGCTGAGGATGAGTGATTGCAAACAGGGCTATACTCAGAAGATATTAACCGACAAAAGGATTAGACAGACCTCTTGGTTCAATTTTTTTTCTGAGCTGGTGGAATTCTAGTGAGAGAAGAAATGGTGATATAAAGGAAGAGAGAAATAATGTTAACTGCTTCCCTGTAACTGGGGTACTCTCTTCTTCTTCCTGCTCTTTAGGGGTGATTTCCTCTAGATAGCTAATGAGCAATTGGATCACCTGGAATGAGCAGTATAAAAGATAGCGTCAAATCAACATGTTAAGAGAAAATCTTTGGGGTTGGGGATGTGGGGAATGGGAGTCCAAGTGGAATGGGCGTGAGGAGGAGTCCAGGACACAAGATCTCATGGTCACTAAACTCTTTGTGAATCCTCAGGATTATTAGCACAATTTATGACCCATAGTAGGTGCTTAACAAATGCTGGTTTACTAAAAGATTGATTTTGTTCATTCATTTTTAATTGTGTTTGACTCTTTAAGATCCTATTTGACAGAGATATCGGAGTGTTTTGGTATTTCCTTCTCCAACTTATTTTACAGATGAGGAAACTGAGGCAAATAGGTGGCCAGAATTACATAGCTAGGAAGTTTCTGAGGCCAGATTTGAACTCGGGAAGACGGGTCATTCTTCTTGACTTTAGACCAGACACTCTATGTCTTCTAATTGCCTGAGCTTATCCAGGTAATAGGACGTGTCTGGGACAGGGAAAAGCTCATTCCAGTTCTTGGTCACCAAGGAAGGAAAGAACTATCTGGTAGCTTTCTATTTGTACTTGTAAATACATTATGAGTGTGTTGCTTCTATCACTGAGGTGCTAAGAGAGAGCAAGCCCTTTCTGGGCACCACTGAGAAAACCAAAATAGGGAGCTTAAAACCAAGAAGGTACTAAAGGATCTTTTCCTACAACAGTCTCTAAGGGAGGAGAGAAAGAGAGACCTTAACTCCTTCCAGAACCTCTGAATATCAAAGAAAGAGGAGGTTTTTCCAGATAAGATCTCCTTTATACAGGAAAGTTCCCAATACAATATATTGAGGTAAAATACGTGGCTAACAGTGATCTCCCTGAAGTGCAAGTAAAAGTGCACCTTTTACCTGAGGGTAGCCCTCCCCCCACTATCCAATAAACTCGAGGTCCCTCTATTACCTCCAAGATCAAATATAAAGTAGTTTTTGGCTTTTAAAGCCCTCCTTCACCAGATGACTTCTTATCTTTCTAGTCTTTTATCTTTACTTATCATGGACACATGATTGAGTGATACTGAGCTCCTAGTTCTAAGCAGGAGCATTTTATCTCTTGGCTCCGGGCATTTTCTCTGGCTGTCCCCCTTCCCCAATAACTGGAATGATCTGACTCCCAATCTCTACCTCCTGGCTTCCCCCACCCGATCTCCTTAGATGCTGATACCTTCATTCACATTTATTTGTTTGTACTTGGTTGTTTGCATGTTGACTATCCCATTACATTGTGGTCCTTGAGCTCCTTGAGAACAGGGTCTTGTCTTCTGCCTTTCTTTGCACAGTAGGGGCTTAATAAATGCTTGTTGATTTGACAAGGAGAGAGAAAAATGGATTGCCAACTTTTGGGCAAAATTCTCATTTGAAATAGATTGGGAATTGTTGGACTGAGAATGGGAAAAGGACTTCATAATTTTAATTCAGAAGCTCCTCATCTTTTCCTGTCCTGGAATCTCTTAGCAGTTATTTGATGAAGTCTATGGAGCGTTTCTTATGACAGTGCATAAATGCATAAAATAAAACATATATGGTTACAAAGGAAATCAAGTATATTTTTCAAAAAAAAAAAAACAAAAACCGATCATGGTCCCAAGGTCAAGATTCAGTTCAAAGTCCTTAATTTTACACTGGAAGAAACTGAGACCCAGAGAGATTGGTGACTGCTTCTAGATCATTCTAGTCAAAGGAACAAAACCTGAATTTGAACCTAGACCATCAGGGTTCAAATTCTGCTCTCCTTTCCCCACCCCACCCCAGCCTTCACTCCAAAAAGATTAAGGGACAATTTTGAATGCTTTTGCAGGAAATGTGAATATATTTTCAAATTCTTTGAGCAACAGAATAAAGTGACCTTCCTAAACAGAGTCACGAAAACTATCTGCCATGACTACCATGTAAATAATCACAAAACAAACAAAAGTGAATGAAGTAAAATTACAAAGAACAAACATGGGTCCAAGCAAAAAAAAAAAAAGTGAGAAGCCATCACAACCCCATTCTTTGGTAGAGGTGAGAGATTTGCTAGACATGGGAGGGTGGGAAGGTGATATGTTGCCTTTATTTTCATATTCCTCCCAATATATATTTTATCCCCAATGTCTTAGTACATTTTTAAGCAATGAAAGCTTTGGGATAACCTGCATTGACTGTTTTTCCTGGTTTTAAAAAAGACATTCTCTCTGACACTCTCTCTCTCTCTCTCTCTCTCTCTCTCTCTCTCTCTCTCTCTCTCTCTCTCTCTCTCTCTCTCTCTCCTCCCTTGGTCTCTGTCTCTCTCCACTCTCTTTGTCTCTGTCTTTCTCCTCTCTTTGTCTCTCTCCTCCCTCTGTCTCTGTCTGTCTCTCTCTCACACATACATATCTATTGCACATGATGATAGAAGGAGGGTTATGAGGAGAAATTCTATAAAAACAAAATATATCAATAACATATTTTTAAAATGGAACTGATAAAAATAATTTGTAGAGGAATATCAAAACATTCCTTTTCCTTTAGATATTTGGTTTAAATAAAGTCCTGTGATTTCTCATAAAGACCTAAATGTTCCATCGTCTAGCTCAAATCCCTTGCCTTATAGATCAGGAAGTTGGAAATCTCAGAGAAGTGACTTGCCCAAAATCACACAGGACATAAGGAGGCAGAAATGGGAGCCTGGAATTCAGCTCCAAACCAAATAAATGCTCTTTTCGTTGTCTTTTGCTCTTCAATTAAATTCTAATATTCCTTCAAAGCTTAAGATCCTGTAATTCTATAAAATGCTTGATTTTTTTTTTTTTGCTAATTTCTAGAGAAAGATAGAGAGAGAGAGAGACAGAAAGAGAGGGAGACAGACAGACAGACACACACACACACACACACAGAGAGAGAGAGAGAGAGAGAGAGAGAGAGAGAGAGAGAGAGAACCTATGATAATATAAATGAAAACAGCCCTAAAAGGGGGAGGGGGAGGAAAAGCCAAAGATTCCCCCAAATCAATTTCTAAGAATTTCATTTCTTTTTGCAGAATTTGGAATTTTTTTTTTTTTTTATGGAGTTCTCAGACATCCATAGGGTAGAAGCCCAGAAAGCTATTTTGACAAACGTATTTGCTAAATTTACGCAAGTTTACCAGTCTGTGGAGTTCTGTTAATTAGCAGGGTTATCACAAAGATGCTTCCTCAGGGCTGGGCTTTTCCTCCTAGGCACTCTCTATCCCTTCAGGAAGGTAGGACTTTCTACAAGCTTTGTAGGAGAGGTTTTCCTCTCAAATTGGTCTCTGGGAAAACAATGGGAAGGAAGGTGGTACACGCCCCATCTCCTGAGGCAGCCCAGCTGGTCTCAAATCTTCAGCCAGACTGCTGACTCATTCATTCATGGCTTACTCTGAAGTCTCGGAATGGATTTTTTTCTCTTGGGATTTTTTTTTTTTTAAGATTAAATAATTATCTTTCTCACAGCTCTGAACTTCTATTCAGAGAATAGAGGGGAGTTAACAATATATGGAGCTTGTTTCTACTCTCCTGGTCACTTATTTACAATATTTTTTTGCTGCATTACAGTAAGGATAAACATTTGTGGCAATGAAATGACCAAGTACAGTTTTTAGACACAAAAGATGAAGTAAATAGACAAGTAAAATTAAGGACAAAGGTCAGGTTTTGGAAAGGGAGAAAATCCCTGGAGAGAGTATGAAGGGAAAAAAAAGGATGGGAAAAATGGAGGACTCATCCTTTGTGAGTCTGCTTTTAGGGGGAAAAAATGAAACAGCAACTTTTCCAATAGACCTTGTCTATGGTACATGATCCATAGGGTACCCAGCACCACTCTTGCAGTCCTAAACTTCTCCCTTTTCTGCATATTACTCTGGTGGTACTGTCCCTCTTCCCCTCTCTTTCCCTCCTTTCCCTCCCATATTTATTTGTCCACAATTCCTTAGCTAGGACAATAGATCTTAGAATCTTATCAATCACTCTCTGCAAGTCCCCAGGTTAAGGTAAATTTGGGGATGAGGAGAAGGGTTAAAAAAAAAAAAAGCAAGCACTGGGAGAACACTGGGAGCTACACAACCAGCAGGGCCCTTCTCCATGCAGGAACCTGATAGTGCCACAATATACAAAGACAATAGAGAGAAGGGCCAGACATAGGATTTTATTGGTATAGAGAACCCCTTCTGAAGGAAACTCCCAATATTTTAGGTTAGGCAATTTATTGGCCAAGAGAGTTGCCTCAAGCAGAAAAATTAAATTACCCAGGATCACATAGATAGTATGTGTCAGAGGTGGGATTCTACATACACACAGATACATATACACATCCCTACTATATATGCAAATACAGATATGAATCAATTCCTACTTCCAAGGAGTTTACAATCTTTTCTTTTAAAATAGTGTTTTATTTTTTCCAAATATATTGCAAAAATAGTTCTCAACATTCACCTTTGCAAAATCTTATGTTCCATTTTTTTTCTCCCTCTCTTTCTCCTTTCCCCCTCCCCAAGAGAGCAAAAAATCCAACAAAGGTTAAACATGTACAATTCTTTTAAACATTTCTATTATTTATCATGCTGCACACACACACACACACACACACACACAATCAGATCAAAAAGGAAAAAAAAAAACATACAAGAAGAAAAAAATCCAAGCAAGCAAACAACAACAACAAAAAGTGAAAATACTTTTCTTTGATTTGAATTCAGTCTCCACACTTCTTTCTCTGGATGTAGATGGAACTTTCCATCACACGTCTATTAGAATTGCCTTTAATCACCTCATTGTTGAAAAGAATCAAGTCTATCACAGTTGAATATCACCTAATCTTGTTGCTGTGCACAACATTCTCTCAGTTCTGCTCATTTCACCGAATGTCAGTACATGTAAGTCTCCTCAGGCCTTTCTGAAATCATCCTGCTGATCATTTCTTATTGAACAATAATATTCCATAGCATTCATATCCCATAACTTATTCAGCCATTCCCCAGCTGATGGGCATCCACTCAGTTTCCAGTTCCTCGCCACTATAAAAAGGTCTGCTATAAACATTTTTGCACATGAAGGTCCTTTTCTTTCCTTTATGATTTCTTTGGGATACAGACTTAGTAAATATATTAAGCATATATATCAAAGTGTACGCACAGTTTGATAGCCCTTTGGGCATAGTTCCAAATTGCTAGGAGTTTACATTCTAATGGGGGAGACAACAAAAATGTTTTTAAAAAGCATAAATATAAATAAATATCACATATTTGCACAATGAATGTGTGTACATAGATATTAAAAACACCACATTGTGATGGAGCCATCGTCCATCCTTCTCAATATGTATTTATTAATTTTGTATTTATGCCATCTCTATTTTTATCCATCCTATTGTCTCCCCCACCGGAATATAAGCTCTTTGACACTAGACATTTTTTCCTTCTTTGTATCACCCTGCCTTGGTTACCATCATACTTGGCACATAGTGGGTGCTTAATAAATACTTGTTGATTGATTATTTATCTGATAGATCTGATGTTCATTTTTTATGCTAAGTGTGTCACCAATGATCAAATTTAGCTCTGATGCGTAAAGTATTGGGTTCAAGTTCTGGCTTTGCTACTTATATAATCTTGGCTAAGTCATTTTCTGGACCTCAGTTTCTTTATCTGAAAAAATGAGATGTTTGAACTAGATAACCTATAAGATTCCTCTCAGTTCTAATTCTATGATTCTGTGATTTTATTGATTATAAAACTGTAATCAAAATTATACTATGAACATAGTACTAGAATTAGGTCAGCCTCTTTCTCAACTTGTTGACCTCTCTTAAATCTTCTTTGTCTTGTTTCTCAGGCCAGGAAGGGAAGTGGTCCTACTCCATTCTTTAGTGATATAGCTCAGCAACTCACAAAGTTTTCTTAGACACTCGTGGATAGATAAGGGCCCGTGGCAATGAGCTTTCATCAAACCCAAGAGCTGTTGCTTGTTCATCAGAAAGACAAAACCGTCACAGTAAGAGGGTGGAAATTTGTTTAGACAATTATTGATTTTGAATTCTTCAATCAGAGAGACCTTAAAGATCACAGGGTTCAATGCCCTTCTTTCACAGATGAGTGTATGAGTTCAAGTGATTTTCCTGAGTCGAAATCAGTAGAACTCCATCTGATGTCAGTGGGAAAGCTATATCCGCAGCCCCCTCCCCTTTATACAAATGTAAACACTCACATACATGTGTATGCATGCATGAAGATTATCCATAATTATCCATAACTCTGGGTATGCATTAAAAATGTCATATTGTGACAAAGCCACCATCCATCCTTCTTAATATTCTGTCAAATGGTGGTACCAGTCACTGTGCTGTGGGAGGATCACCTTTCTCAGCAAAAGCCTGAATGTTAATGATATAGTCAGGAGTGCATTGTACACCTGCATGGAGGTACAAGATGGTGGGATGAGGTTTGGGAATAGCTGGTGGTTTAGCTTCATTGGAACACTGAGCATATGAAAGGGAGTCAAGTGAACTCTGGCTGGAAAGGTAGATTGGTGCTAGAGATATCAAGTCAAGGAATTCATATTTTATTCTAGAAGCCATATGGAGCCACCGAAGACTCTTGAGCAGAGTACCAACATATTCACGGCTCGTTCTGACACTGTGTGAAGAAAGGTTTGGGAAAGAGAAAGACAGGAGCGAAGGAAATCAGCTGGGATGCAATTACAGAACTGTATCCTTGTGAGTGAGAAGGGTCTGAGTCAGGATGGGGCTAGGGGCTGTGAGTGGAAGGAGAGGAACAGATGGGAAATTGGGATTGACAGGACTTGGCAGTTGATGAAGTGCTGAGGGAGGTAGGGGAGGGGGAAGCTTCAGAAATGACTCTGCTGTGCAATCTTGTCAACATCACTGAATGATGCTGGTGGTGAGCACTGCTGGTGACGGACTGGCAGAGAAGACAGTCAGTGTTCAAGTCCAGGGTTCACAAAGCTGCCTGAGAAGAAATGCAGTTTTGAGGGATATGGCACTTGGCGGAGGGATGAAGGGACACTGTTTATCTACAGTGACTTCCTCTGGGCTTCTGTCTACAGGGGAGGGAGTAGATGAATTTTGAGGAACACTCTAGTTTGGAACCCTAGGAGCCTGGGAACAAACATTTGTTTGAAGTTTATGCCTTGAAAAATGGACCTGTGTTTTGGGAGCACCACTGAATAGAGATTACAAGGTACAAGACATGCTGCTGGGTGCTATGGGATTCACATAATTTTGGCTAAGAAGTTTCCCTTAAGGAGTGTGTTGAAGAATTAGACCAAGAGTTAGTAACAGGTGGGTCTAGTTATAGAAGGTCCCTGATGGCAGGCCACAACCATAGAATGAGAGAGCTTGGGAAGGGAAAAGTATAAGCAAAAATTAGAGCCAAAGCAAAGAGCAGGAAAGAAAGTAGATAGCTACCATTTGGGAAAATGCTGAAAAAACTCTGCTATACAAATGGGGCAGGATGGGATATTGTCAACACACACCTCTCTCTCTCTCTCTCTCTCTCTCTCTCTCTCTCTCTCTCTCTCTCTCTCTCTCTCTCTCTCTGTGAGAGAGAGACACACAGAGAGAGACAGAGATACAGAGAGAGACAGAGAACCTATGATAATATAAATGAAAACAGCCCTAAAAGGCAGTCAAATTCTGATTAATTCCAGTAACCAGTTTTGGTGCGGGACAGATAACTCAATACAGCTTCTTCTTGTTAGAGAGCCAGCAGGCTATACGTACAGAATGGGGTAAACACTATCAGAAGCAATCATTGTTTTGGTTGATTTTAACTTTTCTTTTTGTAATAAGAAAAGGTCCAATGGAAGTGAGTGTATATTAGAACTGAAAATGCCATGAAATAAAAGGAATCCATTTAAAAAATTTAAAAAAGTAATACTTTTTTTTTTTAGAAGAAAGGAAAATATACAAAGATATACACTGAAAAATATTGGAATTTCAGGCTACACTCAAGTTTTTATATGTCAAACATGTGGGAAAATTATTGCCTGTGCTTGGTCTGATTCTGTCTGACAGGTGTGTAATGCTTTCCAGATCATATGTTTTCTTGAACATTATTTTATTTCAGCTTTAGAACAATCACATATGTAGCTATACCCACTTTACAGACTTGCCACTCAGGCTCAAGAAGATTAAATGATTTGCACACCGTCACAAATTGGTAAATGGCACAGAGGGAACTCAAATAAGTTCTTCCTGACTCGCTTGAGGAGGCAAAATGAGTAGTGGATAGAAAGTTTTTGGATTTGGAATGAAGTAGTTCTGGATTCAAATTTTGCCTCTGAAACCTACTTTCTGTGAGAACCCTGGTTCTCTTTATCTTGACCTTTCTTTGTCTTAATAGAGTTGTTATGAAGCCAAAATGAGATATAAAATGCTTTTCTAATTTTTAATATGTTTATAAGTTAGTTATAACATTGTTTGGGTGTGCTGGTAAATGTTTAACAATCAGTTTTCCTTAAAAAAAAAAGCATTCACTACAAACTTTTAAATTTAATTTGCACTATTAACATTTTTCTCTATCATTTTCTTAAGACCCTGCTGCTTGAATGGGCAACATTCATCATTGAGATTAGATTAAATTAAAAGGGGCAGTTAATTGGTGTAGTGGATAGAGTATCAGTCTTGAAGTCAGGAGACCTGAGTTCAAATTTGACCTCAGACATCTAATACTTCCTGACTGGGTGACTCTGGGCTAGTCACTTAAGCCCAATTCCTCAACAATAGCAACAGCAGCAGCAGCAGCAGCAGCTAGATGGCACAGTAGATAGTGTACCACCCTGAAGTCAGGAGGACCTGAGTTCAAATCTGACCTCAGACCCTTAACACTTCCTAGCTGTGTGACCCTGGGCAAGTCACTTAACCTCAATTGCCTCAGCCAAAAAAAAAAAAAAGGAACAAATTTAACAAAATAAATAAAAACACAATAAAACATTAATTTTAAAATGATCTCAATGTGCATTCGGCAGAGATCCTTATATATGGTTCATGTGTTGTTCCGTTGTTAAGTCCTGCCTGATTCATTATGACTCCGTTTGGGGTTTTCTTGGCAAAGATATTGGAGTGGTTTGCAATTTACTTCTCCAGTTCATTTTATAGATGAGGAAACTGAGGCAGACAGAATTAAGTGACTTTTCCAGGCTCAAAGAGCTGGGAAGTATCTAAAAGTAGATTTGAACTCAGGAGGATGAATCTTTCTGACTCAGAGGCCTGATGCTCTGTGTACTATGACACCATGTAGCTCAGTTTGACTGAGGCTATACCCATTCAACAGTCCTCCCTCACTTAAATCAATTCACTTGCATGTTATAACTACTTCCCTGATGTCATGGGATGTCATGGTCACGGTCCTGAGAACAAAGGACAAAGCCACATCTAGCTGTTAATTAATAATAAAAATCCACATGAAATGACTAATTGCTATGGCAGAAATATTCGTCCCCTAGTGGCAGGCCTCTGGTGAGGAAGCCCGCCATGCTGGCTACAGCCGTCCTGTTTCTCTGATGACAGGCACACAGGCTGCTGCCAGAAAGTGTGTGAAGGCTTCCCAGCCTCGGCAAAAGCTGCCAAATTCTCCCTCTGCTGTTGTCGTTTTCAGAAAGTCAAGGTCACCTCCACATAGGGAGAGCCGATAAATGGTAAACAATCACTCCAAGAAAAAAAAATTACCCATGAAACATTTTTTAAGCTTAATTTGCATCATTGCCATTTTTTCCAGCACATTCTTAAGTCTAGACAATCAACAAAACAATAAACCAAGCCGTGATCGGTATCATTTGCCGATAAGGTATAAATGCTCAGACTGAATATTTAATTATTGTCTGGATGTGGTTCAGGCTGGCTCCAGCAAATTCTGGCTTTCACACACAAAGCATCAAGTAGAAGATGGATTATTTGTTGTAAAGAAATCCCCCAAATCTTTTGCCCTTCTGTAATCTCTTCCACTGGGCAGGAACTCATTTCAAGGATGCAAATAGCAACCCATGACTGTTCATACGATGGGCCTCGAGCACATAAATTTACCAGAGGGTCAGGTCTTACTTGAATTCTGTCAATGTTGTGGGGATCCCAAGGGAACACATGACTTGTCCATCATCCTTTGCTCTGGCAAAGGCTGGCCATCCCCTGGTCTGGCTCGGTCATATGGTGCTTTGGAACCCAGCCTTTGTCCCAACTCCTCACACTGTTTCTTTCTATTACCCTTTGGGCCAGATCGTAGGGTTCCATGATTTTCGACCATCCAGAAGCATCAGAAGAATATGACTCTTTGTTTTCAGGGAAAATTGGAAATATGTAATTATTGAGAAAACTTAAATCACGTTCAGTTGGAGGAATATGTTTCAAAGGCAGAGACTATTTAATTTCTGCCTGAGAGTATCTGGCATCTAGCATCATATCTGGTGCCTAATAAATGCATGTTGATTGATTTTTAGTTTGGATTCAAAAAGACCTGCCTCAGACATACTCCTGGGCAAATCATTTGACTTTTCTCATTCTGAAAAATAGCATCTGCTTCCCAGGATTGTTGTGAGGATCAAATGAAATAACAGATTGATAGAGTGTTTTTTTTTTAAACCTTAAAACTCTATAAATTATTTATTATTGTTGTTGTTCTTCACAGTTCTTAGCTATGTTATCCTGGAGAAGTCATTTGGCTTTTCTCATTCTGAATAATCTCCTTCCCAAGATCAAATGAAATAACAAATTTATAGAGTGTTTTTTAAACCTTAAATTGCCATAAATTATTAGGTATTATTGTTGTTTCTATTGTGTATTCTATTGGATCCTATTTTCTGGTTAGTCTTGGGTGGCAAAAATGATTGTTGCTGGGTATTGGCTTTCTTTTTTTTTTGCTTTCTTTTTTTCTTTTCTTTTTTGCAGTTTCTCTGGTCTTTGTCATTGCTGCAGAGCTGTCTGGGATCAGGCTCTGACTCTCCTAGTCTTCAGCCGACTATACTTGGCTTTCTTTGAGGACTCATCCCTGAATAAACCTAAATCTCCATCATTCCTCCTCCTTCTGGCCCTCTCCATTACCCTGCTCATTTCTTCCCTATCTTCTTTACCTCTGAGGCCCTCTGCGATCTGAGCAGTCTATATCCATCTGTTCTCCAAAATCAAGGCAGGAAGGCAGCAATTCTACCATGGCTATTGCCCATACACTCAAAGGTCTCTGGTCTCTCCTGCAAGGGCTGCATCCTGAAACAAACTGAAGCTCCCTAAATCCAATTGTCTCCTTCTCTCCTTGAGCATTGCTATATCCCTGGTTCAGGCCCTCACCCCCTCACAAGTCTTCTTGTATCAAGTCTCCCCAGTGAGCTCTTAAAGTGATCTTCCCAAAGTTTAGGCAGATCTGACCACATCCTCCTCCTCCTCCATAGTCTTTTGTGGCTCCTTATCATCTCCAAGACTAAATAAGAAATCCTCTACATGGCATTCAAAGCTTTTCATAACTTCCCCTACATCCTACTGTTCAGTCTTTTTACATTTCTCCCTGCCATGTACTCTGATCTACTGCCATTGGTCTCCTTGCTGATCTTTGAACAAGACACTCTCATCTCTGAATTTTAGGAATTTTCATTGGTTATGGTCTCCTTCCTTATTGAAGCCTCCAGGCTTCCTTCAAATCACAGATTAAACCCCACTTTATAAAGGAAATTTTGCTAATATCTTTCATTGAATTATTTCTTTTTTATTCTCTCTGAGCTCATTTGTACATATTTGTTTGCTTGCTGTTTTCCCCATTAGATTATAAATCACTCTAGAGCAGGACAGCATTATACCTTTTCTGCACCTGTAGCACTTAACTTAGTGTCTGGTACACAGCTGGTGCTTAATAAATGTTTATTGACTGCCTGATCATGTTTAAAGTCCCTTTCCACTCTCATATTCTTGAATGATGGCACCCGAACTTGACTCCCATTGTAGCTCTTAACCGTCCCCTTCCCCAATTATGGAGTGTCAATGTTCCCTGGTTTACTCAGATAAATTTCACAAGCGTGGCTGGTGATGCAGAAATCAAAAATGAAAGGCCCTCAGATTAGCTCAAAAACCAAGCCACAACTCAAACTCAGCTTCCCAGCCCTCTCTCCTTACTTTCATTTTCAGTTCAGACAGAGGCAACTTTGAGTCTACCCATTTCCTCTTGGCTTCTAGGGATTGCCCAAAGTCTCGAGTCATGGGAAAACTAGGATCAATTAGAGCAGAAGCTGCTGCCTTGACATTTATATTATTCTTAGCATGTCTGAAGAATCTTTGTGACCACTCCTTGACTTTGCTCCCCCAAACTTATGAGAAATCTAGCTTCCAGGTTCCACTTAATATCTTTAAATTCCCCAGTGAAACTGGGGAAGACTCCCATTCATTTAAGGGGGAAAAAACCCATTCTTAAGATTGAAGTCAAGGAGAAGAAACTCCACCTTTTTAAAAATAGATATTCATAATTTTGTTTTTATCTTGCTTAAAATTTCTTCTTGCTTAAAATTTCCATTTTATCCCTCCTCACCCCCCTGCAAATCAATCCATGTAACAACACTCTTTTTTAAAGAAAAAAGAGAAAGAAAAATCAGCCAAAATGACCAATACATAAAAAAATGGAAAATAGATGCACTATTCCATACTTGTGTATTTCTCACCTCTACAAAGGAGTAAGGCTGAACTAGAGGAGCTTTTTTTCACACCTTTTCTTTGGGGCTATTTATTCTTTGTAATTTTGCAACATTTACTTTTGATTGTTTTGTGGTGATTTCTTTCTCCATTTACATTGTTGTAGTTGTTGTGTATATTGTTTTTCTGTTCTGCTTACTTTGTGTCAGTTTGTGGAAGTCTTCCATGCTTTCTTGTATTTATTACATAAACTGTTTCTTACAGCCCAGTACTACTCAGTTACATTTGTATGCAATTTGTTTCACCATTTCCCAATCGGAGGGCATCAAGTTTGTTTCCAGTTCTTTGCTACCACAAAAAGTCGTCTGATTTTTAAAGGAGCCAAGAGAGGGGTTCCACTCTAAAGACAAAACAAATAGAGCTTCCATGATGCTTCAGCTTGTTTGAACACAGTTCTTTGTGGGTCGATTTTCCCATTAGACTGTTAGCTTCTTGAGGGCAAGGGCTGGCTTTGCCTCTCTTTGTATCCCAGCACTTAGCACAGTGCCTGACATGCAGTACGTGTAGACTACAGCTTCATGGATTTGACTGACTTGATTTATCTAGAACACTGAGAATTTGTGTCTTGCACAGTCACACAACCAAGTGTGTGTCCCCAATACGACTTCAGTCTAGGTCTTTCTGGTCTTCTGGGCTGACCTATCCATGTTGCCTTACTGTTGCTAGTCCTACTAATGGAAGGAAATAACGTTCATTAAACACTTACTACTTTTAAGGACTTTGCTGGGGATGCAAACAGAAAAAGAAGGCACTTCCTGCTTTTAAGGAGCTGGTGCTCTCCTTGAGTGTTCTGTTAAAGGACAGATGGTTAATTAGAACAGACCTGGGGAACAAGGAAGGTGATCCCTGGGGAGGGGAAAGGGACAGGCTTCCCTGAGTTACTCCTTCACCCTCCCCACCCTTGGTACTTGGGCTACAGGGAGATGGGAAGGGAAGGAAAATCTCCCTTAATTATATCGAAAATACAATTATAAACACAATAGTAGCTTAGTGGTTTTTTTCTATTTCTGGAATCCCACTGAAAAAAATCAATCAGATAAATAGGATTTATTAAATACCAACTGAGCACTGATCAGATCTGTGAATTCAAGGTTCTAATGGGGGAGGCAACTTGCAGGCAATTGCAGGTAACAAGATAGAGATAGTTGGAGATAATAGAAAGAAGGTATTCATATTAACATTGAGGGGATGTGGAAAGACTTCTTGTAGAAAGTGGGACATCAGCTGAGTCTTGAAGGGTACCGGGTACATGAGGAGGCTGAAATGAGGAGGGAGAACATTCTAGGCATGGAGGTGGGGGTTGTCAGTGAACACACAGGGAGCTGTATCTTGTTGGAGAAACAGCAAAGCCTCTTTCTGCCCTGATGGAAGGAATAGCCAGACAGGTGAGATGACAAATCCATTTAGGTAATAGCTGACATTTATGTGGCATTTTATACTTTGACAAGTTTATAAAGCATTCTCTGCACAGGAGCTCATATAAATCCTCCTTGCAACCCCATGAGGTAGGTGGGTATTGCTACTTTCCCATTCTGTAAATCAGGAAACTGAAGTTCAAGGACCAAATAACCTGCTCAAACTCACCTGGCTAGTAAATGGTAGAAGCAGGATTCAAGTCTGGTCTCTCTCTTGACTCTAACGTCAGGGCTCTGTCTACACTGAACCATATTCTGAGTTACCTTGGTGATATTTATTCCTACTTATTAAAGAGGAGGGACAGAGGGACACAAGAGAGAGAAACGCAGAAAGAAATGAAGAGAGAGACAGAGGAGAGACAGAGAGACAGAGATAGAATCAGAGACAGAGATAGAGAAACAGAGAGTTAGAGAGTTCCTGGAAGGTGGGAGGGGGCTGCCTCAGATAAAGTCGGGCTTTTAGAGCTGGGAATGAGCACAACCTCCAATTCTTTGGAGTCCCAGGGATTACAACTAACACCAAGGTGTGACTTTCATTTTCTGTTGTTCAGTGAAAATGAAGGCCCCATTGTCCCATTCATTAGCATTGGAGGAAAATCCTTCTCGTAGTCACCTGAAACCAAAGTCACTCAATAAACTTTTTGCCTTCCCCCACATCCACAATCCTTGGAGGCCAGGGCTGGCTGGAGGCTCCCGGTTATTGAGAACTAGGGCCCCTCTATCTGTCCACATCCCATCTTGGGGCTGAGAAAATTGGTTTGGAACTGGGGTTTTAATTGGACCCAGATGAGAGCTTTGAGGTTTTCTCAGCCAAACTCACTGGACAGTTGGTGTTTCTTTTAGGAAGCGATACCCATCTGTGCACTTTAAAAAGGGAAGTGGATGTCTTGACTCTTGATTCAACGGGACAGGGTGGAATCTTGGTGCTCTCAGGCTGGGGCAACTGCTATGCAAATCAGCCCTAGCCCCAACCTCTGGGGAAGGTTCCTAGGAAGGAAACTAGGCAGAGATAATAATGGAAATAAAAACTAGCCAGCATTCACTCCAGACTATTTTGAGGAAGGCTCTTTCAAACCCTTTCAAAAAAAAACAATGAGGACTTTTTGTCAGAAAATAAAGGGCTGGGATATGAACAGACAATTTTCAGATGACCGAATTTAAGCCATCTATAGTTATGTGAAAAAATGCTCTAAATCACTATTGATCAGAGAAATGCAAATTAAAACAATTCTGAAGTACCACCTCATACCTCTCAGAGTGGCTAAGATGACAGAAAAAGAGAATGATAAATGTTGGAAGGGATGTGGGAAAACTGTGACACTAATGCATTGTTGATGGAGTTGTGAACTGATCCCACCATTCTGAAGAGCAACATGGAACTATGCTCACAGGGCTATCAACTTAGCTATCAAACTATTCATACCCTTTGATCCAGCAGTGTTTCTACTGGGTTTATATCCTAAAGAGATATTAAAGAAGCGAAAGGGACTCACATGTGCAAAAATGTTTGTGGCCGCTTTTTTGTGGTAGCAAAGAATTAGAAAATGAATAGATGTCCATCAATTGAGGAATGGCTGAACAAGTTGTGCGACATGAAGGTAATGGAATATTATTGTTCTACAAAAATGATGAACAAGCTGATTTTTAGAAAAGTCTGGAAAGATTTACATGAACTGATGCTGAGTGAAACAAGCAGGACCAGGAATACATTATACATGATATCAGCAAGAACGTGTGATGATTAACTATGAAAGACTTGGTTCTTCTCAGCGGTTCAGTGATCCAAAGCAATCCCAATAGATTAGGACAGAAAACGCCATCTGCATCCAGAAAAAGAACTAAGAATTCTGAATGTAAATCAACACATACTGTGTTTACTTCTTTTTTCTGTTTTTTTTTCTTTAATCTTTCCCATGGTTTTTCTTTTGCTCTGACTTTTCTCTCCTAACGGCATTCATAAAGCAATGTGTATTAAAATAATTCAAAAAGAAAATAAAGGGCTGACACTTTTAAAGTCTATTTTAATTCTTCATTATTTATGCTAACTTGGTACCTAGCACAATCTTGGCATACATTAGGCACTTAATGTATGCTTGCTTATTGATTGATTAATTGTTGTAGGAGAAGTTGTCTAGCCAGTCAAATTCGTTTTGTTTTTCATTTTGGAGCCAAATTTAAGGCTCGATAGTAGGGGAAAAATTCTAAGGTTTTTGCTGTTGTGAGTCATTTCTTACTCTTTGTGACCCCACTTGGGGTTTTCTTGGCAAAGGTACTGAAGTGGTTTGCCATTTCCTTCTCCAGCAATAATCTTGTGTACATCAGTCCCGTTTTACAAATGAGAAAACTCAGATTGAAAGTGGCTAGATTGGTTTGTTCAGATTTATGGAGCCAAAGTGTCTGAGAGGATCTGAACTCAGGATCTGATTCCAAGTCCAGTGTTCTATACTCTGGAGTCTTCAGCTGAGTTAGACCTGGAAGAGATGTAGACTCATGTAGTCTGGTTTTTCTTTTTGTTTTTATGCCTTTTCCTGCTTCATTGTCTCCTCTTTGGCAGGTGGTGGAACCCAGGGACCTCTTCTCAGAATCTTGTCTTTAAAATGACTCACAAAAGACATCAGTTATGTTGACAATTATCAAAACATGGCGAGCTATTTTTTAGTTGCCCCAACCGTGTTTGTCTCTTTGTGATCCCATTTGGGGTTTTCTTGGCAAAGATACTGGAAGAGTTTGTCATGACCTTCTCTCGCTCATTTTACAGACAAGGAAACTGAGGCAATTAGGGTGACGTGACTTGCGTTAGAAGGTTGGGATGAAGGTTTTCCTCTGCTTCTCCTCCTGACTTACCCATCATTTCAAAGGTGAATTCATTTCCATCTATACAAGACACACACCCCTAATCCTTTTTGTTGCAGCCTTCATGACTTCTCTTAAAAAATTGCTTACTATGAACAAGCTTTCCCATTAGGAAACAAGCATTCCCTGCCTAGTCTGGGTTGATGACAACAGACTTTATTGATGGCCTCCCCACTGGGATGAGAGTCCTTGATCCTTGACTTCACTGACAAAGAGATGAATCTTCTTGGTTGAAAGCTGGAATTTTCACCTTCCCTCAACCTCAGGGGCCTCCTCTTGATTTCTGGATTAAATTGTCTTTGAGTCAAACAATTTTTTTAATTAAAATTTTTTAAAAAAATTCAAAACAAATTCTCTGTACTTAAAAAAAATAAAACTGAATTGCAAATGTGAGTTGGGGCTTTAACCCCAGAGACTTAACTATCACAGGATGTACAAGACTTTGTCCCTGGAGAAAAAGTGGGGAACATGGGAAGGGGCAGGTATTTTTTCTGAGGTGATCAGGGTAAATGATTTGCCCAGGTAAGGATCAAATACAGATTTGAACTCAGGTCCACAGGCAGGACTTTATCCAACTAACTACCCCTGAAGTGGGGAATTTCTCTCTGGGGACTAGCTCTGTCTTCCTTTGGGGTCCTGCTCCATTGTCAGGAACCCTCCCTGTGGTGCTCCTCTCCTGGGATGTTTCCCCCTTAACTTCTGCAGGGATGGGAACCACATCGTCCCTTCTCATTGCATGATAGGACTTCACAGCTTTCTGTCTGTCAGTTAGTTGTGAACCAAACAGAGAGGTGTAGTTAGGCCTCCATATCTCTGAGGGAGGAAGCAGAAATTGCCTGAACTTTCTCATCTGTGCCCACACCAGAGCCACCCACCATTGTTTCCCGATTGCCCAAGGACAAAATGCTTATTACTTACTAAAGAGGGAAAAATTTGAAGTTAAGTAAAAAAAAAAAGTCCTTCTAACCACAGTAAAGAGGAAAATGGGCAATCTGATTAATGGGGACTGTGGTGAACTTTATATTTGGGTTGGGGAAATGGATTCTTAGACCTAGAGAGTCATTTCAGCCATGTCTAACTCTTCATGACCCCATCTGGGGTTTTCTTGGTAGAGATATTGGAGTGCTTTATCATTTCCTTCTCTGACTCCTTTTACAGATGAGGAAATGGAGGCAAATGGGGTGAAGTGATTTGCCCAGGGTCACACAGCTAGGCAATGTGTGAGCCTAGATTTTAATTCCCGTCTTCCTGACTCAAATCCCTATCCATTGTGCCCCATGACTCTCCACTAAGAAGTGCTCTTAGGTAGTACTCTTTCAATCTCTTTATTTTATGGATGAGGAAACTGAGACTAGGGAAGCACTGCGGTAGAGTGGAACACATCACCTCCCCGGGTTCCATTCTCTGGATCTGTAGACAAATGAGGGCTGGACAATATGGCTTCTGGGACCCTTTCAAAGGTTTAAAGCCTATAATTTTGGAAGCAGAAGGCCTGGGTTCAAATTCAGTCTGTGATTTGCTACCTGTATGATGACTGCTGGGTAGCAGGTAGGTCAGTGAAGCTGTCCTGGCAGCTGAACATGGCTTTCTGTTCTTCCTGTCCACTCTGCCACTACTAATAGTTTGTTTCTTAAAACCAATTGGTTTTAGTGTTGGTGAACGATTGATTTGTTATCAGTGCTCTGAAGCAAGATCCTTTTGGGTTCTTGTTTATTCTTGTTAATTAAAAAGTCATTTTAATTGGTGCCCAGCCAGAACATTGATGTTCATCATTTAATTATGATTAATTAAAGACAACCTCTTTAAAGCATCCTGAAAGATCATTATCTTGGGATGAATGCTATATCTCATTTGTGGAGAAATGAACGTAAATTCAGAAGGAAGTTTGTTCCTTGCAGGATTCAGATTTGGCAGGAGTCGGGGCTCTCCAACTATGATCCCATGATTGTGGGCCAGGAAGTTAATTATAATAGCTCACACTTATATAATTCTTTAAAGTTTGCTAAATGCTTCACAAAATTGCCTTCAATGATTTTCACAATAGCTCTTGAGAGGTAAATCCCATTTTACAGATGAGAAAACTGAGGCAGACAGAGGTTGGTGACTTTCATAGGGTCACCCAGCCAGAAAGAGTCTGAAGTCACATTTGAACTCAGTTCTATATTCGACTTTGTCAAAAGCCATAGGATAAGAGAAGTAGGTAGAAAGGGATTTAGAGATCCTAAGTTTCATGCTTTCAGGATTAGAAAGTTGAAGTGGTTTGACCAAAGTTATATGGTAACTTGGTTGCCGGAGACTAGAACTCAGGCTTTCAAATTCCCAGTTCCCCATTTTATTCATGGATACACTTTCAGGATATTTAAAGACAATGACTTGTCCTACTATGTGCCAGGTACATAATCAGTGCTTAATATATGATTATTGTTTGATTGATTTCTATCTCCTACCTTTGGTCACTAGTGACATATGGCAGAGAATAGGGTGGCGACTGAGAGGATGAAGGAGGTGGCCTTTTACTTTGAGTAACTAATTTATAAAAAAGGCCCTCATAAAAAAAGCCAGAAAGACCGAGGCTGGAAATCAAGATCTCCCAGGATCAATACAGGCTGTTGTTTAGTTGTGTTCAATTCTTTGTGACCCCATTTGGAGTTTTCTTGGCAGATATTCAATAGTATGCCTTTTTCTTCTCTAGCTCTTTTTATAGAAGAGGAAAATGAGGCATCAGGAAGTGAGTTGCCCAGGGTCACACAGCTAAGTAAGTGTCTCAGGCTGGATTTTTTTTTTTTTTTGCTGAGACAATTGGGATTAAATGATTCACCCAGGGTCACAACAGCTAGGAAGTGTTGTGTCTGAGGTCAGATTTGAACTCAGGTCCTCCTGTCTTCAGGGCTGGTGTTCTAACTACTATAGCATCTAACTGCCCCTCTCAGGCTAGATTTTAACTCAGGAAGATGGGTCCTGATTCCTAGCTCAGTACTCTGTGTTCCATGAGGCATCCCAGTTCAACTCAATACTCATTACCTGCCTGTTGTCTACACTAGTCCATGATTAGACTTTGGGTCCAAGTGGGTGCCCAAATATTAGCTCCAACAGAATTTCAGCGTTAGAAGGTACCTCAGCATCCACTTACTCTAACACTTCCCTACCTTCCTCCATTTATGACTAGTGATTGTCCAACTGCTACACGAAGGACGAAGACTTTTGATGAAGGGACCCACCCCACCTCTCCTGGCAGTCCATTCCCATTTTTGGTCACTCTCTGAATTATGAAGTTTTGTTGACAGCGGGCCACCATTTGTCTCTCTGCAATTTCCACTCTGTTCAATAATGTTTCTAAAGAATTTTCAAGTCCTTATAAATTCTGGGTTTCTTTTAGGGTTTTTTTTTAGGGTATTGGTTAAGACTGATGGCCAGTGAGATTGCTTCTGACTCTGAATTCTATCCTTTTGGGCAAAGAAACAGTCCTTCTTTGAGTTCAGATCAACTCAGAATGCTTGGGACATCTTATGATGCAGTCTCGTTGCCTCCCTGCAATTGTTGACGGAACTGGCTGCGATGAACTTGCCTGCACTAAAAACCGCAAGATGGAGAACTTCTCCCTTGCAAGGCACCATGTCTACTGCTGAACAAAAAGACATATCCTATGAAACAAATTTTCAATTTTTATTTTACATATTTATACATAAAACGTTCCAGGGAAACTCTCTGAATCCAGCTCAATGTTAATAGCACATCTAAAAATGAAGGTCAGGTAGTCAACATTCACAAAATGTTGAAAACTGATTAAAATATCCAGATGACGGAAAGCTACAACTTCACGACGAGGCAGGCAGGTATGGTTTGGACTTGGATAGCACCGGCTTTGACAGCTTCTTCTTTAGAGTGAACTACAGTGAAGAGTAAAAGTAGGCAATGGGAAAGGACGGGTCCAACTGAAAGTCTCTAAACAAATAAAAAATAAAGTTAAACTACCCTCTGTTCCCAACCATGGTTTGTAACAGCATGGCTACTGTACATTTTCTTCTCATAACTGTATTTTATTAAAATGCCGGTTATTTAGTGGCACGAGTTAAAATTAAAATAAATTAAGAAGCAAAGGCCAATCACTGGACATGAAGCTTCGGACATCATCAATGACTAACACTGATTTTTTTTTGTTTCTTGGTGCACCCCTTCAAGGGTGTATCCACATTTTACGACCACAGAAGTACAATAGTTTTCGAGCGTGGTCTCCTGGTGGGGGCTCCGGGTTCATTTTGCTGGCATTTTCTCGGCCAAGTGCTTCTGCTGGCTTTCAGCATGTCTGTAAAATTAATCACAAGATTCATTATTTTACTTCCAAGAGAAAGACACTCCACAGTTCTCTGATTTTCCAGGGATGGCACCAGTTGAGCAAAGGGTCAGATCAGCTCATGAAGAAATATATTTCCAAGAACCGCTAAACTATACTCTACTAAGATCAATTTAATTTGTGGACAATTTCTATTCCATATAATTATTTCTCAAATAAACAGTTAGATAAATTGTGGGGTTCTATCCACTAATCAGGGTGTCTGTAACAGGTTCTTTACTTTGTTACATATCCTGGTCAACCTCTGGAAGTCTGATGAAACCCTTGTACCCCTTTCTCAGAATCATGTTTTTAAAAGCATAAGCTACACAGGATCACTAAGGAAACCAATTATATTGAAATACATTTAAAAATGTCAAATATTTTATGTGAAAATATATTTAAAAACCCAAGTTCATACCCCAAGGTCAAAAATGCCTAGTTTCTAACCTAATGGTGAGAAGGGAAGTCATAGAATGCATTGAAAAATGAAGGGATTTAGGGAAAGTTCTATGGAACAAAGGAGGTTGGCCATTGGGAAGTGTCAATAATTAAAAAAGAACCCAAGAAAACTTTTATTTTGAAGGGGGGGAATAAGAATAAACAACTTCACAAAATCCAATTGCACATAAAATAAACAAGCCAAAAGAATCAAGTAACCTAAGGTGCATGATGGGAATCTGAGATTATATATATATCCTTAGTTTTACCAAGGTTAATTGGTATTTTATCACATTTATCACAATTATATATTCTATATTAATACAGAACATATAATTACATATATAAATCATATAATAAAGGAAAAATAATAATAATAATTAACATGTGTGTTAAACAAACTTAATTAATTAAATGTGTGTTAATTAAGCAAAGTCTGATATAATATCTTCTCTGAACCCCTTGGTTGGGTGGTTTTGGTGAATGGAGACTGGGTCTGGTGTCAGGAGACCCGGATTCAAGGCCCGCATCTGATGCATCCTGGCTGTGTGATCCTGGACATGTCACTGATCTACTCAGGGCAATTACAAATTACAGTGCTAATTCCAAGGTCAGGCGACTGAGTCTAGATCTTGACTCCAACCAGTCAAAGTCATTACTGAATACTGCTCCTGATCATGTTCATTTTCGTACAGTTCCATCACCCGCCTCCCTCCCCAGATCCCTCATTTCAGGTGTTTATGGCTCAAGGAGCCAGGAATGATCTTGTCACACACACGAGCAATATGAGCAGGAGGCCCCGTGCCAGAGCGGGTCCTGCCCAGGAAGCCGCTCACGTGGCCAGGGAGCCCGAGGCTGCCCAGTCTGACAGCAGGCCGAACAGCGGGCACAGGAAGGTGGAATGGCCGAGTCCAAAGCTTGCCTCATGCTAACGAGCACTAATTAACCATGTTGTTTGGGGAAAACGTGCTCAAGGATAGCAAAACACAATGGATTCACCCAGATGGTTTTTGGAAATGGCCAGGCTGGCCCGAGAAGGGAAATGCAAGCTCTCCTCTGTCCTGGGGAGGAGAGACACACTCTACTTCCCGGCTGTTGAATGGTTGGGGATGGATTTCCCAGATGGTGTTGGATTGGTGTGAACCTCAAATGGAACAACTTTAGGGAGATTGTCCTTCACATCTCTTTAAGGAATATGGCAGTACACAAAGTCTCCCTCCCTGTCAGAGCTTGTGGCTCTGGGGATGAAAACATTTCAGGACGAGAGAAGCAGAAGCCAGGCAGGAAAAGGTTAAAAGCATCAGTCATCTTATACCGAGAAAAGACATCTGGAAGGAAGGAACACTCAATCCCGTCTCCCAGTGTCCCTCTGGGTGCCCACAGAGAGCCCTCTTTGTTGGGCCTGGCTCCTGAAACTTGGCACGAGGAACAGCGAGATGCCCAATGAGCTGCCCCGCCTGAGACTGTGGTGCCAGGAAGCCCAGCTGATGACCAGATAGCAAGCATCCACTATGTGCCAGGCTTCATGCCAAGTCACTAGCGCTGTAGCCAATTCGATTCAATTTAATTCAATTCAATAAACATATAGGATATGGATACCAGGGGGAGTCCAATCTCCTTATTTTTATAGATTAGGAAACAAGTTAGTGATTTGTCCAAGATCATATAATTAGAAAGTGTTAGAGCCATGAATCAAAAGAAGGGCCCTTGTTCCAGATACAGTGTTCTTTACTCTCAATGTCAAAAGTACTAACTTATCCTTGTTGTGTGTGAAAGTATTTGTGTTTGTGTGTGAGTGTGCATATGTTTGTGTGTGAATGTGTGTGTTTGTGTGTATATGTATTTGTGTGTATGTATTTGTGTTCCTGTGTGTGGGTTTGTGGGTATGCATTTTACTTTTGAGGGTGGGGTAAAAGTAAACAGGATGGGCTGGGAAGGCTTTAGAAACCTCCCAGATTGCGTATTTACTTGAAGGTGGAGTTGGCCAGGGAAATGTTGCTCCTAGAAACATTGAAAATACTCTATTTCTCCCTCCCTGTAAGATGAAAAAGTGCAGCCCTCATCCCAGTCCCCCATGTGAAGATCGTGCACTCCCATCAGTGCACTGGGGACGGGGTGGCGGGACTGACAGCTCTGCCACAATGTGATCTCCTCAAACTTACTGCATCCCCATCGAATGATTCACGTTTCCCTGTGAACTTATGCTCCCTCTGGGTTTTCCTGGTTACTGAGGGCGCCCCCCACCCCCAGGTCACTGACATTCTGAGAGTTCCTCTCACCCTTCCATCTCCTTTACCTCCCTCTACACCATCTCTCACATGGGCTGGGAGGATGGCAGCTTGTACAGTGGGAAATCAGAGGACATTCAAGGGCCGGCTCTGACTTACCCTCGATGAATCACTTAACTTATCTGAGGCTCAGTTTCTACATATGTAAAATGAGAAGCTTAAGGAACTGGCTTTTAAAACTACACATCAATGATCTGCCCCCATTCTCTATTCTGGATGGCCACTGGAAACTCATCTGGATTTGATGAGCCTCCCTGACTCCAGACTCATCTCTTTCTGACACAGATCTTAAAACATGGATCTAATGAGGTCCCTCCCTTGCTCTGGAACCACTGGTGGCTCCTTATGGGTTCTAGGATAGAGTACAGATTGCTTGGCACTTACAGTGCTCCACAGTATGTCTCCAGTCAGCTTTTCTTGATTATTCTTCCCCTTTATGCCCTCCAGATTGCAGACATATTGGAGTGCTAGTGCTCTCAGGGACTCAATAAGAACCTGAAGAAACAGGGTTGCCTCTGACGTCAAAGGACCAGGGGCTCCTTTCTCTACCACGTGTGAACTTCTCTGCACTTCGTCTTTTTCAAGTTTGCAATGAGGGATTTGGCTAAGATCACTTTTCTTCAGCTGTAAATCTACAATCCTATGTCTCTCAACTCCATGCATTTATAAAGGTCATTGACTCCCCTTGGTTTGTTATTATGTAATAATAAAAATACAGTATAATAATCATAAAAATGTAAGAATAAAATATAGTATAATAAAATAATAGCATAATAAAACAAGTATAGTAATGACATATAATTATAACATATGATGTTAAATATACTATAATGATATATAATTATAATATATGATATCAAAATAGTAAAATAATAAATGACAGAATTATAATATATGATATTAAAATGTAGAATAATTGTTATGCAATTATGTGATATATACAATGATAACATATGGCATTAACTATAGTATAATGATATATAATCATGATATCAAAATAGTAAAATAATAAATGACAGGATTATAATATGATATTAAAATATAGTCTAATTAATGATATATAATTATAATATTGAGCACTAAAATAGAGTATATTATATGCTGTGAAAATAAACATTCCAATATTTAATAATTAATGTGGTAGAAAAATTAATAAGTGATTGTTATAACTATTTAATAATAATTATTATGCTTGTCCCTATTTGATACCAGGGGTGTAGCTTAATAAATGACATAGAATTAAAATGTGATATTAAAATATAATTAATGCTATACAATTATACCACATTAAAATATAGTATATGATATGCTACATTAGAATAAATATCCCATATTTAATAATTAATATGGCATCAAAACTAATGAGTGATTATTGTTATAACTTTAATAACATAATGATTATGCTTGTTGAATGGAATTGATACCTTGCTCCTATTTGAGACCAGGGGTTTATATTTAGCTTAACAGTGCCATGAAAACAAATATTTTTAGCCTGTGGTCTCTGCAGTACTTTCTGCTGTGAAATGAGCGTGAAATATATTGCAATTATAAATAAGGGAGGAAGAATACTGCTCATTTCTCACCTCCCTCTTTTAACTCCCTTTTTAAAACTGAAAAATGCTACTGCTGTTCCAAGTCCTAGAGAGGCGGTCTTTATTCTCCCTGACAGGATTCATCAGTGATTGAGAGTTCAGATAGCTGTGTCCGGAGAGCTTTCACAAGGGACAGAGCCCCGGTTGGTTAAGCCGGTGTTACTGTATTTGTTCTGAGGGAAATTTACTCATTGGGGTAGCATGGGCTTATGGTCATATAAACTCATTATACTGTAAAAATCTTATTAATAATAAGATTTGCAAAGCACTCTACAAATGTGATCTCATTTGAGCCTCACAATAGCCCTGGGAGGTAGTTATTATTATGACCCCCATTTTACAGTTGAGGAAACTGAGGCAGACAGAGGTCAAAGGACTTGCTTAGGGTTGTGCAATTAGTAAATTACTGAGTCTATATTTGAACTGAAGTCTTTATGAGGTGCTCTATCCACTGTACCATCCAATTGTTTTAACATCAGATAGCTATTAAATATCTGAATCTACATTCAGAACTTGGATCTTTCTAACTCCAGGCCTATTAAAGTGCACGCGCTCTCTCTCTCTCTCTCTGTATATATATATATATATATATATATATATATATATATATATATGTGTGTGTGTGTGTATACATATTTAATAATGACTCTGAGGTTTTGGGTCTACACGGCACCAATGAGTCATTTCCCTTTTCACATCTCTGTGTAGGTCTCCTCTGCTCCAGTCCCTGCTCCTTTGGAGGCCCCTGCTGATCCTTCTACTTCAGGTACCCTGCAGATACAGGGTCTATCTCCCCCACCCCAGGACTGAGGGCAGGGACTCTTATTTTTGTTTTTCTTCCCAGCCCCTAGCACAGTGTGTGCCATAATGGGTGACAAGGAAATGTTCTTCCAGTTCCCTTCCTACAGTTTCCTTCCAGGTTGGGCTGGTCTTGAATGCTAATCTTATAGTCCCTTTGCCAGGGTGATCCCTGAAGCCTCTTAAATATGGCAGAAACATCTTCCATGAGAACAGTCTCTAAGAATCCAGGATCCTCTCCATCTTACCATGAAGCCCAGAGTAGGCTGTTATTCATCATCATTATTAGAAAAATTAATTTTATAAGTTTAATATAATTGAAGACAAGACATCACTGTAAGTGCCCTAAACATTACTTTTGTAGTTTGTTTCCTATTCTCTTCCTTGAGAGGATACTCGATCACCTAGATTAACTAGATGTGTGCTCTTGGCAAATATTATATTTGTCCTTTCACCTGGACTATGCAAATGTCTCCCAGTTTGGACCCCTGGTTTCCAATCTCTCCTTCTGATCCAGCTGCCCTATGTATAATCCTCCTGATGCCTTTTGGACTGACCAAAACTTGCCTTGCTCAAGCATTCCCTGTTGTCTCTAGGACAAAGCTCACTCTCCATTTAACGTCCATCACAATCTGGCTCTTGTTGATCTTTTCAAACTCACTGTTCATTACTCCCCTTCACACAACATGTTCCCCTGAAACTAAACTATATTTCCTGCCTCAGCATTTTTGCCCAAGCTGTACCTTATGCCAGGGATGTCCTTCAAGGCTCACCTCAGACTTGCCCAGAATCATTTGACTAGTTAGTGCACGGTTAGAATGGAAGCCAGATTTTCTGTCTCTGAGCTCGGGGCTCTTTCCTACCTGTTGGGGCCCATTAGTCCTGCTGGTCTGGACCTTGTTAGTAGAGATAGCCCTTGGCTCAGACACTGCAGGACTTTTAGTCTTTGTTCCACCACCCAGTCCCACTGGGGGATTATGGATGAGGTTTTGTTTCCTCATCTATAAAGTGGGGGCTTGAGTGAGACAGTTGCTAAGTTTCCTTATGCTAGCAGCAGACTGTAAACCGATAGCGGTCACCTCCGAAATTCTGCCAGTCGAGACTTCCTAGCAATCAATGCCTCCTCTTCTAGACTCCTCAGTCTAGGCCCCGGGGAAGAACACAAAGGCCCAAATGGCCTTTTGGGGTATTTCCTTCTCATGTGCTTCCTGCCATGGTCATCTGTTTCGTGGGTGAACTTCAGAACTGTGCCACTGGACCGACTTTGACCTAGTTTGTTGGCGTCTGAGGGAAGGAGGATCCGCTGCCCCTTGGCAGGGAGGCTACTGGAGCTCAGGCCAAATGAGAGAGTCGAGTTTGTGATTCACCACGCAGGAAGGGCAATCTGTCAGCAAGCCTGGGGCCTGGTAGAAGCCAGGGCCAGGCAGGGCTTTTTCTAAGGCTACCTCCCACACATGGGGAAGGGTGCTCTCCATGGCCTTCCTGGGTGGGCTCAGAGCCCCTTCCCCACTAGGGGCAGATGAAATCAGTGGAGGCCCCATTGGGAAGTCTATCTTTACATGTGAGAGCCCAAGACTGCCTAAAAGGTTGTGATTCAGTGAAAATGGACAGGACTTCTGTGGTGGCTAAGAAAGCAATGCATTTAGTCAGGACTGAGAGCTGGAAATGGTGGTCATGGAAGGAACACTTTTTATGGGGCCTTTAAAAAAAGACCTGCCTCTTCTGTAGAGAAACAGCCAACTCTCTCTGTGTGTCTCTGTCTCTCTTTCTCTGTCTGTCTGTCTGTCATTTGTGTTTCTGTCTCTCTCTGTGGCTCTGTCTTTGTGTATCTGTCTTTCTCTCTGACTGTCTCTGTTTCTCTCTCTTTTTCCCTCCCTCCCTCTCTCCCTCCTTTCTCTCTTTTTCCTCTCTCCCTCCTTTCTTTCTCTCTCTTAGCTGTCTCTTTCTTTTTCCCTCCCTCCCTCCCCCTCCTTTCTCTTTCTGTCTTTCTTTCTAAACCCTTTCTTCTATTTTTTTATTTTATTTTATTTTATTTTTTATTTTATTTTTTTTTATTTAATAGCCTTTAATTTACAGGATATATACATGGGTAACTTTACAGCATTAACAATTGCCAAAACTCTTGTTCCAATTTTTCACCTCTTACCCCCCCACCCCCTCCCCTAGATGGCAGGATGACCAGTAGATGTTAAATATATTAAAATATAAATTAGATACACAATAAGTATACATGACCAAAACGTTATTTTGCTGTACAAAAAGAATCAGACTCTGAATTATTGTACAATTAGCTTGTGAAGGAAATCAAAGATGCAGGTGTGCATAAATATAGGGACTGGGAATTCAATGTAATGGTTTTTAGTCATCTCCCAGAGTTCTTTTTCTGGGTATAGCTAGTTCAGTTCATTACTGCTCCATTAGAAATGATTTTAAACCCTTTCTTCTAAACCCTTCTTTCTCTTTTCCCTCTCTCCCTCCTTTCTCTCTCTCTTAGTCTGTCTCTTTCTTTTCCCTCCCTCCCTCCTTTCTCTCTCTTTTCCCTCCCTCCCTCTCTCCCTCCTTTCTCTCTTTTCCCTCTCTCCCTCCTTTCTCTCTTTTCCCTCTCTCCCTCCTTTCTCTCTCTCTCTTAGTCTGTCTTTTTCTTTTCCCTCCCTCCCTCCTTTTTCTCTCTTTTCCCTTCCTCCCTCTCTCCCTCCTTTCTCTCTGTCTCGTATGTGCTAGATGCCATGTCGGGTTCTGGGGTTACAAAGACAAACAGTTCAGTAATCCCTGCCCTTACTTCCCCCTGGGAACGATGGTGGTGATCCAGCAAGCCCATCACCCGAATGCTGGAGATGGTGTCCCTGTCCACAGCACTCACCTAGTCAGATCTTCTATGTCAACCAGCATGGCATCTTGCTCCGTGTGCAATTCATCCCGGATGAGTAGCAGCTGCACCAACTCTTCGTTCAAGCCTGGGGCCGGAGCAGAGAGAAACTACCGTCAAGACATTTTTTTTTTGAGCTGATTTTTCTTGTGCAGCATGATCATTGTGGAAATATATACATATTCACACATATTTAACATATATTGGATTACTCGATGGCTAGGGGAGGGTGTGGGGGAAGGAAGCAAAAAATTTTGAATGTAACATTTTGCAAGGGTGAATGTTGAAAACTTTCTATGCATGTGCTTTGAAAATAAAAAAACTTAAAAAAAAAAAAAAGGGCAGCTAGATGGCACCAGCCCTGAAGTCAGGAGGACCTGAGTTCAAATTTGGCCTCAGACACTTAATACTTCCTAGCTGTGTGACCCTGAGCAAGTCACTTAACCCTAATTGCTTCAGCAAAAATTAAAAAAAAAATTAAAATTAAGAAAGAGGCAAATAGAGACACAAAAACAAACAGGGAACTAGATTTGGCCTCCGGGTCATAATTTGCCAGTCTTTTCCTTAAAAGAAAACAAGCAAGAAGGCTTTTACATTAGGCATATGGAACTAACATTGATCACTGCAATGGACTTGATTACATTTGGTTTTTAGTAGGTTTCTTCATTTACATTATTTTAATCAATCCATTTGTGTAAATACTGTAGTCCTCCTGCTGGGAACTACTGTCTACTCTCATCTCTGCCTTTTTAAGGGACAGCTCTGATGTTTTCTCCTCCAAGAAGGCCCTCCTGATTTCTCCAGTTGCTAAAAGATTCTTTTTTTAAAACGACATCAACTCATCGACGTTTGCTCAGTAGAACATAAGCTCATTGAGGACAAGAACAGTTTCATTTTTGTCTTTTTTTTCTCACTGGTTGGTCCCAACTAAACACTTAGTAAATGAAATATACCAGAGTAGGTCTGCTCTGTATACAGTAGGCACTTACTGCTTATTATCTTGGTTTGTGTTGTTTGCTCTGGTGTGATTTGGTATGGTATGATATATTCAGAGAACATTTATTTGTTTCTTCTTGCTATATCTTTGAAGTAAATATCCTTCTACTTATAGCTATCTGATGTTAAGTGATTAAATGGAACTGGGTTTTAGTCTCTGGCCCTTTAATAAAGAAAGGAAGACAGCTGGTAGAGGCTTGAACTAATCACAGTAGAAAAAAAAAAGCCCTCAGGCGGCCTTAGACTCTTGAGGGGCAACTGGTGCATCCTGGTGTGAGAGAGGAACAGAGTGATTCGCTATGTGAGAAGACCTGGTCTGGGATAAAATTAGGCCTTTCTTATTTACAGGGAGCCCTCGAGAAACCCAGAATTTTCTTATTTACAGGAAGCCCTCAAGAGATCCAGGACTTTCTTATTTACAGGAAACCTTCAAGAGATCCAGGACTTTCTTATTTACAGGGAGCCCTCAAGAAACCCAGGATTTTCTTATTTACAGGCAGCCCTCAAGAGATGCAGGACTTTCTTATTTATAGGGAGCCCTCAAGAGATCCAGGACTTTCATTTTTGGATACTCTAATTTTAGGGTTCTTGAACAATTAGCAATCTATATCTATCTGTATTCTTACAAATGGCTATAACTGTACAGTTGGTTTTTTTTCCAGTTGTTAGCTTTCTTTAGCCCCTTCAGTGGAGATGATTTTGCAAACTTTCACATTTGTTTTTGCTTGATATTTAAAGTGTTATTTGCTATGCTTCCAGAACCTGTGCAAGTATTGACACTGAATTTAATACAAGAAATACGGACGTTGCATCATATCTGATATCTTATTGTGAGATAGAAAAGAAGAATCCAACTTTCATACTGATAATCCGAGGCTGCTACATCATGCTCAGTGGTCTTCTATCAAGACCCACCGATCCTAATCCTTAAAATCACCCTGGGGAAAGATGCCTGGAGTCAGCCTCCCGGCAAGAATGATGTTATAAAGAAGTAAGAAATACTAAATTAGTAGTACCATCTGAAACTAGAAGTGCAGCAGAAGAACTTAATTAGCCTCTTGGGGGAAGGTATGCCAGTAAGAAAAACAACAGCAGAGACCTGGAATAAAAACTGCATCTGTGGAATAATTCCAACTCTTATGGAGTAAGAGTCACATGTGCTCATTTGGCCGGGGCTACCGGAAAGGATGACTAAATGGCGTGTTCTTCTCTTTCCATAATGAGAGTTCTCCCAGGAGACCTTAAGGTTTTGCCTCAACAGAACTAGGCTTGTAGGATTAACGGCCATCTGAACACCTCAATGTGGCAAGGGGACACAGAGGAAATGGAGGGACAAAGCAAGAACATAATAAATACTTGTAGATTGGCTACTTGCTTCTAAAATTATAAATAGCAATGTTAATTCAAGATCCAACGTGACTTGAACTTCCCAAAGAAAAATGGAGCTGCTACTAATAGAGATAATGGGTATTCCCTCTTTGGAGGTCTTTAAAGAAAGACTGGATGACCACCTGTTGTATTTGGTGCAGCATGGGCTGGACTAGCTTGGTCTCTAGACCCCTTCTAAGTTGGAGAGTCTATGAACTAGAACCTCATGCTGATCCTTGAAAAACTACCAGATAACAACTTTGTGATCTCAAAAACAGCAAAGAAATGAACAGTAAAATAGTGAAATGTACTTTATAGCATTCATAATTATTCATTCTCTATGAAAAAAACAACAACAACTGCAGGCTAAATTTTTTTTTTTAATTTAGGGAAAGGAAATCATTCCAGATAGAGAAGTAGCAGCTTTATTTATACAAATTTTGCAGGGCCAGATTATTTTCTTCCTGAGTTCCAAATAGTTTGCTAGTGTAAAGAGATAGGGAGTTGAAGTTGGGCTTCCCAAGAATACTCTTATACAATCATTGCCTTGATGGCAGTTCTGAAGTATTTTCATATTTTTCTTTACAATATTATAGACTTGATGTGAATTCTTCTCCTGGTTTTCCCCCTTAATTCTCCCTGAGTTTATATAAATCTTTCCAGAGTCCTCTGAATCTGTCCCTTTAATTATCACATAAAAAAATCCCATTCCATTCTATTGATATGCTAGGACTTGGTTAGCCAGCCCTCCATGGATGGACTCTTAGTTTCCTCGTTGCTACATCAAAAAGTGCTACTATGAGTATTTTTGTACTGATGGAAATGTTCCTTCTTTTTTTTTTTTTGAACTCTTTGGGATATGAACCTGGTAAGAAGTATTGCTGGGTCAAAGAATATGTACAAAGCAGTAACTATTTGGCCTTACTTCCAAATTGTTTTTTAGAATAATTGTATTAAATACTTAGTTTTCTCTCTCAATCCTTTGTTTGGTCAAGAAGTCTTAAGTGTCATTTTACCTCCTAAGCTATCATGAATCCAGATCAGGTAACTTTTGGAGGCTGATTGTGGGATATGGCATGAAAATGCTGATGTGAATCTAATTTCTGTCACACTGTTTTTCAATTTCTCCTATAGTTTTTATTGAAGGAGTTCTTCCAACAGAAGTTGGGAGCTCTGTTTTTTTTCCTAACCTACTCTATACTATCATGCTCATATGTTTCTACATCTTGTATTTCTGATCTCTCCCACTGATCTACTTCACTATTTTTAACCAGTATTAAGTAGTTTTGATGATAACCACCTTTTGAGACTGCTAAGTCCTCTTGTTTCCCATTTCTCCCCTATTTTTCTCATGAGATTTTTGATTGTTCTTCCAGATGAATTTTGTTATTATTTTTTTTCTAGTTCTATAACAAAACCCTTTGGTAGTTAGGTTGACATAAATTAAAAAAATAAATTTAGGTAATATTGTCACTATTGTATTGTCATGACCCAACCATGGATAATAAACATTTTTCTGTTTAAATCTTTTATTTTTATTCCATTGTTACCGTCCAGTCATTTTCACTTATGCCTGACTCTTCATGATTTGGGTTTTTTTTCCCTTGGCAAAGATATTAGAGAGGTTTGCCATTTCCTTCTTCAATTCATTTGACAGATGAAGAAACTGAGGCACATAGGGTTCAGTGACTTGCCTAGGATCATACAGATAGAAAGGGTCTGAGGCTAGATTTGATTTCAGGAAAGATAAGTTCACCTGACATCAGGCCTGGTACTCTACCTGCATTATCTATTTCTTGAGCTCAGATTCCTATCTTATGCTCCTATCCCCTTTCAATCCTCCTGTTATTAGTTGTCTACCAAAATTGAAGTTTGTTTTATCTGTGGTTTTAGTTCCCCCAACTTTTATCTTTCCTCTTAAACTTCTTCTTCCTTGTCCTTAATTAATTTATTTTTTAAATTTAATGTAGCAATACACAAGCTATTTTCCCTCTTCCTCCCCCCCCCCCCCCCCCATCACCCTGGTCTTTGTCTCTCTGTCTCTCTCTCTCCACATCTCTTCTGTTTGGTATAAATAAGAATGGGGTTAATGTTATTCCTGCACCTCATCCCTTCTTCCATTGTGCATATTCTTCTTATATACCCCAATTATAAGAAATAGTAAGTATCCCATTTCTCTTCCTCATTTCTTCCCTAGCATATTCATACATACTTCTCTTTTATTTCCTTTGTTAAAGTCATCAAAATAGAAAAAAAAAAAACCAACCACCAGTCCCTATAAATAAGGGGAAATTAAAATCGTCACTGTGACCTTTGAAGTCATTGGATTCTAACGAAATATACCTCTTTATTTTCCATTATATCATCAGTTTTTTGGAATTTTCCTCTTCTGGATTTATATCTTGGTTGTATTTTGATCCATAACATTTCTTAATAGTGTTCAGTAGGTATTCTTTGATTCATTCACTCTCGCCTCAGCTTCTGATTTAGGACTTTTTTGGGGCCTCCACTTTTTCCTACACTCTTGAATTTTATAGTTAGGTCCTGTTTGGCTCTGACCCTACTTTCCTGGGCTCCTACTTCTGGTTTCCACTTTTGTTGAGTTTGCTCTCTGAGTAGCGTCCAAATACCAGATATGGGGTCAGCAATTTGTGGCTGATTATCCCTGGTTAGGATACTCCTATGGTCTACCACTCTGTCGCCACAACTTCCCTGGTTGCAATGCTGCTATAATCTTCCAACCCCCCCTTCTCCCATGGTTTTCCACAGGCAGAACTGTGCCATGGGCCCATTCATCTGATTTTGTGTTGGTTTCTCTGACGGGTTCCATCTTTCAGCAACCAGAACTTCTTGCTTTATTTTTATGTAGTCTTGGGTTGGATGAAGGAGCTAACTGAAATTTCTCTTTGAATTTCTTGATCATCGGTCAGTTTAATATTCTTTTTAGATCCTGTAAGTAGGAGCAGTCTAGAGCTGGGTCCTTCTGAATTTTTCATACCCTCATCTTAGCCAGAAGTTGCTATTTCCTCCATATGAACTAGATGACTACCTAAGTGGGTATTCATATACTTGTTGGGTAACTATGAATATAAAGATATCTAGGTTATCCTCATGCTTCATTTTAAAACATTCAATATTTTGTCATATAATTAACTCAAGGCATAATTACTTATTTATGTGTCAAATCCTTTTAGCTGACTATAAGCTCTAGGAAGATCAAGACTATGCTTTATCTAAAGTTTATCTTTCTGCCAGCACCTACATATAACAGGTGCTTAATAAATGCTTGTTGAATTCAGTTGGACAAAACAAGGTGTCTTATACTTACTCTCTATTTGGGAGTGGAGATCATTGACTATCACTTGTAGTTGCCCAATGGTCATATCTCTCAGGTCGGTAGGTTTTAAACTTCTTTTCATCAAACATTCACTTATATGAGGCATATGTGGCAGCTAAAGATTGGTAAGGAAAGGGAAAAAAGAAATAGAAACTGCCTGATTAAAGTTGAGAAATTCACCCATCATCATCATCATCATTACTACCACCACCACACCACTATCATCATCCTCATAATACTGATTCATATATATATGAGACATTCTAAGGTTTACAAAGAACTTTCCTCTGATTAATCCTATAAAATGGGTGATCAAGGTTATAATCTCAATTTTGCTAGATGAGGGAACTTGAGACTTGAGTTCATACAACTTGGAACTTGTTGAGATGGGAGTCGAATCCAGATATCTATTTCTAAGATCAGGGCACTATCCAGTCTTCCATAAAAAAGGAAGAACATTTATTGCTATTTGGTTACTATTAATTTAGGAAATCTACTTTTAAAGCATCTCAGTTTATATCTTTCTAATAAGGGTGCCCTGGATCAGTAGGTGTACATATGGTTTTTACCCAAATATTTTAAAACAGTTCTTATGTCAAAAACTTCCTGACTGAGTTTTGGGAAAAGATTATTAAGCTGGGAGTCTTCTGAAGGGATATAGCTAGGAATCTAGGGTACCTGAGGGCTTAACTATGGAACCAAATGAGTAGCTAGAGCTCTCTGATACATTATGCAACCAGGGCTAGAAATATGTAATATGCAAATAAGGAAGTTGCTATGATCATACATTTTAATGGATGTATTTTTTTATTCTGCTACTTTATTGAATCTACTGATTATCTCAATTAGTTTCTTTGCTAATTCTCTAGGGTTTACCTAAGTAAAACATCAGGGCATCAGCAAAAAAAGGAGACTTTTATCTTTTCTTTACCTATTTTTTCCCTTATGTTATTGCTATTACTAGTATTTCTAAACCTATGTGCATAACAATGGGGGAAAATAACATCCTTGCTTTATTTCTGCATTTGTAGGGAAAGCCTCTATCATTACCTCCATTGCTAATAATGCTAACTTTCGGCTTTAGGTCTATCATTAAATCATTTTTAAGAGACTGAATTTTAAAAATTCTTTGGGGTTCCAGAATTTCTGAACATAGGACTAGTATGACTTAGGGAAGCCGATTAAGACATACATATTTTGGAAAAATCAGCAAGAAATATGAATTCCCAAAATCCTGCAATTCATGCAAGAAAAATGGGAAATTTGGTAGTGTAGAAAGGACAGTGGGTTGAATGGAGGAGATTGGTTGAAAATAAAATTTTATTACTAACTCCCTATGGGACCTTGAACTAATTTTCTTCTCTCTTGGCCTCAAATTTCTATCTGTAAAATGGGGTAGAGGAAAGATCAGATGCTCTTATTTCCAAGGTCTCTTTTACATCTAAGGTCTTTTTCTAATATCAGTTTCCCTTTTGAGAAATCTTTTGTTTATATAGTTTTCATCTAGTAAGAGACAAAATCCTGGGAACAAAAAGAATCACAATGACCTGTTTCCCAATAACATTAGGTACTTTTCTAAAAAATGCCATTGAGAAATCCAGGATTGTGTAACTCTGAGTAAGGGAGGACTGAGATGACATAGGCCACTTGGGAGCTTTCTAATCGTCGTGTGGATACTTACGAGATCGGCCACTGGAGATTTTTTCCTGTTTTGCTTCTCCACTTCCACTTGCATCTTGGCCATTGGTTTGGCCATAGCGAGAGCCATCTTGGCCTCTGCCTGCAGCTTCCTTTGTCTGGTGAGGAAATCCATGTCATCCAGGGATTCTGACTCCTCTTCAGTTGTGTCTCTGTCAGAATAGGAAGAGCTCTGCTTGCTCTGTGGGGTGACAAGGACAACAAAGATCGAGAACTCCTTTAATTTTTCCATGTTCCAGGAAATGGACACCCATTAGGGAACCAGATAAGCACTCTTCTATTCCACAACAACTTTGAATATCTGAATGCTTTGGACTTGAATCAATGTTCACTTTCCCATTCATTCCCAAACAACTCCCTACGTTTTTGGTGTCCTTGGTGCGGAAACCAACCCTCCAAATGTCTTTTCAATCAATGCCAGGAGCAGAAGCTTTCTGATTTCAGTACAAGCAGGATGTGAGGGAGATGATGCAATAAATTATGAGAGATTTAAATTTGTAAAATTAAAACTTTTCGTGATTGGGTCTATTTTTTTTTAATGAGTGGCCAGACAAAACAAAAAACCGTCAAAGTTCGTTCTGAAATTTAATCCAAAATTTATGCAATCTGGGGCAGAGCACTTTGTTTGTGAAGAACCTCACTTTGTGAATCAAATGAAACTATGACACTCAACCTGCAGAAATGAAGTAATGATCTCAGGATCTGATCTTCTATAGAGAAAATCACCTTTAATAGTGTCTTCCCAGGCCTTCAATGCTTTGCCTTCTCATCCCTCCCCACCCCCCGCCCCGGATTCTTTATTTTCCTTTGAGATTCAGCTCAGGGAATACTTTCTACATGAAGCCTTGCTAGTTACTCCTGCTCTCCCAACAAAACTACTTTAATTGACCTTGTGTGCCTTTTGAATCATAAATTTAGATGTGGAACAGAAGTTGTAATTCAACCTCTCCCTTTTATGAAGGTAGAAGCTGAGGGTCAGCAAACTTAAATGACTTGCTCGAGTTTACCTAGTGAATGTCAGAGGATGGATTTGAACTCGGGTCTTCCTGATTCCAACTGAAGCACTCTATCTACTAATCGGATGGTCTTTTTGATACCAACCAATGATGGTTGGAATTTCTACTTAAAAGCTTACGTGGGAAGGGAATACTCCCTCATATACTTCCTCCATTGGAATATTCAACTTGCATTTACTTCAAAGTCACTGTACAACTTTAAACCTCATTTGTACTTCCAATGCACCAACATTTCTTTCTTCAAGAACTTCCAAGAGGCTTAAAAATGGGAGAAATTTCACCTGATTTTTCTGCCACAACTTTTGTCTCCCAATGAACCAACCAGACGAGCTCAGTGAAGGGACACAATGGGAGTTTAGTATTGCCATGGGCTTACCATAGGTGACAAAGGAGTGTCCAGGCTTGTTTCTGTCTTACTGTCATCTGCATCACTGTCTTTGTCACTGCCGCTGTCATTCACAAAACAAATCTGCAAATTCATCCCACTTTGTAGCCTGGACCAGAAAAAAAGGAGGGAGGGGGTAGAGTGAGTTAGAGTGAGTTATATAATTTTGTGGTTTTCTTCTTCAACTGCATTCAGATTATTTCCTTGAGAAAAAGGTTTTCAGGAAAGTACCAAAGAGGCAGTGACTTGAAAGCCTATGTGGAGAGAGAAAGAGAGAGAAAAGAGGGGGTAGGGATGGAGATACAGAGAGAGAGAGAGAGAGAGAGAGAGAGAGAGAGAGAGAGAGACAGAGACACACACAGAGAGAGACAGAGAGAGAGAGAAAAAGAGAGAAAGTAAAGAGAAAAGGAAGAGAGAGATTAAGAGAGAGAAAGAAAGGAAGGAAAGAATAAAAGAAGAAAAAGAAATAAAGAAGTTTAACTGTTGATACACAGTAAATATTTGATGCTGGACAACTAACTCACTTAGCTATTTGCTGAATGTGCCAGGTAGCTCTCTAACATGCTGTTACAGATGACTGGTTAATGAGTATCCATGAAAAATCATACATCTGGAAACTTTCTCTGGTGCCCCCCCATCCTCCATCATCTTTGCCAAAACAGTAAAATTACTATTGTTTAGAGTGTCTTAAACTGCATCCAGGAGATTGCATTCCTTGTAACTGCTCACTTAATAGTGTGATCCAGGGCAAGTCATGAGCCTTACCTTTCTCTCTGTTGGTAAAGTGAAAAGGGGGCTAAATTTGGAGTTGGGAAGCTTTAATAGTTTCCAACTGCACTAAAGGATTTGGGGACATTCTACATATGTAGCAAATCTTAAAGTGCTAGGCAAAAGGCATGTTTCATTTTTTAAATTCTGGTAATCAGTTTCAGAGGCATCTCTGTGAAAAGAATGGGAAAAGCCTCATCTTCCACCATGTTGTTTGGAGTTGGAGCCAATGGACCACTATATATATATGTGTGTGTGTGTGTGTGTGTGTGTGTATAATTATTATTATTTTAAAGCTTTTTAGTTTTCAAAACATATGAGTGGACAATTTTTCAACATTAGTCCTTGCAAAACCCTGTGCTATAATTTCCCCCTCTCCCCCTCCCCTAGATGGCAAGTAGACCAATATATATTCAACATGGTAGAAATATATGTTAAATTCAATATATGCATACATATTTATACAATTATTGTGCTGCACAAGAAAAAAAGAGAAACAAAATAAAATGCAAGCAAACAACAACGAAAAGAGTGAAAATGCTATGTTGTGGTCCACACTCAGTTCCCATAGTCTCTCTCTGAGTGTAGATGGCTCTCTTTATCACTGAACAATTGGAATTGGTTTGATTTATCTCATTATTGAAGAGAGCCAAAGATGGATCACTTTCTAATTGATTTCCACTTCCAGCTATATTCAGATCTGCTGGAGTCTTTAGAAGGACAAAGATGATTATTGCTTCAGGTGTTTCCTTCGCTCAGGCTCTGTAGTTCTGCCACAGGTTAGATGCTCCTAAATACCCAGAGCAAATGTTACCTCACTTGGAGGAGAATGCCTTCAGGAGGAAAACCCAGACAATTTTTTCCCAAGTAATTCATAACAGAAACATCCTAAGGGGGCTTGCTGGAGAATATTTGCCAACCATCATCATTGGGAGTTTGTATCCTTTTTGAAACTAAAAAAAGACCAGTACCCACAAGTATAGGGGACTCCAGGCACTTGGAGCTCTCAAATCTCAGAAATAACTGGGAATTCATGGACCCTCTAGGGTTCCATGGATGGATCTCTGGAGACTATGAAATTGGAAAAAAGGACATCTCCCTATTTTCACTAACCTCTAGCTATAAAATTATTTTGAAGTATTCTTTTGAGAAGGTAGATCTCAACTGACTGCCAAAGGGCTTTGACACACAAGGTCAAGAACTCCTACTCTATGAAGACTTGGTGTTGAACACTTGGTCTGCAGAACCTGGAAGACTGGAAGAACCTTTTGGAGCGAGATGGATTCCAGGAACCTGGCTCTCCACAATGTATAGGCAGCTCAGCCCCTATGGAACTGCACGTCTTTGGTAATCGAGTCCCCAGAGGTAACTTAAAATATATCTGTAGTATGCATTGTTCATATGCGCATGTAAGTCACTCTGAGAATCTTATTGTGGGACTTAAAGTGTACAAGATATTCTTTAAGAAGACTAGATTTGCAGTCAGAAGTAAATCTCAGATTTATCACTGATAACAACTTTGGTCAAATCACAAACTTTTGGGGGCTCAGTTTCCTTATCAAACACTTGGACAAGATGTCCTTGAGAGTGTCTTCCAGCTTTAAGCCTGTGGTCCATTGCTGTTTGATAATTAGTTGAAAAGAGCACTTTCCATAGTCCTTTCCTTAGCCCCAGTCTTCAAGAAGGGAGAGGAATTAGATTCCCGACTTTATTGGTATCAGGAATTTCTCTATGAGGGAATTCCTACCAATTCATAGAGTTGACTTTAGTCTTAGAAAGCTGCCCAGAATCCTGAAAGGTTTGGTGATTTTCCCAATGTCACACCATATGAATCCAAGGTGGGACTTGAACTCAGGTCTGTCTCATGATCTTTCCCCTAGTTTCCCAAGAATTGCTCACTGGACTAATCTGAGCCAGGTTATGGGGTCCAGAGGATGATGGGACTGGATTCCTCCTAGCACTACTGTCTCTTCTCTATGCAGAAACAACTTCTCAGATGCATTTGTAATTTATTTCCACATAGCCTAAATGCTAAAGGGCCAGTTCTCACAAAGCCCAACAAAGAGACTTCCTTTGATTCAAAGCAATAAGGAAGTTGCCAGACAACAGAGCGGCAACGGTAGTCTGGTGCCATCTATTGTTGAAATCTGTGACTAATAGAAGTTTTGAGGGCTTTCTACTCTACAGCACATCTGGACTCCCAGAGCCGGGGGCTATGCAATAATGGCCATCCATCAATCTCCCAAGCATGAATTCAGTGCTTTCTATGTTCCAGGCATTGTCAAATCGATGGTTTCTAGGAGAGGATGGAAGCTTCCCTGGAACCTTTGAGAACACTGGTCTTCAGGTGCCATGTCTTCTCCCTTGTATGAGACTGGCTTATGGTTTGATGCATCCATCCATCTCTCTCTCCTTTCTCTCTTTCTATTTCTATTTCTGCCTCTCTGTCACTGTCTTTCTCTGTGTGTCTCTTGTCTTCTTTCCCATTCTCTCTGTCTGTCTCTTTTTTCTCTCTGTCTCACTCCCTCTATGTGTCTGTGTATATATGTATATACATACATACATACACACAGAGAAGGAGAGGGAGAAAGAAAGAGAGGGGAAGGGGGGAGGGAGAGAGAGACAAAGAGAGTAGAGACAGGAAGATATAGAGAGACAGAGAGAGAGAGAAAAAAAAAAGAGAGAGAGAAACAACGAGAGAGAAAGACAAAGAGAGAGAGAAAAAGAGAGAGAGAGAAAGAGAGAGAGAGACAAAGACAAAGAGGGGGGGGTATAGAGAAATAAAAGGCAAAGAGACAGAGACAGACCACATAAAGAAATGTTCCATATATAATAGAAACAAAATCTGAGATCCAGATCTAGAAGATACTTCAGAGACATCTAGTCCAACTTTTTGCATTTGAAAATGAGGAAAATGAGGACCCAGTAAGGTTAAGGGATTTGCCTGTGGTTACAAGAGCAGTTCATATCAGAGGTGTGATTTGAACTCAGGCCCTTTGACACAAGCCTCAGCGCTCTTCCCACATCACCAGAGCTAAGCTTATTTAAAGCCTATAGGTTTTCATCTTGAACCACTGTTAATTCTGATAATAAATTCTACAATCCAGTCCTAAAAGATTCCCCCTGGGGGGATGAAGATTTAGCACTGCAGACCAAACCAGAAGCATTTATCCAGTCTAATACTTCTAAGGCAGGAGAGTGCAAAGGGAAGTGGGCAGGATTTAGCAGTCGGAGGAAATAAAATAAGAAAGCCCCCTTGGGTAAAAATTCAGGAAATCGCCTTAGTACGGTTTTATCACCGTGGGAAGCTGGATAGACTTTTTTCTAGGGCGAGACCCATAATTCCTTACAGAACTAATCACCAAGAATGTGACTCCCTGGAAAAGGAAATGATATGACATGACAGCGAATGGTTCAGAAGGGATTGTAGTAAAACTACCTTACAATGAGCTCAGGTTTCAAGAGGGATTCATTTGCTTTTCACTGAGTTCTGAGCACGGATTAAGATGAAGGAGCCTGCACATGATTCCCGGCTCAGCTTTCCGAGCAGCTACTTGAAGTCTGGGGACAGCTGAGTCCTCTTGCTGGAACTTTTGTCCTGTCTGGAGCAGGGTGATGGATGAGACAATCCCTTGTCTCACCCAGGAAGGGTTCTGCCCAGAATGCTTTCTGAGAGGCAGGGGACTATGGCAGCGGGATGCTGCATACTCCCTTAGAACCTTGTTGTTCAGTTTTGCTTAAGAGCCTTTCTTTGTTATATGGAGGAATTCGAAGGCTGGGATCAGGAAACGACTAGCTAAAACAAACTCTCAAAGACATAAATATAAAATTAAAAAAATGAATTCAGTAGTAAGTCTAAGTCATTTGGAACTTTGAAAGTCATTTTAAGCAAAAATAAAGAGATACTTTCAGCCTCTTTTATTCAACAAGGATTTATTGAATGACTACTATGTACTGAGAGCCATGCTGCTCATCATTTAATTTGTTCACAGACAAAAAATAAAAAGACTTTCAATCCCATCGAATTTACATTTTTATTTTTTAGGGAAGGGGAATGGTATGAACATAGGAAAGAAGATAGAAATATATATGGGAAATAGACACAAAATCATCTGGTGGGAGGAGAGCAGTAACCACCAGAGGGAAGCTGGTGCTTGGAGAATTTAGGATTTGGGACTCTCTCCTATTGCAGATCCCACTGGTTCTAGACTTTTGCAGATGGCTTCCTGCACTGCTGCAGTTGGAAAAAACACTGCATCTTTTGGTACTGAATCCCTCAGAACTTCCCTTCACTGGTCTTAAGCAATAGGCACCCAGTACCCATTGTCAGGTTCATATTCCAGTCTTTCCAGCTCAGTGGGACCCATAAGGGCTTATGTTCCACTGGCAAAGCCTTCAAGAGTCCAAGGTCACCTCTCTGCTACAAAGGAGGCATCGGAAACAGGCTTTAAATAGAGAATCCACTTGATCGGGGAGAGTTTCAAGGAATTTAACCCAGTAATAAATATTTAACACAACTATTCTCTGAAGGAACAATAAATACCCTTTAAGATTAATCTTCATTATTAGCATTTTGTTCAACATTTTATTAAGTCTAGACAATCAACACAGCAATAAATCAAGCCTTGATTTGTAGCCTTTGCCAACTTTTGAGGTATAAATGCTCACACTGAAAATTTAACAATCAATTCTGGTCCCAGGATCCTTTTGAACCTAACTTAGGTTACTCAGTTACTGTTTGTTCTGTGGTGCATCTAATGTGATGTGCCATTTTAAAGTAGGACTTGCTGGCTGGGGACCCTTCACAAAGATCAGCATCCTGGTTACCTAAGGAACCATTTGTCACCTATGCATACACAGCAATGAACAAGAAAAGATGATGTCTCACAGTTATTGCCAGGGAAGGCCAGGGATCTGAAAACAGGAGAGAATCTCCATGGAGAAGGCTCAAGAAGCATTAAATGAGAAATGATCATTGAACCTTTTGGAGAATTCAGAGGAGCTAGAAGTACCTTTCTGTGTTCTAATGATGGAGTCCTAATCATGAAAAGAAGTGGAGGAGAATGAAAGAGAATTAGGGTGAGAGGAAGCCAGGGAGGGAAAAAAAAGGAGAAGGGAAAAATTGAGAGGTAGAGGAGGGGAGAGAGAGACAGAGACAGAGAGGAGAGAAGGAAACACAGAGATAGAGAAACAGAGACATGCAGAGAGAGAATAATGTCTTAGTTAATCCTTTAATGTTGATAGATTTTAAATCTAGCCCTTAGAACAGGGAACTCAGTCAGTCTAATTCCAATACTCTATCTGTCTGCTATCCCTTTATAGGTGCCATTATTCCCAAGGACATCATGAGTAAGTTTCAGAGCCTGAGATGATGGGTAAAGTTTTTTTTTTTTTTTTAAAGGAAGAGAGTTCTTAACTACTAAGAAGATACCAATAAGATAGATTGAAGAACGGCGAATCCCCTTCATACAAAAATCTCCTTTAGCTTGCTCTTCCCCCTGCCCCCTAAGAAAAGTAAGTATAAGATCCTAGATGAAGAGTTGAAAAAGTCTTTAGGGGTCTTTTTGTCCAATCCCCTCATTTAAAAGATGAGAAAACTTAGGCCTTGGGAGGTCACAGATTCATAGAACTAGAAGGGACTTTAGGACTCATCTAGTCCAACTTGTTCATTTTACAGATAAAGAAACTGAGGCTTAAAGAGTAGAAGTGATGTTACCTAGTATTAACAGAGTGAAGAGTCATATCCCAGTGCTCTGATTTCTAATCCAGTACTCATTTATTCCCCCCCCCCCAGGAAATACTATCCTATTTTTTTTTTCAGAGCAGAGATAACCTTGGAACAAATTTGCAAGCCACAAGCAAGTGTGACCCAGACACCTCCCCAAGGCCACCCGTCTTGATAACTTTCTCTTTAAGGACATTCCTGAACAACAGGACCATCCTCAAGCTGCCATTTGTAGACAGGAAGCAAGATCAATATTGAGAAAATAAACATGGCGCGTCTTGGTATCTGCTTTTCTTTCAGAGCATTTTTAATGAAGGTACGAGGGATTAGCGGATAGTCATCCAGCCTGGGTGAGTCCTTTGGCCCCTCTGAACTGTAGTTTGGTCAGGTGAAAAGTGGAGATGATGATAGCATCTATGAGACAATGTTGTTATGAGGATCAAATAAGGAAAATAGGGTGTCCTCAATGTCTTACTGCAGTCCTTTGCAAACTTTAAAGCCATAGATAAAATATATGCCCTAGCTATCCTCTCCCTCTCCCTCCCTCTCTCTGTCTGTCATTGTTTCTGTCTCTCTCTCTTCCTCCCTCCCTCCCTCTCCCTCTCCTTTTCCTTTTCCTTCTCCTTCTCCTTCTCCATTTGGTATCTGACCATAAGTAAGCTGAGAATTAGGCAATGGGTTCCCTAGTACTTCGAGTTCTTGGAATGAGTTCTGCTTAGAGTTCAGGCTTAAAGTTCCCCAGTTTGGATTTCTAAGACCCAGTGACTCTCATATACTATTTCATTCTGAACAAAGCCAGGAAGAACCTGTAAGAAGATGGTGATGTTGGGGAGAGAATGGGGGAAATGGAGACTTGGGTTAGGGCTCAAATCCTGTTTCTTACTCGTATGCCCTCAGGCAGTCATTTCATCTTTCCAGTTTCTCATTGTAAGATGAGGCAGTTGGACAAGATCTCCTCTTCCTCGCTCTAATTGGATGATTTCTCATCCAGTGGCTTCATTTTACAAAAGAGTAAAAAAAAATAAAAATCCATAAAGCCTAACTAAAATTCAGCTGACTTCCCCCAAATCACACAGTCCATCCAGAATTCAGATCTTGCCTTTCTTGGACTCAGAACGCACTAGTCTTTCTACTTTTTGATTTTGCCAGTGTGGGTACTTCTTCCTTGGGCCCACGTCAGGGCCCTGACACTACCCTAGGACATCATTTCCCTAATTGCAATGGCCCAAATAGAATTTACCCACCAATGGCCAACCTCCTAAGCATGAAGCTTTCTTGCTTTGGCTAGCCCCATCCTTCCACAGTAGGTATAAATACAGCTCCCAAGTGGCCTTCCTCCACTAAAGGCCTTCCCAGCTTGACAGGACCTTGGGTCCTGCTGGCTTTGCTTTTGAGAATTCAGGCTCACCTCTGTGCCAAAAAGGAGTGTCTGAGTCATACTTTAATGGAGATCCAAGAATAACAAATCATAACAAAGACAGGTCGCAATTATTTGCTTCCTCTTAGAAGGATTTGTGCAGTCTTTATTGTCAATCCACCACAGGTAGAAGTTTCCGTGTGTTTAGCTTTTTCATAAATGCATTTTGCATTATCTGCCTGAGACGGCTCCAAAGCTATCTGCCCAACTATGCTATTCTTGACTCAATATTCCCAATCCTTTCTGGGATAGGCCGTTAAAATACATTATTTTCCATTTATTTTAATGGCTCTTTGATGCATTATTCATAAGCAGTATATATAATGAATAATCACCCATATTTTTATGCCATATCTCTTTTTCTATTTCATGAGGATTTCGGAGGGGATGGAGCATAAAATATGAATTACCACTATTCAAGGGCAGCTGTAAACACATGCAATTTTCCTTAAAACTTGTTGCCTGGAGAGAATATGGGAAATGTTCAGATTTGCGCAGGATGGGCTTGTCATTATGGGTACTTTAAAGTACCTGCATGTGTATTACACACACACACACACACACACACACACACACACACACACAAGCTGATCCATATGTTTGGATAGAGAAACATGGCTTTGGATTTTGAAATGAGGCACAGTCAGTAAAATGAAATTGAGAAACAAAGGCACCATAAAATGTGATGGATGATTAACAATAGGCTGGGTTACTCTATGTATATGTATTAGATAGACAGGGAAGAAGTATTTATTAGTAAAGGGAAAAGGGGAAGGAAAAAAAAAGCCTTTAAGTGCCTACTATGTGCCAGGCACTATGCTGAGCACTTATCCAATATTATCTCATTTGATCCCCTTGACAGCCTTGGAAGGTGGGCGCCGTTATTATCCCCATCATACAGTTGAATAAATAAATAGCTGACATTTCTAGAGTGCCTACTATGTGCCAGGCACTGGGCTAAGTGCTTTACAAATATCTCATTTGATCCCCTTGACAGCCTTGGGAGGTGGGCGCCATTATTATCCCTATCATACAGATGAATAAATAAATAGTAGACATTTATATAGTGCCTACTATGTGCCAGGTACTGGGCTAAGTGCTTTACAAATATTATTTCAGTTTTTTAGATTATTCCCATTTTGCAGATGAGGAAACTGAGGCAGACAGAGATTAGGTGATCTAGTCAGGATCACACAGGGTGTATTTGAACTCAGATTTTCCTGCCTCTCTCCCCTATGTCACATAGCTGCTTTTAACCCTACTGGTTACCAGCCCCTGTAATAATGACTTCACAAATATTATCATGTCTGATCGGATCGATGGTAGATAGAGAGAACAGAGGGCTTTATATGTGTGGGTTAGAGATTTGACCTGTGATTGAATCAATATTGGAATCTTCCAAATAAGGGACTCCCTTCTGCACCTTCTCCACCACTTATGGTCTTAGGGAGTCTCCAAGAAGCAGGGAGAGGGCCAAGGGAGGGAAATGACTTGGCCAAGATCACACAACGAGACTGTGTCTCTCTAGCCAACCTCAGTTATCCTGAACCAAGATGAAGTTGGAGGCCAGAATCTTGATCCGACTTCCATTATTAGATGGTCCTTCTGGGCACTTTGCTGGCTTTGTGCTTCCAGAATCTGGCTCGGTTTGTCTTTCCAGACTAGATGGCACACAGTATTCCTGCTCACTAGCCCTAGCTACTGGCCGGTCTCCTGGAGACTCCTTGTGCAAGCTATCCCATTTCCCACCTCGGGATCTTTGCACAGGCCATCTCCTCCTCCCCTGTGCCTGAGAAGCTCTGCCTGCCCAGTGCTCAGTGCCTCCTTTTAGAACCAGCTGCCTCCTCCCACAAACCACCCATCTCTCCCGTCCTCACTCCATTTGCTAGTGCTTCTACTATTGCCTTCGAATTGCTTTGTATTTCCTGAGCACCTATTTCTACTGACTTATCTGTGTCCATGGCATCTCCCCCTGGAGATCTCCATCTGTGAGAGTGAGTAGCGTTTAAATTTGGTCTGTGTCTCCCCAGGGTCAAACCCACTGTGTGGCACAAAGGGCCAACCTACAAAGTAGGCTGCTTATGCAAACGTCTCCTGCGCTGAAATGTGCTTTTACATTTATGGCTGAATAAGCGGACGCCTTATTTAGGAAAATCAAGTGGCTCTGATCATGGGGGTGAGAGGAAGAAGAGCAAAGGATGAAGCTAGAAGTGATGGGGAGCCCGCATTATACGCAATCTCTATTCCCTTCTCTCTCCTTGACCCTCTTGCTCCTCATCACCATTTGTTGGCTCTGTTGGCCTGCAGCTCTAGGTAACTCCTGCATGCTGGCTTCTTTTTCAGTCATATCCAACTCTTTATGACCCCGTTTGGGATTTTCTTGGCAGAGATACTGGAATGTTTTGCCATTTCCTTCTTCAACTCATTTTGCAGATGAGGAAATGGAGGCAAATAGGATCGAGTGACTTATTCAGGGTCACATAGCGGGTAAATATCTAAATCTGGATCTGAAGGAAGATGAGTCTTCTTGACACTAGGAATGGTATTGTATCCACTGTGCTACCTGGCTGCCTTGCCTGCTAACTTCTCTGTTTAAATTTACATCATCTCCTTCTTTAGAATATAAGCTCTTTGGGGCAGGGTTTTTTTTTCAGGCACATAGTAGGTCCCCAGCACATAATAGGTGCTTATAGATGGAAAATCTGGAGAAAATCATGAAGATGATGCTAAATCTGCACCTGTGTCTTAACTGAGGCAGAGCAATCCTTTTTATTTATCTTATTTTGCATCTTGTGAGTGGATCATTTACTGCAGATAAATGATGAACTATTTGCAGAAGATAAAGGTAAAGGCAAAGAAGGTAAAAATTCATCTGCTAGACGAGAATGATCCATGCACAACCTGGAAAGGAAATGTTTATCTTTTCTTCTTCTTTTAGGAAGTTCTCCCAGTAGATGAGCAGTTGTAGCTCATTAGCAGCTGGCCAAAGAACCAGCCATGTCCCCGGTAGCCTTTAAAAAACAAACCATGCTCTAAAATGTCTATTAAGAGAGATGCCCCAGAGTTTGACAAAGGGGGAGGAGGGAGGGATTTCTTCCTCTCTCACATCAGCATCCAAAGGAGCAGAGACCTTTGTGGAGTGAGTCACGAGAGGCTGAGACAGCCATGATGGTCCAGGTTGAGTTGCAGAGGGAGCACGTTCAGGAAGCCCCCAGGTGAGGGATGGTGAGGGGGGAGCAAGGATACAGTGAGAAAAGAAAGAACAATGCAGCCCCGTGTTTCCTTGGCTACTGGTATTCCCTAAATGGATGTCTTTCTGTCAGCGTCCAAATGGGCCTATTTTATCTTGGGTTCCTTTTTTTCTTCTCTGACTTTTCTCCTTTAGGGATTTTGTGAATTGGCTCCCCAAATCATATCTCGACAGAAGACTCCCGTCTCTCCATCTCCTCCTTGGATCATTAGTTTCTCATTTTCAATTGCCTCGTGGGTATCCATGGCTGTGTATCCCATCAGCACTTCAAGTTCAACATGGGCAAAGCTGCCTTCGTCATCTGCTCCCACAAAACTGGCCTCTTCCCTGACTTCTGTGGAAGGTATAACCATTTGCCCAGTCAACTGGGCTTCAAACGGCTTTGGCTTTCTTTCTCTCCTGCCTCCACATCTGATTCAATCTTACCCCAAGTCCTATAAATAGAATTTCTAACTGTCTTCATATCCATATCCTCCTTGCCATTCTCACAGTGCCTGGTACACAGCAGTCACTTAATAAATGCATGTTGATTAATTGCTTACAGAGACTACTGGAATAGTTTCTTAATTTGGGTTTCCCCCTGGTGCTCTCAGTGCCTGAAGAATATTTCTGTTTCTTACTCCCCTCTCTCTTTTCCTTCACAGTCCAATCCTCCCAGAAGTATTCCTAGGTATCTTGGTGGTACAATGAATAGAGCACTGGAGTCCCGAGTTCAAATTTGACTAAAAACTATTAGCTGTGTCATCCTTGGAAACCTTTGTCTCCCTCAGCTTTCTTGTGTATAAAATGGGGATAACATCATCACTCCCAGGGTTGTTGTGCAGATAAAACAAGGTAATATTTGTAAAGTGCTTCACGAACCTCAAAGTGCTTATAAAAACAAGCTATTTTATTATTATGCTAACAATCAGTCTGGAGTTCAGTCAAAGCGACTTCTCTGTTCCTTACATCCATCTGGCACTTATGTGCCTTTGCATGGGCTGGGCTTAATTGCACACAAGCCAGATGTGACTTTAAATCCACTTTTCTCTCTTTCCACCACTCAGAGGCAGCCTTCAAATCCTGATCCCTGGGAAGGATCTTTTGGGACCTGGAGAAGGGAGATCGTGTCCTTTCCCAGCCTTTGTCCTATGGTTCAGATCAGAAAATTGACCCCATCCTTAATCTGCTTGGACAAATGCCCAGAAGCAAAGAGATGGAGGTCACAAAGGTGGTAGAATAAAACATCCTTTTCTCTCTGGGAGATTGTGTGACTATTATCATTGAGAAGGCACTGGCTTGAGTTCAAATCCTGCTTCAAGTGCTTCCTCACTGATCTGCCTCCCCAGATCTCTGTTTCCTCGACTGTACAAGATTGCCAAGATGACCTCTGAGGTCCCTCCCAGCTCCATATCTCTGGTCCAATGGAGCCCCACATCCTTTTTTCTTTTTCCTTTTTGGAATAAGTCTCAAAGTTCAGATACTGGACACATGCACAGGCTGAGCGATGCTGGGAATCCAGCTAGCACTAAGTGGCCATTAAAGCCTCTCACTGTTCGAAAAACAAGCTGGTTGTGGTTCTCAACGCTTGCCAGCTCTGGCTCAAACATCACCACAGAAGCCACTTTTTAGGATAATTATGAAAGCTGGGAAAGGACAGAAGCTTTTCATCTCTGCAGCCTCAGCCTACACGCCTTCCCTATGGTTCTCTGGAGGGCCATGACCACTCGGCTGTTTTATGCCTGGGTCCATTTCCACCACTAACAAATACTCACACATGATTACATTTGGAATGCAAAGATGCTAATGTAGGAAGGGGGGTGGGGAGAGGAGAATTAGAGAGCATGCTGGGTAATTCTCTGCCTTGAGTGATGCTTCTTTTCTGGTATTGTGTTTCTATCTTGAGTCAGACAAATTCAGTTTCTCTTAACTTGGGAGAAGAGTAAAGTAAGAACTCAAGCACTAAATATTTTGTAAAACTATAAAGATCTCATTAGAATAAAAAAGGGAAGATGAAAAAAGGAAGGGAAGGGAGAAGCAGAAAGGGAAGCAACAGTACTATGAGGCAGCATGGTCCACAAGTGGAAAGGGTACCAGCCTTGGGAAACCCTGCCTCTGATACTACCCAAGAGACCTTAGGGACATCATGGGTCTCTCTGGACCTCAGTTTCTTTATCTATAATGTATGATGTGTTAGTCTCTGAGGTTGCTCCCAGTCCTAGCTTGAAATCCAATTAACCCAAGTCAAAGCCTTCATGACCAATGTAGGAGATCTTGTGCCTGAAATTATTCAACATCACTTCTATAATGTGCCTAATTCTGCAGATTACCCAATGATCTCTTATTGGCCAAAGTTAATTTTTTTTCCTTTCTTAATACTATTATTTCTTAATTTCAACAGTCCGGGGCACTCCTGGCCATCATTTTCTTCTGGATTCTCTCTCCTGTCTGAGTTTTCCTGAGGCTCTTCTCTCGATTCCCTTCCTATCTGTTTGACCTACCTCAGTCTCCTGTTTTCATCCATCATCCATGTCCCATTCTGTACCTGCGAAGGTACCAAGGTTCTGTCCTGGGTCCTCTTTCTTTTTTCTATGCTCTCTCACTTGGGGATTCCTTTAGCTCCCATAGGTTTCAGACTCATTCTATGCCGACGATCCCCAAATCCACTGATGCAGTTCTAGTCTTTCTCCTGAGGGTCACATCCCAGTGGACATCTCAAACTGGATTTTTCTGAGACATATCAAATTTTGTCATGCTCAGAGCTGAACTCATTATTTCCCTTTAAGTTCATCCCTTCTCTAATCTCTGGAGGCCACTACCATCCTTTTAGTCATCTGGGTGCTCAATTTTGAACTCATTTCATATATTCCCTCAGTTGCCAAATTTGCTGTTCTTATTGTTGCAATATCTTCTGAATATCTCCCCTTCTCTCTACTTGTTCAGCCACAACCCTCATTCAAGGTCTCATACCCTCTTCCCAGACTTAGTCCACTTGGCTTCTGTACCTCAAGTCACTTCCTACTCCAATCTACCTTTTCATGGCTAGATATGACCTCTACTCAGTGAACTCCTATGGCTCCCTATTTCCTTGAAGATCACAAAGAAACTCCTGTGGAAGATATTTCAAGCCCTTCTCCACTCAGCCCCAAGTTGACACACAGTCCTTTCCAGCCATTCCTCTTCTGCCCTCTCTCATCTCCATGCCTTTGCAGTGGCCATTGCCCTGGGGTGAAATATTCTCCCTCCTCCCCTTTTGTAATCACTGCCATCTTTCAAGACTTAGATCAAATGCCACCTTTCATAGGAGGCCTTTTCTTGTTCTCCCAGCTCCTAGGTTCCCACCTCCTCCACCTTGATTTGTTTTGTTTTTCTCTATAATTCTGTATGTGCATGTTGTTTCCCTTTTAGACCATAAGCTTCTTGAGGGCAGGGGAGATTTTGCTTCTGTCCTTGTGTTTCCAATGACCAGGACAGTCTCTGGTGCTTAATAAATGAGTGTTATTTGCATGTCTTGGTTGATCCAAGGGGCAGCCATTTAAAGACTCCCCCATCCCTTCCCCTCCCACCCAAAGTACATTTTTATATCATTAAGCTAATTTGTGAGTGTTTGTCCTTTGGGAGCTCTGTGGGCCTTGTTTGATCGGGCCATGTGATCTAAGGGGATCCCTTTTTCTATTGAATATATTCCAGGATTTTTAATGTCTGTGGAATTGCCTACATTTCAACTAAACAGAAAAGTGAGACTGAGATTCTCCTGGCTGCTTTGAACAGAATTACTATAGATCATCTTTTAGTTTAAAGCCTGGAGGCCAGAATTTAAGGTTTTTTTTTTTTTTTTTTTAATATTGTGATAACATAGTAGTTTCACTTTTTTATAGTTGTTTACTTGCATTTTGTTTTCTTTCTCATTTTTTTCCTTTTTGATCTGATTTTTCTTGTGCAGCATGATAATTATGGAAATATATATATATATGCATATGTTTAACATATTGGATTACTTGCTGTCTAGGGGAGGAAGTGGGGGGGAAGGGAGGGAAAACAATTTGGAACGCAAGGTTTTGCAAGGGTGAATGTTGGAAATTAAATATACATATGTTTTAAAAATAATAATAATAAAAAAGAAAAATATTGTGATAACTACATTTTAATATAATTGGTTTCCTTTGTAATTTGATGTATTTTATTTAGAGCTGAGAAGGGATCCTTAGGCTTCGCCAGAATGCCTAAGAGACCAAAACACACAAAAGGGGAAGAACTCCTGGCTTTAGAGGCAGTATGGTACAATGGCAAGAGTCTCAGATTTGGTTCATGGCTCTAACACTTAAAAGCTCTGGACCTCTCTTGTCCCAGTATAAAATGAAGGTGAGAAAATCCCCTACCTAGTAGGATTGTGGTGAGGATCACATGGTGAGCCTCAGGGACCTTTAAAGTCATTGAATCCAACTGTGAGGAAGGCAACCCCTCTGGGGACCAAATGAGATCTAGTGTGGAAATATTCCAATCTTGTGACAAGCCATTTTTCATTTTTTGGCTCAGATGTACACGGTATTCCCAGTGGGGAAATACCCTCCACCAATGATTGTTCAGCAATTTTTTGTCTTAGAGAGGTGCCTGGGGGCACTGAGAAGTTGCTAGTTATAAGACAGAGTCAGGGGATTGATCATGGACGTGTCCAACCGTAACTCAGCTTCCTTCAATTCCCTGCTAAAATCCCACCATTTCCAAAAAGCCCCTCCCAATCTCCCTAATTCTAGGGCCTTTCCTCTGTGATTATTCCTAATTTATCCTGTCTTTATTTTTTTGCACTTTGCCTCCACTAGACTGTGGACTCCTTGAGGGCAGGAACATCTTTCCCCTTTGCATCCCCAGCTCTTTGCACAGCTCCTGGCACATGGTAAATACTTAATCAAGGCTTGTTAATTTAATCCGTTCCTTCTTTCACTTCCATCTTCCCTCTCTTTTGCAAACAAGAAAGGTTAAATAAACATCGGCTCTCTTTGCTGGTTTTCCCCCAGTACTGATGGATGGATGGATGTTAAAGACGCTATTTCTCTTTCCCTTGGCTGGTTACACAACTAACCTCATAAGCAACGATCACGCAATGGGAATTAGGGCCTGGGTAATAAAATCCCCAGGGCCACCCACTGATGATGCATCTTCATCTTGAAAGACGAATTCTTCATAGAAGATACTTTAATTAACATTCCCCTGTCCAGTGTAGCCATTAAAAAATATAAAAAGCAGCCCTTTGGCCCTTTCCTCTCTACTTCCCACTCCCTTATAATAAATGCAGGCAATTTAGACCTCATGGGTGACCCAAAAGAAAAAAAAAATCACAAGTGAGGGTCCAGCTGGGGATGCTGCTAACTGCATGTCAAAATGAACTCGCACAAAATTAATTGTACGTAATTAAACTGGGCCCTGTGACACTGCTTTAAAGGCAGCTATTTATTAGACAAAGGAATAGCAATTTGCTGCTTTTTTAGCTCTGGAAAAAGAATAAGATTACTTTTCATAATTCAATTGATTTTGATCAGATTTAATTTCTTACATGTCCCTTTCTCCCTCCAAAAAGTTCTCTTTCAAAAGGGAACATCAGGGGATAGACTTTGGACATCTGGTCATGAAATGGCTTAATAATCATTGTAAATTTTCTAATAAAGTCATCCATTCAGCTCTCACTAACTTAGAACATGTCATCACAAGGATATAACTCAAGCTTATACCTTAATCTAGGAAGCCAATTGTATAAATAAAGCAATGTAAGTTCCTGGAGATTCTATGTAGTCCTCCTCTAGAAGATATCTTCTAAGAGCAGTTTTTCCTTGCCACGGCCTGCCGGACTCAGCTATACCACAACTTTGAGTCAAAGCTAATTTTCCCACACTCCACTTGGAGTTCATCAAAACCATTCTGGCCCCATTCCTTATAGGAGAGCACACATACCTTATTGCTGATACCAAAAACCAAATAATTTTATTTTTCCAAGATCTGATTTGCCAGGTAAACATAGCCATGGAAGTCTGGATTTGTTTTTATTGGTCAGATATGCCAGGTAAACATAGCCCGTGGAAGTCTGGATTTGTTTCTATTGGTCGGTTTACCAGGTAAACAAAACCATGGAAGTCTGGAATTGTTTCTATTGATCAAATTTGCCAGGTAAACTTAGCCCATGGAAGTTTGGATTTGTTTTTATCTATACATCACACTGACAGACACCTTCCCACTCATGAACTTGCCGTTAGTAATACTATATCCAAACAAATTTTTAAGTTAAATTTTTATTTTTTTAAATTAATTTTTAAAATTAAAATTTAAGTAAAATGATGTTTTTTTTCCCATTCGACTTTAAATATTCACAATACTGCTAGTATATACTCCAGTTCTGGAAAAGGACAAGAAAGACATGGGAGTCTGGAGTTGAGGGCTGTTAGGATCTTAGTGACATGTAAGCTGTGATCCCCACCAAAGCAGCTGCTAACACACCCCATTTCCCTGGGGGATCTCTGCTACTGACAATCATCTCCAGTGCCTGGAGAATTGCAACATTTCCTCTTCTCAGAGCACAACCTCATTAATTACATTTATACTTTATGAGTAAGGATGCCCAAGACACACAAGTGAACACAAAGGGTGGGGTGAGATACAAGAAGATGGGAGAGAATCTTACTCATTAAAGGGGCTTCTTGACAACATTAATTTCCCCACAAATGTCGCGAGCCAGAATATAAAACAAAACGTCCATGTTTATATTATAAAGGCTTATCCTGTCCTGTGTTATTTTAGTACTGAAATAAGTTTCCATCCCCTGCATTAAGAGAAGGATAAACAGAGGTATATAATTTTTTAAAAAAGAGAATATAACTAAATATAGTATCTCTTTTTCTTGGAGTGGACTGTGATTTCTTTGGCATACAAAGCCCCCAGGAAAGACACTCCCTCTATCATTGTTCATTAGCACTTTTTCTATAATTTACAGTCTCAGTGTAGACCCAGTGACTCAAGGAAGGCCCATGAGACTGAAGAGCTTGATGAAGGAGGGAGGGTCACACAGTGTGTGTCAGGGCAGAACTTGACACTCGGGGAGGATGTCACCATGTCAGCCCTCCTGATTTGGAGAGATCTACCTCATTTTGTGGTATTTATTCCTTTACTGATTTTTGCCCCACCCCACCCCATCCCACTTTTATAGATTTTGCTGTTGATTTTTCTTAGGTGGGAAAAACATGTCCAAAGTTGGAACATTTTTTAAAATGCTGTCTGAGAGTATCTATGAAATAGCTTTTTGAATTTTTAAAAGCATTGCCTGTATTTGCCCCCTTTTTGGTAAAGTCTCAATAAATAGTCAGAAGATAAGCAAAGAATATAGGGAGGCAAGGAATATAGGAAGTGGCCATCTTAAGTATTAGTAGGTCATTCAAGGCCATTCAAAGAGCTTCTGGGGGTTATCATAAGTTTCATTTCCACTTATATTATGTAACCCGTTAAACTTGACAGAAAGACAACTTTGTGAGCCCACAACATCCTGGAGAGCCTAGTGGTCAGGGAAACCAACTGAGATGATATCATAGACCAGCAATGAGACAGAAAAAATGGAAATAGCCAATCTCTAAGCCCTTGAGGCTGTCTGAATATGATTCATATAGAGTAGATGCAAAATTTACTTATAATAGTTAATTCAATTTATATAAATACTAGACTGTAATAATCAAAACAAAGGAAAAATATACAGCAAGAGCAAGATGCCAACAATAGAACGGAAAGAAAGCAACAAAAATCAAAATGGAGTATTGTATAATTATAATGGCCACACTTGATTCTACAGAAGAGATAAGGGAATGTATCCCTTCTTCTGTGTCCCACATGCATGGATGTGAAGTGCCATATATATCCTGGTGTATTTATGACTGGATTGGTTAGTTTTGCTAAGATGCTTTTTTTAAATTTATTTTTTTATAAGATACTGGGGAAGAGGGATATATTGGGAAAATAAGGTGACATCAAAACATGCCATCAATAATTATATATTTTTTAAAAACGTTAAAATAAACCGTATTCTTGGAAAGCTAAATTAGACACAGCCCTATAATGTCACCCTTCTTGCTCAAGCACCAGCTTGAACTGGCAGAATCTGATTATTCTTGATCATAACCGGGGTACATTTCATCAGAAGAATGACCAAATCTTGGCAGGAAAAGGAACTTTTTGAAATTCCTTTAATCCAGTGTTTCTCAAAGTATGGGCTGGGGACTTCTGTTGGTCACCCAGAGCCTTTTGGGAGTCCATTAGATCAAGACAATTTGCATTATTATATTGATATTTTAACATTTAATTTGGAGGAAGCTCAATAATTTTTAAGTGAATAAAGGGGTCCTTAAACCAAATAGCTTGAGAACCACTATTGTAACCTACTTTGCAGATAAAGAAAGGGTATCCTAGGGAGGCCCAAGTAAGTCATCAATTTATTGACTATTAATTTCTCTGCCTATTACCTTTAATACGAGTGCGTGTGTGTGTGTGTGTGTGTGTGTGTGTGTCTATGTGTGAGTGTGTGTCTGTGTGTGTGCATTTATACACAGGTTCTGACTCATATTTCCATTGAGCTCTTCCAGATCTCTAGGGAGAGATTCAGTCATATACAACATTAATGTATTTTTAAAATTTTGCTTGAAAATGAACTAAAAATGTTAATATTCCCTAAAATGTTTAACTTATAAGGTAGAAGAATTACCCATAAATATAGAATAGAAGCCCAGGGATTATCATTGGAAGTTACTGATTGTAACTTCTTTGTTTCTATTCTTTGAATGCAATTCTGCCTAATTCCTACTGGCCCTTATGTTTTCTGTAGATGTAGCATAGCTTCAATGCAAAGAACCAATACAGAGCTAATGATACATAGCTTTAAAGGTATTTAACTTGTTGGATTATCTAACAGAGTCATAGGGCAGTCTATGATATGATGGGTTGATAGGTGGTGGAAATGTAGTTAAACTGTGCTTCTAGAGGAAGCAGGACCCTGGAATATGGGATGGATGTTTTATCTAAAATGAGATCTAGAGAGGCTGGTTTCTTCTCAAAATCTGTCATGAGAACAGATGGATGGAAAAGATACTGGGTTTGGAGAAAGATGATGCTTGTTCTAGCCCCGCACGGCCATTATAGAGCTTTGGACAAAGTGTTTGATCTCTTTAGTTACCAACTGAAAACACTTCAGCTCGTAACCTAGGGATATATGATCTAGGGATATATGACAGATTCTGAAACAAAACTAATTTGTCTTGAATAATAACAGTGATCGAGTCTCATCATCCATGATGGTCATAAACGACTACATTTGAATACTACTAACACCTCTGCTTTCAGTCTGGTGGAATTCTCACATGAGGGAGGCTCTTCCTCTGCTCTGTTAGCAGACTGAATAATGAAACTTCAGCAGGCTCCAAGGCTTCCTCAATGAGACTCAAGCTACTCAGGAGACCAGCTCTACGATACAGAGCAGTGCATGGTTGGAAGCCTAATTTACTGAATTACTACAGCAGGACAATCTAATTTTCCTGAATGGGAGTGACAGATGAACAATGAGCCGAACCTAGATCAGAACAGAGGTAGGAAAATGTGCTAATTTTTATCTGAGAAATTACGAAGCTACAAAAAGTCCACTTAAAAAAAAACACCCATATTTTTCTGGAGCTACTTTACAGCTACAAACCTAACATGATGATCTCAGAAGAATCAAAACTGAAGTGACCCAATGACCAATGAAAATGCATCCTGAATAAAAGTGGGTTTGATGGGGGCCTGCGAGAACTTTGGTGAATCTAACTCTAAAGCCCAAATTTCTAGTTAGGGTTCTGCCTGGCTATAATGTGCATAACTACTGATATTGTTACTATTCTTTTTTCTATTGGAATCAAAGTATAGATTACTTGTAACATACTACAACTGGAATTGTTATATTTCAGTCCTTTTTTTTTGATCCTGTGACCCCTTTTGGGGTTCCCTTGGTAGAACTACTGGAATGGTTTGCCATTTTCTTCTCCAGTCCATTTTACAGATGAGGAAACCGAGGCAAACAATTAAATGACTTACAGTCATGTAACAGGGTCATACAGTGCGTGAGTATCTGAGGTAGGATTTCTACTCAGGAAGATGAGTCTTCCTCACTTCAGGTCTGGCACTCTATCCACTGAGTCATCTAATTGCACTAAAACAAGTGATAAATGAGAGCTAATAAATGATCTCCCCTCGAGTTTCCAATTTCGCCTTTTAACGTAGAAACTCTCTAAATGAGATAATATTTGTAAGGCACATTGCCATTCTTAAGTACTATATAGAGCTAGCTATTGCTATTATAATTAAGATTTGGAAAGTGCTTTATCTATGTTTTCTCATGTGATCCTCATAACAATTCTGGGAATTTTGTGTATAATTATCCCTATTTTACTGTGGAGAAACTGAGGTTGGGAGGGCTTAGTAAAAGTCTAAAAGTCTAAGACAGAATATGAACTCGGATCTTCTTGCCTTCCGGCCCCAAAATCCCCCACTGGGCCATCTTGATGCCTCTTGGACATAAGATAATATCAACAAAGATATATAATGTTAGGCCAGAAAAGGGGAAGGGCTATCTTCTGTCAACAGTGAGGAATAACAGAGGGGAGTTTGAGTGATATACTAGCACTCAAAAGGAAGGCCTTCAGTGTGCTGGAAAGATCTAAGATGGCTGCAAGCTTTAAAAACCATGTGGGCCACTTTTCTTATTACTGTTATCCTTGTCTTTGGAGGAGATGGGAGGCAGGGAGAAGTAGGGGAGGGGAGATGAGCTCCACCCTGATGGAAGAGTGTTTTCCTTGCTGACTCCATCAGGGATCCATCAGCGTTCTACATGGCTCTCTGCAAGAGCCAACTCTGCAAGAGTTGTGGAACTAAAATGGGAACCATCAGTCTCATCATTTTACAAATGAGGAACTGAGGGCCAGAAAGATGAGGAGATAAAGATTAAGATTACAATTATAAGAGGATGATCTGGGTCTCCCGACTCCAGAGATTTTTCCATTATAACATTTTGATACAATCTGCCCCCCAATTGGCAGAAGAGCTCATAATGGTTTCTACTCAAAAAGAAGATTTTATTTTTCTTTATGAGGACCTTGGAGAAAAAAGGGAAAGTTTCTAAGTTGAAGAGGGATCCAGAAACTCAAGGTAAAAGTAGCTTTGTCCTCACCATTGCTTAGTCAGAGGACCCAGGTTCAAAGCTCACCTCTGATCCTATTTGTATGCACTTGGACTATCATTTAAGCTTCCTAGAGTTCCACTTCCTCCTCTGTAAAAGTTGGAGGTTGGCCAGTAGACCTTGGGTTTCCTTTCTAGCTCTGGATTTGTGGTCCTAGGATCTTTGTTTAAAATAAGGATCAGGGCAGCTGGGTGGTGCAGTGGATAGAGCCCCAGCCCTGAAGTCAGGAGGATCTGAGTTCAAATCTGGCCTCAGACACTTAATATTTCCTGGCTGTGTGACCCTAGGCAAGTCACTTAACCCTAATTGTCACAGCAAAATAATAATAATAATAAAGATCATCATTTGGAAGAAATACCACCAACACAGCATACTGAAAGAGCTGTCAAAGAAATGGTCTTAAAAAAAACCCAAAGGGAAGAAAAAAAAGCTTGGGCAGTCATGTACATCACCCCTAGCCAAAGCTATAATGGGGATTCTGGTGCCAAGGGCAAGCTTCACAAAGTATTAGCAATAATAATGATTTTTATATGTGTGTGTATACACACACACACACACACACACACACACACACACACACACATATATATACATTCACATACGTATGAGTGTGTGTGTATCTGTATACAGACATACGCACACAGAGGGGCAATCAGGAGTTAAGTGACTTGTCCAGGGTCACATAATTAGTGTGAAGTTGTTTGGATTTGAATTCAGGTCTTCCTGACTCAAAATCTAGCACTCTATCAACTGTGCCATCTAACTGCTTCAAAAGACATGTGGGAATAAAGAAAAGCAAAGCAAAAGGCAGGGCAGCTAGGTGGTGCTCTTGACAGAAAACTGGCCCTAGAGTCAAGAGATTTGAATTCAAATCTGACTTTAGACACTTATTAGTTGTTTGACCCTGGACAAGTCATTTAACTCTAATTTCCTCTTTAAAAAACAACAACAACATGTGAGAGCCTCTTCCAATCAATACTTGAACCACAGGGTGACTCACTTCTATTCTGACAAAAACAGACTCCTAATTGAAATGAGTTTATAAATTCAACTGGCTGAGTGTAGATGGGGGGGGAGAGGTCACAGGGCACAAGGACTCTGTGGGACCCCAGGAGGCAGCTGGGAGTAGGGGTCAGGAGCCATACCATGGCGTGGCTGCTTATTTTAATTATTTACTCTCCTGAATTAGTTGCTGAGATTCTTTGTTTCCACTTTATCGAAGGAGCACAGGTGATGCCAGTGCCCGTATCCCAGCTGCTCTGCCCTCTTTGCACTGACTGCTCCCCAAGGGCCTTAGAATCTAAAATAAATTCAAATGATCCTTCAAAAATCATCAACTTGGGGACAAATGAGCATGAGAGTCACCATGCAATTCCGAGCACGGACCCAGAGTTCTTAGAATCACCCTCATTCCTTCCAGCCGCGGCATCGCTTGGACGACGCTGGCAGCTTCGGGAGGGCTTAATGGAAATGTTGGTGGGCTGCCACCTCGCTTTGGCTGCTTTTGGGGCTGCCTCAGGGTGTCTCGATTCCATCCTGGCAAATACTAAATTATAACTGAAATGGGTCTAGAAGAGTGAAAGATAGAAAGCTGACCTCAGACAACTTAGCCAGTGGAAAACAAAAATTAAAAAATAACAACTCGGTGGATCACCTGAAACTGAGAGGGGCCACTTTAAGGATACCATTACCCAAAGACCTTGAAAAACCAAGGTCATCTTTCATTTAGGACATTTTCTGTCCAACTTCAGGCAGATATAAAAAATGATCAGGCGGGTGTACGCGTGTAGAGCGACATTTTGGAGACCATGATTTCAAGGAACATTCGACTCACCGGGAAGAAAGGCTTGGTTTCCCACTTTTGCTGCAGCTGGTATAGATTCCTGGGCCATCGTCAAAGAAACTCCCAAGAGCCAACTTCTGTCTGATGGATTCTCTTTCATTTTTCTGTGCCTAAAATTTGGGAAACAGAAGCAAAAGTCCCGATAAGTGCCCCGTGCTCGACTTCCCTGCTGCTTCTTAGATCTGCAACACCAAAAGGCAATTATACTCACGTGGCTGCCCCATGACAAAAGTGGCAGAAATGTTTGTGGGAGCCCCAAGTGCCCTGGGCTTGGTGCCTTGGGCTGTTCCCCTAGGTGCAATCGGTTTCCATTTGATTTCATCATTTCTCTGCAATCGCTGTGATCACCTCAAGCTGATCTTTGACAGGAGGGCACAAGGGGATTGTACAGAAGGCCTTTCCTAATCTGCCAACATGTTAGCACCATCCCTTCTCAGCTTTCACTCCCTCTACATCTTACATATCTTGTATGTACCTGGTAATTTCTATGTCAGCTTCCGCAGGAGAACGCAGACTCCTTAAAGGAAAGGACTTATTTATTTCTTTTTGTTGCTTTTCTTTGTATCCTACTTACAACAGTACCTAGTGCATAGTAGGTGCTTGATAAATGTTTGTCGATTGGTTGAGAAGACTATGAAGATTTCTCTCTACTTATCAACTAGTCTAAACAAAGACAAATGGGAAATGATTCCCTTCAAACCAAGAGGTCTTTGTATCAATGACATGGAGTTAGAGATTGAGATCAGGAAGGGACCCACCAGAGGTCATCTGGTCTAATGCCCAGAGGAGGAAACTGAGGCTTGGGATAGTTAAGGTCACACAGACATAAAAGGGGAAGCTGGAATTTAACCAGGTCTTCAATCTCCAAACCCAGTTCCATTTCCATACCATCATCTTCCTTGTAAACACGGCACCTTCTTTTCCCTGTCCCAACCTTCTCTTCTCTAATCAATCAACATGCATTCATTAAGTGACCACGGCATGTCTGGCACTCCTGCCATCTTACTGAAGATCTCACCACTCCCTCAAGCCCTGCAGAAGCCATCCTGATTTTGCAAGTCTTGGAATGTAGGAAAAAATTAATAATTAGCATTTATATAGGATTTCATATAATTAATTGATTTGCAATTTGGAGCAGAACTGGGGCTGGAGTCAGGAAATCCTGAGTTCAAATCCCACCTCTGGTACATATTAGCTGGGGGATCCTGGGCAAGTCACTTAATCTTGATCAGTCTTAGTTTCTTTATCCACAAAATGGGAATAATAATAATAATAATAATAACAATATCACCTACCTCCCAGGGCTTTTGTGAGGTTCAAGTTAGGGAACATATGTAAAGTACTTTGCAAATCTTAAAGTGCTATTGTTATGATGATAATTAAGATTATTGGATTTGCTTTGTTCATGTACTTCATCCATTTTTAGGAGAAAAAAAGTCAGATTGGGTGGGAAAAAGGTTGTAAAATTAGACTAGGTGTGATTTACAACATCTTTCCTTTCCCCCATGGGATCTCACCAAGACAAAAGCTTTCTAAATATGGACAAAACAAAACAGAAGGAATTCTGGATAGAGAACAACTATGAGAACTTGGCTTTCCAAGGATATTGCATCATTTTTGAATTCAGAAAAGGGGAACAGTTTGTTGATCACCACATCACATCACAAAGTCAGGGTCACAGATCATAGAATGACAATGTAGGAAGGAACCTTTGGTGTCATCTAGTCCTTATTTTCTTGAGGATGACCCTGGGGATCAGAGAGGTCAAGTCATTTGACCAAGGTCACAGAGCAGCTATAGCAGCTATAGTTAAGGAGGGACCCAAAACCTTCTGGTTTCCACGTAGTATCTTCAAACACTTCAAGCACCAGTTCTTAGCTCTGCCTTCTTACAATCTCCCAGATCCCAGGTAGAACCAGATGGATTTAGGAGATTATATGAACTAGAGCTCTTCCTTTTTTACAGATGAGGTGGCTGAATCTCCCCAAAAGTAAAATGACTTCTCCAAGATCACACAAGTCAGAAGGGGCCAGGTTGGGATTCAGAACCTGGTCTGCTGAATCCAAGTGGGGAAGAGAGAGAGGGTTCAAACCTATGATTTCAACACTATGGGCTACTCCATGTATCTAGAGTCCATCCCCCGGTACAAATCAGCATTTCCTCTGTAATCTATATCATTACAAAGTTGCTACGGCATCCATGATCATCAAATCAGTAGGTGACAATGGCGGGATGTGAACCCGGGAAAAATCGACTCCAATCAGGAGTCCCCCCACCAAAGCAGCCTGCTTCTATCTGTCATTCTTAGCCCTTCTCTTTTCCCCTTTTGGCACTTATCTAAAGTGCTAGGCAAATTGTCTTACTTGCTCTTTTTTTTTTTGTATTATATAATATAGGTAAATAATAATTGTTGCAATACAATTATAATGCAGATTTTACAGATTGATTACTAGTGCTTTCTATGGTAACCCCAAGCCCTTAAAAAGCAACTAAAAGCTTGTAGAGATAAATAAGAATAACTTTAATTTTATTCATAACTTTTTCAACTTTGATATATATACATTTGGAAAATATAGGCCTGAGCACCCGGGGCCATCTTGACAAAATAGAATTAAGTATCTCTTGAAATTAACCAAATTTCCAAGATACTACAATCTAGTAAAAATACCAAATCGAACCAGCTTCATCAATGTCACTCTGGTAGTTATTTTTCCCTTTCGATTTAAAAACTGTGGAAAAACTCACCAAATTTCATATGAAAACCAAGACCAAGCTTCTTAAGGTCTGAGGACTGAGGCGCTGCAGTGGATTTTTAAAGAACGACAGTATAGAATTTTAATCAATGATGTAGAGGGCCGCAGATAATAGGGGAATTCTGGGTAAGGTATAAGACCATTTAGCCCAGAGGAAACCCGATATCTGTGGCCCTCTACAAATTCAAGGACCGGCCATATTTGATAGTGAAGCAGAGAGGTGCTGGTTTTCTGTGGGTGGAATGAGACATGTTTTGCCAGATGTGGACTTTGCATTAATTTGTTGTACTTCTTCATTAGAAGGGAGCGTTCCTTATAGAAGGAAAGCCACTGGAACTGTGTCTGTGTATATGTTTAAAAGGCATCAATTTATTCTTTTTTCATCAGTCACAAAGTATCCGTCCAACGTGTTTTCCATTGCCCTATGCTACTCAGTATAAAAGTCCAAATAAATATTTGTTAGATATTGTTAGATATTTATTAAATAATAAATGATTGTAAAGAGTAAATATTGGTTAAAGAAAAATATACACAATACATAATGATATATTTGGCACTGATGGTATGGCTAAGTTTGACACCCTTATTGAAAAAGTTGGCTAATATATTCTAGAATATTTTTTAATTCATGAAAAAAGGTACAGGAACACACTTTTGATTTCATAACTTGGAAGATTTAACCTGATGGTGGAAACGGATTGAGGGGACAGATTTTTGTATCTTAAATTACTGAACATTAGCCAGTGCCTCAAAACTAACACTTGCCTCCATTCTCTAATCATCTTCATCTACTGAGATACAAAGCAGTAGAGGAGAAAGCATATCAGTCTTGAATTTTTGAGGACCTGGGTTCAAATTTCACTTTTAAAACTTAGCTTGGCTGCATGGTACACGGAAAGCCACTTCTCTTTTACCAGCTTCTAACTCGTGGTGATAATAATGGCACCCACCTCACTGGCTTGACAGGAACAACTGGAGGAAGGAATGGAAATATTTTTGCCAGTATTTTATAATTGCTAAAATGCCATGGAAGTGGAAGCTCTTTATCATTATCATTTTTGTTGTTGTTACCACTATTACTCTAAGGCCATTTTCTGAATATTTCAGGATACTTACTACTAAAAAAAACCCTGCAACATGTCAAAGGTCTGTGATTTTGTGAAATGGAACTCCCATTTTAGATTCCTTAAGACAACAGAGAACTCAGAAATGAGAGAAGCTTAAAAAAACAATAACAAAACAAACTACAAAATCCAGCCCATTACCTATTCCTCCCGGCCAGATGAGATTCATTCATCTTCATATTGTATGTTTCCCCTGAGCTCATTGCCTCCGGCCTTCGAGACCCCATCCTTACATTCCCCTCTGCTCCTACTTCTTTTTCGGGTGGTTCTGTCTATGGAAAACATTAGCCAACTAATGAAGAGCCATTCATCTTCATATTGTACGTTTCCACCAAACTCATTGCCTCTGGCCTTTGAGACCCCATCCTTACATCCCCTCTGTTCCTATTTCTCTTTTGGGTGGTTCTGTCTATGGAAAACGTCAGCCAACTCTCTCAATAAGGACGTTGACCTCATCTACAAGACCAATGCCAAATATATCATTATATATTGTATTTTCTTTCTTTTTTTTCTTAGACAATTCCACTGGGGGCAAATACAATTCCAAGCATTTGAAATAATGGGCTACTGCCAAACTTAGCATCACTTATTACGCATTCAATCAATGTGCTGCAGTCAGGGCCAGATGATTTTATTTTTTCCTGAGTGAGCCCATGGGCATCTCCATGCATTGGTAAGTTCCAAAGCTCTATTGTTTTCCCAGGAATAATGTCCTCTGGATTCTTCCTCCTCTGACCCCGGGAGCCCAAACCAATGAGGCAGGGAGAGGAGCAGCTGCACATCACCCGCATATCTCCCCAGCACATGAGGAGCTTTGGCAAATCTATTTTTTCTGGCCGTGGCTAGAACAAGCTGTGCCCATTTCCACTCTCAGAAATCAGCTTTTGGAAATACTCAAAGCGCCCACGGGGACATCTTCAGGCTGCTTGTGATTATGAAAAGCACAGACTCAGATTCCCAGACTGAGAATTGGAAGAGGCCTCAGAGACCCGCTGGCCCAACTTCCTCATTTAAGGTTCAGCAAACTGAGGCCAGAAGGGGTTAAGTCGTGTGCCCCGGACCAGGCAGGGAGTCAGCATCAGAGGTGGAATGGATTCTTCGCCCTCTGTGGCCAAATCCCTTCTTGCCATCGTAACCGAGGGGAAGCAGGAAAGTAGTTCAGAGCCCAATAAAGCAAAAATCATCCTTGGATTCAGTTGTATTTAGCCCTGGTTTACCAGTGCTGAACTTCTCGGTGCCAGCTTCTATAGCAAGCCCACCAAAGCTCACCACGACTCAAAGAGCAGAAAAACTGGAACTTGCCCCTGGCTAACAGGGCTTTGCTTCAGGGCACTGACATGGAGTGAGCATCTCCATGCCCACTCTTACTTCACAGGCCTGTAGAGTCATAGGTCCTCCTCCCCACTCCAGCAGCCACTGGATATCTACTTTCGAATTCAATTCCCCAAGTGGAGGTCTGGCCAATACAGGGCTTAATGGTAGGGCTGTAGGAGCTTAAGAACCTTTCAGAAACAACCCCATTTCCTTCTCTCCCTCCCTCCCATCCTTGTATGTATAGTCAGCTAGGTGAATCAGTGGATAGAAAACCAGTCAGGAAGATCTGTGTCCAAATCCTGCTTTTGACACTTATTAGGTGTATAACCCTAGAAGAATCCCCTAGCTTTCCCCAGCCTGCTTTCTCAACTACAAAAGGGGAATGATAATGAGAGCATCCAATGAGAGATCTTTGTAGATCTTTAAAGTGCTATACACTCTGAATGTTATATCTCCACCACCTCCACCACTAACCATCATCATCATCATCACATCTGTACTATTTCACACTCAAAGTAAATAAGTACAAAAAAAATGGATAGTTGGTAAAAGGGAAATAAAGATAAAACTGTTTGGGGACCATCGGCCAGAAAGAACCTCAGGGAAATCTAATCTAACCATCTTGTTTTCCAGCTGAGAAAGCCGAGACCCCGAGTTACACATACACACACATATATATGTAGTTCATACATGCATATATGTGTATGTACATGTGTCTGTGTATATGTGGCTACCCCCAAAGATAGCAAGAATCAGGGGCGCAATCTGGACTCAGGCTCTGATCCCAGAAGTAGAGCTCGTTCTATGGGCTTCTTTCCAATTTTATATGAAGAAAAAGATGCTTATAAATGTCAGATGACTGGCCCAGAGTCATATAAGTAGTCAGTGGAAGGAGTGGAATTGGAACCTGAGCCCTGGGCCTCTGAGCAACAGTACTGCCAGTCAAGGTGAGCGGGGATGCAGATGGCTCCCACCTCCCAACGGCTGATTCCCCTTTCCAGTTTGCCCCTCATATGGGGCTCTGGGCTCACAGTCCCAGCTCTTCTGGGCTACTTTTGTTCTAGTAACAGATGCCTCTCTCATGGGTTCCTAGCTCTCAGTTTTCAGGGACTCCAACAACCTTGTTGAGGCCTCTGGATGACAGTCATCCAGCTGTTCTCAGCCCGTCTCTCTCCTCCGCGGGAACCCACAATGATTTCTGTTGGACTATTTTCATAGTTGATTGTGAACACAAATATACACGCACACATGAACATTAATAAGAATAATGATAGCCTGATCTCTTAGTAAGACAATAAAAGGCACTTCCATGGATGTTAGCTCATTTAATTGATTTCTTTGAGGCAGCTAGATCATGCAGCAGACAGGGTTCTGCAGTCCGGGCAAGCTGGATTCGAATCCTGCCCCCAATACTTACTAGCCCTAGATAAATCACTAAAAGATTGAAGCCTCAGTTTCTTTGTCTGTAGGAAGAGATGGTTGGAGTAAATGGACTCAAATCCTTTCTGGCTTTAATTCTATGCTCTTCTGATCTTCACAATTACCTTACAAAGTAAGGAAGGCAGGTGTGATTATTTATTTTATGGAAAAGGAAACTGAGCCTTAGGAAAGTTAGTGGAGACCTTGCCCACAGTTATTGGGTAGTGAGTGAAAAGGCCAGGTGTTGGGTTTAGACATCCTGATTCTAGTTGCAGGGTTTGTTCTCCTGTTCTTTGTTGCCTTTTTGCTAAAGGGATGGGGCAGCTTTCCCCTAGAAAGGGCCTCCAGGGCCTATGGGAAGAGATTACTTAACTACATCCAAGGTGGAACCAAGGCTATTTAGGGAGTCTGTGGAAGGACTATGTGCCGGGTACAGTGCCAGGATCTAGGAATACATATCTAAAGAATAGCATCACAGCAAAAAGGAAGAAGCTTACATTTGAATGGGAAGAAAAAGGAGAGGCTTTAAAAAGTACCTACTATGTGTCAGACACTATGGATTTAGGGTTACAGTCAGAGGGCTAGGGTTAGATATATAAAATAAATGGAAGGAGAGTTCATAAGAATTAACAAAAGTAATTAACTACTAGGTCATACTTTTTTTCTGGGGGGGGGGGAGGCAGAATCAGTAATTGGAGAAGATCAGTAAAGAGTTCCTACCTTTGGTTTCTCAGAGCAATTCCTAATTCCTCAAACTAGTCCAATCCCACCTTAGCAAGCCAATGTTTTTTTCCTTCATGAAGTCCAACAGATTTCCCTGACCTAATCCGAGAAGATTTACTCCTTCCTGCTGATGTAACTTGGCCCATGTAAGGAGCTAAAAGGGACTTTATAGGACATCCAATCCAATCTCCTTGTTGTATAGATAAGGACATGGTGAAGCTAGTCAATAACTGATTACTAGATAGCTAAGGTGGGCCAACTAGGCTTTCGTCCCAAAGTGTCAACATTCGGAGGATGGTGAACTTTTTAGCCAGTAGAAAAACAACTGAACCCAGCATTAATTACAAGAACAATTAGTTAAATTAGGAAGCAAGCAGATGGTGTCCTTCCTCCCCCCATTGACTAATTCATCCTAGATGAGCTTTCCCACCTGTACCTGGCCCCCTACCGCTCATTTCCCAGCAATAGCCTCCTGGTACCCCAGGGCATCTCCAGTGTCATTCCAAGACCAAAGATTTCTTTTCCCTACGCCCAGCTGAATCCCTCTTACAAAGTTGCTTTGAGAGCATCTTCCATGATGCTTTGGGCGAGGCTCAGAATTGCTGATTAGGGGATTTGATGCTACTCTTTCTCCCACAAACTTCCTGATACAAATGTAAGCCTAAAATGCCATACACACACATACAGATTTCTTGATACAAATACAAGGTTTAAATAGCTATATGTGAACCAATATAATATGCCATATACATATATATTTATTCTCTCTCTGTCTCTCTCTGTCTTTCCCTTCCTCCCTCCCTCCCCCCCCCCTCTCTCTGTCTCTGTCTCTCTCTCTGTCTCTCCCTCCTCCCCCCTCCCCTCTTTCATTTGAATTTACTAAGAACTGGCTTCATATGGCACATTCCCCATAGGCCTTAGAACGAGGCTAATTTAGATTGTAAGTTGTTTGTGTTCTTCCCAGGTTTTGCCATATGGTCTGTTTTGAAGCAATTAGCATGAGCCTCTGGCCTCCGTGGGATCTCCAGCCTCATGATTTCTGGCATCCTCACCCTAAGCAGAAGCTGCAGGGAATAAGGCTGTGAATCTGGAGCCCCTGATGTACAATGCTATCCTCTTTAATAAAAGGGTTCTCTTGCTCACTTTCCCAGCCATGCACCGGCGCCTCTGTAGGAGTATAGCAGGGCAGTTAAGTTAGAGATCGTCCCTCCGAAAAACCAGTTGGAATCATGGGGAACAGTTCACTAAACTGTTTATACCCTTAGACCGAGTAACCCCATGCTCCTGGGACCATCCTCTAAGGGCAATGACAGAATGGAAGGCACCCTATGGGAATACATATCCCCAGCAACTCTCTTTGTAGTAGCTCAACTTTGGAAACACAGTGGGTGCCCGTCATCCAGAGGATGGCTGGACAAAGAATAGGACACAAGTACGTGGTACAAGAATGTGGGCCACCTGAAACTCTGTCCTGCGACCTTGGACAGCCCCTCTGGCTTCCTCCTCTTGGTGGTGGGTTGGGAAGGAGTCCTTTGAGCTCTCAAGTCATCCCAAACTATGAGGGTTTTTCTTTCTTTTCTGACATTGACTGGACACATGTCCAATCACTACTATTTATGGTTCTTTCTTATCTTTGACTCCTAAGTCCCCACACTGGACATTTGTGAACTAACTAGATAATGAGGGGCAGATTAGGGAGGGTCTCCTGCAGAAAATAGGAAATGAGCTGAGCCTTGAAGCAGGAGAGAAATTTCAAAACACTGTAGCTTTCCAAACTACCAATAAGCCTTATATATCATATGCTGGCTGTGGAGCTGGGAGTCCCCTGTGTCAATCCACAGAAGACCTGTTGTCATGGGAGGGTTAAAAAAGTCCAAGAGTTGGGAAATCTGAAGAGCCCAAGAGAGGAGATTCAAGGGCCCTGTTGCTCCCTTTGGTTTGTTTTCCAAAGCGCTGGCATGTTACCAGGCTCAGTAGAGGAATGGGGACCTTTGGATACAGGCCAAGTGATTTTTAATAAGCTTAAGGGTGAGAATTGTTTTTTTTCACTATGCATCCTTAAATATAAAATATCTTTGTGTGGGGTAGACACTGCCAAATGGGGCCAGCTATAACACTCCTCTATGATTACTCTTTACAGGCTAATTTAGATAAATTATTTTATTTCAGCTACATAAAACAAAGCGATTTAGTAAGGACCTACCCTCCAAAGCATTGTGGTAGGGAACAAAGTTTTAAAAATGGTGCCATCTCTAATATTTAGGCACTTACAACCTATAAAGGAGTATATGGTCTGTTTGAGAATGAACATATTATTTTTTTAAAAAGAGGGTTACAAAGAAGAGATGGGGGCAAACTATTCATTATGAATTCAAGGTGGGTAGAGCGCCATTTTCAGTGGGTGTTGTGGAACCAGGGAAGGCTTGACGAAAGAGGAAGCACCTTATCTGAGCTTTAAAGGAAGAGAAGGATTGTTTGCAAGATAGAGATGAGGAGAAACACTTTTTGTTGGAATAAGGAGTAGCTTTCATGAATCCATATCAAGAACAAAAAATCAACAGCAATATGGGATGCCCAGGGATCATGTCTTCTCCCCTTACCCTGGGGAGGGGGGGAGCTGAATTCATTCAGCTTTGGAACTCTACCCTGGGGCTGAGTCACCCTGATTGATGGGGGAATGTCAAGACCATGCTTCCTATCCCATCCTGCCATCCTCTGGGAAAGTGGGGTCTACCTAGCCTGAGGACCGTGGCACCTGTTCCAACCCCCTCTTGCATTTCTCCCCTTCCTCTGCTCTATTTACCCATTCCTGAGATGTCACCTTTTCTTGAACTTGACTATCCTCTATAGAGAATATCAGAATAAATGCTCCTGGAGGGCGGGGGCTGGCTCCCTTTTATGTTTTTGTGCTCAGGACCTGTTCAGTGTACAAAGTAGGTGCTTAATATTCATTCCTTCTTATCAGTTGGCTGGCACATAGGATGGAGGAAAGGTAACAATAGGAAATGGGTTGTCAAGATTGGAACCAGAAGGTGGCCAAATATCTGAAATTGTCCCCAAATCACAGGCACTTGGGAGGGGGTCACATCCTGACTGACTGAATAGGGAGGTCAACCCCTTCTTAGATGGCTATGGCTTTTGTCAATGGGAACTAAAGATTAAATGAAGGATACCAGGAAAGCAGAAGATGGCAAGGTTTGGTATCAGATCCTAAGATGGGGTTAGGAAAAGCAAAGAGATGGCGAGTTTTCCTTCTGTAGGGCAAGACTGAGCGCTAGGAAACCTCTGACCTCATCTTGTTTACCTCCATGACTTCCTGCATAAACAACTCTTCCAGGCTAGCTCAACTTTCTAATTCATCCCATCCTCCCAACCCACTACATAATTTCACATTGCCAGAACTTCTGTGCCGATGAGGTAATCTCTATTTTATCAGCTGGAACGTCTCTGAAGTAACAAAAAAAGTCTGCTCATCTCCACCAACATCCCACCGTCCGTACCAACATCGATGCTGCAAAACACGTCCTAACTGTTCATTAAAGTTTTGGCTGCTCAGTACCCAGGAGAATCCAACTTCAAAGTCAACGCCAACAGTGGAAGATGTAAAATTAAAGGAAGCAGGGCTGTAAATAGCCTGGAAGGAGCCAGGGACATATAATTAATAATAATGATGATAACAACAATAGTGATAATAACTAGCATTTATGTGGCACCATAAGGCTCCCGAAGAGCTTTACATATGTCATCTCATTTTATCCCTACAACAGCCCAAGGACAGAGATCCTGGTTATTACTCCCATTTTAAAGATTAAACAGCATCACACGCTTGTCTCCACAGACTTGTCTGAGGCAAGATTTGAATCCAAGTTTTCCTGCCTCCAAGCATAGCACTCTGCCCACAAAATTGCCTATTTGCCTGAAGGAGAGATCAAAAAGATTGAGGAAGCTACAAAAAAGGGAGAAGCAGGTAACTAAAGGAGAAAAGCAAGATGGAAAGAAAGAACAGCATAATGTGAAAAACTGAGAACAACTGTTGAATTATAATTCACTTAAAATGTAATTATTACTTAAAATGTGCAATGTAAAGACAATAAGAGATTAGCCTTGTCGTTGAGCAGCTTATGGGTGATAGAAGCTGATTAATAATAATAATAACAACAAAGAATACACAAAGTTATTTCAAGAAGAAAAATGGGAGGTGAGAGCCTGCCTGGCCAACCCAATTAGAAAAGTAGATGGGAGGCCGACTACCAAGCGCTTCGAATGTCAGGCTGAGGATTTCTTCTTTTATCCCAGAATCAGGAAGGAGCAAGATTTCTGAGTGGGTAAGTGACAAGATTAGGTTGGCAGCCATGTGGCAGATAGACTGTGACATCAATATTACAAAAATGAACAATCCCGCAGGCTTTTATAAGTTGATGAAGAATGAAATGAGTAGAACCAGGACAACAATGTATACAGTGACGATGATACTGTAAAAACAGCCAACTCTGAAAGCTCTAGGAACGATGATCGATACGGTAACTCCAGAGGACGGAAGATGAAACATAGTCTCCATTATGGAGAGGTGCGGGGTGGATTAAGGGTGTGTATGGGATGGCACACACATACACACATGTAAATATACACACAAATATATTTATTCACATATAGAAACATGCATCCATATTTTGTATACAGCCATTGTATACAATTTATCTGATGAGACATATTTGTTAAAACAAATTTGTTTTGCTTTTTTTCTGCAATGGGTAGGATGTAGGACCAAGAGAAAACAGGGATCTATTTTTTTAAAAAGAGGTAGCATGTGTATGTGTGTGGAGGAGTATGGTTTCTTGCTGTGAAATGTTGCAAGCACTTCAGATGAGGTCATCGAGGTATTAATTTTATTGGACAGTCTTTGTTTATTACAAAAGACCTTTTATAGGGTAGGAACAATTTGTAAATGTTTGTAATTTAAAAGAATCCCTCCTTAAAAACTTAGTGGTAATAAAAATGGGGGGATGGAAGAGCCTGAAAGCAAGGAGATGGGTTCAGAGATAATAGCAAAGTCTATGTGAAAGGCGATGGTGATGGTGAAGATGATGATGGTGGTAATGAAATGATGAAGATGATGGTGATGTGATGGCAATGATGAAGATGATGGTGAAGAAAGCTTTCATTTCTATGATGCTTTAAGATTTGTAAAGCACTTATCATGTGGTGTTTTTGAATAACCCTGAGGTAGGTGTTTTTATTATTTCCATTTTACAGATAAGGAAACTGAGACAGTTAATCAGCAATCCCAATCCCTTTAAACAAACAAACAAAAAAATAGGTGAAACTAATCAACACTGGATAGAATAAATTGCTGAAAATCTGGATAATGATAAATATAAAATTATATAACTACTTATAAATATATATTCATACAAATATTTAATAAAAATATAAACTACAATCATACAAATATTACATAAATATAAAATATATGTAAATTATATAAGTATAAAAATAATAACTGGAAATCTGTCATCTGGAAAACTACCAGTAGGATACAGTAGGTTCAAATCCTGATTCTGCTACTTAATCACCTGTGTGACTTTAGTCAAATCACTTTAACTTCTCAGACCCTCAAGTGCAAATCAAAGAGCAAAGGGGAAAGGGCAGATCAGATGACCTCTGAGGTCCTTTGCATTTCTAAGTCTATGATCCCCAAGTCTACACTATGAATGAGATTTAGAAAACCTACCAGATCAAGTCCCATAATTCTGTCAGCACTTTGTGAAGCACTGTATAAATAGGCCTGATCATTGTACTATTTATTAATTGTTTAACTCAGAGATATTTCAAGTAACTCGAAATCCCTTCATCAGTTAAAAGACCCAAACCTGTGAAGACTAAGAGAGGAGAAAGGAGTCATTCTTTTAATTGTATAGTAAGAGGAATCCTTAGCTAGGATGGCTGCTATTTATTATGTTTCTAACAAACACTCATTTCTGTTCATCTTCAAAAAGACACAAGAACAGCTGCCAGCAGACTTTAAATATTGTTCCTTGTAGCTTTTCAATTTTTCATGTGTTTCTCCCTAACCTTTTAACATAATGGGACACAGAGAGCAGTCCCCATGCCAATTGTCATTAACATATATGTGTAAAAATATACACACACACACGTTTTAAAAAATGCTACAAATAAAGCTTCTTTTCGTCTGTCCAATAGAGCCCACCAACACCCTTCTAATGTAATATGGAATGGCCCCCCCTTTTTTTTTTTTGGTTTTGCTTTCTAAGTTATACCTATTTTCTCTGCTGAGAGAAATTAGAGGCTTCATTGTCTGTAATTTTCATCATTTTCTTCCCTCTTCCTCAATCAGTATAATTTGATTTATCCTTCAATGATGGCTGCACATCCGCCCAATTTTGCAAGTCTACTGGGTACGTACGGTGATATTTGATTTGATGAGTCTGTGAGATTGGCTTTCTAGTGTCTGCTGGCTCTGGCCTAAAACCCATCTATTTCATGGGGAGTTGCTAAAAACAAATTAAGAGATGTTAAGCAGTAAAGAAAGGAGAAAGATGGCCTGGATATTGTAGATGGAGGATTCTGGAAAGCCAGCTGTCTCCTTCCGTCCCATCTGGCTGGAAATGAGTTTTGAGAAGCTATATTTTTTTTTCATTACCATATCCCCATTATTATCAGACAACAGTGCCGTACCGACTTTGTGGGCCATTAGGCCCTTCCTTCAGGAAAGGGAACAATTACATCACCTTTTCCTTCCTCTGCCACCAGAGAATCTAATTTTAATTACAGGAAAGTGACCTTGACTAGAAGACTGTTTTGTTTGCTTTCCGAATGCTCCTGATAAAATCGACAAAAGACATCCATCAGTGCCTTGTCCATCAGCCTGTACAACTCCACGCACAACCGACACATGTGCTCGTTCACACATCTGAGGAATATCTCATTTTTGCCATAGGCTAGAAGATGGCAAGTGTCAGAGGAGAAACTGCTAGAAGATCAGTAGCAATCTGCTGAGGGTAACGTTGTCAGATTCTCTTTCTCATCTAACAAATTCTCGCTATTTTTGTCATATCTATTTCCCTGTCAACTCATCAGGACCGCCACTCAAGGGATCCCTTTTAGAAAAATGGAACCGGCACCCAGCCAGGCTACCATCAGAATTACAGTTCTAGCCAGGAGTCCGAACTGCCTTCGCCTGAAAAGGTGGGCACACATTCACGGGTAAGGGAGAAAACTCTACTGGTTACATGGATACCGCAAACGTAACATTTCTCAGACCTGAGTACGAGAGCAAGGCCTGAAAGCAAGACGTCCCAATGGATTCTGGAAATCTGTGGGCAGGGACATATCCTGGGAGTCTCGTCTACTGCTTCTTTGTAATCACCAGTCTCCATTGCCTTTGAAATCAGCCTAAACATTCTTTAGTTAGGATGAGATAATGATTCAACAATGCAACTCTGTTTTGTTTGGTTTTTTGTTAAGGCTATTTCAAACTCTGTTTCCTGCTTTTCTTTGCGATGTTTCAGATTACCGGCATACTGTTCACTTGTTCCAGAGACCTGGCGCTGACTTTTCTAAGCCCAGAAAGTCAACCCAAATCAATACTTGATCTCCTCAGCATTGGTAAGAATGTGGCTTACATTTTCGCCAGCCCATCTCAACGTCGACTTTTTGTGTACGGGGGCCAACTGAGGAATGAAGTTCAAGAACAGAAATATCACCTATCAGCATTGTAATAAGTATCATGGAAATCAATCCCAGGGGTGGTTTTTGAAGGGGTCCACAGGATACGCATTCTACTGATTGTCTGCTCTCCCAGACTTTTTCCACAAAGAAGGCAGCAGCCGGAGGTGTTCGGGTTTTGTGACTCGGGAACTTATCACTGAATGTTGCTCTCACTTTTCCCTTCTGTATAATGCATGATTCCCAAAGGCTCCTTTCTGTTCTTAACAATCTATGCTTCTATGACACTCATTCCTTATTTGGAGCCCAGGGAAAGAAGTGAGAATGAAGATTGCAATATTTTTCTATTGGCCCTTACTCTATCCCAAACATTTTTTAATATATTTGAATAAAGGTTACTTAAAATACATAAAATAGACCTAAAAAACCTCATATTCACTTACAATTTGATTTACGATGTAGGAAAAAAAATCACATTCTGTAAATTCAGGTTAAGGAACTAGGAAGTGCAAGCAGACAAAAACAGAAGACAATTTCCTCTTTTCACATTCCAACCTTCAAAAGAAATTCAACTCACAAAAGAAGAACATTTAGTCTCATTGCAAATTTTTTTTTTTTTTTTTTTGCAATATATTAATCTGACAGAGGCAAATAGATGAGGACTCAGATCCTGCTTCTGATACTTATAAAACACATGGCTATAGATAAATCACTTAATCTCTCAGTGGTGAAGGCCAATCTCTAAGATTTTAGGTAACAGTTTATCAGTATTTGTGAAGGGGAGTCCCCATAAAATCAAAGTTCAAATGCAAATGGGAATTGATTTCATAAAATCGTTTCTAGACCTACCGGGGTGGGACTCGTATATAGGGAGCGAACTCATACTTGACTTCTGAAAAATTAGAAGGGGGAAAAGAAATGTGGCGAGTGCCTGTGGACAGACAAGCCTATACTCTCTGCTGAATGTCATGACCTCAGCCATATAACTAAAGCTATTTTTACTTGGGTCTGTTATTACCCGACAATTACCATATTTAAAGTTCCCAAAATATACAAGCTAACATTAGAAAGACTCAACTTATCAATTATGTCTCCCCTCTCCAAAAGGCCCCAGACAACTACCTTTTCACAAAAGTGACTGTCATATTCTTCACAATAAAGATCATGTATGTCAGATACCGACAAGGAAATTAAACTTTTCAGGATGAATTCATTGCAAGTGAAATTTGTCATAAATGTTGCTGAAAAATGCTCAGGTAACATCTGCCAAAATGTCCCATGAGCTTTTGGAGATGGTGCTCCAACATATATGGTCTCCTTTTTTTGTTTTTGCACAGTAAAATGAAATGAAAGAAGTCTAGAAGCCAGAGAAAAAAGGTTTCCTCCCCACTCCCATGTCCACCTGACATTTAATTCAGTCACGAACTTCATTTAGCTTTCTGGATGTCACAGGTCAAGCTACTTACCAAAGGAGCTCTTGGACCACTATAAATTTTAATTCTCTTTCAGCTAGGAAAAAAGCATACCCCAACAAAGAGTTCGACAAGCTCTTTTTCTATCTCTTACCTTCTTATAATTCCCCTCTATGTCCATTGTGGACATTTTGCCAATGATGTCAGCCATTCCATCACTGTCCAGATTCATTCTTTAAGTCATAAAAATTTCCCGGGAGAGAGAAAATCCCAGTGTCCCAAAAAGCTTACTGTTGTGCCCAGTATCCAAGAACCTTTACAACTTTTCATCCTTTAAACACGAAGAACCAAGGGAAGGCTAAACCGTGGCCGACGTCCTTGTGGCTGGGTCTGTCAGGGACGCCACCCCGCACTGACTTCCCTGCCCGTGTCCCTCATGCTGGCACAGGGACAGCTGCCGGTCACTCGACACAGTTAGAAGCTGACTCCTTCCTGACACCTGGGCCTCTGGAGCCCTGCTCTCACCACCATCGGCCGTCACCTCCCTCTGAAGAACTCGGCCCTCTCCGAAGCACCTTCCTTGCCCCGGTTAGAGGAAATGAGAGCTTCCAGGCTGGGCCAGCTGACTCAACTCCCGAGTTCAACAGTAACTGTGGGTTGGAGCAAGACGGCAACCGTGCTCTGAACTGATGGCAGAGCAGGATAAAAATAGCCAGCAACTTGCCTTGCTGACTTCCCCCCGTGTGGGGCGAGCCGGCCAGCCGGGTATCTTATGACAAAAACTAAATCGGCAGGACTGAAGTCTTCAGGGCTGTGAGCGAGGGGCTCCGACTTTTTCTGCATCAAGCATCACATTTCCAAACCAGACAGATGTCAACATCCCCTCTCCCTCTGGCAGCCTGGAACAATTTAAACATTGATTTCTAGCACAGAGGAGCCCTTCTGTGAGCGCCCGGAGTCGGAGCCGTGTTTCACTAATCTAGTTGGGGGCTAGGGCAGGAGGGCATGGGCTAGGTGGAGAGAGGGAAGAGCCCTCAGCTTTTCTTTCATGCGAGGGCCGGCCTTGTCACAATGAAGGCCTCATCTTGCTATTGCTCATTTGAACCTTTTCCCATGGCTTCTCACTCTGTTTACTGATTATATCCAGGGGAAAGGATTGCACAGCTGGAGGATGTTTTGGTGCAAGAAGCAAATGAGACACACACACACACACACACACACACACACACACACACACACACACACTCTCTCTCTCTCTCTCTCACACTCCACACACAAATAGCTACTCACATTCTTGAAAAATTCTTTCCTCTGCTTTAGACTTGCCAGGCTGAATAATATTGAGGGGGAGGGGAGGGGAGGGTTAGCCTAGTTGGCTTCGGAGGTCCCTGCCAGCTCTCTGTCTCAGATCTGATTTCACTGACTTAGTCTGTCACAAATGCCAGCTGTCTGTAAGGATTTATATCATCCAGATTACCTTGTTCTTATTTTTTATATAGAATGTATTCATTCAGCCTATATTTAATAACATTTTTTTGATTGATCGGTATATTTTTAAGTGTTCATATTTTTTTCCCTGATAAAAAGCAAACTTTTTGAGGTGAGGGATGATTTTGCTGTTGACTTTAAATCTCCACTACTTAGCAAAGTGAATGACCTGTGACATCCTCAAAGGCTAAATGAAGTTCATGATTGAATTAAATGCCTGGATCTCAGGTGGACATGGCTGGGGGGGGGGCGGGGGGGAAGATAACCTTCTTACTCTGATTTCTAGAGTTCTTTCATTACATTTTACTGTTAAAAAAAAAGAGACCATATATGGGTACCATATAATAAGAGACCATATAGGGGCTCCCTAGTGCATATTCACATAAAACACAGTGGTGTTTAATAAATGCTTATTGGTTGATCTAAACAATGAGTAGTCATGGGTAGGTAGGGCGGGGTCTTGGAGCTGGGGAGGGGCACGGTGGTGAGTTACTGTTCTTTGTCACCAAGCCCTAATAAGCTCCTTCCACTTGCCAGGCACTAGGCTAAGTGCTGGGGATACAAATAAAAGCTGTATCTACATTCAAGGAGCTCGCCTTCTAATACAGGAAACACCATGCAAATGTCTACGTATGAACAAGACATATAACGAATAAACTGGATGATAATCAGCAGAGGAAAAGCACTAACATGGAAATCTGAGAAAGATTGGGGGCCATTGTGATGGCTCGGGAGCGAGGCGATGAAATCTTAATGCTGTTCCTTGTTATGGATGCTCTTTGCTTTTCCCTTATGGTTTGGGTAACTGCACATTACCCAACCACTGGAAACAAGTCTCAACAAAAAAAGAGAATTAATGGAGACAGAGACATCTTTGTTCAAATTCTTTGTCCAGGCCGCCATACGTGGAAGGAAAAATACATACTGCCTCGCCTCCCCTTTCTTCCCCCTCCCCAAATTTAAGTAAATAACAGTGCTAAACATTTTATGGGATAAGATCAGTGGACAAAGCATTTGAAATGTCTACTGCACTTTGCATACATTGTCTCATTTTGTCAGAGATCTTGGTTGCACATGGAAGGAAACTCATTCTGAATTCAAACCAGATGCAAGCTCAGTCCCAAGGGAGCCTCAGTCAGCCTCTGGAGGAAATGGGGACAGAGATAGGTTACAATATAGGCTTAGAGCCAGGAGGGACGTCTTCCTCCCCGTTTTGTGTAGCTTAGGAAAATGGGACGACTGACAAAGGTCACAAAGACAGTAGGTGGACAGTAGGGAAATCTGCTCTACCCATGAGTCCCCTCTCTAACTTAGTTCATACCAAGTCAAAGTATTTGGTGCCTTGGTAGTTTCTGTGCCAACATGACAACTGTAAAACTTTCTCTTCTTTCCTTTCTCCTCTCCCTCCTCCTCCTCCTCCTCCTCCTCTTTTCCTTCCTCCTTCCCTTTCTTGTCTACATTGTTTCCCCCCAATAGAATGTGAATTAATTGAGGGTAGACACACTTCTTTGTTTTTTTTTTTTTTTTTACCTTTCTATCCTACAAATGGAAGGATGATTGTAAATGGCAAAGTAAATAACTGTTATCAGTGTTTGCATGTACATCAACACATACTTTCTTTAGCCAACCAATCTTTAGTTTCCTTTACCAGAGTTGAATGTAAGCAGGAAAATCGACTTATTTGAATCATATTTTCTTTCTATTCCCCTAGCCCTAGTATTAGTGTTTATCCTCAGGTATTTTTTTTAATGAGAAATTCTGTTTTCATAGAAAAAATAACAAGTGGGGAAGTGTGATGCTCTCTGTTAACTGCATCTCTGGGAAGCTGAGCTGTTCTGATCATTCCCAAGTGAAAAAAAGAATATTTGATAATTGTATACATAAAAGATGGCTTTCCCCTCCTTCCCTCGAGGTGGAGGTCTGAAGGAGGAAATCCTTTCTTGGTTTGAATAAAGAGGAGGGAATTGTTCCCCCCCCCCCATATCACATTAGAATTAAATCCTAAAGAGCCATGTTTCCTTGAATCAATAGCTCTTCAATATGTTCAGACTTTGGAAGGGTCAAAGAGCTTCAGCAATTCTAAAACTTGCGAGCCAAAAGCTGAAAGAACTAGGTGGGACAGATATAGAGAACTGGGAGTCAAGAAGAACTGAATTCAAATACAGTCTGAGATAAATTAGCTGAGCTGAGCTGCACAAGTCACTTAACTTCTATTTGCCTCAGTTTCCTCACTTATAAAATGGGGATAATAACAGCACCTATTTCATAGGGCTGTTGTAAGGATCCAATGAGATAATATTTGTAAAGTTTGTTGCAAATTTTAAAGAGAAACAGAAATAAATACTATTATCATAGATAGCTAGGTAAAGCAATGGACTGATTGTGGGCCTGGAAGGAGGAAGACCTGAATTTGAAATCTATCTCAATTATTAGTTATAATGAGCAAGGCACTTAAATGTTATCTGCCTCAGTTTCCTCAGCTGTAAAATAAGGACATGACAAACTACTCCAGTATCTTTGCCAGGAAAACCTCAAATAGGGTCACGAAGGGTTGGACACAACTGAACCATATAACAAATTATTAGCAACTCTATGAGTGCTTTTCCCACCACTTGTGAGCCATGCTTTGGTGATATAAATGCCAAAGTTTCCTCAAGGAACTTGCATATGACTAAGAAGTTTTCTGGTTACTGCACTTATGTCATCTGTCTTTACCAGACTTAAAAAAAGGTCCCCTTTATTTTCTTCAAAGATGCTTACACTCACATTGAAAGATTGCTAAGCACCTCACTCCGCCCAATCACAGTGCTTTGGACATGGGCCAATTCCCAGGTATAGCTCAGAACCCAACTCAACCTTTCTGCATGATTTAATTCAGGCCATGTTCTGAGGCACTGTCCATTCCCTTGATGTTGCTTCTATCAATGGAGCTCCCAATCACAGTAGCTTTACTGGGGTTGCTGTCACACTGTTGACTCAAACTGAGCTTGTAATCTCCCCCAAAATACAAATGAACAAAATTGCCAGGTCACTAAATGAATTTTAGCTACAGTAGAAAAATAGACTACAAAGATAACATTTTGTTTTAAAAACACAACTTTTTACAGATAGTGACATACCATGTTTTATTCCTCTTCGATTCTCTCAAGCTTGCCGACAAATGATTATTCCACAGTGTCCCTAAAATTTACTTTCTTGGTATAAAAGAACCCTAAAATATTTACTTGCCTAGCTTTGGGGGATCTTTTTTTCACAAAGCACAGACTTATTCATGAACTCGACATTTATTTCTAAGTGAATGATTATTCCACTGTGTCCCTAAAATGTACTTTCTTGGTATAAAAGAACCCTAAAATGTTTACTTGCTAAGCTTTGGGGGATCTCACATCCTCACTCATGAACTCAACATTTATTTCTAAGTGAATGATTATTCCCCGTATCCAGGAGTTTCTGGGAGCCCTCTAGTTTTCTTCCAGCACCGTAAATCTATGAGTAAAGTTAGATCTTGAATAGGGAAGAAAAAACATTTTCTTTCTCTTGGCAGAGCAGTGGGGAACTATGGGGGCAGAATGCTGCATACTTTATCAGAAACAGTTACTAAAAAGCTTATTTTTGCTTAACTATTTCTCCTTGCTAAAGAGAAGGGTTCATTTCTGGGGCTATTAAGGGGGTTCAATTCTGGGGAAAAAGTTTATATGTGGAAGTGAGGGGCAGCTAGGTGGTGCAGTAGATAGAGCACCAGCTCTGAAATCAGGAAGATCTGAGTTCAAATTTGACCTCAGACACTTAACCACTTACTAGCTGTGTGAACCTGAGCAATTTACTTAACCCCAATTGCCTCAGCAAAAAACAAAAAACAAAAAAGAAAGAAAGAAAAAAAGAATAAATAAACAAATAAACAAACAAATAAATGAATGAATAAATAAAATGCATTTACTATTAAAAAAAGAAATGACTGGATTACGTATGTATGTATTTATCTGTATATCCATGTTTGTATATGTGCATATAATATATATATATATGTATATATATATATATATATATATACATATATATATATATTGAAAGCCTTAAAGACACACTGAGAACCTGGAAAAATGCTACATTATCATCATTCATATTAAGAATGACGTCTTAACCGTAATTTATTTATATATCACCAAAATATTTTTATTAAGTGTGGATAGCAGGGGAGACTGTAGTGTAGTAAAGAGAGCATAGAATGGATGTGAACCCTAGCTTTGCTACCCACTTATCTGTGTGACTTGGGCAAATCACTTCATGTCTCTGTGCCTCAGTTTCACCATTGAAAACTGAAGCATTAGAATAGATAACTTCTAAGATCTCTTCTAACTGTAGTGCCATTATCACATAAATTGCATTTCTGCCTTCTCATTCTGTTGGCCCAAGCTTCTTCCCTCCACTGTTAACACCCCAATTCCATATGTTGTACAAGCTGACACCAGATCTGTAGCTCTCTTTTTCAGTGAACCACACTTTTTATGGCCATTTGAGCTCTGCCTGCTGAAAAACAGATCAGTTGTTTATAAACACAGAATTCAAGAAAAGTTGGAAATAATTTCTCTAATAATTTCTCTTCTATTGCAAAGTTTCAGATAGGTAAAAACATAGAAGACCATAGTTTTGAGGGGTGGCTCTGCTATGAAGAGTTCAGAGGCATGTGGACTCCGTGATGTCATCTGCAGGGCCCTAAGAACCAATGCTACAAACAGTTCTTCTAAACTTGCTGAGACTCAGAACAAACAACACGATTTCATTCAACTCACTCATTAATTTAGCCCCTATTCCAGGCCCTCCCCCAAAGAGGAGAAAAATTAAATAGTCCCTATCTTCAAGGAGTTTACATTTCTAGCAGGAGAATCTTATATGTACACAGATAAGTCAATAAGAGCAAATAAAAAAATAATGGAAAGACATTTCAAGAGGGAGAGGCCATTAACCACTAGAAGGAATCAAGAAAGGATTGAGGGAGGACATAGTACATGAGCTCTGTATGTTTTCCCATTGGAGTTGCCTTGGATGTCCAAGCACATGGTACGTGCTTAATTTATCACTGATTGTTATGAGGGAATCTAGGATCTCTGAGAGACAGAGGTGAGGAGAGAGAGGATTCTGGACATAGAGGTCCAGATATGCAAAAACATAAAGATAGAGATGCCATATTTTATATGGAGAACAGCTCAGTTGATCAGAGAAGGAATGGAGAGTGCTATAATATAAGCCATGGTGGAAATCTGTTCTTCAGAGTAATCCCCTGGGAATGATCTCTTCCAATGATGTTACTACACCTTCCAACTCAATGAGTGACATATGTGCCAAAGCTTCCATTGATAATCATCTCTAAAGTTACATATCTTGTGAAAAGTTATCATGTCCTTTAAAAGATTTTAGTTGTAGCTGTCATTCCTTCCCTCCGTACATTTCTACTTTTCTCTATGAGAGAGAAACACAAATAAACAAATGTGCAAATAAATAGGTGATAGAAGTGATAATACAGATAAATAGATGACAGAGATAGAAATAATGAAAGAAGGAAGGAAGGAAGGAAGGAAGAAGGATGGAAAGGAAGGAAGAAAAAAGGAAGAAAGAAAGAAGGATGGAAAGAAAGAAAACAAAGAAAGAAAAAAGAATGAAAGAAGGGAAGAAAAAGAAAGTAAATCAAGAAAGGACAGAAAGAAAGAAAAAGACAAAGGATGGGAAAGAAAGGAAGAAAAGAAGGTAAGAAAAAATAAAGAAAGAAAGAAAAGAAAAAAGAAGGAAAAAAGGAAGAAAGAAAGAAGAATGGAAAGAAGAAAAAATGGAAAGAAAGAAAGGAAGAATGGGCGGAAAGAAAAAAAGAAGCATGAAAATTAAGAAAGGAATGAAGGAAGGAAGGAAGGAAGAAAAGAAATTAAGAAAAAATAAGTAAGGAAGAAAGAAGGAAAAAGAAAAAAAGAAAGAAAAAGGAAAGAAGTGAAGAATAAAAAGAAAACAAAGAAAGGAAGGAAGGAAGGGTGGAAAGGAAGAAAGTGAGAGAGAAAGAAAATAAGTGAGTAAAAAAGAAAAGAAAAAGGATGAAAAGAAAAAAGGATAGAAAGAAACTAAGAAAGAAAGAAAAGGAAGGCTGTAAAAAAAGGAAAAAAGGAAGAAGAAAAGAGAAAGGGAGGAAGAAAGAAAAAATAGAGAGGGACAATAAAGAAAAGAATGAAAGAAAAGAAAAAAAGAAAGAAAGAAAATCAAGAACTCGGTTGGGCTCATCTCTCCTGTGAGGTTGAGTTTTTGTCTGTGAAGCTGTGATCTCTTATCCTGTGGCTGAGAAAAAGGGGATTGTTTTACACGAGACTGGAAAGCCTCTGTTGCCCCCCAAAGCATCTGTGCGGGGATTTATTGCAATCCAGCTGTTGCGTTTCCTTCTCTCCCCCCATAACCCTCCTCTTCCAGGAGGAGGCAGGCAGATTCTTTAAAGTTTGGCTTCTGTTAGCATGGATGTTGTTTTGTAATCACTGGGGTTTGAATCTCAACCATGGGAGCCCAAGGACTGCTCTGAGCATGAGCACTTGCCAGCTGTCTTCCTATCTCACATTTGGCTGTGGAGCGAAGTCCGGCAGAAATTCTGTAGAGTATGTCCCTCCCTTTATTTTCAACCTTCTTTTTGGGGAATACATTTTTCAGTGTCTTATCACAAGATGATGGATTTGGAAGTGGGAGAGATCTCTGGAATCTCCAGAGCAACCCTTCACTGTATAGCTAGGAACAGGAAGCCTTGAGATGTTTAAATGTCTTGCCCAAGGTAACCCAGGCAACACATGGCCACGCCTACATTCTAGACAAGATGCTGCAAGTGTGTCTTTTCTCCAAAGCAAACTACACATCTTCGCAATTCCAAACAACAAAAGATTGACTAATGGTTAGTTTCTGATCTTACCCAAACTGAAAACCTAAAACATTTTTCTATTAAAAAAATCAAAACTGAAATATTATCTCTACAGAATAAAATATAGAATGGCTTATTAGAACTTGTATTAAAAGAACACATTATTACATGTATCATGTGGGCCAATAACATGAAATGTTACACGAGCAAGGCTCAAATAATCATTAACCAGTTCTGTGAAAACACGATGTCGGGTGACATGATGTCATGAGAGAGAGTTAGTTCCATGGAAACGATGCTATGAAGTGGGTGAGAGGCCAAAGATGACCTCTAATTTTGACTTTAATGTAAGGAAATCACTGACTAGCATGGCAATCAATCTACCAAATAAGTGCCCATCACGTGCCGGGCTCTAGAAATCCCAAGACAAGAATAAAAGTGTCTGTGGAGCTTACGTTCTATGGTGGAAGAGAACCGGTCAATGGGTGCATAAATACATGCCAGGAATGGGGACCAGACCTGGGGTATCTAGAACTCCCAGGAGGGAAAACTCCCTTTACCAGTGCAAGTCGGTGCCTTCTCTGCAACTTCTAGTCTCAGAGAGTTGCCCTGAGAGAGTAAGTAGTTTCTCCAAATGGTTTCATGTAGTCATTATCTACCAGGGGTAAGAGTAGAACTCAGATTTTTAATTTAATTTATTTAATTTAATTTTTTTAGAACTCGGATTTGATGAAGCTAAGCCAGCGTGGCTCATTTCTAAGGCCCTTCTTTTGTGATATCCCAACTTTCACATAAAGCGTCACATCCATTATTTCAGATCCTGCCCATTTTATTCCCACAGTTATTCTTGATAAGGAAAAACTTAGCTAAGTGGAATACTGTACGCTTGATACAATATTGGATTGAATACAATATTGATGGGGTTTGATGCTACCTCTTTCTGCATGAAAGAGAAACAGAATAAAAAAAATATATAAGGAAATTTGAGGTCAAAGCTCCAGCATTTGGACAGATCAGAAAAAGTCTTCTGCAGAAGGCGCTGAGCTTTAATGGAAACGATGAATTCTAAGAGGCAGAGGCGTGAGTGGCTGACATGGGGGGGGGCATTCAGTACAAAGCCACAGAGATGGGACATGTGTCTTTTGTGGGGATAAAAATATCAGTTTGGATTAAAGAGTGTCTGGAAGGAGTTGAGGGGGAGGAGGGAGAAATAGGTTATAGGATGGTTAAGTTTTAGTCAGAATGGGAAGGATTTTAAGTACCAGATGTATTTAATGTATTTCATCCTAGAATTCACAGGGAGCCATAGCTTTTAGAGGGTAAATATTTTGTGAGGGAAGCCTGTGATATTCCATTTAGTTAGTTTTTTTCCCCTATCAAAGGTGACTGTGGGAATAAAATGGGCAGGATCTAAAATAACTTGAATATGATGCCTTATGTGAAAGTTGGAATATCACAGATACACAGAAGAAGGGCCTGAGAAATGAGCCATGCTGGCTTGGAATCTCAAATATTCTCTGCCTCCCTTCCCCCCTCTTTATTTTTAACCATTGCAGTCTGGGTATTCTTTTCAGCAAGCCGCCAAAAAGACCTAGGGTGTCCTGCTCTAAATTAAACTGGTAGGATCACACTCGACCCACTTTCCCCATCTGTGACCTAGTTTACAGACCTCTTATTCATTTGCTAAGTCTGAACACAACATTTCAATCAGCAGTTTAGAAAATGTGATGTTCCTTCCCCCCCCCCCATGGGGTTCAGTATTTGGGGGTGTTAGTTATAGAATTTTACAGTTGAAGGCTCCTTAAAGGCCATCCAGGCTGGTGCATCCTTCCCAAAGGATTCATACTATTGTCATCTAGACCCCATCCAAAAACCTCCAGAGAGGGGATCCCCCTCTCTCCTGGGGCAGCTTTCATCCTTGGCTCCCCCGCCTTTCACACTTTGAAGACAATGCTCATGTCTCCTCTTCTAAGCTTCCTTTTACCAATTCCCACTTGAAAACTCTCAGCACCCCAATATCTATCCCAAATTGTGGTGATACCCAGGATGGAACACAATCCTCCGGGGTAGGGGGTCTGATGGGGAAAGAGACTTTCTTTGGATACTCTTGGAACATTCTGACGCTTTGGGGAAATTAAGGGGCTCCAGTAAAAAAAAATGTGGGAAGTAGTCAGAAGTACTTTTTAGGGGGAAAAATATCAGCAAGAAAGCCAGTATCCTGCTGGATGTGTGGCTGCAAAAAGATATGAGAGGAGTCAACCTGACCAGACCCCTTTATTTTATAAATGAGGCACAGAGTCCCGGGGATAGGAAATAGGATGGTCAGGATTTGCATCTGGATCCCCTGCCTTTAAGATTCTGCGTCCTTATACCTTTGCCCAATTTGTATGTTGGCAAAATCCCCTTTGGTGGATCTCTATAAGCTTTTCCTGTAGATTCATTGGTAAACCAGCTGATCCCTATCATCCCAGTTTTGCTACAAAGCCTTACTGTCCGTGTGCTGGGATGTGGCCACACACCGGAGCATCTCAGACCAGGAAGGTGCATGGAGGCTGTTTCAGGAGCATCTGTAGAGATGGGTTTGGAAATCCAAGCTCAGAGGACAGCTCTTCTCAGCAGAGAAGGGAGGCCCCCTGAGCCTCGCAGCCAGACACCCTGAGGAGGGAAGAGTTAGGGTCCTAATCCATTCCCAACACTAGCTCTGCCATTAGCCACGCTGGTTCTGTGCCAGAATAACTGGGAGCATAAAACAACAATAAACAAAAACAATCATGGCCGGGGCTGTGGGGGAAGGGAAAGCATTAAGGAGTGATTTCCAAATTTGTCCACTCAAATCCAGTTTTGGAAAAAGGAAAGACTTTGAAAAAAATGTAAATGTATACTTCCCCTGCCCCAGGCTTCTGGGTTGCTATTTTTCTAAGGTATCAGAGATAATTTGGAAGAGAGAGCTTCTTAAAAGGTACCAAGATGGATTCTGGGGCCAGTGCTCTTCCCTGAAGAGACTGGCTCTGTTCCAAGAGTGGAGAATGGAGGTCGATAGCTCCATCTCTTAACACAGCTCCAACCGTAAATGACATGGCCCCCAATAACCTCCTCATCTCTAATACACTGCTAAGGGGTGGGGGTGGGGGAAGAAGGAGGCAGCCAGCTTCAGCCAGCCCCCAGCCCAATGAGTCAGGGGCTCTAACGCGCTCTGAATCACCCAGATTACACTGGAATTATCCTCGGCTCTCTCGGCTACAACATAAATTATAGAAACGGGCTGGAAGCCAAGGGAGGACCTCAGCCTATCTCCTCCATTCTCAGGGCTAACACTCCAGCACAGGTTCTAGTGATCACTTTGGTGATAATAATAATCTTTATATTTCTATTTAGGTTTTGCCAAGCACTTTCCCTAGGCAACCCTGTGAGACTCTCTGCTTTATGGATGCGGAAACTGAGGCTGGAAAAGACTGTTTGACCTTTCCAGGTTCATACAACAAGTATGAGAGGCAGGTCTTCAGCCGGCCACCTTGCTGCCAAGGCAATCTCTTTATGGGGGTCTTCTGATCACCCACCCCTCTCTGCCCTAGAATCTCTCCTTGGGGCAGCAGCCATTAAAAAAAAATCTTTGCAGTTAGCTAAGCATTTGACAAAACAAACAAACAAACAAACAAACAAACAAAAAACAAAAGAAAAAACCATCAGTGGCTCCCTATTGCCCCAAAGCAGGACCAACCCCCTCACTTTATAAATGAGGAAATGCTGTGATTTCTTCAAGATCCCACAGATACCAGTAGTATTCCAAAATCATTTCTCCTTTTGAATCCCTAGTCATCGAAGGATGCAAAGCTCTATAACTTCTTCAGGAAACCTCGGATGCTCTGGCTCAGGAATCACTTACCCCCAGTTCTAACTAAGTTTGTGATCTTATGCCCTCACATAGAGCTTTGCTTTGGACTCTCTAATACACTAATGATGCAATAGTGTACATTACTATTATTGTATGCTCTATTCATTCTCAGGTGAAGTTCTCCACCTTGCCCTTTCTGTTTTCTTCCCTCTCTTTCCAGCTCTCTATTATGAGTTGTCCTACCCCATTAGAATAAAAGCTTCTGGGGGGAGATGCTTTGCTTAAATCTTTATACATAGCACTTAGTAGTGCCTATACATAGTAAGAAATCTCACCCTCCTTTTCTTCCTTCCTCCCCCTCACTCTCTTCTCTCTTTCTCTTTCCCCTTCTCTTTCTCTCCCATTCCCTCCTTCCCTCCCTCTGTCTCTGTCTCTCCCCTCTCTCTTTTCCCCATCTCTTTCCCTCCCTCTGTCTCTGTCTCTCCCCTCTCTCTCTTCCCCATCTCTTTCTCTCCCCTTCCCTCCTTCCCTCCCTCTCTTTCTGTTTCCGTCTTGTCTGTCTTTCTGTGTCTCTCTGCCCTCTTTCTTTCTCTGTGTCTCTGTCTCCATCCATCCATCCATCCATCCACAGACAGTAAACTTCACATGGGGAAGGAGCTGGTGATTCATCTAAACTTATTCCCCCCAGTGCCTAGCCCAGCCTCCAGTTCACAATAAGTTGAGCATGAGTGAGGCCTTGCGGTTTAGTATATAAGATGTCCAACCTCTTGGGTTGAACTTCAGTAAGTTAACCAACAAGCATTTATTAAGCACCTGCTGTATGCCAGGACCTATGATCAGAGAGAAACAGTTTCTGGCCTCAAGGAGCAGATTCCCCAGGAGGAAACAACATGGATGGATGTCAGAATGAGCAGAAACTGCCCAGGGAAGCAGGAGCTTAGTCTGCATGGGAATCCACTGGATTTCTTCCCCATCAAAACTCTATAATCACTTAGACTCTATTCCCTGCCAAGGCATTCTTCGTTCTCTCAGCTGCCACCATGTTTTCTCCTGCCTACACTGGTTAGAACCTTATTATTCTGTGGCTCCTTTCCAACTTTGCCTCCTACTCCCCCAAAACAGGGAGAGGGGATGTTCCGCCCTACGTTGAAGCGCTTCCCTAGCAGGTCTTGGCTTCTCCCTCTTGCATACATTGGTCTTTGCCATTCTCCTCCCCCGGACCTTGCCCTTCGCTTTGCCTCTTGGCTTCTCACCCATTCCCTTCAGGCCCAGTTCAAAGGCCGCCTCCTCCATGAAGCCAACTTGGAGCCTGCAGCTAGAAGCTATCCTTCCTCTGAACAGCTACATAATTTGGTGAGTACTTTTCTTGTGGTCTTTATCAGGTATCAGTCTTGCATTTTGTACCTTGCTTAATTTTTGTTGCAAGATGGTGAACTCCAAGCACCAGGTTTTCTACAGCTTTGCATCTTCTCTGTGTGCTACAAATACTTAAGAAATATGTATCAAATGAATGAATTGATCAACCAACAATTTTGGGCTCTACAAATAGCACTGGGCAGGCCCTGTAAGGGATGTAAAAATGCAGAAAGCCAGGTCTTAGTCCTTAAGAGACAACAGATCTGATACCGGATGACTTAAAAAATCCAACTCCTCTGCATCCATGGAGGTTTCTAAAGAGATGCCCTGGGTTCATCCAGCCTAAGATTTCCCATGATCCAAGAGATGGCCCTTAAATCCCAGGTCCAAGTTTCCTAAACTTCCTGTAATGAGCTAGAGCTGGTGCAAACAGAGGCTCTTTCACTTCCATACCCAAGGCTGCCTAGATCCCACCCCCAACCTTCCTAACAATAAATCTCTTCTTTCTTGGCCGGATGCTATCATCCCCCGAACCCCAAATTCCCATCCCACTCTAACCCTTCCCTTCTTCGCAATGGCAGTAGGCCAGTACCCTGCAGGCTTCCTACTGGGTTGAATGCTAGACTTTGGACCTTCTCATTTGCCCCTCCATCATACCAAGAAAACCTTAGGATCTTTCTTGCCACTCTTCAGCCAATCGCCTCTGTCTCCTCATTGTTGTCTTCCTCATTAGAATGTGAATTCCTTGAGAACAGAGACTGTCTCATTTTTCTATTTGTATTCCCAATTCCTAATAATGCTTTAAATACTTGCATTCTGATGAAAATCCTCCCCAGATCTAAAAAAATTAATGTTTCTATATTTACTATTTTAAAAAGATATTTAGTTTTTAAATCAATAAGTAATTTAGGATTAACACTAAGTTTCTATGACTGACATCTGCTTATTATTTCAGGTACAAAGTTTCCTTTCTTTTTCGATTTCTTTTAAATCCATCAATTAAAAACATTTCAGGTTTTTTTTTGTTAGTACACAGATATTTTCCCTTAGTGAAATAGAGATTCCATTTTGAGGCGCCTGCTCTTTTTTGTTGTTGTGGTACATTTGGAAGACCACTAGCATTGTTAACCTTTCTGGACTCATAGAAAGCATTTAATAAATCCTTATTCATTAATTTATGCACTCATTCACTCATCACAGAAGAAGTTTACAGGTGACATTTGTGTTGTACCCATTATAAATTGTGATCCTTTTTGGACTATATCTTATAATCAATGTTTATTTTTTCAGGAAGGGGGAAGGAGAGAAAGAGAGAGAAAGATTCTCTTCTGGGTTTCTTTAAGTTTTACTAATTAAATATTTTAGAACACAAACCTGTACTAAGACAAATAATCAAACATACATATGTGATTTAGTACAGTGGGAAAAAAAATTCAGAATTTGGAATCAGGTAACCTGGGCTTGAAACTTGACCTACCACAGATTTGCTATCTGTGTGACCTTGGACAAATTACTCTAAGGACCTCAGTTTCCTTATCTGTATAAAAAAAGAGGGAGGGGGCGTAGGACTAGATAGTCTCTGAAGACTCCCAGTTTCTATAAATCCAACCCCAGTAACACAGATGCCTAATAAATAAAACCCATAAGAGGCCATTCACCATTTCTCACATTCTTGGGACGTAGCTCCTACATCAACAGGCATATTCATATAATCTGACAACAAAACAACAAGACTAATACAAGTCAATGGTTACTTTGGAAAAAAAAAATCCCACCATATTGAATATTTTGACAGTGAGTGTTAGCAGCTGCTGGCTTCCAAAGTGCTTGAGAAGAGAAAGTTTTGCATTAAAGAAAGAGCTTCTTTATTTCTATCATTTGAGTCTGGGCCACAAATGGATTCCTAAAGACGCCAGCTCTGAAAATGAATTTGCTCATGGTCAAAGCACGCTGTCATCCAAGTTAGGAGACTGGAGTTTGTTATTAAGAGCCTCAGTTTCCTCGTGGGTCAAATGAAAATGATACTGGGACTTCTCAGGGTGATTGTGACAGAAGAACTTGGAAATGCACTGGAAAGAAATGCGAATTATTGATAATAATACTAATGAAAGTGTTTTTTTTTTATTTTTTAAAGCAAGGAATTTAGCAGTTTTAATTTAAGTTTTTTTTTTTTTTTTTTGCTGAGGCCGTTGGGGTTGAGTGATTTGCCCAGGGTCACACAGCTAGGAAGTGTTAAGTGTCTAAGGCCAAATTTGAACTCAGGTCCCCCTGACTTCAGGGCTGGTGCTCTATCCACTGCATTACTTAACTGTCCTAATTTTCATTTTTAAAAAGATTAAAATCTGCATCCACCCATTCCAACGTACATCAGTCGAGCACCCACTGAATTAAACATAATGGATTCAAAGACAAAACACAAATGATTACTGTCCTCAAGGAGCTTAGAGTTGACTGAGTGAGAATCACTATAGAGACAGATGAATACAAGTATAATAATTTGAGGAGGGATAGCTAGAGTGCTATTAATTTAGGGGAGGATGAAGGAATATATCCTAATCTTCCAAAAGGAGTTGGAATACCAGCTAAATCTTGAGAGAAACTAGGGATTTTGAGGAAGAGATGGAGGGGAACTGTTTTCCAAGCTCGGAAGGGAGAAGAAACTACTTCTGCAAAGAAACAGTCAAGAGCCAGAAAGCAGAGGTGAAGCAATGGTCTGTTTCACTGGATGCAGAACGCAGGAAGGGAGGGAATGTAAAAGCAGGGAGTCTCTGAAAGGCACCGAACTGCTGATCTTCCAGCTGACTAAGGCAACCTCACCTGGCCTCTCCCCATCCCCTTGGAGCCAAACACTGAGGAAAACAGCCCTTCCCCGCACCCAGCCAAACATGGCCTCTGGTTTGACTGGAAGGCCTAGGATTTTTGAGAAGAATGTTTTTCCTTCAAGGCTAATAAGCTTCTCCCCACCTTGGTCTCCGCCCTGCTCCATGTAACCAAATAGCAAGTGGGTTTTAAAAGAAACTCTTCTTGCGTGACAGTTCTAAGTGAAGAACATCATTAAGATGCAAAATCCAATACGGCCTCTTCCTAATGACCCACTTGTGCATTTATTTTTCTGGGGAGGGGCTGAGCAGCCCTATTAAAGGGAACCTGTTAATGGACAAGCTGAGTTCTTTAAGAGGAAAGCCATTACTATGGTCTAATCACTTCCCGTCTCTCAGTCCGCTGCCCGAGAAGAACAATGGGCGTGTGCTCCCACTAACCCCCCAACTCCCAGTAGTGGGTCTGGAGGAACCTCCATTGCCATTAGTAGGTTACACATCAATAAATCAACTCAACCAGCATTTATTTACTAAGAACTGTGCCAAGTATTGTGCTAGGCAGAAGGGATGGAAGGGGGAATAGAGGCCAGTCCAATCCTATTACCCAGCCTTAACCCCGTGTGACCTCAGGCAAGTCCCTTACATCTCTTTGAATCCTCAGTTTTCTCATCTGTAAAATGGGTGGTCTCTGAAAACCATTTCAGTTCTTGAGTAATGATCCTATCACCATCTAAATTGGAAACCATGGTGCTAAATCAGCATCGATATTAAAAAAAAAAACAAAAAACTATCAACCACACATTTCTCTAGAGCTTCAAAGTTTATAAAAGGTTTTAATCCTAATAGCTTTGTGGGGTGGGCTGTATTATGACCCCTGTTTTATTGATGAGGAAACTGAACTCAGTGACATTAAGGGACTTGTTTACAGTCACAGTGTGAGAATTTAAACCCGGGCCCTTCCTGATTTCAAGCCCAGTGCTCTTCTCCATTACATGAGTTCAACACAATTAAAATGGAGAAAATGGCAAGGTAATGATGGTAAATCCAGGCAATCCAGTCTCACCCTCTTTAGGGACCCCTCCCTCTCCCTCCCTCTCCTTCCCATCCTAGTCACTACATACATGACAAATGTAGCTTAAACTGACAAAACCCCAAATGGCAGAACCCTGGTTCTGAAGATAGAAGAATACTTTTCTTCAGCTCCAAGGTCTCCACAGAGGGAAGGACCCCCTGTCACCCATTTTGTCAAATGCCCCGAAACTCCATCTCCTGAGAGAAACACCTGCTGGGCTCAAGTAACAGGTCCCACGGAAGAAGGCACAGCCCAAGTTATGGAATTACACACTCCGGGTCTGGGTAGCAGTCTGTCCTCTGAAATCATACCCCCGCCAATCAAGTGCCAGCACCGGCCTGGCACTGTGGCCAGCTGTTCAATGCCACCATTAAAAAAATAACACAAATCCAGCTTAGCTCGTGATCAGTAACCACTGCCCTGTTGCGGCCAGCTCCCGAAGGGATCCAGGCAATCCCAAAGGAATGGCTAACGACTGCGAGGCGAGCTCTCCCAAACCCACCGAATCCCAACTCGTTTCCTAACTCCAAACATCGAACTAACATGGGCACCAGCCGCGAATGTACTGAGGGAAAAAAAGGGCTAGTTTGCGTCGGGTTCCGAAACCTGAGATTTTCCTGCTACGTTTATTGCCCTTTCCGGGCAACATCCTCGTTTCAGGAACCCGACGAGCCCCCCAAAACACCCAGCTGCAACTTGAGCCGAGTACAGGACGGCAGAATGCAAAGCAGGGAACGTTTTGTAAACGCCTAGTTTCAATTATTGGCCCCTCTCCCTGTAATTAGCCAAGATTGGACTCAAAACGTGGGGGGTGGACCCGTTCCCACACTGAACCCGAGGAGGGAGGCCATACATTTTGGCGTTATATAACACTGAGCGGAGGGGGGGGCGTTTCCCCCACTGTCTCCCCTTCCCTGAAATTCAATTACATTAAAGCCCCCTCCCCTCCCTCTCTCTCCTCCCCAGGCACCCAGAATGTGCAGAAGCGATTACCTCTATGGATTTCCCAACACTTGAAAGGCCAAAGAAGCAGGATTTTCTGCTACATTACTCCCAGAAACCCTAATTACGATTCAGAGGTTGTTACGCTGGGAAGGGGGAAGCGGAGGGCGGCGAAAGCCCTGGGAAAACGGCGAAAAGGGGGCAACCTGCTGCTGTGGGAGAAGCAGCCGGGCCTCCCCGCCCCCTCCGGCCCCCTCACCTGATACGAGCAGTTTTCCTGATGGACCATCTCAGAGCATCATAGAGGGCGGCCAGCAGGACGGACGACGGGCTCGGGGCGCCGGGGGGCGCCGAGCATCCGGGGGACAGGGGCCGGAGGAGCTTCCCCGCAGGTTAAGATGGATGCTGCTCCTGCCGCCGCCCGCTCGCTCGCTCCCGCACCCTGCCGCAATGGTCCTGTCCGCCTTCCCCAGGAGCGGAGCCCGAGCCGAGGCAGGCGAGGCAGGCGAGGCAGGCGAGGCAGGCGAGGCAGGAGAGGCAGGAGAGGCAGGCGAGGCAGGCGAGGCAGGCGAGGCAGGCGAGGCAGGCGAGGCAGGCGAGGCAGGAGAGGCAGGAGAGGCAGGCGAGGCGCTCTCCCCGGGAAAGCAGCGAGCAGCTTTAATAGCAGGAGCCAGGCTGCGCTGGGGGAGGGGGCTCACTCATCACTGGCACAATCAGCCAATTATATTATAGGCACAAAGAAAGGGATCAGGGCCCGGGCTGCTGTGACCTTCGGGTGCTTTATGAAGGCAGCCAACTAATGTGCAAATGGGCGAGCCCTCATTAAAGGGAAGAAAACCCCGAGCGGATCAAAAAGGAGAGCCGGAGGCCCCTCCCCGCGGCCGCTGACCACGCCGACCTCCCGCCGCATCCCGGCCGAACAAAACGCTTAGCCACCAAGTGTCAGCCGCGAAAGAGCCTCAAAAATCATTTTATTTTGTCAAGTTTTAGCAGATTGGGGGGGGGGGGAAGAGAAGCCATTCTGGATTTGGTCCCGCAGAGATAAGCATTATGGGGGGTGGTGTTTGAAAAACTGCTAGAAGCTCTCGGAAAGCCAAGAGCCATGATGTGTCTGCACCCGGAAAACACTATTTTGCAGTTTATTCAATTCGCGCTTGCATTGGGGCTTTTTCTTTTTTTAAGCAACAGTAAATAGCTACTGGGCTTCCCTTCTCCAAATCACAGGGGAATTATTGTATTGGATGAAAATAACTGGAGTTCGTTCATTTTTCCACATGCAAATTCGGGGAACTCAAGCTTTGGGGAACCAGAGCTTTTCAGAAGGAGGTTTGCTCCTTTGGAAAGTGGAAAAGTCCACTGGAGGAACCATGTTTTTTCCGGCCCTTGAAAGAGATGACAATTATACCTAACGGATGCTGAGAAAAGAAAGCTTCCATACCGGGAGGGAGGCAGTAACTAAGGCAGAGAGACCTGGGCTTTCCCCCAGGGCGTTTGCCATCTTTCCGCAGTTAGAAACAATAGGGCTTGGCATCTAGTTAACAAGAGTAATTAGGAAAGAGAGGAAGTCCCTCCTCTGCCCTGCCCTGCCCTACTGGCCTCTCAGTCCCCTCTGCAAAGCATGATCCCGGAGGGCCATGAAAGACAATAAAAGATTTCTCATATTTTCGCAAAACATTTGTGGAAAAACACACTTCACCTCTACACAAATTTCTAAAACATTTTAAGCCTGATTATTTGATATAGGAAACGACTAGATCCAGGATCTTCTGAGGCTGAGAAAGGAGATTTTTCTTGAAAAATAAAAATAAATTAAATAGAAATTCTTCTTTTTTCTCACAACACCAAATATAATTCCTTAGTTGAAGTTTGTTGATAGTGTTGATCCACATTAATTGTGGGCTGATTGAGCAAAAGACTTCTCCAATCCCCACCTTTCTTCAAAAAGGATATTCTCCATCACTCATCCTAGTGATCAAAAAGGCCCATTCCCAATGACCTCTCTTACTATCGAGAGAAATCAAAGGACTGGAAAAATCCATACCTTCTTTAGTTAGGGACTGGGGGAGACAAAGCCCTCCTCTGTCTTTACAATCAAATCAGCATGTTTGACAAGTTTCCATATCAAGAGCAATCTGATAGATTGGTATGAACCAATGCTAGGAATTTTTGTTAATGGCCTTTTGATTTTCAAATTATTTTCTATATTTCCCTGAAAGAAAACAGAAATTCACAGCCCAAAATATCGAGACTCAGGTGGAAGTGGTGACACAGATGTACCAAAAGGCTTCAGAGTGGGGGAAAAAGAGATATCAATGTATAGCAGGTGGAAAAAAGGAAAACAGATTTTGATTTGATTCCACAGACATTTATTAGGTTCTCACTGTGGTCAGGGTACAATGTAAAGGCGGTCATGGCGCAGCAGACTGATGCTGGCCTCAGAGGCCCCAGGAAGGCCAGGGTTCAAGATTCCTCACTGATACATACTGACTGTGTGACACTGGACAAGTCCCATAATCTCTCTAAAACGATACAATATAGAACTAGAGAAAATTAACTCACAGGGAATTCCCTGGAGGGATAAAATCACAGATGCAGCCCCAAAATAAATTAGAACCTTAAGTTATTTGCAGGGGACACATAGATAAAACCAGGTATTCAAGATTTGAATGGAGAATGGACTTGCCATACTTGCCTCTGTCAATACCAACTATGGATCGGTTGCCTTCAATAGGTACCTAAGTCCAAGAGAACCCCCTCTTTCCTCCCTGTCCCAGCCCCTGATTTAGATCCGCTTCTGGACAGCAGCCCCTAATCCTGGGAAGTAATCCTTGTGACCTGCTTTCAGTCAAATAACCAACCAGCATCTATTAAGTGCCTACTATGTGCCAGGAGCTGTGCTACATGCTTGAGATACAAAGAGAAGCAGAAGGTGGGCTCTGCTCTCTGAGAGCCTCCACAGCAGCCAGAGCTCCTAAAAGCCAAGGAAAGAAAGTCCTCATTACCAAAGTCTGTAGCACTGTCAGATGGCTCAGCTGATAGAGTCTCGTCAGCAGAAGTGACAATAATGAAGATGTATTATCAACTGAGCTATCACTAAACCCTAAGGACCTCCGTGACCTTCCCATCAGATTTACTGGGAAAACCGTCTGTTTCTTCTGCCTCCCCCCTTTTTGTATGTATATCCATGCACATGTGACATACATATATACACAATACAGACCTAGAATACATATTCTAAATACACATATTTGTATATACATAATGTGTTTACAGAATACATGCATATGTACAAACACGTGTATATGTGTATATATACACATGTACGCATCCATGTTTGGGTTATCTCTGCCATTAGGATGTGAAATCCTTGAGAGCATGGATTTTTAAAACTATATCGCTAGTACTTAAACCGTGTTCATTCATTCGTTCATAAGTATCTTCCTTCAATAAACTCGTAGGGAATACAAAATGTTAGAGGAAAAAGGGACGTATGATCAATCCCATCTTTCTCATATTAACAACCATAACAGACGGGATGATAAATGGTGGCCTGTGGTCCCTTTCTACTTTGATGGGGACTGGAACTGCCATTTCATTAATACAGAGAATCCCTGGGTAAAGAGTGATGAATGGCACCTTCTGGGTAATTTTAGACTGGATACTGGGAAAGGGGAAGGGACTTATTTAGCCAGCTGGGGTCAGAGGCCAACTTACTCTCGATGTAACTACAACATGTCATCTTTCTTCTATCTGAACCCCTTAATATCTGGATTCTAGACTAAGAAATTCTAACTGTGCTTAAGAGCAGCTGTTCCAAGAAAGCAAGAAGTCCCTTCTTAAAGGCCATAAGAATGGACTCAGGGTGGTCAGAGTTGGAAGGGACCCCCAAAGACATGTAGCCTCGAGCTGTTATTCTACAGGGAGCAAACTGATGAAGGGCAAGAAGTTCAGAGGTAGGATTTGGACAGGAGTCCTTGGGCCAGCAAGCCATACTTAACGTAGATACTCCCGTTGATTCAGGCTCCGACCCCTCCACCTGCCAGAAGGCAGCCTTTGTGAGTTGCTGTACCTGGGAAAAGCCATCGGTGATGGCCACCCTTGTGTCCATGAATCTCTCGGATCCTAATGAGCCCGGTTATCTTAGGACCATACAGGGTCCAGCCTTAGACCTGTGTATACGCACTGACTTGAGGGTTGGTGGGACCTACCAGAGCTGCTGCTCTGCTGGCGAAGTCTCATCTCAATCCTACACTATATTAACTCACTGGAATAGGTCTTTAATGAATCACACAGTAAAAATTCCATGATTGATACATATGGCAGAATTCCCAAACGCCTCACATCTTCACTTTCAAAATCTACCTAGTGTTCACTCAGGTGACCATAGTTTAAATCCACTGCAGCACAGAGCACTAGACCTATCGTCAGGAGGTTCTGGATTCAAATCCTGCCTCAGACATGTATGATAAGCACTGTTATTCTGATCAAGGCACCATCTCCCCAGATCTTACTTTTCTCATCAGTAACAGGAGGGCCTCCAAGATGACAAATGTTTCTGAATTTGTGTCCTGTGATCTATAAACATGCTTTGTATTATATAAGTGGTTTCAAATATGCAAAAATGATTATTTTGCTGACTTTTTAAAACATTATTATCACAGTCCCATAAGCAGTTCCCTCTACCACACTCTTCTTTTTAACAAAATGGGAAGGGAAGGGGCAGCTAGGTGGCCCAGTAGATAGAGCCCCAGCCCTGAAGTCAGGAGGACCTAAGTTCAAATCTATCTCAGACACTTAATATTTCCTGACTGTGGGACCCTGGGCAAGTCACTTAACCCCAATTGCCTCAGCAAAAAGAAAAAAAAAAAAAAGGAAAGGGAAGTAGCACTTCCCATAGAGGCAGACATGCATTGGGCAGTCACTCCTAAATGGTTCCTTGCCCCTTGTATTGAAGGTTGTACATGCTCTTTAACAAGAGATCAGGGCTAGGTGCTTGTCCAGCTCTAAAGGAAATGTCCCACTCATTTCCCTTTTCAAAAGAAAAGTCCTGTCTGACTGTATATAGCATTCCTACATCTTTAGACCCCATCCCTCCGAGAAGAGGAAAGAAGGTTAGGAGCTTCTGCAAGAGGCTCCCTACCCTCCACCCCCACCCCTAAAGGAGGAGGGTACTTGCATACATTACATAAGTTCTTAAAGACATTTATCATGAGTCACTGCCATGAGCTTCGATGTTCCCCCACTGTTCACACTTGCTATTCTATGAATAGTGGAGGTGACTCAGAAACTGCTTAGGAGAGAACAGATTTCTGAAAATTGTAGCCCAAATCTTGTCAAAAAACACTTCAAGGTGTAAACAAGATTAAAAACAGAAGAACTCAAACTTCCTTCCTTTTATAGTCATTCATCGAAAAGGACTTTGTGCAATAAGTTACCCTGTGGTTTGTGAATGCAGAAAACTTTGGAAGGGAAACCAGATGTTAGAGGATTATTTAAGCCAGAAATACTTCCCAAAGTAACACTAGATGATATTTTTAACTAAGTGAAATATATCAACGAGATTTGACTTTGGTTGTTGGGAAGCAAACTTCAACAAGTATTTTTTTTTTTTTAACAGCTATCTTCCTTTTGAGGCAATAGGGGAAGGAAAGAATTTTAGGGCTGGGAGAGACCAAGGAGATTGGTTCAGATCTCTTATTTCACAGATGGAGAAGATAATGAAATGACTTGCCTAATTCTTTAAAAAAAAATCTTATTGACATGTTGCCTTTTCAAAATCTTCACCTCCAAATATATTCCTCCTACCTTATCTACCCCAATGAGCCAACCTTTATAACAAAGAAAAAAAGTGGGAAGAACCAATTCTGGCAAACAAACCATTACCAAAACTAAGGCTGACAATTTAATTTTCCAATTTGGCAAAGAAGGGAGGAGGCAGGATTTTTTTCAACTCTACTTTAGTATCAGCATTCAGGTTTTTTCTTTTTTATTCTTGTTTTCACTTTCATTGTTGTAGTCATTGTGTATATTCTTTTCTTGGTTCACTGATTTTTCATCAGATCACATAAGTCTTCCTGTGTTTTTCTAAATTCCTCAAGTATATCATTTCCTATAATAGAGTAATATTTTGCATTATGTTTATGCAAGACCACTTTAAACATTTTCCAATCAACAGGCAAATATTAAATATTCTGTTTCCAGGTCTTTGTTGTCACAAAAAGTGCTGCCATGAATATGTTGGTATATGTGAAGCTTTTCTTTTTGTCTTTGACCTCCTTGTGGCGTATACTAAATAGTGGGATATCTCTGGATCAAAGGGTACGGCCTTTAAGTCACTTTTGGGGGGAGGCATGATTTCAAATTACTTCTCACAAATCAGATTAGTTCATACTGGTGAAGTATTACTAAAGTATCTACTAAATGGAATGAGGGTCCTCCCTCAATACTCCTTCCTCACCAACCTCCCTACACCCTTCCTTACCCCTCCTCAGTGGTAAACACAAGCAATCTTGCAAGCTTATGCTTGAGGGTCCAAACTTTTGGTGGACTTCTAAGAGAACCACAGAACAATAATGAGAAACTCCAAAAAAGGTCAAAAGAGAAATAAAATTCATCAGAAACGCTTATTGAATTAAATTAAATTCAAGTGGAAGCAACCAGGAAGGTGTTGGAAAGATAATCCTGAAGCTCTGAGAGAAGAGAGGGATAGAGGTAGATATTGAGTGATTTCATGGTGTTCACCATTGAAACAGAGGAGCAGACAGGATCCCCAAAGGTCAGCATGCAGAATGGAGAGACTTGGAGGGGACCTGTAGCCTTAGTAAGGAAAGTGGATGGCAAGATAGCAAAAGAGACTTGGGTGATTAGAGGGGTGGGAGAACCACAGAATCAGAATTATGGAAATAAGACACTTTTAGGAATGGGATGGTGGTGAACAACAGCATTATTGCCAGCCCAAGGAACAGTCCACTAGATCCATGATGTCCTGAGGTGGGCATTCTGACAATGCAGACCACAACTGGTCAATGTCTGTCCACTCCCCTCAACAATGGATTATCTGAAACATGGGAGGATGGGAACGGAAAAATCGAGGTCATGAGATAGGCGACAAGGGATTAGTCAGTGACCTCCCTGGGAGCTATTTCAGTGAGGTGGTGGTGATGGAAGCCAGATTTCCAGGGAGTAAGGAATGAGTGGGTGTGAGGAGCTGGATGGCAGGGATGTCAGAGGCATACGGGGTTTACAGGGCAGAAGGGTTAAGCAAAGGTATTTTTTAAAGGTTCTGGACATATCTGTTGGTTGAAAGGGAAGACTGAGAGTGACTGATGAAGCAAAAACAAGGCATAGAGAAGGAAAGAAGGGAACAGCAAAATATCAGGGTACTTAGTGGGATGAAGCCAAAGGTCACTTATCTGAATAATGGTCCTAAGCACAAAATCAAATATACAAGATTATGAAGAATTTATAATATGAAAGTAGAGTTTTAAAAATATATTTTAAGTATAAGTTCATGGGTCCAGATTAAAAAAAAAACCCAACATTTGATCTAGATGAAGTCTAAGTAATGGCAGATCAATTTTTGGGTCCTAGAGGAGACCACAGGCAGACCAGTCAGCCAGGATATGTGTGTGTCTGTCTGTCTATCTATCTATCTATCCCTCCATGCATTCACTTTAGAAAGGGCCAAACCAGTCTTGCCTTGAGAATTGGAATCCTAAGTGAGCACAATGAGGTGGCCTCATCCCCCACACTCTCAGAGACTCACCAAGTACTGGAGCTGAGAGGGACCTTGGGGATAATCTAGTCACTTTGGAAATGAGGAAACTAAAATTGGGGGAGAGAGCCTATACTTATCTTTCCATTTATTTGCTGTTGGAAATTCCCTTAATGGGGACAAAGTCCTTAGTTCCACAATTCAGATCTGGGACAAACTAACAGCTCTCAGGAAACTGGAGTCTCAAATTTATCCATTTCCCCCTACCCCCCGCCCCCCCACTCCCAAAGGAAGTAGGGGATGAGAAAAAGTCTTCACTTAGAATGAAACTGGTTTACCTCAAAACATAATCATCCAGCAATTTATAGGACTCCTCTCAGATCCTTTCCTATTTTAATAGAAGCAAGAGAGCACAACCACAACTAGCATTTACATAGCACTTTAAGGTTTACAAAGCACAAATAGATTCTATTATTATTCCCATTTTACAAGTGAGGAAACTGAGGCTTCCAGAGATTAAGCTACTTGTTCATGATCAACAACCAGTAGATGTCCGAGCCAACCTAGTGGTTTACGTAAGTAAAAAGATAGTAGATGATAAAGAGAAGGAAATTGGATATGTTATAATGCCAGGTATTCTATTTCTTGTCTTCTCAATGGGTGGTAGAGGGAGTGAAGGGAAGGAAAACATTCAGAACTGGAAATAAAAAAAAATAAAAAGGGGGAAAGGATGTAGGGGTGGCCGGTTGGGAGGAAATGGTAGATGCTGTGGATAAAAAGATGGTAGAGAATCCTCAATCAGGATTATATGTAAATGAGCAGGCTATGCTTCGGAGACAACTAAGGGCAGTAGTTCCTCTAGTAGCTAGATGGTTGGCAAAGAAAAAAAGCTGGAGAGGAGGGAGTGAAGTGTGAAAAGTGCTTTGATAAGGCTGAGTATGCATAAATGTAAGAGGCTATTCTATTAACATAATAATAATACTGATAATAATTTAAGGTTTTAAAAGATGCTTTACTAGTGTTATCTCAGTTGATCTTCATGACAATCATGGAGAATAAGTATTATTGTGAGCCCCATTTTACAGATGAAGAAAATGAGGCAGACAGAGATCAAATGATTTGCCTATGGTTACCCAACTAGTAAATGTCTACAGCTGGATTTGAATTCATCTTCCTGACTCCAAGTCCAGGGTTCTATCTACTGTGTCACCTCATTGCTTCATAATAAATAATATTATTATTAAGAAACAACATTATTAATAATTAAATATAATTAATAATTATAATTACCATCCTACCACTAATTTTAAGAGTTCCTTTCATACTTTATCTTTTCACTTAAATTCTATTATCATCTCAAGGAATTCAAAAGCTTTTCAGATACTTGGAAGCATATTTTGTAGGCTGGGGAATAAAACCTACTTTAGGCTGACAAGACAGAACAGCTAGGTGGTAGCGTGGATGGGACACTGGACGCGGTGTCAAGAAGACCTGAATTCAAATTCTGTTTCAGACATTTTATTAGCTAGATGGCTGTGGAGTGTCACTTAACCTATTGTTCTTCAGTTTCCTCATCTATAAAATGGAAATAATAATAAGTCTTACCTAAATGGACAGTTGTGAGGCTCAAATAAGAATTGTAAAGTATGGTGCAAACCTTGAAGTGTTTTATTATTATTATTATAGTTTAGACTGCTCCATCTAGCTTAGATCCAATGCTCAGGGTCATTCATGCATGCATGCTGAGCTTTACATTTCAAATTCAGATTTCTCCATTTTCTAACTGTGTGGTCTTGGACAAACCACCGGGACCTTTCTGGCCTTCAATTTTCTCATCTGCATAATAATAGGGTTCACACTAAAGCTTCTTTCCCCTCAGAACTCTCTAGGTCCTGAATTAGCTTACTTACACTTGCAATATCCTTATCACAGAATGGCGAGGCAGTAAGGTTTGCTGGCAGCACAGAACAACACGGGCACTAGAATTAGATGGTTTGGATTCCAGTCCCTATTCTTTCCTAATCAAGTGATCTTGGTAAAGTCATTGAATCTCTCAGCCTAAATTTTCTTACTTTTAAGATGGAGATGAGATTAGTTATAAGGAAAAACTCTCCAGGGGTGTTATTTGTGGAAGGAGGGATATAGGTAGAAATAGGGATGAGGTTAAAACAAGAGGGTATTCTATTAAATTAATTATTATAACAATATATTATTATATTATAATCTATTAATTAATTAATAATAATATTGATAACAATTTAAGTTTTTTTCCCTGAGGCAATTGGGATTAAGTGACTTGCTCAGGGTCACCCAGCCAGGAAGTGTTAAGCATCTGAGGCCATATTTGAACTCAGGTCCTCCTGACTTCAGAGCTGGCGCTCTATCCACCGGGCCACTCAGCCGCCCCAACAATGTAAGTTTTAAAAAATACTTTACTAATGTCATCCCAGTGGATCTTCACAACAATTAAGATTTATTTTTTAAACATAATTTTTACTTTGAGAGGATCAAACAAGCTACTGGACATCAATGGAGTTTTTAAGACCTGGATTGACATCCTGAATGTTATATTACTACCAGTCTAACCTTAGACAAATCACTTCAATGATCTGAGCCTCAGTTTACTTATCTGCAGACAGAGGTGTAGGACCAAATGGCCTCCAAAGCCACTTTCAGCTTGAAATCTATGCTCCAACTTCAGTGGCAATGCTTACTTTAGTACTGAAAAAAGACTGTTATTTACATTAGTACCAACTGGGGCTGATGTCTTTTGCTGGGATCTGGTGATTTTTAATTCTTTGAAGTCTTCTGGGTCTTTTTTTTTTTTTTTATCATAACATACAGCCTTCATCTCTAGGGTATTAGGGGGACAGAGTCCAGACAGGCCGGAGGAGGCAGGAGCCGCTCCATATACTCTAGGGAATTCTAGGTTTCCTCAGACATAGGCTGAAACTCAATACATTGGACAGCTCTATTGTATCCCAAGCCCATCACTATCTCCCGCCCTCCCCCTCCTCCCCCCCACCCCTGACATTAATGAGAAGCTTTGTCCAACAGCACATGCCCAAATCCTCATCGATTGGCCATGGGCTGGAGCCACTCCCGCCCCTTCCCTCCCCTCCACCCTATATTCTGTCCAAAGCTTATTGAAATTCCCACAGAACTGGAAATAGCAATGGATTCAAAGGCTAATTTGGGCAAAGTTTGCATGTTTCCGTTCCAAATTTGTGTCAACTTCTAAGGAACAGTCCCTTTCACTGGATTGTTTGTGAGGCTGAGGCTTTGAACACAAAACCCTAATCCCAGGCCAGGGAACAGAGGAGACCAAAAGTGGTTTAAACATGCTCGGGGGCGATGAGGAAGGTTCTGAATGAAGATAAATGTTTAATGTGAGCGTCATGGACAACCCAGGGAAGGACCAGCATCTGGGTCCACTCCCTTCTTATTCCTTCTGGGTAGCATGAGCACACACACACACACACATACTCACACACATACACACACTCATACTCACAATCACTCACACACACTCACACACACACTCACATACACACACACACTCACAAACACACACATACTTACACACACATACACACACTCACACATTCACACATACACACACACACACACTTATGCACACACACACTCACACTTATGCACACACACTCTCTCACACACTTATGCACACACACTCACACTCACACACACTTATGCACACACACTCACACACACTCACTCACACACACTTATACACACTCACATTCACACTCACACACACACTCACACACTTATGCACACACACTCACACATACACTCACACACATGGGTGTGAATAAATATATGTAGGGTGTGTATGTGTGAATCTACAAGTATAAATATGTAGTAACACAAAGACACATGCCATAAAGCTCTGGCAGACTTTTATTATTATTATTATTTTTTAGCAGAAAAAAAGGTCTGATAGTTTAAGAAAATGAAACTTTCAGGGGTAGGGAGACTTAAGGGAAACAATTGACCTTCATCTTGTAGAAAGGTGCCCCCTAGTGGATAAATCAAGATAAACCAGGTGACATCTGTAGAGTGAAAGGCGCTTAGGGGATTTTGAGTCTGTCCCCGGTACAGAAATGTGGAAACTGAGACTCACAAAGGTAAGGTGACCTGGCCAAGATCCCACAGATCCTATGTGACAGAAGCAGGATTTGAACCCAGGTCCTCTGGCCGCAGATGTGGGTAATCTCGCTACTGAGCAATGTTATTTGTATAACATCTTGTCTAAAAGGGATGTTTTCCTGGAAGCTGTCTTGTTTTCCAGGACACTTTTTTGCAATATACTACGGTGTACACACCACTTCCCACAAATTTGTTGAAGTTTCTCTATTCGGTAATTCTTGGCTCTGAACCTATGATTTTTAGCGATATGGGGAGCTCCCAGGGCAGAAACTCTATTCACTGATACAGATCGCCAGCTCTTAGTTACAGGAGAGAGTTAGAGAAGTGCTCCTTGTGTGTGTTAACAAGCAGACCTGAGCACTCACTCCAAGCTTGGGCTCTGTTCACCATGGCACGCTGCCCATATTTGAAGTCAAATCAACCTTTGAGCTTAAATGATCAAAGAGGTTCTCAACTCCGGGTCCATGGATAGGTTTCAGGAGGTCTATGAAGTAGGATGGGGAAAAACAATGGCTTTATTTTGCTAAAATTGGTTTCTTTGAAGTCCTGTGTAATTTATTTTATGCATTTAAAAACATGATGGTGAGAAGGGTTCACAGGCTTTACCAGAGAGACCACCCGGGGGGGGGGTCCAGGACACAGAAAAAATTAAGAACCCTGGGTCTTTCTGTCTTTCTCTGCCAATTATATACAATCACGTTTATAATTGAGGCAGCTTTGGCAGAGGACTGAGACACCATCTAGAGTAAGGAAAAGCCAGTTTCAACGGATGCTTCTGACACAGTGACTGTGTGACCCTGGCTAAGTCAGTGTCTCAGGACCACAGGAAGAGGAGGACCACTGGATGAGGGCTGCCAAGCCCTTTTCAGGCTGCACTCCATCTTTGCCATCCACCTGGTCCACCTAACTCTCCCCTATGGCTCCAAGGAACTGTGGGGTGTACAATGGCCGTACCTTGGTAAACCATTTCAGCAGATGGGCTAAACTTGGTTGAGGGAAAGCAAGACCCTACAGGGAGTCAGGGGTGTCTTGGGAGGATGAGGACAATTTGTTCCAATGGCCACCAGGCAGCTGAAGTAGGTATTTAGAGCTTGATTAGCCAATGAAGACACATCCACTGCATCTTGAGTCATTGACAGTTATCTTGACTCTGTCCTGCCACTGGCCTGTGATAACTCTGCGAGAACAAGATTAATAATTCAGGAAACTCTGCCTCGCTTAAATCCAATTTATGCACAAATCGAAAGACATCACCCATATCATTTTACCATTTTTTTAAAACCTGTCTCAAGTCCTATGGCAAGAGGTAAGTAATGAAGCAGCAGGTGCAGACACACTGAGAGCTGCAATCCCAACCCTAATACAGGTCGCCCAAGCCATAGGATCATCTTCTCACTGGGATTTGGTGGCTCCCTGCATGTCTGGGGAGCCTTCTAAGGACTGCACTGCTCACATCCTGGTATGAGGAAAGGAAAATTGTCTAAATTATCTACTTATTTAAAATCGTCTGCTTACTTAACCCCGATCCGATTACTGCAGCAGGTGGGGATGTCATCCTGTGACTGAAGGACGGACACACACACAGAGTACAAAAACTCCTGAAAAAATTATCCCATCCATCATCAATACATAGAACATTCACACATTTACAGACAGCACAAAATCCAGTAGACCTGAAAGATGAACAGCTCTTGTTGCAAGAGAACTCAGCAGGTATCACATCCAAATAGCACTCCTGAGTGAAACAAAGCTGGCAAATGAAGTCTGAGCAGAATACATGTTTTTTTCTCAAGTGGCTGCAGTGAAAGGGAATGCTGTGAAGTTGATTTTGCAATCAAAACTAATCTAGTCAACAAATTTGTAAGCCCACCAAAAGGAGTGAATGATAGGCTTGTCATAATGCGATTGCCACTTGCAGGAAAATGCCATGTCACCGTCATCAAGACCTATGTTCCCACCATGACAACTCTGATGAGATAAAAAAGAAATTATTAAGACCTGGAAAGCCTTATCATCAATGTGCCAAAAGAGACCAAGATTATCATTCGGAGTGACTTTAATGCAAGAATAAAGACATGGCAGAGCATCTTTGGGAGGAATGGAGTTGGAAACCAGTTGGTCACTTACTAATGAAAACTTGTGCATCTCATGACCTTCTCATCACCAATACTGTCTTCTATTTACCTAAATACGATACAACTTCATGGATGCACCCTTGCAGAAAACATTGGCGTTTAATAGACTATGTGATTATAAAGAGAATAGACAGTGATAAAGGTAAAATGTGGTGCAGAGTTCTGGAGTGATCATAGACTTATCCTCTCCAAATTAAATACTCTCAATCAACAAGGCAAAATGACTATTACAAGACTTGATATCGACAAATTAGAATGCTTTTCTGAGGGGGAAGAGTTCATTGCTAACTTGGAGGGAAAGTTGGGCCAACTCATAGCTGGCAAAAATGGAGCAGAAAACGAGTGGGCAGCTTTCAGAGATTTGGGGTGTACCAAATGCACTGCATTTATTCATCTGATTAAGAAAATTTGCAAACATTAAAGCCGGTTTGATGAAAATGATGGGGAAATTCAGAGGTTGCTAAATGAAAAACAAGAATTCCACAGGGTTTACAAGCAGAATAATTTATCCATTTCTAAGAAGGCAGTGTTTAACTCCATCAAAAGTACAAGCAAAGGTTAGAGAGATGCAGGATTCCTGCCTCAGTAATAAGGCAGACGAAATTAAATTTTATGCTGATAATAACAATCCAAAGCACTTTTATGATGCCCTAAAGACTAGATAAAGAAATATGGTGCATCTCAACTACTCAGTGCTGATAAAGCCACATTGATTAGTTATAAGGACATGATCCTGGAGAGATAGGCTGAATACTTCCATAGTGTTCTCAAGAGACCATCATCAATCAATGCTGAAATCACTGACCTTTACCTAGGTTGAAGTCAATCCTTTTCTAGTCAAATTTTTAACTGAAGAAAGGGTTTTGAATGCCATTAAGGGCCTCTCCTGTGCCAAAGTATTTGGTAATGATTTTATTCCAGCTGAGATTTATAAGGTGGTGGGTCCATTACTCATATAAAAGCTGATTGAAATTTTCGAGTTATATGGCAAGAGGAAGTTATCTCACAGGAATTCAAGAATGCCTCCACTGTCTATCTCTATAAAATAAAGGAAATAGATTGTCCTATGACAACCACAGAAGGACCTCTCTCTTTGACTTTGTTGGCAAGCTTTTCACCAGAGTCTTCCTTAATAGGTTGATCCTTCACCTGGAAGACGACCATCTACCCGAGAACTACTGTGGGTTCAGAAAGGGTTGAGGAATGGATGATGTGGTGTTTCTGACCAACTTTAGGAGAAATGTCAAGAGCAGAATAAAAGTCGGTGCATAATGTTTGTAGATCTGACCATGGGATTTGATATTCTAAGTCATGAGGGCTTATGGAAAATTATGTCACAATTTGGTTGCCCGGAGAAGTTCATCCCTATTGCACATCAGTTCCATGACGGCACGCTTGCCCGGATTCTGGATAAAGCTCTCATGCTTTCCTAGTCACCAATGTAGTGAAACAAGGCTATATGTCTATTCCCATGATGTTTCCAGCCATATTGTCAAATACCTTCAATGAAGACGAACATGGTATCAGCTACTGCCCTGATGGTAAATTCTTTAACTTGAAAAGGCCACAAGTCGAGAGTGAAGTGGAGGGAGCACTGATGAGGGAGTTTTTGCTTGTGAATGATTGTGCACTCAGTGCAGCCTCTGAGAAGTGACAAAGCATTTACTGATTCCCTGCTGCTTGTGCTAATTTGGGTCTAACAATTAAAACCAAGAAAACACAGGTGCTCCATCATTCCATCCATATGTGGAACCATCAGTTACAACAAATGGAGAAGTTTTGAATTCTGTGGATAAATTCACTTGCCTTGGCAGTTTACTTTCCGGAGATGTACACATTGATATTGTGCACATATACTGCCAGAGCCAGCTCAGTGTTTGGGAGGCTCTGAAGGAAAGCGTGGGAGAGGAGAGGGATTAGACTATCAAACTGAAGGTAACCTGTTCAGTATACCAGTGCCATGCCAGGAAATGGAATCACTTCCATTGGAATTGTCTTAGGAAGATTCTGAAGATCACCTGGAGGGAAAAAGTACCAGACACTGAAGCTGTTTCTTGAACTAAACTGCAGAGAATGCAACTTCGATGGGCTGGCTGCGTTGTTCGAATGCCAAATGGAACCTTCTCCAAAAGACTATTTATTTTACTATTTGCTCACACAAAGTAGTCAGAAAAAAGTGATATAAGGACATTCTCATGGTCTTTCTTAAGAACTTTGGAATTGATTATGTGACAGAAGAAATTGCATGACTGGTACAAGACTGCCCAGCCTGCTGTGCCCTCATCAAACAAGGCGCTGTGCTCTATGAGCAAAGCAGAATTAAAATGGCTCAGAAGAAACATGAGATGCACAAAGGGAGACAATACACCCCAAAGGTTCATAGGGACTATTTGTGCCCAACCTATGGCAGAGCATTCTGAGCTCGGACTGGTCTGATCAGCCACAGTCAGGCATACTGTAATTCTAACATAGTAATATCATTTTGATCCTCTTGGAAGGACAACGACTAACCAGCCAAGGGTAGCTAACTGAGACTGTCCGCTGTAGGGAAGAGTTGCTGACTGTGGGGAACTCTGAATGATGATGAAATCACTGGTGTGGACACAACTAACTACACACACACACACACACACACACACACACACACACACACACAAGAAAACAAACAAAAAATAAATAGTATAAAATAAATGAAAGCAGCTTGGGTAAATCACTAAATCTCTCTTAGAACTCAGTTTCCTTATCTGTAAAATTGTGAAGGTGGAGTGGGGGATGTTCTCTCTTCACTAACATTCTCTAACACTGTGATTTCAAAAGAATACCCTGAGTTACTTAATTATTACATCTGTCATACTGTGAAGATAAAGGGAAGAGAGATCAAAATAGCCAAGTTTTTGTTGTGGCAAGTTTGTTTGTTTTGGAGGAAAGACTAATTATATCATTTACCAGAATTGCTCTTCTCTGAAGCGGACGATCTCTCTCCCACCCTCATGTCTTCCCCACCATGTCTGGAAAGTACTTTCTCCTGATGCACATCTCTTCCAGTGGAATCCCTGATTTCTTTCAAGATTCACGCACCAATTTCCTAAGGAAAGGCTCTTTGAATTCCTTCATTGTGAGTGCTCCCTTTCCCATTAAATTACTTAATTTTTATTATTCTCTTTCCAAGCTGGTTTGCCTCCAGTAGATTTAAGGTCTTTGAAGGCTGGGGATGATTTTTACTTTGTTTTGGTATTCCTAGAGCTTAACACAGTACCTGATTATAGCAGGTGCTTATTAACCCTTGTCAGATTGGATATAAAAATACTAAATAGCATTAAAAATTATTTCAAAATGGAATACTATTAAGTAAAAAAAAATCCAACCATTCAGACTGTGATTTCTTACTCCCTTTTGTAGTCTATTGACACATCTTATTTTTCTTTGTCTTTCATTTTTCAAGAGAACCAATGTTAAAAAAAAAAAGGAAAACATTCCAGGCATGGCAACAAGGAGTAGGATGCACCATATCTTGACTTTGGGTCTTCACTCTGGCTGTCTTTTTTGCCAAAAAATACCCTTGTTGATCACCATCTCATCAAATCCCTGTTTTCCTTTTTTTTCCTTTCTGAAAAAATTGGGGTTAAGTGACTTGCCCAGGATCACATAGCTAGGAAGTGTTAGGTGTCTGAGGCCAGATTTGAACTTAAGTCCTCCTGATTTCAGGGTTGGTGCTCTACCCACTGTGCCATCAAGCTGTTCCCCCCCCCCCATTTTCCTTTATAATTCAGCACAAGCATCACTTTCTCTATGCCTTTCCTGGTCTCTCCTATCGTTGGTCACCTCCTTTTGTCATCATTTAAAAATCTATTTTTTACATTCTTTGGAAAATAATTGTTTTCTTCCTTTTGTTGAATGTAAGCTTCTTGACTGCAAATACTGTTTTATTCTTGTCTTTGTATTCCCAGCATCTAGCTCAGTGCCTGATACCTCATAGGTATCATTTCTATTTAGCTTATTGATCATTTCTAATTTACTCCAATTTCTGTACAATAAATACGATTCTCAGAAGAGTTTTAACTTTCTGAGCAAAACTAGGAGAACACTGTACACCGTAACAACAACACTGGGCAGTGATCAACTATGATTGACTTGACTCTTCTCAGTGATGTAATGACCTAAGACAATTCCAAAAAACTAATTATGGAAAATTCTCTCCACATCCAGAGAAAGAACTAGGGAATCTTAAGGCAGATAAAAGCATATTATTTTCACTTTTTTTTCCTTGTGGTTTTTCCTTTTTGCTCTTTCACAACGTGATTAATGTTCAGCATGATTGTACATGTATAACCTATATCAGATTGCTTGCTTTCCTAGGGAGTAGGGAGGGAAGCGAGGGAAGGAGAAAAATTTAGAACTCAAAATCTTACAAAGATGAATGTTAAAAACTATCTTTAATATTAAATTATTATTACTTAATACTATTAAGTTATATAATATATATTATAAATATTATTAAGTTTAAAAAAGATACAAAAAAGTTTTAACTTTTTATAACTCCAAAAGAAAATGGAGATTGTGTTATAGAGTTGTTTTGAGGTTGTAAAGGTGATCCCTACCAATAAAACAGCCACCTAAATTCTGCTAACTTGGACACATGCTTGCCCTGTTTATTTGGTCAACCTCATCTGTGTTCTCCCTTCCTTCCCTCTTCTAACAGGTCTCTCCCATTGAATTAGCACTGGCTACCTGGAGCATTAGTCCCCATGTTTGTCAGATGACATCCAGCCATGCTTACTCCACGTGATGTCAAGGATATAGATGCTTAGTAGAAAGAGTTGCTACGCAAGTATTATTTCTGGAAACGCTGCTCCTCTGCCTTGCAGGCCTTCCTGCTGAGTTAGGATTCCTTCTCCTTGTCTAGAGGCCATAATTCCTCCATGCACATGCAAGGCCGGGCTCTCACAACAGTGGAAAATCAAGCAGGAACTTACTTCTATGCACAGAAATACACACATCATGTGCTCGACATAAATGACACTAATATGCTCATGTCCTAGTGGGAGTTAAATTCAACTTGTGGGATTTTGCAGGAGCAAAATAAATAGCACTAATAAATCAGAAAGGAAGAATGGCTTAAAAATAAACTACGGTGTATGCATGTAACAGAATGACATTATACACCAAGAAATGATGCATCTGAAAACTTCTGAGAAATAGAGGGAGAGTCATAGGAGCTGATGCATCAAGAAACAGCACACCCTGAATAATAATATACACGATAATGATAGTAAAGGAAATGAGTGAAAGGATCACGAGAAAGAAGTTGAATTCTTGGTAACCAAAAATATCAGTGAAGGCCCCAGCTTACAGGTAATCCATCTCAATCCCCTCCTTTGTAAAACGAAGGTGCTGGATTTGTTGGCCTCCACCTTTAGATCTATGATCCTATGAACATACATCACTTGTCATCAGAGAAGGATGACAGATGTTCAAGACAAGATGCTGCAAACATTAGCAGGTGCTACTGATGAATCATATAGCTTATTTTCATTTTTTTTTGTCACAAAAGTGCTCAGTCCAGAGTTGGAGAGGTACATTTCCAGAAATGATAAGAATATAAAGGCAAAAAATATCAACTGTATTGGAGGGATAGGAGAAATTAATCAGATAAGCCCTGATTAATTGTTTCTCCCTCCAAAGAAAAACTTCAGATGAAGAAATTATAGAACATAAGGGATAAGAACAAAAATAACCTTAAGCGTTGAGGTGGGAAAAAATATTTACACTTTGTTACCTTTTACAGAGCATGAAAAAGACCTTGAATAATGTTAATGGAGGACTGCTAGCCAGTGATTGGATGAAGACTCAGCCAAGACCTTGGGGGGGGGTCCTTTAAAATTCAAGACACATTCTCTAGGGAGTAAGTCAAGGCAGGAGATAAGTCTGAGGAGTGCAAGCTCTGGCAGCTTGGAAGAGAGCCAGCTATGGAGGAATAATCCCGCTCTTGAGAAAGAATTGCTCAGGGCCTGTTGAAGTGGGGGCTTGGGTCAGTATGGGGGAGAGAATCTCTCTCTCCCACTTACTCTTACTCATTGTCCACTGTATCTGGCATGGGAGCTATTCCCTTAGTTGGAGAGGTTGCCCAGCAGGGAGCAGGCAGCGGCCCAGTGGAGGAGCTCTGGGAGCTGAGCTAGTCATGGCAGTCAAAAGTTGAGCTATGGAGGGTAAGAAGGCAGAGGGTGGCCCAATAATTGATCTATCCTGAAGAGACCCTGCAAGGAGGCCTAGAGAGAGAGATGAAATGAGAAAGATTAGTGGGGACCTGTCACAAGGGAGGCATGCTTATTAACAGTTGGACTCTATGTATGTATTTTAAAGAGAATATACCCCAAGTCTGAAGGGATTTTAAAGCTCCTAGTCATTTGATGACATTAAAAAAATTTTTATTTTTCTTTTAACAGCCTTTATTTTTGTTTCTTTCCCCAACCCTCAATTTGAAAGAAGAAAAGAAAATCAAAACACTCATATCAAATGTGCAGAACAAAGCAAAACAAATTTCCATATTGTTCTTGGCCAAAAAAAATCTATGTACCTTATCGCCTCTCTTTCAGGGTCTGGCTAGCATCAATCATGGTGCCATCCAGTACTGGATGGCACCTCAAAGCCTCTGGAGACCCAGCTTGCTAATGTGAGATACTGGGAAGCATGGGAATAACCCTAGAGGGAGTTCCATGCAATAAAACTAGGAAGAAAGAAAAAGAAAGGGCAGAAGCAAAGAGAGGAAAGAAGGAAGAAAAAAACAATTATAAGCCAAACTCCCCCTCCAAGAGGCTATGACTTTAAACGTCAATTTTCTTTTCTTTTCTGTAACACTTATTTATATGTTCCTCCAATTTCTGAATAATAAATTAAATTCCCCTAATAACTTTATGCCTTTCTAAAACTAAAGAAAGTGACAATACAAGCTTCTAACTTCCATTCATCTCTTGCTTTGAGGTTTCCAAAATGCTTTCCCTCACAACAACCTTGTTACATGCCCTTCACGCAAATAAAAAAAAAAAGATAGAAAATGAGTATTCACCAGGTTTTTGATGCTCTCAATTATTTCTTTATTTACAAATGACACGGTTAAGATGTTTTTCATTATTTTGAAATTTTCCATCATCAGCTAAAAGCTTGAAACTGAAATCTGATGATAAACTAAATTACCTTCCTCCACTGCAATCAGCCTCCACCAATTACCTTGTTTACATGAATAGTTAATTTCTTCCCCACCCCTCCTTTTTTGGAAAGGAGGAAGGAAGAGAAGAAAAGGGTGAAAGAACTCAGAATGGGAGTCCCTTTATGAACTGGGGAAGTTCCCTACAAATTTCCATGGAAAAAAATTATAATTCTTGGGCACTGGAGCACTAGAATAGAAAAATAATTTTGTTTAATGAGAGTGAAAAAATAAAATGCGTCCTGTTGAGGAAGGATTAAGGTAATTTAAAAATGACTAGCAATAGAGCAATCTGGACTTAAAATGATTGCTCTATTGAGCATTTATGATCAGGAAGGGGGATAAGAGAGATAATGATTTAAAGTGTAAAGATTCCCAATACTTGGATTTGTCATTCAGGGTCTAAGCAAAGGATGTCATTCCTGTGAAAGCTACTGCCAGATGGAGAGATAATATGCAACAAAGACATTAAAAAATGAGTCACGTTCGTTTCTCTTTTATCCATATTATCCCTCTGGTTTCCTTTGCTTTGGCCCACCGACCACTATTATGGAAAAATTTAGCAAACAATTCTGAAAATAAGATCTATTTGGGATAATCAACAACAAAAAGGCAATTTCAATAAGGGCAATCATGAAAGGCTTCATGTAGAAGGTGGGATTTTAGCTGGGATTTGACGGAAGCCATGGGTGTCAGGAAGCAAAGATAGCGCAGTGGTTTACTATTTCCTTTTCCAACTCATTTTATAAACTAAGATAAAGGGGGTTAAGTGACTTGCTCAGGGTCACACAGCTTGTGTGTCTGAGGCCATTTCTGAACACAGGTTAAAATGAATCTTCTTGACTTCAGGTCTATATGTTCATTATCCACTGCAGCACCACTTAGCTGCCCAGGTAGGAGTTACAGCCTCGGAAAAGAGGGATTTAAAGGAAGCCAGAGGAGTTAGTGACAGTGGAGAGAAAGAGCTCCAGACATGAGGAAATGGCCAGAGAAATGCCCAGGCTGGAGGCTTTCTCAGAAGGCAGAAGGGGACATTTTAGAGGAGATGCAAAGGTAGAAATGACAGTAATTGACCCCTGATGGGATATGTAGGGTAAGAGAGAATGAGGAATTGAGAATGACGTTTAGGTTGGGAGACGGGGGACTAGGAGGATGGAGGATGGCAATAGGAAAGTTTGGAAGAGGGGTGAGGATGGGGAGTAAGAAAGTTTGGTTTTGGAGAAGTTGAATGGATAGCACAAAGATTTTTGGGATTAATAAAATGAAAACAATGGGAAAGTGAGAGTGTGGGAAAAAGAGAGAGAAAGGAAAGTAAGCAAACAACTACCCTGTGGGAAACCCTGAGAAGATTTTAGGGAGAGAAAATAGGAGAGAGGAAAACTCAAGAGATTAAATAAATTCTGCACACTTTTGGAGAAATAAATTTCTCTCTTACTAGGCTTTTCTTCTTTTGGATTGTAACCACCTCTTCTTCACTGTCTTTTATAATACTAAATTGGTGGTTAACCATTTCTTCCAGCTTTTGGACATCTCTTTATTCCCAAATTTTGGAGTTCCCTTGGGAAGGGATCACCTGCAGAAAAATTACCTTGGAGCTACCTTCAGGGGAAAATTTCCAGCCTGGTATCTATCTAGATTGCATCCATCTCATTTCATAAAAGACTGGTGTGTCCTGAACAAATAAAGTTTCCATAAAACTGGAAGATTGAAATTGGATTCCAGTTACACAAAATCTACATGACAGAAAAGTGATATATTACTTTTATCTCTTCTATATGATATTTATTAAAATGAAGTACATCTGTAAGGGTGTAAGAAAAATTAAACAAAAGCATTAGGCACATATCTATAATGCAACATAAATAAGTGCTTCAAAGTTTGCAAAGCACTTTATATCCATCATCTCCTTTAAGGTTCACAAGAACACCGGGAAGTAGATGGTATTTTTACCATCATCCCCATTTTGTAGATGTAGAAACTGAGGCTGAGAGGGATTGTGTGATTTGCTCAAGAGCTGGTGTCTAAAGACAGAATCTCAACCCAGGTCTTCCGACTCCAAGCCCATTGCTCCAATGACTACATAAAAGGCCATAAACACCCCCCCCCCCTCCCAGATGCAGCATGAATCACATTAAAATGTAATTGGGAAACAATTCACACAATAAGTAAAAACACAATAAGACATAGAAACATTACATTTTCAAATAAATCAATATGTGCCCCTAAGGATCCTTATGAATGGATTAGAGGCTTCCCCCTCCCTCCCACTGAGTTTGACTCCCCAGTGACACTCCCCAGCTGCCTCCTGTCATTGAAGAATAAGGCTGGAAGTCTCCTAAATAGTAAAAATTAACACGCCAACACCGAGTAGAACAAAGGTCTTAAGCAAAAATTGACAGCCTGCCTTAAATCCCTCCCATGTTGTCATACAGAACCCATTATTTGAAAACTGTACTAATGCAGTTAAAAGGAAATCACCTTGGGTCAGCATGAGTTGATGCAAATCTGATCTAATCAGTAACAAGCAAATATCTTCTTAAAGAGACCCTTCAGAGAACAACATGTCTAATTGTTTCTTTGATGTGAGCTGGGGAGGAAGCGACCAGTCAACACTCAAAAAACATCTTCACGCTAATAGGAAAATTGCTTTAGACCTGGTTAAGTACTTTCCAAAGCAATTTTCTTCTGGTGGAAAGCAGACACAATTCAAAGTCTATGTTGCTTTATATCAGGCTTAAGGTTATTAGAAATCTATTCAGTTCTCTGTTTTCTGTCAAAAACTCCCTGTGGCTTTTTTGCCTTTCTTAAATCCCCCAAGTCTTTCCAGCTGGTTACTGGAGTCATTTTTAATGCTCCAAGAGAAATTCTTCATAGGAAGTAACCGCTGTGTGGTTCGATTCCATATTGTCGCTTCATTTGTTGTTGTTTCAGCTAAATGAGGTCAAACCCTAGGTGACTGGTATATGCCCAGCTGTTATGAGTAGCTGATTTCAATGGAGAGTTCGATTCCACGGTATTGAACCTTAATCACTGAGCCTTAATCAAGTTGGTTAAGGTACACTGAGGTGGGGATGACGGCCTCTGGAGGGTTTTGTTGGGACCCTAACAAAATGCAAGGGCTTCCATCTCCCCAATCCAATGCTTGCTGATCAGATAACCTGGAAATACTCAACCACTTCCCATCCAATTTTTCTCCTTGGTAATCTTACAGGGTTTTTGTATGACTAAAAGTGGGGTCATACGTGCAGAGTATTTTGTAAACCTAACTGGAAAACATCATTATTATTATGATTTTAGTTGCGATCCTGATGTTCAAAGCCATCATTGACTGGTCCCATTCAAGGCAATTAAACCAATTTACTAAATTTTAAATATGGATTAGACTTTAGTGAAAGGCCAGGCCAAGTAAAGCTACATCATGTAAGGAACAATGAATGACGAAACCTAGGCAGTCTGTAGGACTGTACAAAACTAACTCTTTCTGTACGCCAAATCCAATTTATTTCCAAACATCTTTGTAACCCCAACCTAATCAGGAATCACACATTTAGAGTTGGAAGGCACTCTAGTCCAAATCTATTTTATCTTTTCATTATGAACTTGATAGTCAACATCAACAATAATAGACGAATTACTTATTACAAAGAAGGACAAAAAAAATATTCCATGTAGAATTGGAAATCAATGGAGCATACTTTAATTCCCTCATTATAACAGATGAGGAAACGGAGGCTCGGAGAGGTCCAGTCAGGACAACAAGCATTTATTCAGCTCCTACTATGTGTCAGGACTGTGCTAAGTGAAGATGAAAGGCAAAATTAACCCTGAACGCAAGGAACTTACAATGTAACGGGGGAGACAATATGGAAATAACTCTGGGCAATGGGCTACAGACAGGGTAAACTAGAGAAAATCATAGAGGGAGTTAAATAGTAGCAAAGATGACTTGCTAGAAGTTGGGATTTTGGTGGAATTCTGAAGCAAGTCACAAAAGCCAAGAAGTTGAAGAAAGGAAAGAGAGCATTGCAGGCATAGAAAACCAGGAGAAATGTAGATGGAGAGATGGGATGACTTGATTAAGTTACAGTAAGGAGGTGACTTATCCAAGAAGATCCCAAAGGCAGTACCTCTGACTTCCAGACCAAGGCTTGATCCCCAAAATGCAGCACCTCTAATCAGCAACTACACTGCTAATGCCTAATAATTAAGATAATAGTCTTGGCGATGAAAAATGCTTGAAGCTACCAATTTATTTCCCTTCAATTAAAAACCAAGTATGTGCTCACAAAATTTTCCATTTCAAGACTGTGGTAAGCTTGGGTGCTTGATCACCCTGTAACTGTTATTTGATTTTTTTTCACTCTACAATTTTCATCACCTCTATATTTTGCCTTCCTCCCTTTCTTTCCCCTCTCAAAAAAAAAAAAAAAAAAGAGTTCTTGTTAATTATTCTCCTGGCATGTATTTTCCACTGCCTTTGACAACACCCTCTAGTTCAAGTCTCAACTTCTCCCTGATTAGGCTGACAGTGGTATTTTCTTCCTCCTCTCTGAGCATCTTGGCACGTCCAGTAATTACACTCCACAATTTAATTGTGGGGCACCCTGAGCAGTGTGTCCAATGCTGGATTTGAGTCAAGAGAGTGGGGTTAGCAAGGTAAGACACAAAGGAGCATTTATGAAATGTTAGTTGCTTGAGTTTTGATTGACTGCATTGGAATTTTGGCTTTGACATTGAACTGATTCAATTAAAAGTATTTGATATGTATTTACTAGAAATCCAGCACTGGTAGGGTTCCAAACCCCCAAACCAGCCCTTCATATAGGGACTGGCATATAGCTGGGGCTTAATTAATGTTTAGTGACTGAAACCAACCAAACAAAATGAAACCATCTCCTAACTCCCAGAAGCTTCACTTTGCTAGGGAATAGCACCTACGTCAAAGGAGATTTGTGGTGAACTTACAGCCTAAGACTATGCAGGACACCGTACCTTTGTGAGCCCCATCTTCCTTGTTTGTAAAATGGGGATGATGTTACTTGTATCTCTTGAGGTTGCTGCGGGGAAAGCATCTTACAAATCTTAAAGCATTCTAGAAATGTAAGCTTTCATTCTGAACTTTCTGGGGTCCTGAATTGTCTTCTCAATTGGCTTCCCCCGCAAATGGATTTTTTCACAGAATACTAGGTCTAAAGCTGGGATGGAAGGAGCTTTAAAAGTCAGCTAAGGCAAGCCCCTCATTATCCAGATGAAGCCCATAGAGGCCACACAGAGAAGTCGCTGGACTAAGATTTGAACTCTCCACAATCCACAGGACTGCCCAGAATGAGGGCAGGGAGCAGAGCCAAAATCATTTCATCAGGAAATCTAATACACAAGCTGGCTGGCTTCATGTTACGGGTTAATGGACTTTGTGGCCAGATCCGAGCCCCGAACCACTGTGTGTAGATTCTTGGGGAAAATGTGTTCCACCTTCCAAAAAGCCGCCTTCCCCAGGCTCCTTTGAAGTGCGGCCCATCTGTCAGTTGGGAGGCAGCTCTCCTTCCCCCATATCCCTCCCAGAACCTGGCAGTGCCAGCCAGCAGCCTGCTCCAGAATCGTGATGGCTGCTTGAAGCTGTAGCTTGGTCCTCTCTAGAGCGGCCTCCAAACAACAGTGACTTGTCCAGTCAGAGAATTTTCAACCTCACAACACCCTGGTGAGATCAGTGCTCACATTTTTACAGCTGAGGAAGCTGAGGCTCAGAAAACAAAAGGGATTTGCCCAGGGATGGCAGATGCTCAATCATCTCCAGATCTCACTTACAACATGTCTTTTTTTTTTTTTAACCTTATTTTACAATTTTTTTCTGGTTTCCTTGTGTCGTTACACCCAATCCTGCCTTCCTGACTCCACCTTTCCCACTGAATCCTCCTTAGTAACCAAGAAAAACATTTAAGCAAAACTAGCTAATGGAGACCGAGCTTGACAGTGTATCTACCCCATCGCCCAGGGTGCTGCCGCATGTAGCCAGCGTCTATCTCCCTCCATTAAAGATGGACGTTGAATATGAAATTAATACAAATGAACCAGAAATTATTTTTTCTAAAGCTCTGATTCCATTTTCAAATAGCACACTGAGCAGCAACTTCCTTCTAGATACATGGCACTCCCTCCTTGCAGCATCCGAGCACTTCAGAAAAACACGTCAACATCATTTATATACTTGGCTCATGAGAAAGAAGGATGGGGAAAAACATCAAGGCTTTGAAAACAGGTGTGCTGGTGGATTAGCTGGCATATTCCCCTGTGCCATTCATTACTAGTCTATTTATACATCAGCTCAACTGAACCCCAAAGAAACCTCCCCTTTTCTCCCTGAGGCACAACCGTTAGTGGAAAGCTGAAGCATATTCAAGACTGGCCCACAGGCAGTGGGCTTGGCGGTTTTTGAGTTTTGCTTCATGACAGAGTGAGCTTGGGCTGATAATTTTGGGAACTCCTGAGAGGGGTGCAGAATGGCTCTGTGTTGCGAATAAAAATGACTACTTTATTCCAGAAATTACACCCAGTCAACTGCATTAGCCCTTAGCACAATGCTTGGCACACAACAGGTACTTAATAATGGCTTGTTATTTGATTTCAAAGGATTGACATGTTGTGGCTATATTTGTTATACCAAAAAGTACAGAATATATACTTATTCCCTTTTCACTGACATGGAAACTGAGGCTGTGAGGAATTAAATGATTTCCCACTGATCCAAAAGTTAATGAAGGTGATTTAAGCAAGTTAATAGGCTCTCTCAGCCTGTAAAATGGGAATAACAACATCACCTCCCTCACATGGTGGTGAGGACCAAAGGAGCTACCACATTAGTACTAGGTATCAGAGGTAGGCTTGAACCCAGGCCTCCTCATTTATCCTTGTGCTCATCCACCAGGCAACACCTCCTCCACTAAATAAATTTACCATGAGAGCCCGATTATCAAGATAATAGCTTAATGCCATTTGTTCCCTTTAATTAAAAAATCAAAATTGAGTTTATAAAACACCCTCCCTCCTCTTCAGAGGGAAGTTCTGAATCCCTTCATATCTTGTACCTTCAATCCTCCTCCAACTGGGATTTACTTTTATGTTTTTTCTTCTTACACTGTCTTCACTTCTCTCTGAAGCATCCCGGCCTCCCCCCTTTCTCCCTTCAAAAGACTAAAGCCATTGTTAATTATTCTCCTGGCCTGGCAGCACATCTCCCCAGCTGGGAGGGCAGGAGAACCCGGGGGAGCAAGCAAAGTGCCCTCACACTCATTTCCTTCCACCCAACAGCTCTTTGGAGTCCTGTGGTTTGATCGGCCACAGTTTCTTGAAAGAAATCAACCCGTTCCTGGACCCCTGATGGAGAAACACAGATCTAGACACTCTCGGTTTCCGTATACCCAGCCTGCAGCTTCCAAAGGCGGCCACAGACAGACAACTTCTGTCCTTTCACGGAAGGAACTTCATCTGAAATCCTGTCTTTGAGCCCCCCATTTCCTGACCTGGTCCAGGACTCCGAGCGAGCACTCCATCAATGATTACTAACTGTTTATAGTTCTGTCTCCCATGGTAAGCCTTCATTTTTATACCCACGAAGCATGAAATATGGGTATGATAATGATGACGACGACAATCATAATACGATCAATTTACCTAAGGCCTTAAGCTTCCCGATGTGTTTTCATGACCTACATTTTCTATGACACAGAGAGCATAACTATTACACTCTCCCTTTTATGGGCAACAGAACTGAGGCCCCAGATGATCAAAGTCCCAGAGGACCAAGCTGTAAAATCAGAACTTAGGGCTTTTCTGGCTACAAAGTCCGTGTTCTTTTTCCTTGAGACCATTTTCCACATGGGGTTAAATGAAAGACTGGCAGAGGAGACGGGGAGACGGCCTGAGAGGCAGGCAGATTGGGGTCTAAGAGCTGCTTCTCACACTTATTAAAGCTTGTGATCAGTGTCTAGGCAACTGCCTGGAAAATGATTAGTTGAAGAAGGATAGCAGGCTATCTAGATGAAGGGAATTTTCTCATATGGGAGTTCCTTATGCTAGTACTCTTCTTTATGCCTTGTAGATCTGCTTTAAAAAATGAGGATAAAAAGACTCTTATTGACTCTCTCATAGGCTTGTTGTGACATCAAAATAGATGAAAAGGTCAGGAGAGAGGTTAGTGCCGGACTGACAGATCTGAGAATCGACTGCTTTGAGAAAGATTATATTCCCTAGAGTTGTTCACCCTCCTTTTCAAAGAAGACCAGCGACTTCATGGGTGATGTCCGGACTGGCTCATGAACTGGATTTAAGTGAGACAACGTTTACAGAAGTCATCAGTCTTACTCTCTTCCACAGAAGTCCAGTGGCGAGACTAAAGTTAAGATTAAATATTATATCCAACAAAATTATCTACAATATTCAATGGGAAAAAAGGGATTTTCAATGAATTTGTAGATTTTCAAAATTTTCTATCAACCAAACCCAAACGTAATAGAAAATTGAACATATCAGAGTCAATATCAAAGAGCAACTTTAAGGAACTCAACATGGATAAATTAATTATGTTTTTTTTTAACATGGGAAATGTATACTTTATCTTTAAGATTTATATCAACAATAGGGTAAGCTCATCTTTTTTTTTCATTCTGTTTTTTCAAATAAAATAAATTTGGAAAAAAAAAGACAACTGGCAATAGCCCGGGATGCAGTGGGTGACATTGGCATCTTCCATGTCTCGCCAAGCTCTAAGCACTCCACGTGCTCACTTCAGCTGCTTTTGTGGCATTTGGAACAAGTCGTTACCATTTGCCCATTTTGCCAGGGGAAGTCTTCCTATGCTTGGGAGAGACATCTCCCCAGCTCATCAATGGCTTTGAGGTCTTTAACCTAGTCTGGCTTGTTTTCTGAGATGGTTTTACTGACGGATGGCTGATGTACATGGCACAGGTGAGAGTGCGGCAAATCAAGTGGACACTATATGGATGGATGAGCAGCTCTCACACCAGCCATGTAGTGCTCTTGAATACCCTATAAGCTCTCTATGCTATAAAGGGAGGAAAAATGGGTCCAAGAAGGGGATCTTAGGACACCCATGATTAATGGGGTGACTTGGATACAAATCCAGCAAAGAAAACTGAGAAGGAGCAGTCAGATAGGTGGGAGGATACCTGGGAGAGAGAGGAGGAAGAGGAGAAAGGAGAAGAAGGAGAAAGAGAGGGAGGAGAGAAGAGAGAAAGGGAGAGGGAGAAGGAGAGAAGAGAAAGAAGGAAAGAGGAGAGAGGAAGAGGGAGAAGGAAAGAAGAGAGAGGAAGAGGGAGAAGAAGAGAGAAGGGAGAGGGAGAGAAGAGAAAGAAGAGAGAGGAAAGAAGAGAAAGAGAGAAAGAAGAGAGGGAGAAAGAGGGAGAAGGAGGGAAAAGAAAGAGGGAGAGTGAGAGAAGAGAGAGAAAAGAAGAGGGAGAGGAAGGGAGAGAAAAGAGAATATCAAGGAAAGGAGAATGATAAATACTTTCAGAGGCTGCAGAAGAGTCAGGACAGATGAGGACTGAGAAGAGGCCATTAGATGTGGCAGTTAAGATATTGTTAGCAACTACAGAAAGAGCAGTTTCCATTAAATGAGGAGGTCAGAAGCCAGACTGAGTAAGAGGAAAGGAAGGGGAAGCATCAATTGCAGATGGCCTCTCCTGGGTTTGATACCTGGACCAGCGCAGTCTGCGCTCCATTAAACAATTCCCTTAATCTCTCTGGGTCTTAACTTCTTTATCTATTTCTTATAGGGGCTGATGATCCTGAAGGTCCATTGCAGTCAAATCCTTAAAGCTATAACACAATACCAGCTATTATTCTCATGATTATAGAAATTATTACGCTAAGGGGAGAATAAAGCTATTTCCCTAACTTCAGAAAATGGCCAAAGGGTGCTGTTTGATCCGGTTCCCCCAAATGATTCTCAACCAATTATCCTGTACAACAAATGCTTCCCCTGAGTCTCTTCCTAATAGTTGCTATTCTAGAGAACAAAAATACTTGATTATGTATTGTTTGTACTGTTGAAAAATAACAGCTCACACTTGTATCTCCATGCTAATTTTTCGGAGCCCTTTCACATCAATTATCTCATTTTATCATTAGCATAATTAAAAGGGCTATATGCAAATGGATGCAGGTGGGTTGGCCAGTGAGTTGCAGCTCTCCCAAGCTATTGGGAAGGAAATGATTTGACAGGAAGAGGCTGTCAAGCTACTTTCCCACAAAATTGAAGTTTGCAAGGTAAAGAGAACCGATTGGATCCATGGGACCTGAGTTCAAATTCTAACTCTGACCTTCACTTGTGTCAGTTGGGCAAGTCATTTCCCTTTGATGTTTCCATTTTTTCATCCACTTAACTTGAGATGTGCAGATTCAATGACCTTTAAGATGCTCCCCAGTTTGAGATCTAGGGTCCAAGCTCCCTCACCAGGAAAATAAAACAAAACAAGATAAACACAAAGCAAAATTAAATGGTGCATCTCAAGCTATCCAACTCCCTGAAGCCCTTTCCCTTTTTATCTCTCTTTCTGTCTGTTTCTGTGCCTTTTCCTACATCTCTATCTCTCTGAAATACTTAAAATTATCTGCTTGCTCCTGAATGAGAATGTTTCCTCTGACAATTTAGATCGAAATTCGCTTGTACCTATTTATCCTGTCTGATACGTGAAGGTGATCCTGGGTTCTCAGAGGTCCAATCAGCAGAAGACAATCTGGCAAATTCTGTGGGAATGCAAAGGCTTTGAGAATGCTTTTAGCAACAGACTGCATCTGCACTCTAAGGGCAGTTCCAGCTAAATCTGCACAGGTTCATTGCCAGGAGACTGGTCTCTTGATTTTGAATTCTTTGGCCTCTTGGCTATGAAATCCCTGGTTACTGGGACCCTGAAAGAATCTCAGTGCACGTGTGCTCTCGGATACATGACTGTAACTAAAAGAATGAGGTTGGGTGTTATGGCCATAGAAATTTCCTCTTCCTTCTTTCCCTAACTAATTTTGAAGATCTTATTTTTCCCCCATTTATTTGATCTGCACAAAAAGACTGAGCTTCAGTAATTTCTTTTTTTCAATTCGGAAAAATCCAGAATTTGATTTCTCCCAATGTAGTGAATGTACCTAATCAATCAACAAGCATTTATTAGCTGCTTATGCTAAGCTGAGAATATAAAAATACAGGTGAAATAATTCTGGACCTCAATGAGATTATATTCCAATAGGAGAGAAAATATATTACAAATGCAAAAAAATCCCATTTATACATATATATCCACACAGAGACATGCATTTATATACATATATGTACATATCTATTTTACATACATTTATACTCATGTGTATGTGTATAAATGTCTATGTCTATATCTACATCTATGTATAAAAAAGGCCTTTGATGGGGCAGCTAAGTGGTACAGTGGTTAGAGCACCAGCCCTAAAGTCAGGAGGATCTGAGTTCAAATATGATCTCAGACACTTAACACTTCCTAGCTGTGTGACCCTGGATAAATCATTTACCCCTAATTGCCTCAGGGGAAAAAAACAGGCCTTTGACTTCATTGTTAGAGAGAAATAAGGAAACACTCTCTACACATTCTCTGCAGTCTGCATGTCATGTCTGACTCTTCTTATTTGGGATTTTCTTGGCAAAGATACTGAAGTGGTTTGCCATTCCCTCCAGCTAATTTTACAGATGAGGAAAATTGAGGCAAACAAGGTGAAGTGACTTGCCCAGAGTCACATCTGAGGCCAGATTTGAATTTAAGAAGATGACTCTTCCCATCTCAATAGTCTGACACTCTATCCGATCGCCTAGTTGCAAATTAAAGTCTCAGAGAGTTTCCTAGAGATTAAATGATTTGCCCAGGGTCACACAGTCAGTGTGAGTCAAAGGCAGGCCTTGGAGCCAAGTCTTCTTGATTCTGAGGCTGCTCTCTATTCACTACGTTGCCTCTTACAAACATCAGTATTTACAAAAACATACAAAATAGACACCAGCTTACCCTAGACAGTGAAACTAAGTGATACCCAGTGTACCCAGAAGAACAATGGAGGCTGTCAGCTCTGTGATCTAGAAAGAATCCCTCAATCTCTCTAGATCACAGTTTCCTCATCTTTTGCAAGAGAGAGCTGTGCTACAAGATTACTAAGATCCTTCCAGATCGAATACACCATGATTCCCTACAAATTATCACCATTATAAGTTATTTCTAGCAACTCACTAAAAACAGTTAAGAAGGGGATTGAATCCCATACCAAGGCTGATTAGTAAATTAGCTCCATCATTCTGTACAATCAGTACATTAGCTAGAAGAGGAGATTTAGGGCTGGAAGAAAGACTTTCTACTTTAATATTTGTTTAAAAGATCTCTTCCATCCAGTTCCATCTTTTTCCTTAAGAGAAAAGAGAACTAGAACAGAAGAAAGCAGTGAAACTAAGCAGCTCCCTTCATCTTCTCGATGCTAACAACTGTTTCCCACCCACAGCAAGAGCCCCGGGGTGTTTGGTTGGTTGCTCAGCAGAGTAGCTGGTATTTTAATGCAATTAAAAAAGATCCTCTGTAGAAGGCTGATAATGTTCCTGTTGCAATGTGTGTATCTGTATGGCGCAGGGTTGAGTCAAATCTTGGAGACTCAAAGCCCAGTCACACATCCTTCACATAAGTTTTTAAAGGAAATTCCTGGTGGGTTGTAAATGACTCACTCATCATCTTGTTCCCCAGAGATCACTTTGTGGAGGAGCAATTCTTGGAGAAGAAGCCAAAAAGGAAGGAAGGGAGGGAGGGGGGAAGATGAGGGAATGAAGGGAAAGAAGAGGAAAATAAAGTAAGAAGGAAGGAAGAAAGGGAGGGGTAAATGAAGAAAGTAAGAAAAAAAGGAAGAAAAAGAGAAGGAAAGGAGTTAAGGAGGGAGAAGGTTATGAAGAAGGAAGGAGAAAGTGAAAAAAGAGATAACGAAGGGATCAAGGAAGGGAGAAGGAAATAAATTAGGTTTGTGATCTTTATTACTGAAGATCTCGGGTACCTCCAAAAGAGGAACTGACCTAGAGCAGCTGTCTGGTGAAACTCATTAGGAGATATAGAAAATGAAAATCCATCTAATTTAATGTTTTTTCTTTCTGTGTGATGAATATACACACATACACACACCCTCACTCACTCACTCTCTCTCTTAACTTACAAATGGGTTGTCTTCCAAAACTTTGGAAGTTGGGCGCTTGGAAATTGAAATGCATTTTTCCATAGAAACAAAGTTATAAATAGTGATTGAGTTCCTAAGCCAGCCCACGAAAGCCTATATTACTTAGAGCTGAGTTACAATATTGTACATTTTCAATAGGAAAAAAATACAGAAAGTAATTTTGTCATAATAGTAGTTACTAAGTAGGATAAGAAAATGGAATACAAAATAGATAATACAATTTAAAAATCCCCCACTTTAAAAAGACCTGGGACTTGAAGAGAAGCAAGTTTAATCTCCAATGATCAGAAAGTTCTGTGCTCTTAACGTCAGGGTCCTTTGCTCTCTGAAAGGTAGCAGATGGCTCCTTAGGAGTTTTCAAGGCGATAGAGGTGTTACTGAGCTTCAGAAACAGACTCATTTTGTTTCTCTGTACCTAGGACAGCTTTCTACCATAAGATTTCCTGGGGACACCTTCTAAGGGATCACAACCAGATGGGCTCTGGGAAAGGTGCCCGGGATCACCAGAGCCTCCAGCCATACGGCTGCAATATGAAGAAATGTCGGGCAGCTTGTTAGCTCTCCCTCCTCTTAAGATGATCAGCCAAGAGTTCCACTGTCACCAACTTGTATGCGTTCATGACACACAGTCTTAGCATGGAACCAGAGAATGGTCCAAAGTTAATGGCTGAGTCCACTATTTTTCCAGCCCTATGGTTCCAATGCTTTACTTTCCTTTTTGTGGTAACAATTAGAGCAAGAATACAGAAATTACTAAGCCAGATATTTCCTAAAGGTAAGGACCAAAGTTTTAATTTTGTATCCCCTGATGCTTAGCATAAAACATTATATACAGCAACCACTCCATAAATATTTTTCATCCAAATGAAGGTCCGAATGAATAAAAATTATGAAAAAATGCTTAATGGGGACAACTAGGAGGCAGCAGGGGGAGAGCACTGAACTTAGAATCAGGAAGACAGTTCAAATCTTGCTCTAGACACTTAGCAAATCAGCTCCTCTTGACTTGAGAGAGTTGTAAAAATAAGAGGGCTGAAGTAAAAAATGCTCAAGGTCCTTTCAGATCTAAATCCATGATTCTATGATAAGCGTTCCTTATTGTATCTAATTTTCCTTTTCCTGACTATAAGTCCCATCACTCCCTCTCCTGTTTAATTGTCTGCTCTGTGGAGGATCATTTGAAGGGAGGGAATGAGGGCAAGGAGTGAGAGATCAAGGCAAAGGGATAAGGAGTTGGTTTCACATTAGTAAAATGAGAAAGAGATTTGAACTGATACGCAGATGGGTAAAAGCAAGGGGAATGAAGACCCCCAAACCCCCTATTAAGAAGAAAGGAAGCAGATGTAGAAAGGAATTGAGAGAAAAAGCAATCCAGTGATTCACAAGCTGTGGGCTGACTCCTGGGAGGCCCCAGTTGCTGATCCACAAAACCGCAAGGATCGTAATTTGGGATCTTCATTTAACTCAAAGTATGCAATGTGACTTGGTATCACAAAGAAACAATTTCTGTAGATGGTTTAACATAATATTACAACTTTTCAAGTGTATACAGATGCTATTATAGTTAATAATAGAAATTTCTTTTAAATCATAACTAAATTTCTGGTAACCTTTAGACTTTATCTATTTTCTTAATCATTGGATACTAATAGTATAACTACTATCTCATGGGAGTGTGGAAAATTGTTTTGACTTTTTAAATGGATCTTCATACTCAAGAAGATTGGGTACCACTGATTTAAGTTTTGCTAATGTTGTTCTTCACTTGTGTCCAATTCTTTGTGATGACCTCCTTTGGAATACTCTTGCCAGAGATACTGGCATGGCTTACCATTTCCTTCTCAGGCTCATTTTACAGATGAGGAAACTGAGGGAAACACAGTTAAGTGACTTTCGCATAATCGGACAGCTATAAATGTCTGAGGCTGGATTTGAATTCTTGAAGATGAATCTTTCTGACTTCAGGGCTGGCTCTTATTCACTGTGTCACCTAGCTGCTCCTGATCTAGGATAACGTCCTCATTTTACAGAGTAGATAATGCAAGTTCTGAGGTTAGGTGATGGGCAATGCTGAGTCAGGAAGAACTCTTGAAGAACTGGCCACTGGGTGGTGCCCCTGATTCAGGAGAGCATGATGGTGGCAACAGAAGGCTGGCTTTGGAGTAGGATTGTAGAAGTCCGAATATCCAAGCTCTGCTACTTATAACCTGGATGACTCTGGACAAATCAGCATTTCTGGGGCTCAGTTTCCTCATATGTAAAATGAAAGGATTATACTTTCCCTTCTGGTTCTGAATTGACGAGCCTATGACACAGGTGGGAAGCAGGAAGAGGAGCACGGTGTACAAGTAGATTTTTTGTGAGTGGATGTGGAAATCAACTCAGGAAATGCCTGTATCCATTCCTCCCTTTAGAGATCCCTGCACACAAATTTTCTAAAGTCAACCTTAGAGTTGAATCAGTCTTAAGGAAATCTGAGACCCTCCCCTTGCCCTTGATTTCTCCATTTACCTGGTTGCAAGGGCTATTCATTTTACTTCCATAACCTTTCTCACATCCATCATCTTCTCTCCACCTTAATCCAGGCCTTCATTGACTCGCCAATGGATTATTTCATTTGCTAGACTCCTAATTGGGCCTCCCAGCTTCCCAAGTCTCAGGTCTCCAAATCAATCTCCACATAGTAGCCAAATGACTATTCTCTTTTAAAAAATTTTTAATAATAGCTCTCCATTTTCAAAATACATACCAAGATAGTTCTCAACATTTAACCCTGCAAAACCTCATGCTACAAACTCTTCTCCCCTTCTCCCTGATAGCAGACTATCCAATATAGATTAAACATGTGCAATTCTTCTATACATATTTTCACGTTTAACATGCTGCCCAAGAAAAATCAGATCAAAAAGGAAAAAATGAGAAAGAAAAAAAGCAAACAAACAATAAAAAAGGTGTAAATACTATGTTATGATCTACACTCAGTCCCCACAGGCCTCCTTGTGGATGCAGATGGAGCTCTCCATCACGAGTCCACTGGAATTGGCCCAGTCACTCCATCAAACGACTAATCTCAAAACTCAGACCTGACAATGCTACCCCCTTACTTAAAAAATCTTCTCGGTCTTCTTCTTGCCTTTAAGATAAATGATGAAATCCTCCTTGGCCTTATATTTTAAATTCTCTACAAGCTGGTTCCCACCTACTTTCTTGATCTTGTTTTCTCCTACTTGCTCACCCCGTGTTCCTGTCAAACTAGCTTACCAGTTGGTTCCGTACAGGACATTCCACCCCCTTCTTCTGGGACCTTCCACAGTCTGTCTTTTTGTCTGGAATTCACTCCCTTCTCCCCTCCACACTTTAGAACCTTGAGCTTCCTCCAAAAGCACAACCACAACCAACTGGAGGCCTTGCCCAAGCCCACTGCGGTTTGTTCGTGTTCTCTCTCTCTTAAAAGCATTTTGTATTACTGTGGATCTAATTTGCATTTACTCATTTCTGTGCATGGTGTCACCCTCATGAAGCTCACTGAAGGCAAGGACTTTTCTGTCTTTGCCTTTGTGTCCTTACTTAGGATATAGCAGGTATCTAATAAACATTTGCTGAACTGAATTTCAGGTGAACATACCTGTCCATTTCTTGTCTTTGCCTTTGTATCCTTACCTAGTGTATAACAGGTATTTCTGTCTTTGCCTTTGTATCCTTATCTAGAATATAGCAGGTATTTAATAAACATTTGCTGAATTGAATTTCTGGTGAATACAGTTGTCTATTTCTTGTCTTTGTCTTTGTATTCTTACCTCGTATATAATATATAGTATGTAATATATTTAATAAACATTTGCTGAATTGGATTTCAGGTGAAGACACCTGCCCATTTCTTGTCTTTGCCCTTGTATCCTTACCTAGTATATAGCAAGTATTTAATAAACATTTGCTGAATTGAATTTCAGATGAACACACCTGTCCATTTCTTGTCTTTGTCTTTGTATCCTTACCTACTATATAATATATAGTACGTAGTATATTTAATAAACATTTGCTAAACTGGATTTCAAGTGAACACACCTGTCCATTTCTTGTCTTTGCCTTTGTATCCTTCCCTAGTATATAATATATAGTATGTAGTATATTTAATAAACATTTGCTGAACTGGATTTCACACACCTGTCCATTTCTTGTCTTTGCCTTTGTATCCTTCCCTAGTATATGATTTACCTTTTTATCCTTACCTAGTATGTAGCAGGTATTTAATAAACATTTGCCAAATTTTATTCCAGGTGAACACACCTGTCCATTTCTTGCTACTGCATTTTATCAAAATATGCTGTGCCCCAGTGTCCCCCAAGTTACTCTTGCTCTGTGGCGGTAGATAAAAAGAAATCTGATCCCTTACTTAATTTCCTTCTCAAGCATGGATGTGGCAAGCAGCCAGAACTATAGACACACCTCTGGTCTGGAAAGCATGGGAGCATTCACCTGAATCCATCACCTTGGGGCAACTAGCTGAGCAATGGAATAGTTCTGCTGGTTACTCAATGGAAGACAGAGATAAAGGTATGTGGGTCAAACCATTGTCCTGGCTCCCGGCCCTTCTGTATCACCCCAAAGGTGCTCTCCGGCAGGCTGAGCTTCACTAGCAAAAGACAATGAAATGGAAAATTCCAGTGGCTCTCTAATGGCGATTTTAAAAATCCAAACAAACAAAATCCAAAACAAAATCTTATTCCAGAGCAGAAGGTCAAGATTTCAAGAGCACTTTCCAGGGGGAAAGTTCTGCCTTCTGTTTACCACAAGCCCATTTTAGGTGTAATTTTAGGTGTAGACTATTGTGCTTGATAAATTCTCTGTTTCTAAATGGTGCCTTTGTTTTTGCATACCCGGCTGTCCTAAAAATAGAAGGAAAGTTGGAAGAGGGAGAGAAACAAAATTTGTGTTTTCTCTGAGAGCTTCATTTCATTCATCCTTTCAGGAAGAAGTTATTAAGTGCCTTCTGTGAGGCAAGCAGAATGCTAGACTAGATCACAGGGATAAAGGGGGGATTAAATAGTCCCTGACCTCAGGGAGCTTAAGTTTTAATGGGAACTTTCATTTGAAAATATAGTCTATAAGTGGCTAAGGAGTCTAATAGTAGTTAGATGTCAGGAAAAACCCAGGACAATGAGCTTCCAGGGCAAACTCCTTGTTGTGAACATGTTAAAAATGGTGAGGGATGGCTTAGAGTCTCTGGAAGAACATCCAAATGGATGAGTGAGATCCCAGACTTAGATTCTGTGTAGCCCTACACTGAACGAAAGCTCTTTGAAGCTTGTTTTGGGCTTTGTATAGAGACCAGCTAGATGGTCACAATGCACAGGGCACTGGGCTTAGAGTTAGGAAGATCTGAATTCAAATCTAGCTTCAAACACTTACTAGGTGTATAATCTGGGCAGGTCCCTTAACTTCTGTTTACCTTAATTTACTCACTTAGAAAAGGAGGAAAATAACAGAACCTTCCTCAAAGAATGGCTGTGAGGATAAAATGAGATAATTAGTGAAGTGCTTAGCACACAGTGTCTGGTGCATTTAGGGTTCTTAGTAAATGTTTCTTCTCTTACCTGCCTTGGGACCTACCCATAGTGGCTTCTTAATAAAGGTCTGATGAATGTTAAATGTTAAACAAAACCAACATTTTAGTAATGATTTTTCCTTACTTTGGAAAAGTTTCATGAGACAGCAAGGAGGAGCTAAAAACATTGAGGAGGCAGAATGTAGAGAGACTAGGAAACGATGGGGAGCATAATACGGTCATAAGTACCAAGTTTTAGAGATTAAACAACGTTGTAAAATTTTGTACTGGACTGTTGGAGATGGATACCAACAGGAAAGAGAAAATGACTAAGGTACTTGGTACCTAAGTGTTTGAGGACTGTCCTAGGAAGTTCTATTTTTTTTTTAATTTAACTGAGACATTTGTGATTTTGACTTGCCCAGGGTCTCACAGCCAGGAAGTGTTAAGTGTCTGAGATCAAATTTGAACTCAGGTCCTCCTGACTTCAGGGCTGGTGCGCTATTCACTGCACCAACAAGCTACCCTGACCTAGAAAGTCTGTTAATCTGGTACAGTTGAAATGCTCAAATTGGGGTAAATCCTGCTTCTGGGACACTATGTACCTCATTCTGGGCCTCAGTTTCCCAAATGCACAATGAGATGACTCGACTAGGTGGGCCTCAGAGCCACTTTTGAAACCAAATCTGGGATCCCCTTTTATAAACAATTCTGAAATGCAGATGAAACCCCTCCTTCTCCTAAGATGCAGAAGGAGCTCTTTCAGGGCCTGTTAGAAACCTTTCTGAGGGAAGGTTTGAGGTTGAGCCGGTGGGTGTGGACCTACAGGGCAACGGGAAGCCAACAGCCAAAAACAACAGGAAAATCCAGCATTAGTCATGGAAAGAAGGAATTATATAGGGGCTGTTCGTGGGCCTTTGTTCAGACTAAATGACCTCACTTGGGAGAAAGGGACTGAGCTCGTGTCCAGAAGATTTCTGACTTTTTCTGTCTATATTTAGCCTTCAGAGTTTGGTTTTCCCTCAGTTTTCCTGTGATGTGAATTCTGGCATCTTGGGTAGTAATTACCAGCCCCAAACCATCATCTCTTCACATAGTCTGAGGGTCTAAGGAGCTTCAGGGCTGCATTGGCCACAGCTGCAGTGGATGCCGACTTTACTGTGTGCTCGACTTTAGAATATTTGTTAATAGACCAGAGGAGTGGAGGGCGGAATGGATATTGCCCTTAGTAAACACGTCTTCCTGGAGCTAGATCTCGTGCTTTATTAGAGAAACAAGTCTCCCAGCTGTCACAGGTTCACAGATGGAAAACTGGAGGAGTTGTTGGAAGCCTTTCCACCCAAGCCTCTCATTTTATAGATGGGTTCCCTGGGGCTCTGGGACACTACGTGACATAGTACCCAAGGTCCTGTGGGCGGTAAATGTCCAGGATATTTGTTTTTTTAATTGGGAGCCTTGAAAGAGCCCACAAAGTTGTGTCAAAAACAAAATTGCCTAAACATATGGTTTAATTGGTCCAAGGTATTCCTAATGAGAAAATCCATTCTACAAGTGCAGCTTTGCACCTGCTTTGCAATATGTAGTCTTAGGGGGGGTTTTGAGGCCCTGTGAGGGTCACGCAGCCATTATGTATCAGACACAGGGCTTGAACCCTGGTCCTCCAGAATCTGAAGGCAGTTCTCTCTTTGTCACTCAGTATTTCTCTTACTTGGTTTCTGTCAGGGGCCATTGACACAAGGAGGGGGAAAGGATCATTTCTGTAAAATGAGGAGGCAATAAGTGTAAAAATCCACTAGCTTTGGAGACAGAGACTGTGAGTTTAAATCCCACCTCTCATGACTCTGGACAGGTCACTCAATCCTTCTGTGTGACTCAGTTTCATCATCTACAGAATATACAGGTTGAACAAAATGATCTCCACAGACTCTTGTAGCTCCAAATCTATGATCCTCTGCCCTCCCATTTCTTTATTTGTAAAGTAGCCCTAATAATTCAATTAAATGAATACTTATTATATGACTAACACTGTGATAAGCACTTGCAATCTCCAAAAAGTGAGACAGTCTTTGTCTTCAAAGAGCTTATATTTTAATTTGGATAAGATAGGATGAGAGGGAGAGGTAGGTCATAGTAGGTAAGGCAGCAGCAGGGTGGAAGGCAAGTCCCCATGGTGCTCAGTGTTCATAGGCAGGGTAAACAATAAGGTCCGGGGGGTTGTTAGGGTCCATTGGGAGCAGAAGGCAGTTCTCAGAGCTCTCGAGATGTGCTCTATGTCAGGATAAGGAAGCAGGTGGTGCAAAGCCAATACTGGTAACAGAAGTAGGCCACTTTGTCCAGAACATAAAGTCTAATGGGAGTAACGTGACAGGTCGGAAAGGGAAACGGCTGCGAGATGGGAGAGGTTTTTAAATGGCAAGCCGAGGAGTTTACAATCCTCAAGGCAAAAAGCACCTATGGAATCTTCCTGAGCTGGGGGAACACAGTCAGATTTATGCCTCGGGAAGATTACTTGGGCAGCCATGTGGAGGAAAGGTGAGAGACACCGTTAGAGCTTAGCGAGATATCCATTCTGGGAGGGCAGAAGGGCCACCTTCCTTTGCAGATTGCCTTAGCCTTAAGCTCTCATTTATTCAGAAACAGCCATAGTTACAACAGTGATAAACCCACACAGAAGCACCTATATAAATGTTAGGGAATCTTCCAAGATGAAATGCAAATAGCCTACAAGCGTTCTGAACTGCTCTTGGAAGCAAAGAAAGAAAGAAAGATTAAGTTTCATATTTTTGTGATTTCATATCATCAGAATTCTATTCTGTATATAGAGGGACTGCATTTTATTGGAGAATTTGATGAATAATTCCTTGCTGTTTTTTCTTAAACACATGTTTAAAAAGTGCTAGAAGGATGTGAAATCTTAGGGATAAAATGAAATAAAGCACAAAGAAAACCCAATCAGTGAAGAAGGGGAACTCATACTTCTTTGTCAGTGGTTTCCTCACAAAGCTGGAGAGCTGTGATTCAGCACTGAGATACCCCCTCTTTCAGGGAAACAGGTCCAGGGAGACTTGACTGAACCATCAACTTAATTTTTTTCTGTTAAATTAGGGATTGAGCAGGTCCAGCTCAGAGCCTTTTTGGTCCTACTAGAAAAGCCTAAAACTACTAGACAATATTTTAAATAATAAGATAGGTTCAGGAGCATTAGTGTGGATCCCTGGAAGGGAGGACACGCTAGTTGCTCCCACACTATTTTCCTCCTCAGCATTTTATGTACCCGTTCAATTTGGAACATGTTTAAATCCAGAGGAGTTATAGGTATGTTCATTCAAGGAAAGAAAGCTTATAAACAATACATATATCCCTGACCTCTTTAAAAAGTTTACTTTGAAAATCAATCACCTAAGAGAATAATAAGGAATCTCAGGGACCACTTCAGTATCTGCCACTTTCTACTGTGTAATGTTGGACAAATCTTTTAATTTCTTAGGCCTTGGTTTCCTCATCTGTAAAAATGGGATTGAGTAGTCTTTGAAGCTCTTGACATCTATGACTGTAGGAAATCTTAGGAGATCACAGACAGGTAGCTTTGTGGTGGTGGAAGGGACAGAGAAGTGAACATGGAGTCAGAAAAATCTGAGTTTAAATCTGACTTCAGATACTGACTCTGGACTTGTCACCCGACCTCTCCCCAACTCCATTTCCTCATCTCTAAAGTGGGGAAAATAATAGCATGTACCTCCCAAGGTTGTTGTGAGGAGAAAATGAGATATTTGTAAAGTGCTTCATGAAACATAAAGAACCACATAAACTGCAGTTGTTATCATCTTCCTTCTCCTCCTCTTCATCATCATTATCTGCTTCTAGAGATATTACCTCAGTTCTCCCTCTCACTGGTGGACCAGGTCCTCCTATTCCTGGTCCTATCAAATAAGTTAAGGATACTGGGGCTCTTTCACTGTTGCTAACAAACCCCGAGCAGTGGTCTTCCCGTTGATTATCAGCAAGTAACCTCAACTAGCTTTTACACAATTTATTTATATACTAAGAATAGCTAATATCTATATAGTGTTTCCTATGTGCTTTGCACTGTACTAAGCACTTTATACATATTATCTTATTTGATTTTCATAACAATCCTGGGAGATGGGAGCTGTTACAATTCCCATTTTACAGATGAGGAAACTGAGGCAAACAAATGAAGTAACTTGCTCAGAATCACACAGTAAGTGTCTAAGACTGGATTTGAAATCAGGTATTTCTGGCTGTAGGTCCATGATTCTTATTCACTGAGACATTAATATAAAAATGTCACTCCTTTCTTTCTCTCTCTCTCTCTCTCTCTCTCTCTCTCTCTCTCTCTCTCACGCACACGCACACACACACACACACACACACACACACACACACACACCCCTAAGCAATTCCTTGTCAAAAGCTTGGCTGGAGTTTTCTCCCTGTGGGATGAGTCCATCACTAGGGACTAACTATTTTATAAATAGTATGGGTTAGAAAAATGGGGCAGGGAGCTAAAATTTGATCAAATATCATTAAAAAACATTACATTATTTGAAAGCAAGAGCTTTGTAAATCATTTCTCCAAGCCACACTCCCTAAATGCACAAAAGCAGACAGAGACAAGTCTTTGAGGGAATTTTGCAAATGATAACCTCTAAGGGAAAGAGGAAGGAAAAACCAGGCTGTGTCCACATTAACAGATGGAATTCTAATGCTCCCCAGCTCCCTCTTTCATAAATTCAGTGAATCATTCCATCAAATGAAAAGTTGCTGTAAAAACTAAATTTTTAATAACTCACTAAAAGCATTTCAGTTCTCAGCGGAGCCACGGCCTTGGCACTGAGACCAGGTCTGTTATGCTGGGAGAGCGGATGTTTGATGGGGCTGCTTCAGGAGAAACAAACAGAGCTGGATCCTCACCTCAAATGTCACTCAATTTTGAGAAAGTACAATCACTTTTCAGGTTATTGGTTTAAAACCAAAAAGTAGCCAATGTCGGTTCTGTTTTAATTTTGCTGACTGTTACTCTTTGCCAAACCATCCAGGAATGTAGCTAGAGAGACAACAAGCAAACATTATCTATCTATATCTATATACACATATACATATATACACTTATACATACATGCACACATATATACACATAAACTATGTATATACACATATACATATATATGTGTATATATATGTCTGTGTGTATACACACACACACACACAAACATACACACACACACACATACATATACAGGATAAAGAAAATAATGAACAGGGAGAAGGCACTAGAATTTGTGTGTCCAGACTAGCTCTCTGTAGGACCTCAGTACTGGCCAGAGTCCTTGGTCTTAGAAGAGGATTGAAGAGGCAGGACTCATATGGATGGTCAAACATTGAGTCTGTTTATTCCAAATTCTCTCAGCCTTATATACTCTAATACCTTTACATAACCATAGCACACTGAGCATGGGCTCATATACTGTGCATGTGGGATCACATAAAGAACTTGCTATTGTGTTTAAATACTTCTTTGCCACTTGGTATCCCTCTTTAATTACAGGGCGGTTGTCACCACCCCCTAACTTCTCAGGAAGGCTGAGAGCCCTTAGGGGAGATGGGGAGCCAAACCAGATATTGTCAGCAGGTTCCCTCTGGGCTGAAGGGTCTTATACCTTACCCAGAGTTCCCCCACCGTCTGTGGGCCTCTACAATTAAGAAGGTTGGGGAAGGTTTCCTGTAGGAGTTGAGATTTTAGTTGGGATCTATAAGAAGCCCGAGAGGTCAGTAGTCAGGAGTGGGGTGGGGCAGCTGGAGAAAATGTCCAGAGCCCAAAGATGGAGGATCATCTATTATCTAAGGGGCCATGCAGGATTGTACGCATCTACCTAGCTTCAGTCATAACCATAGCTAACATTTGTGTAATGATTTAAGTTTTGCCAAACAATTCAGAAATGTTGTCTCATTTGAGTCTACAATAGCTCTGAGAAGTGGGTGCCATTATTATCATCCTCATTTAACAGATAAAGAAACTGAGGTAGGGAGAGAGTATATGCTTTGTCCAATAGTCACACCTGGATTAAGTTCCTGAGGTAAGATTAGAATCCAGGTTTCCTTGACTCCGAATCTCTTCTCTCTGCTCCTCACACATGATACAAAACATCTCCTCTCAACCCCACTTCCGTCACCTCAGCTCCATGTCTGTCTTCCTTTGAGAAATAACTTAAGCATCAGCTCTTCATGACCCCCCTGAAGGTTTTCTTGGCAGAGATACTAGAATGATTTACCACTTCCTTCTCCTGCTCATTTTACAGGTAAGGAAACTGAGGCAAACAGGGTAAGGTGATTTACCCAGGGTCACACAGCTAGTCAGTATCTGAGGTCAGATTTAAATTCTGGAAGACGAGTCTTCCTGATTCTAGGTCCAGTGCTCTGTCCACTGAGCCACCCAGCTGCCCTCAAGTACCATCTTCTATACGAAATCTCTGCTGATTCTCCCAACTGCTAGAGCCCAGCCTTCCAATCTAAATCACAGGCACTTATTTATCCCCTTAATATTTATTCTGTATAGATTTATATATGTCTGTGCAATCAGCTCATTAGAATGCAGGCTTTGTGAGTAGAGATTGTTTCCTACCTTGTATTTATCAAATAGGTGCTCAATAAACTCTTACTGATTGATAAGCTAGAGTTTAACTTAGAAAAGTCTGGCTTCAAATCCTGCCTGTGATACTGCTAAAGCATGATTATGGACAAATTCTCTGAGCCTCAGTTTTTTGACCTGTACAATGGGGAGAACAGTATCCTGTAATTTCTGCTTGCTAAGGTTGTTGTAAAGCAAAAAAAGGAACTTTAAGGGCATTCTTTAAAGTACTATGTGAATGTCAGGTACCATTACAGTCAATTTCCCAGTCCAAGAGGCGTGGCTTAGCAAGAAGGGGGCTTGGTTTAGCAGCAAAGGGGGGTGGATATCCCTGCTCCTGGCTAGGGATGAATCGGAGAGCACAAAGGATGAGAGCTCTGGGAATCCAACTCTTGGTTCCTTCACTCTGCCTGGGCAATCAAACCCAACTGGGCCACAAAAATGGATAAAGATGAGGAACAGAGAGGAAAGGAGGAAACATTGATATGAACCGATAAGGAATAAAGCAAGCTGAGCTAGGAAAACCATGTACGCGGTGACTGCGCACTGCGACAGAATGAAAAATCTGATAGAAAGTAACAGACCGCCTCAAGCCCAGAGAACAGATGAAACTCCCCCCTTAGTTTGCCACAAAAAGGTAGAGGCCTATGGGTGTATAGAAGGGCACACACCCCTGATCAGGTGGCTGTCTTTAATTGTCTTTGCTGGAAAGAAAGTTCAGGGAAGGGCGAGGGAGCTGCCTGTAGTGTAAAAATAAAAGGCATCACTAAACTAAAGAGAAATGACATTAGTCAGAGTAGCTGCACACGGGTAGGCCTAGGAATAGCTTCCAGCACTTTTCTAGGAAGGAACAGCAAGATGGGAACGTGGTTATTGGCAGCTCTGGAGCTTCTCAGATGCTAACTTTATAGGCAAAGGATTAACAGGTTGCTGGGATTGGATTCTGCTGAAATCCTATATAAAGCAATTATTTTGGGTTCCATGTCTACAGTAAGCTTGAAAGGATTTAAATATGTTGAGCAAAATAGTTCTTCCTCGAGATTCATCACAAACTCAAGAACCAACTTAGATCTGAGGATTTTGAAGACATATACTAAGTACATAGCATATATAAAGAAAGACTTTTCTGGCTGTGTGACATTAGCCAAGTCCCTTAACCTTTCTCCAACTCTTCTCATATCCAGTCCTCCTTTTCTCTTTTCCTCTCCCTTTTCTTATTCTCTATCCTCTCCTCTCCTCCTCTCTTCTTCTCTGTTATTTCTTTTTTCCTCTCTCTTTTTCTGTCCTCTCCTTCCCTATTCTCCTCTCTCTCCTATTTTTCCCCCTCTCTTCTCTTTTCCCTCCTACTCCCAGCTCCACCCTTTCCTTCTCTTCCTCATTCCTCTCCTCTCCCATCTCTCTCCTCCTTCCTGTTTTCTCCTCTTCTATTCTTCCCCTCCCTTTCCTCTCTTTTCTTCCATTCCTGTTTTCTCTGTTTACTATAAGTCCTTGTTTTTCTCTTCTCCTCTTCCCCCACCCCAACTCCCTATTCCTATATATATAAGCACACAAACATCATGAGTCCATTTTAGATGGTGCCATCTGAAGACCTTGGTAACTCTATGAGGACCTGCTGGTGCTCTGAGGACAACCGGCCATTTTATGTAAATGATAATCTGCACTTAGAGTTCGTGGCTTGTAAGTAATCATGGATTTGAAATGTCTACAACTGCAACAACCCACATTTGAATGTGTTTCCCAGGCATTTACTTCATGGTTTCTTTTAGAAGAAAATAAACCTCATATTTCAATTTAGAAGGTACCTTAGTAATAGAGAAAAATGAAAAGAATATGATTCGCTTTCAGGGACTACCCAAATCATACCAGGAAAAAAAGAGGACAAGTTTTATTGAAAACTAAGCCTGATTTCCACTTCTAAAACTGTCAGTTTGTTATGGGAAAAAAAATCCAGAGGAGGATATAAAAAAATTCCCAGAGTGCATCATAAAAATAAAGCTGATAATTCCAACTGATTAATTTTCTATAAACACAATATTCATTCTTTTGTGAAAGAAAGCCCGAGCTCTTCTACAGTGATACAATACAAGGCTCTTTTGTGTCTGCAAAGAGCCAGCAGCTCTGGGAGCACACACTGGGGGTTTTGTTGCAATTTCTAAGAAACACTCTCTTTATTATCCAAATTAATCAAGAAAATATATCTTTGGTTAAGTTGAAATAGGTGGTGTTGACGGCAATCATTTGTTGTTGTGGATTGTTTTCATTTAATCCAGCTCTGAAAGTTGACATCCGAGATATTTACTGTCTTTCTCTGCCTTCAAACAAAAAGCCATTTCTCTGCAGGGAAGGCTTTCGGTATTTACATTCTGCTGAACACATTAGGATTTACCATGGCCTAGGCCTCTGAAAGTCACCTCTTGGCTGCTGATCAATATTTAATCACTGTGCAGGTATGAAGAGGACAGGAAACATCCCATCTCTTGATGACATGCCTTTGATATTAAAAAAAAGAAGCAAAAAATGATTTTATGGAGATCTAATAATATTTTTAAAAAAGTAAACAGTATGAAACCAAAAAGTCATAAAAAGATGAAGAGCAAGACAGAGAAAGAGACAGAAAGATAGAGAAATAGAGAAACAGAGAAAGAGACAAAGACAGAGACAGAAAAATAGAGAGACAGAGAAAGAGACAAAGATAGACAACAGAGACAGAGACCGACAGAAATGGAGACAGAAAGACAGAGACAGACAGAGACACAGAGAAAGAGAGAAACACACACAGAGAAAGCTGCAGAAAGAGAGAATGACTCTTAATAAGGCATTTTAAGTGTATAATGTTTGGTAGATTTAGAAAACAAAAAACTGAAATTTTTTTTTTTTTTTGCATTTTCTTGCCTTTGGGTTCCATGTACCACAGACCGATAACAAATAGACACAGTAGATAACAAATTTCTTATTTTTCATTCTAATATTAGAGTATTCACCATGTGGAACACAAAATCATTATATTCAATATAGAATACATTGAACATAGAACTTAAGAATAGAAAGAGATCAAAGACACAGCTCCAGGGGTGGAAGGGCCCTCAGAGACCAAGGAATTTAACCATCTCATTTTACAGATAGGAAAACTGAGGCCCAGAAGGTGAAGTTATTGGTCCCAAGCCACATGTCAGTGACAGAATAAGGATTTAAACCCAGGTCCTCTGAATCTATATCAAGTGCTCTTCCCCTTTCACTATCCTGCCACTGTTTTTATTTTTCATAAACCTGCATATTCACAATATTTTTTCTTCTGATAGGATGTAAATTCTTGAAGATCAGAACTGTTCATTTTTTGGTTTTTGCACTCCCAAGGGTACAAAGTGCTCAGCACATGATAGGCTCTTTTAATAAATGCTTATTGATGAATAGCTGTGCGGCACAGTAGATAGAGTGCCAGGCCTGGTGTCAGGAAGCCCGAGTCCAAATCCAACCTCAACAACCTGTTTACTTCTGTTTCTTCATCTGTAAAATGAGCTGGAGAAGGAAATGGCCAGCCACTGCAGTGTCTTTGCCAAGAGAACCCCAAATGGGCTTGTGAAGAGTCAGACATGATTGAACAACCATGACAAAAATGGATGGATTCATTGCATTACAATTTATTTGTTCATAGAATATGTTTAATTATAACATTACGGTTCTCAACTTTGGGGGACTAGAAATTTGAAAGAACATAATACTTCTTATAATTTTTTTATAAGATTTTTTTCTCTCATGCAAACTGAGCTGGCTGACACAGTGGTTAAAGCACTGGGCTTGGAATCAGGACAACTCATCTTCATGAGTTCAAATCTGGCCTCAAACACTTCCTAGTCATGTGATCCTGGGGACTGAACCCTGTCTACCTCAGTTTCCTTATCTGTAAATCATTTTACAGATGGAGAAGGAAATGGCAAACCACTCCAGTATCTTTGCCAAGAAAACCCCAAATGGGGTTATGAAGAGCTGGATGTGATTGAACAACTTAGAAAACATGGATGGATTCACTGCACTGTTTGATTTGTTCATATAATATATTTAATTACAACATTATGACTCTTACTTTTGAGGGATCTGGGATCTGGAAGATTATTAGAGTATTCAGAGCATGTGTCCATCAGCCAGTTGAGTCAAGAAACTTTCTTCTTCTTCTTTTTTAAAGTGTTTGCTAGGTCCCAGACTTGTGCTCAAGCATTAGGAATACACAGAAAGGCAAATGATCCTTGAACTGAGAGAGCTTATTTTCTACAGGAGGAGTCATGGTAGGATAACTAGGAACACACAAGAGAGGAATAGAGTAAATGGAAAGCAATGTCACTGGTGTGTGTGAGTGCACCTAAGAGGTTGTGAGATAAAGAGTCAGAACTGTCCAGGTTTGAGGGCAGCTAGGGTGCAAGAGCACTAGCCGAAGTTGGGTTTTCTGAGGGCCAGCGATATGGGTTTCCCCTACCAATGAAACAGAACCTTGACCATTGTCAGAGTCCAAACTACTCATTTTACAAAAGGAGGCAAGTGAAATCCATGGAAGTGAAAGAACCTACCCAGATCACACAGTTAGGAAGCGGAAGAACTGAGATTTGAGCCCAGGACAGCCAAGTCCAATTTTAGGGCCTTCTACACAGTGGCACTAAGGCACCATGGCAGTTACCACTCAGCTTCACAAAGCCATGGCTTAGTTAACCATGCTTAACATTTTGGGGCAATAAGCTGCCCCATTAAAAAAAATAATGGTAATATTAAACTCATTTCTTCCCTCCTTTTAATTTTCCTCTCAAAATAAGCTCACTATGGATTTCTCATCTAGTAAGTAAGTAGAGACAAAAGGCAGTGTTCCTACCTTTGGAGAGATAAGTCAAAACTAGCCCTGGGCAAACTGGATATTGTTCCAGGGGGCTGATAAGTTATGGAGGTGAGTAGGGTACACATTTTGATTCAGGAGGGTTTTCTAAGACAAGTTTCTCAACTTTTTCCACTTGTGATACCTTTTTGCCCAAGAAATTTTTACATGACCCCAAGTATATAGGTATAAAAAATAGGTATGGAAATCAAACATTTATTAATAATAAATCATTAAGAAATTTATTTTAAAACAATTCTTTAGTATATATTTAATCTTACCATTTATTAAAGATGAAAGAAAATTTGCATAGTGAGAGGGATGTACTTGTTAATTTTTACATAAAGAATTAAATATTGCTGGAATATCTGATGCTGCAGGATATAGGATTCAGAAACCTTCTACTGTTGCCATATTTTTCAGGACCACGGTGGTGACCTATAGCTTAAGAAGCTTTATTTTAGAAAGCCTGCCTTAGTGTATGGTCTCTGGCTACCACTATCATAGCTTAATCTCAGTGGTCCGGAATAGTCACTATTGAGTCCCTCCAGACACATCCTTTTTCTAGAACTTCCTTCCTTCCATTGCCCATTTTACTCAGTTCCCTTAGTTGCTCACCCCAAAGATTGCCTGCCCAATTAAAGAGAAGGCCTCAGGGTCTTCTGAGAATTATTCTCTGATTGGCCAGACTCCATTTTCTTTACCCACCTTAATGTTTTTATATCAAGTGATGCTTGGGGGACTTACATGGGCCAATAGACTCTCCATTTTGTTCTTTTTAAGTCATATTCATTGTGTTATTGTTATGAGGCTGTCCCCTATTTCCTCCTTTAAAACCAATGAAGGCATTTTACATTTTAGAATTTAGCTGAGGGGCAGCTAGAGAGATGGTGCAGTGGATAAAATACCAGCCCTGAAGTCAGGAGGACCTGAATTCAGATATGACCTCTAACACTTAACACTTCTTATCTGTGTGACCCCAGACAAGTCACTTAACCCCAACTGCCTCAGTAAAAGAAAAAAAAGTAAATGATAAAATAGATTTCTCTTTACAAAAAAAAGATAAAATAAAAAACAAACAAAAAAAAAGAATTTAGCTGAAAAGACTCTTTAAAGTAAAATGAGGGGAGGAAACAGACAATGAGAGGATTATAGATAGAGCCAGAAGGTCATCTCATCAAGATCTTTTTTTTAAATAAAAGTTTATTGGCAGCTGTTGCTTGGACATCACCTCTATTTCTCAATGTATCCTGCCTCCAACTTCCTGAGCCAAAGAGCCAAGAATTAAAAATTAGAAAATTCCAGTGTAATGCCAGAGAAACTGAGGCAAGATAAAGATTAGAGAGTTTTTAATATTTTATTTGGATTTCTGAGAGGGAGAGATCATGCTGGGGGCCTGGTGCCCCCCAGGGCTGATGTCCAAAGCATCTAGCAGGGAATGGGAGTTCTCAAAGACATATTTATAGCTCTTAGCTCAGGTAGCTAAACAAAGGCAGGGGGGTTGGAGTCTAAACTCTGGTGAGCAGGAATCTCCAGGCAGGGACCATCAATCCGGTTCTGACAGTTAGGGGGTAGGGCCATAAATTCTAACAAACTGGGAGTTAAGGAGGTATCCAGCTTAGAGTCAGGAAGTGTGGACTTAGAGGTATAAACAAGCCAATTAGGTATCTGAGATAGGACATCTGGAGTCTTATCTTCTGGAATGCCAGATCTCCACAGCCCTAATTATCTCAATTCTAATGAGCAGAAAAGGGGGGTTGCAACCAGGGAAACTGAGGCAGGACCATTAGGGAAACTGAGTCAGGACAATAAAAGGGAACTGTGGCACAACACTAGCAAAATTAACCAAGAAATCCAAGCAGGCTAATGTTACCCGCAGTATTTGGTACCCATGCTCTAGCAAAGAGGCAGGGGGAAGCATCTTCTCCCCTCTGAGACCCAGCTTGCTCATTACAATTTCCCAGCATTCAGCACATTCTGTTTCAGTGTTTGCTCCTTTTCCATTATTTTAGTCATTTTGCAGATCATTTCCCTAGTTCTGCTTTTTTTTTTTTTACCAGCAGTCCATGTGAATCTTCTCATATTTCTCTATATTTGTCATATTCCCTGTTCCTTACAATTCACTAATAGGTCATTATATCCAAGTGCCACAATTTGTTTGGCCATTTTCCAACCGATGGGGTGTTGATTTTGTTTCCAGTTCTTTTTTTTTTTTAGTTACAATTAAAAAGCATTGCTATAAATATGTTGATATACAAGCACACCTTCTACTATTGCACCTCACAGGTTTTTAAATACAAATAGAGAGAGAGAGAGAGAGGGGGAGGGGGGGGGGGGGGGGGGGGGGGGGGGGGGGGGGGGGGGGGGGGGGGGGGGGAGGGGAAAGGAAATGAGTGCATTATATCCATGGGCAATGCAAAGGCATGGCACTGGAAGCTGGAAGAAGGTACAAGGCCTAGGGATCAGTTCAGTTTATCAAGTCCCCGCATGCCCATGGGCTGAAGGCAGATCAGGAGGACTTTAAAAAGCCACCAGAAGGTTTTGGTTGGCCCTAAAGGCAAGAGGGAGGTTGGAACTTCCTGAGCAGGGCTGTAACTGTGTTCTCAGAACATTGATTGGGCCACTGTTAGGAGCACAGATTGGAGGGACAGGTTCATTCCTTCAGTATTTGACAGACAACAGCTGCACTCAAGTAAACAACGAGCAGGAATTCAACAGGTAATTATTGTTTACACAAAGAACATTCTTCTTCTGCTTGTGTCTCCTTGGACTAATGAACTCTGGGTATTTGGCACAGAATAGTCACTTCAAAGCTTCGGAACACCTTTGATAGTCAATAGCACTTTTAGAGATCATTAAAACAGAAGAAGGAGAAGTGGGAGCCTCCAACTCTCCAGACCCTTAACCAGGAGTCCTCAAACTTTTTAAATAGGGGTCCAGTTCACTGTCCCTCAGACTGTTGGAGGGCCGGACTATAGTAAAAACAAAAACTTTGTTTTGTGGGCCTTTAAATAAAGAAACTTCATAGCCCTGGGGGAGGGGGATAAACGTCCTTAACTGCCACATCTGGCCCTCGGCCCGTAGTTTGAGGACTCCTGCCTTTAACTGTGACCCTAGAAGTAGAAGCTCCTTCCCCACTGTGATGATGGATCCCCTTGCCTCAATGCACCAAAGGTAAGGGCAGAAGGAATGGGTCTTCATGTTTGGTAGCGGATGGGAGCAGAACCTGAGTTCCTGAGCCATGTGAAGAGCCCATCCCTCCTTCCCCATCATTCCAATCACCCACAGCCATCAAATGCCGGAGTCAGAGCTGCAAGGTACGTCAGAGGCTGGTTACCCTAATCACCCTAGACTGAACAAGTTAGTAAATGGAGGCCCAGTGAAGTGACATGATTGGCCAACATCCCAGCACTGCAAAGGCTTGGAGATGGGAGATGGACCTGTAACATCCGACCTTCATCTTAGAGAATAATTATATAATCAGAGATCTTTAAGAAGGGACCCTGCCTGACCTCTCTGCCATGATAGAAATCACTTCGATGCATTCCTGGCATAATCAGTCACCAAACTGCTGCTTGAAGAGTGGCTGAAGTGAGGGGATGTAATGGAAAAAGTGATGGCACTTAAGTCAGAAAGGAAGGGGTTCAAATTCTTCCTAGCCATGTGAACTCGCTGAGCCTGTTTGAAAACTGTAAAACAGGGGCAACTAGATGGCACGGTGGATAGAGTACCAGTCCTGAAGTCAGGAGGACCTGAGTTTAAATCTGACCTCAGACACTTAACACTTCCTAGCTGTGTGACCCTGGGCAAGTTACAAGAAAGAAAGGAAAGAAAGGAAAGAAAGGAAAGAAAGAAAAGAAAGAAAGAAAGAAAGAAAGAAAGAAAGAAAGAAAGAAAGAAAGAAAGAAAGAAAGAAAGAAAGAAAGAAAGGAAGAAAGGAAGAAAGGAAGGAAGGAAGGAAGGAAGGAAGGAAGGAAGGAAGGAAGGAAAGGAGGGAGGAAAGAAGGAAGGAAGGAAGGAAGGAAGGAAGGAAGAAAGAAAGAAAGAGAAAAGAAACCTGTAAAACAGAGTTTCTACCTGTGACTAGATTGCCAGATTAGGAATCAGGAAGACAAGTTCAGATCCTGCCTTAGAGACTAGTTATATGACTCTAGGCAAATCACTAAGCTGCTTACCTGCCTTAGTTTCTTCACCTATAAAATAGGAAAAATAATTATCTCACAGAACTGTTGTGAGAATCAGATGAGATAATGTCCATTGAGCATTTTGTAAAGCTTAGAATCAAGTCAAATATTATTTATGAGTTGTTATTACTATTGCCTGTTATTGTTCTTATTATTATTGTTCACAAAACAAGATTTTGACATGGAAGAAACAACTTATTCCACTGTGAGAAAATGTATGTTTACCCCAGAATAATATTCCTGACCTTATAACGTTGAGTTTACAGCTCCTAACTAGTGTGTTTTTATTTTCCAGCCCAGTTGTCTCTGCTTCAGTTCCTTCCAGAAAGCTGAGGGGGTTCCCAAAGAGAAATATACACAGGGAGGACCATAATAGAGCTCCTATTGTTTAGAGAGTCTAACACTGAGAACTGCCTTCCAACTTCACAAGGCCGTGCATCTTCTCATCTGCCATCAAAAGAAACTCAGAGAACATTGTACGCAGAAATGGCAACGTCGTCAGATGATCAAAAGTGAATTACTTAGCTCTTCTCAGCATTCCAATAATTCAAGACCATTCTAAACAACTCAAGATGGAAAATGCTCTCTACATTCAGAGGAAGAACTGATGGAGTGTGAATGCATACTGAAACAGACAATTTTCACTTGGGGTTTTTTTAGGGGAGTGTTTTTCCTTTTGTTCTGTTTCTTCTTTTTAACATGACTAATGTGGAAATCTGTTTACATGATTGAACAGATATAACCAATATCAAATTGCTTGCAGTCTTGGAGAGGGGGAAGGGAGGGAAGAGAGGGAGAGAGAAACATTCAGCACTCAAGATTTTTCAAAAAATGAATTGAAAATTGCTTTTACACGTAACTAGAAAAATAAAATACTATAAATAAGTAACTCAGATATTGAGAAATGGTTGGGTGCTCTGTTGTAAGGGATAGGAATAGGATGAATTCCCAGAAAGAAGGCAAAATTTCAGTGAATAAAACAAACTAAAATGGGAATAAGAAAAGATGCTATACCATAACTAAAACAATGTAAATGAAAAGAACAAAGCAAATGAAACTGAATGTGATGTAAGTATAAAGGCTAAACTCGCTCATTCAAGAGAGAAAATGCATCACCTTACTTGCTTTCCAGAGGTCAGGGGGACTATGAGTATGGATCACTGCCTGTGCTTTTAGACATAATTTATGTACTTGTTGGTTTTACTCCACTGCTCTTCCTTTTAATATTTTTGTTAAAAGGCGTAGAAGAGAAAACAAATCCAAAATGAAGGTGTATTAGAACCCAAGAACCCCTCATCTCAAGTAGCTTTACTAATTCAGGCAAAAAAAAAAGCTATCTAATTTTCTCACCCTCTACAAAAAGAAAATATAAACACTAAAAAATATAGAAGCTCAAATTGAGAAGCAGCAGAAGTAATTAGTTTTCTAAATGGATTCAAAGAACTTTCTTGTTTTCATATAAATTTAGACATAAGAAAGAATAGAGTAACTTTTGCCCCTAAACTAATCCAGAATAAAAGAGGATTGAAAGCTTGAGGAATGCAAGTGAGTCTTTGACCTAACTTTAAAAAAACAATAATAGTAACTTTTTATTTTTCAAAATACACGTAAAGATAGTTTTCCATATGTAAAACCTTGTGTTCCCAATTTTTTTTCGCTCCCTCCCTCTCCTTCCCTCTCCCTTAGATAGCAAGTAACCTAATATAGGTTACACATGAACAGTTCTAAACATATTTCCCCACATATCATGCTGTGAAAGAAAAATCAGATAAAAAGGAGCAAGAAAATAAACAAAAAACAATAACAATGAAGGTGCAAGCATTATGTTGTGATCCAGATTAGTCTCCATAATCTACTCTCTGAATGTAAATGGCTCTTTCCATCACAAGTCTATTGGAACTGCCTTGAATTGCCTGGTTGCTGAAAAGAGCCAAGTTGGGCCTAACTTTTTGAGGACTTCTCTAACAGTCCCTGTCACCATCACTGCTTCCCCCTTAACGAGAGTTCCAATAGTTCTAAAGAATCACAGACTTAACATTGATCATGTAATCATTTCTTCTGGCTGTTATCAGTTCTGGCCATAACGGATCACTTCACTTAATGAGTGATGGCTTAAATACGATGGCTCGTGACTAGACTTTGGAGAAGCATCCTGGTTCTTCTGACAGATGGTGAACGCATCCATCATTTCAACAACTTCTCCAGCAATGCAGATGACAATCTGCTCTCTTGAATAATTTCTCTCCTACATTACCCCCACACTGAGGGATTTTCCTCATAACCTCTTGACATTGTAAATGGGCTAAAGATCCCATCATAGCACACGGATTATTCTCCACAAAAAAGTCCTTTAGGCAAATACACATTTGGCATTTTGACAATCGGCTAGCCCATCAGAGATGTCTGGGAAGAGCAATGGCTCTGTAGTCTAAAGGTCCTGGGTTCAAATCCTATCCCTAAAATTTACTATGGGGGACTTTGGATAAGTCATTTAATGTTAATTTCTTCCCCTATAAAATAAGAGGGTTAGACTAGATGGATTTTAAAGTTTATTTAAGCAGTATATCTATGAACCTCAGTGATATACATATATGTACACACATATTATATATATATATATATATATACACACACACATATTTTATATATATACAGAGAGAGAGAGAGAGAGAGAGAGAGAGAGAGAGAGAGAGAGAGAGAGAGAGAAGAAAGAAACTAACTACCTTTGGTAATATAGAGATGTAGTTCTATGTTAGGGAGAAGGTTAAGGTCCTTAAGATCTAAAAACTTTGCCACTTTCAAGAAGTGAAGCAGTGAAGGTGGTCAGAGGGAAGAAATGTGAATGGATCAGGCAATTCCATCACCAATGATAAAGAATGAATTTGGAGCATAAACTCATTTGCTGGTGAGTCCTATGGGAAGGGCAGCACATGGAAATAACCATATTTCTGACCAATAGATTATAAGACTATATTATTGATTAAATTATTAATTTTAGATTTATTATAGATAACAAATAGATTATTATTATAGATTATAGATCTGCCCACGTTATTTCTGGTGGGCAGATAACAGATGAATTTTTTAAAAAAACCTCATGGACTCTCTTTGGCAGACTCCATGAAGTCTGAAAACTTGTTATGTTGGTGAGAGGAAAGGAGGAGGGCAGGCTCCCCCTGGAGTCTCTCTAAGGAACAGATGCCAAACAGATTCCCTTAGCTCAGACAGAGACCCCGTTACCATCAGAGGACTGACCCTGGTTTGTAGCTAATCAGGAGGATTTGGCTACAGAAGGTCCACAATCTGTCCCTCCTTCCCAGAAGCCGCACTCATTGGCCCCTCCTCTCTCTTCTAAAAAGGATTTGAATTCTGGGTTCTTTAAGAATCCCTGGACATGCAGTGTGTTCTCTCCTAACAGACCCTGTCAAGAGCAGGTTGTCATGTCCATCCTATTTATATTAAAATTAGTATTAGCAAGATAATAAAATAAATCTGAGTCCATTAATATTCATTTTAATGTGAAAGGTCCCATCATAGAGGTTTAAAGAGGCTCTACAGCTTGCCATTCTTTCAGGCAGACTTTTTAGCCACTAAATCTAAGAATCATAAATTATAGCATCATAGATTCATGGCTAGAAGGGGACTCAGCAACCAGCAAGTCCAAGCACCTCATTTTGAAAATGAGAAAACTGAGGGCCAGAGGGCTAAAGTGGCAACCCAGGCGGTCAGAAAATAATAAGCACGGGGGGCAGCATTTGAACCCAGATGATCTAATTGCAAATCCACCATTCTTTCCATTGTGTCATGGCACCTCTTAGCCAATTTTGGTCCTGAACTAGAATTCCAATAAGCATTTCCAGGCCTTTGTAATATGTGTGCCAGGTACTATGCAGGGAACCAGGGCTCCAATGACCAAACGACTTAATCCTGGCCCTCCAGGAGCCTACATTCTACTGGAGGAAGCAGAAGACAGAAGGCATCTGCCTTTGGGATATTTCATTAAAAATATTTTCAAGAGGACAGCTAGACAGCGCAGTGGATACAGCACCAACCATGAAATCAGGAGGACCTGAGCTCAAATCTAGCCTCAGACACTTAACATTTCCTGGCTGTCTGACCCTGGGCAAGTCACTTAACACCAATTGCCTCAGCAAAAATATACAAATATATATATATTTTTTCAAGTAATTTTCTAAGCATGAATAACCAGTCAGAAGATATTCGTTCTTCTTATTTGGCAAAATGCAAAAAGGTGAATCAAAATCAAGTGCTGGACAGGACCAGAGATATCATTTAGCCTTTTTTTTTTTTTTACATATAAGAAAACTGAGACTGGGAGATACAATGAGATTCGGGCAAGGGTGAGGCAAGTCAACAATTAAGCACTTACTATGTGTCAGGCACTGTGTTAATAAGTGCTTGGGATACAAAGGTAAAAAATAGTCCCTGCTCTCAAAATGCTCCTAGTCTAAGTGGAGACAACATGCAAACAACTGTGTACAGACAAGATAGATACAGAATAAATCAGAGATAACCTTGAAGAGAGGGGGGACACTAACGTTAAAGGGGTCTAGCAAGTCTTCTTGCAGACGATGGGATTTTAGCTGAGATTTCAAGAAGCAAAGGTAGCTATGAGGAGGTAGCCTGTCCCAGAGGTTTCTCTCGTCTGCTTCTTCCACCATGTATGTTCCTGGAGGGCAGAGATTAAGTTGTTTGGTCATTGAAGCCTCTGTACAGTCCCTGGAACATATATTATAAATGGCCTGGAAATGCTCACTCCAATTCTTGCTCAGTATCAGAACTGACTGAGAGGCCCCATGATACAGTGGGAAAAAATGGTGGATTTAGAATTAGATCATCTGGGTTCAAACGCTGCCTCCAGCGCTTACGTGAGGAGAGAGAGAGCATTCCAGGCATGGGGAACAGCCCATTCTGAGTATGTGTCAGAAGTGACATTTGAACCCCCCCTTGTTGGCCTCCAAAGCCAATGTTCTTTCCACTGTACCAACACTTCTGATTGGCTGAAGAAAAACCCAGCTATAACAAACAAAAACCTAATCTTTGAACCCTTTGGAATGAGTTATAGTGGACACTCCCTAGCTCTTGGAGATAAAAGGAGATCTTGCCTTCAGTTGTGAGTCAAGAAAATTCATGAGAGACACCATCCAGATTTCAAGAAAGAAAAATCTTCTTGTAGCACTAACTTCCTCTGGGGAGGGGAAAGAGAATGTGGGGGGGGGGGCAATTTCATCAAACATGTTTTCTAATAGACTTCTCTGAGTCGGTACACAACCCAATAGAATTATGCAAGGCCTTGGAGAGAGAAAGCACATAATTTTCCATGTGATCAGACTAGACTTGCTGAAAGAGTAGTTAGTTAGTAGCCTTATAATCTATGACACATCAAACATATAATTAGCCCGTAAAAGAACTCTGGGAAAATTAACGAGACTTGAGAAAATCATTTAGTCTGACATCGAAGGCAGGCAACCCAAAGACAAAAGAATTAGTAACAATAAAGGCCTCTATTTACGTGAAATAATCATTTCACTGAGCTCAGTGTCAACTGTGTTCAAGACTATGGTTGGTCCTAATTAACATTTTAATTCTAAGGAGTCAGATAAACAGTGACAATTATGAAATTCTAGAAAACAATCTTTTCTACTTGCATGAAAAGCTTTATATTCCCCAACCCTTTTCTTTACTAATTGGTGAATCTTTCTGCAGGTGATTTTTTTTTTCCACAAAGATCTATGGCTCTACAAATACCTCTTCTTGTCATTCATTTATTTGGAAAGCCACCTTTTTTCCTCCATTATCATTGCTGGAGAATAGTAGTGCAGAAGGAAAGAAGTCTGCATTTGTCCTGGACTCATTCAAGAAAAGGGAGGAGGCCCTTCTTTCCTTCCCAGGCAGATGGGTGGGGATTATGGGAACAGTGCACAAATTATTAGGCTCCGATGCTGTCTTGGTTAGGTTTGTGGAACTGCCTTTTTGACTCTTTCTTTCTTTCTTTTTTGTTTTTTAAATTTTTTTTGCCTTTTTTTTTTAATTATTTGTTTACAAGGAATCAGTCTCAGCCCAAAAGGTAGAACCTATGAGTACACAACCAGAGCAATGTGGAGAGAGCTCTAAACCAGGAGTTAAAATCCTTCTCCTCCCCTATAAAAATAGCACTTCCCTCACAGCGTTGTTATGAGGATAAACTTGTTAATATTTTTAAAGTATATTGTAAACCTTAAAGTACTATAAAAATACTAGCTATTATTTTTATAATTATGATTAATGGGTACAAGTGTAGAGCATTTGTCAAATCTATTGTCACATGTCACCACTGTTTTGCTTGACTGCTTTTGTTTGCTTTAATGGGGCATTCTTTGGAGCAAAAACTCTTTTGAAAGGAAAGAAGAAATAAAGGAAGCAAACAAGCATTTACCAAATGCTGGGTCCTGTGCTAAGTGCTTTATAAATATTATCTCATTTTGGAAAGTGATTGTGTTGTGCCCCCCCAAAAAATACAGCAATAAAATATATTTTTACAAAGAGGGTGGATTACTAGAAAGGCAGAGAGGGATATATTTAGTATTGAAGTTGAAAAAACAAAACAAAAACAATACTTGTCCCCCACTTTGTCTTTTTGCAGAGATGGGGGTCCATGATATATTGCATTCAGTAGTTGGACTTTTTTGATATATTAAGTTTTGCTGATATTTTTCTTCCTTTTCTTTTCTGCTTTAAAACATATTGTTATTTGGGATAACTCTCTGGAAGGGAAAGAGATACTGTGAGAAATTAAGTAAAACAAGAAACAAATGACTATCAAAATATTATTAAAAAACAAAAATTGTCAGGAGACCTTTTTAGGAAGAATCAATGCTGCCTATATGGAGTCTACATGGTCAGACAGACCCTGTGAGTTGATTTGATTTACCTGACTACATTTAGTCATTAGGGATGGGAAGAGAGAGTGTGTAGAGGCAGTAAGCAATGACCATGAAGTTTTTGTAAAAAGAGCGTTAGTCAGTCAACAAACATTTATTAAGTACCTACTATGTGCCAGGCCTTGTGCTAAGCTGCTGGGGATATAAAATCAATAAATCAGCATTTATTAAGTGTTACTATGAGCCAATCACTGTGTTAAGCACTATAAAAATCAGTTCATCAATCAATATTTATTAAGCACCTACTATGTGTTACGTTATAAGGAGAGGCAAAAATCAGCTCCTGCTCTGGAGGAGTTTCCAGTCTAATGGATCAACAATAGAAACTTTTGTAGTTTTTGTAAAAGGAATATTCTGGTGAAACAGCCTCAGCCAAAGGTTAGAGGGAGAACAGAGTGACAGTCTAGGGGTCAGGCAAAACTGGGGTTTGAATGCCACTTCAGGCACTAACTAGCTGTGTGACTCGAGGCAAGTGATTTAATCCTGTTTGCATGAATCTCTTACATTTCTCTGGGCCTCAGTCTCCCCATCTGTAAAATGAGAGAGTGGAAAGATGGCTTTCAGCTCTAGGTCTGGGATCCAGGCTATGAGCAGGAATGAATGTCCATACATGATCTCATCTGGTTCTCACAGCCACCCCAGGAGACAGAGGCTCATAAAAAGAGCTAGAAGGAGCCCCCCCCCAGCACAAGCCAATGTACTTTATATGGTAACACCCCCATAGCCAAGTAGGGAGAGGCCCAAGGACACAATACGTGCCCAACAGTTATCCTAATTTCTACTTAGCCAACTTCTACAGGTCTCAGAAGTCTACTTCCTATGTCCTGCCCAGATGGTCTGTGGTTCCGGCAATTACTTCTAATATACAGGTCAGGGTTTGTAAGGGATGGATGGGTGGCTCAATGGATGGAAAGCTGGGCCTGAAGTAAGGAAGTCCTGAGTTCAAATCCAGTCTCAGATGTCTACTAACTCTGTGACACCAGGCAAGTCACTTAATCCTATTTGCCTTTAATCCACTGGAGCAGGAAATGACTAATGACTCCAGTACCTTCGGCAAGAAAACTTCACGGTCAGTGTCATCCAAGAAGTGTCTGACTCTTCATGAAAGCTTAATTCTAATCCAGGAGAACACAAGTAGGTAGGTCTACACAAGATGGCTTCAGAGGAGCCGGAAGAGAACTTGAGATGGGAAGGCAGTAGAAGCTGCTGCTGGTGGTGGTGGTGGTGGTGGGAGGGAGGGCAGGGAAGGCCTTCAGACAGCGGCTTTTGAGGTGAGTCTTAAAGAAAATCATGGATTCCAAAGGGGAAAGGTGGAAAGAAAGAACATTCGGGCATCCAAGACAAAGGTGTGGAGGGAGATGGAGCATCAGATATGAGAATTGCAAATGAACCAGAAAAATAATTTATGAGAAAATGGGAAAAGGTGTGTTCATTTTCACTATTTAACCCACATGTCTTAAAATACAGTGAAAGATTTTTGCGGAGATTGTGTTGTGCTTCAGTGTCTGTGTTGGGAAAGGCAGGGATCCTGGCCACAAAGGGCTGTCTTTGTTTACAATAGTTAATTGTGGGGGACAGTGTGTGTGTGTGTGTGTGTGTGTGTGTGTGTGTGTATCGGGGGGGGGGGGGGGACTGGAATAATTTAGCTTGGAAAATGGTAGCAGTCAAGTAGCTGCTGAGCTGTGATCTGAAGAGGGCAAAGGAGGGAGCCAGGTAGGACAGGGGAGGGGTGGGGAAGGAAGGGACAATGGGGCCTGAACTCAGAGAAGGGTCCACCCTCAGCCTTTGGCTTCATTTTCTAAGATCTGGGGAAAATAGCTCGTCACAGCTCAGAAAACGATTTTCTTTTCTAAGGCTTGCTGTGGCCATGCCATTAAAAGAACAAAGCCTGGGAAGGTTTGATAAGGCAACAAAAGCCTCTCTGGGCCTCAGTTTCCTTGTCTGTAAAACGAGGAGATTGCCAGGTAGTCTCTGAGGCACACTGCAGCACGAACATTCAATAACTGTGGGATGCTCTGTGAGCACTGCTTAAAACCCATTTCTTTCGGTAGGTTTTTTTTTTTTTAATCCTTTGAGTTATTTGTCTGTTGGCTTCCTCTTCTGTTATCATCCCCACTAGGGTCCAATAGACCAAAACCCTGAGCTTGATTTGAAAAATAGGCTCAGAGCAATTCCGCAGATACTGGTTTTAATGAAACTTGCAAGCACTGGTGGACTTTACTACTGGGAGGAAGTTTGTGTTTGGGAAGCCGGGTTTCTTTGTGTGCAGCAGGGGAGACTTGGGGTACATGGGGGGATGAGATTAGCTGTGGGAGGCATGAAGACCTGAGCTCCAAATGGGTCTTGGGGTTTTGCAGCCCTGGGCCATCTGAATCTGAGTCTTGGTCCCTAAACTTGGCAGGATTATAAAATAGGAGGTGATAACGTATGTAAAGTTCAAAACACAATAGAAAGGCCCAAATCACCTGGCAATTGCCATCCCAACATGATGCTCTTACTTCTGGGAAGTTCCTGGAAGATGATTTAGTCAGAGGCTCTCTATACATACAGCTCCTGCTCAGCACTTCAAGATAACTAGGAATAGGCTATAGAGAGCAAAAGAGCAACAGCAGCTAAAAGAAGGGGAAAGAAAGAAATACTCCTAGAAAAAGAATAGCAAAATGTTTGAGGAAATAAGCTAGGAAGAAGAAGAGGAGAAGGAAGAAAGAGAAGAAAAAGAACAAAGAAGAAAAAGAAATATTATGAAGTAAAAGAAGGCAGAAAGACAGTATGGAAGAGTGGATAGATTCCTACATTAGGAGTTGAGGAGATCTGTGTTCAAATCCCACCCTTGCAACTTATTAGCTGTATGACTTTGGATAAAGCACTTAATCTCAGTGCCTCAGTCCCCTCAGCTGTAAAACGTAGACCTTCCTTCCATCTCTAAAGTTATGATCCAATGCTCTAATTTTTGTTTTACTCAGCAACTCACCCTTTCATGGGCTCAGATGCCCTCAGAAGCAGAAGGCCATTTTCTGCCACTAATACTCTGGGACTTGCTGGGCAACTGTGGGCAGGCAACTCTGCTTCAGCCTTTAATTGTTCCCTTGCAGCTTAGCTAAAGGAGGTATGGGGTGACTCGGTTTGCCCTCTGGGTTCTCCATCTATCTATTCAGTCTCTCCAGGGTAGAAGTCGGGTATTTTTTCTTCAGTATGAATTTTTCTTCGTTCTGTAGAGCTTGAATTTAAAATTCCCTTTCAGTATTTTTTGCTTGCTCTTTCCATGGCAAAGCAGAAAGAGGAAATACAAAACAAATCATTGGTTGACTTTTAGGTGTGTGAGGAAAACTGTGATGTCTTCCTTCCAAACAGAAAAAGACTTATTTGGCAGCTGTTTCTATCACTCATACTAACTTTCCTACCAATTCCAAACTTACAAAGAGAAGATTTCTTTCTTAAAGCAGATTAAAAATACAATTATTGATGCTTTTTGTTACTATATTGTATTCTTTTCCAAACATACTCTTGTTCTATTCCCTCTTCATCAAACTGCTCCTTATAATAATATCAAAAAAGAGAGGAGGGGAAGCTAGGTGGCGCAGTAAATAGAGCACCAGCCCTTAAGTCAGGAAGACCTGAGTTCAAATGTGACTTCAGACATCTAACGGTTCCTGGCTGTGTGACCTTGGGCAAGTCATTTAACCCCAATTGCCTCAGCCAAAAAAGGGGGGGGCAAACAAATCCGTATAATTTAGGATGGAATATAACAATACATGTGATATTTTCCATCTATAGTTCCCCATCTCTGCAATGAGAGTTTTTCCACTCCCAGAAAGCCATTCAAATCACATTCCAAAGGGCAGTGATAACCTATTCCCAAATTCAAGATACTCCTTTAATCATTTACTTTGCTAATCAGCTACCACAGAATCCTATCTCCCTCTTCTTGCCTTTGCAACTCATCTCTCCATGTCACTGTCCCGGTGTTACTTGTAAATTCATTATTAATCAGAGGAAGTAAAAAAAAAATTCTGATGAAACTTCCAACCAAGTTTTTGTTGTTGTTATTTTTTATGACTGTACAAATATACCAGTGTATAAACCAGCTTTTTACTAGAGAAAAAATTTCAGGTGATTTTGTACCAAAAGTCAGCGTCAATTAACAGAAAATGGCCCCTTCTCCAATAATATTCTGTTTAATATTAAAGTGAAGGAGAGAGACAAAAATAAAATAAAAAGTACACCACAGAGAACAAAAGAAAATCTAGAAGGAAGCACAGAAAAGCTGGGTTGCTTTGAAAACGTGTAGGCTTTATTACATAGGGTTTTGTGACATGAAAATTTATGGTTTTTATATTGAATCTTCTCTTATGTTCTGCTATTCTTCTCTCCTACTTTTTTTCATGTTGTATTTGTATTTAAATATAAAATAGAAATAAGAAACCTTAAAAAGTGAAGTGAAATAAAGGTAGAGCCCAAAGGTCAAGAAGTGGGTTTAGTTGGACTAAATCTAGATGAGAGTGGTGTAAATTGAAGTCATCTGTTGTCTATGTCCATCAGTCTATGGAGTCATCTGTAAAGAGCTGACAATTAAGGCCGCCGGAACTGATGGGATCATAAAGAGGGAAGAGAGAACAGAAGAGGCCCCAGAATGGAGCTGCTGAGAATGGCCACATTTGGTGAGCATGATGGGGATGATGAACCAAGGAGTGGCCGGACAGGAGGGGAGAACCAGGAGTGAGTACTGTCACAAAACCCTAGAGAGGAGAGAGTACTTACTTAGGAGGAGAGATCAAGTAGTTTGAAGATGGAGAAAAGACGATGGACCAATGAAGACTTGAACACTGGTAACTCTGGAAGAAGCAGTTCCAGTTGATGATGAGATCAGAACCAGATAGAAGGTCAAGGAGTAAGAGAAGACATGGGGACTATTGAAGAGTTTGGCTTCGAAAGGAACAATCTAGGGGCTAGGGGAGCTTAGTGAAGACTTTTTTTAAGGATAAAGGAGAGAACTCAAGATGTCTTATTGTAAAGCTAGAGTGGATGTCCAATGGCACAAGGAATTACTGTATCGGTAAACAGTCTCAGGTCCAATACAAAAAAAAGATGAAAAAAGGGAAAAAAGAATGACATCAAAGTCCTAAGAGTAGAAGGAGTCCTGACCTTGTGATGAGCAACTGTGTGGCAGTGAACAGTTCATTAAAACTGCGTACCTCAGTTTCTCCATTTGTAATGAAGGGAAAGAGTCTAGATGGACTCAAGATTCCTCATACTTCTAAATCTATCATTCTCATGGATAAAACAGGGAAAATAATAAAAGTACTTATCTACCTCCCAGGGCTAACTTTGGAGAGTGTTTGGTAATGTTTAAGGTCTCAAAAAAGTTATTGTTATTGTAACAATGGGCCTCTAAATCAAATTTTAATACAATGAAACCACTGTGATTTAATGTAACAAAGATTTATTAAGCAACTCCTACAGCAAGTTGTGGCTGAGAGAGAAATACAAAGTTTGATCAGAAGTTTTCAAAGAGCATATTATGTAAAGGGGGAGTGGCGGTGGGGGTGGGGAGGGGAAGGGCAGATATCCAAGTAACTGTTAAATAAGGGGGAATCATGAGGGAGAGGAAGAGAAGAGGAGGGGGAAAAAGAGGAGGAACAAAGACCATACTTTAATAAATCAATAAATATTTTTTTTAAAGTATCTCCTATGTGCCAGATACTGTTCTAAATGCTGGGGATACAAAAAGAGGCAAAAATAGCCATCTTTAAGACTGGCAAAAAAAAAAGTCTAATCCTATGGTTGATAGCGGAGACTCAGGACAATGCCTTTCTCCCTTTCTAATCTGGGTTATCTCACATCAAAGCTGGGTCTAATAAAAATGGGACAAAGGTTTTGTGAATAGTCAGACTCCATTAGTGTTTGTTTATGACTCACAAATGAATCTGGGACCTTTTGCTTCTCATGAACTAGCTCTTAGTTTCAAAGATTAGGTGGTTTTCTGGAAGGAAAGAAGGATTGAAAGAGAAAAGGAGAAGGGGAAGGGGAAAGAGTCCCCAAATAGTCATCGTACTCCATGTAGGTATCTTCTAGACTTTATTTGTTTAATTGTAATGAAATCCTTTGGAGAGAGTGTTCTTTGTTGGATTGCTTTTTTGCTGTTCTTTTCATGTCTTAAAGATTATGGTTCATATTTGCTTCTATCAAAAGCAAGGAAGGCTCTATTCCTTCAGTCTCTAGTACAGCTGACAAAACCCCTTTCCCTTTTATGGATTACAAGGAGTAGCCCATTAGTCAGCAACCAATTTCTGCATATTCAGTCATTTAGGAGGATTTTATTGCCTATGTCTTGAGAGATGAAATAGATTCCTTTAGAATATATCTCCAATGTGGGAAGGATGCCCAAGTCATTCATGGTGGTTTCTTACCAAAACACACAAAGAAAATCTAGAGCAGTAAAAAAGAGAGAAACTCCAGCTAAAATCTAAAAAAAAAAAAAAGAAAAAAAAAAGACAAATTGGCTTAAAAAAAAAAACCCCACCACCCCAAAACTTTCCCCCTTCCCTTTTCCCAAGTCTACTAAATAATCATGGATCTAGAAATCTAAATGAGAGAAATAATTATTAAAGAACTAATTGTTATATGGGAAAAACACAATAAGAAAAACCTTCTGAAACCTTAACAGACCAAACCAACATCTGAAAGATATGGCTCCTTAATCTTGTTCAGCCCCCACCCAGGTAGGAAGGCCCACAATAATCTACTCAGGTTTGGGGGATAAATTCTTTGATTAGATTGCCCAAGGCTGGAGGTGATTTGGAATTAAATGATGGAGATAAAAGTCTGCCTCAGTCCCTTATTAGAAAAAGTCCTTTTCTCATCATACTCTTTATTTTCTCTCCTTACTTTCCAACCAATCGGAATAGATTTCCACTCTCAGGAAACATCCACTCTTCCAAGGGTATATAAGAGTTGAATGGTTTCCTTGAGGGGTCTTGGCATTCAAAAGTGTCACTGACCCCTTTTGTTAATAGTATGCTAGCATTATTAATAAAATAATTCATTACCCAGAAACTATGGCTCTTCAACTCTTTTATATGAACATAGAGGCCATCTAATTCATTTTACCAAAGAGAAAACAGATCTAGAGAGGTTATGTAATTAGTAATTAGTTACTAAAAGAGGCAGGATTCAACTGAGGTCCTTTGGCTACAAATCTAGTACTTTTGGGATCCTAAATCTGGAACTGCTTAAGACAAGTGAGATTCTCTATTCAAGTAGCATTATCTTACAAATGAAGAAACTGAGATCTGGGGTGGAAGGGGGGAGTGAGGAGGAAAGAGGGTAAGGATCTTACTCCAAAGGGCAACTCAGTGCTGCTGCAGTGGAGAGAACACCAGGTCTAGAGTCAGGAAGATCTGAGTTCAACTTTGACCTTAGACATTTACTAGCTGTGTGATCCTAAGCAAGTCATCATCTGTATTTGTCTCAGTTTCCTCATTTGTAAAATGGGAATAATAATAGCACCTACCTCCAGGCTTTGTCTGAGGATCTGATGAGATCTAGCATAATGTCTATAGATATAGATATTAGCTTCATCAGCTACTACTTTCTACTACTATTATTAAACACAGTCAGATATAATTTCATTAATGTTTCTGTTTAATTTTTGATGACTATGATATAAAGATAAAAAAACTATTTATAAAGTTAAAGAAATATCTGAGATCTTGAAAAGGAAAGGAAAAAATACTATTTTTTTTAACTGAGACAAAATCATAATTCGTTTCAGTTCTGAGAGGATAACTCCATAATTCACAACTCATTAAGTCTTAATTTGTCATTTAAACTGGGTTTGAAAGAGCTCTTGTTTTATCTGATATTCAGCAGAATGGAAAAATATGAAGAGAAAACTACTTCAGCCCTGCCTGCCCATGTGGAAAGAGCCCTGGGCTAAAAGTTGAGAGAAATGGGTTTCAAGTTCCAGTTTTGCTGAGTGACTTTGGTGAAGTACTTTCACTTTTCTGGGATTGAGTTTCCTCTCCTGAGAAACATAAACAAAAGCCCTCCAAGGTGACTTTCAGCTGTGGTGAATGTGATTTTAACAAGTTTGATTTGCTTGGATTTCCAGATTCTTAGGAGTTTATTTCAGTAAAAAGTATCTTGGATCCTGTTTTTAGTAAAGACTGTTTTGCTCAGACAGGTAAGACCAAAAGAGAAATCATTCCCATTTCTCTTTCCAAAACCATAAAGGCCCAGAGTCAATAAATGGATGCTGTAAAAGATATCACTCCACCAGCCAATTAAGCAACACAAACAAGTGTTTATGTGCAAGGGAGAAGGTCAAGACTATGTGAGATGGAGGACCCCTATGACTTATCACATGAACTACAGAACCCACCACTGTCACCTACTAACGGCTTAAAGACCTGTGGGCTCCATAAATATTCCCTTGAGATTTTAAGGTCTTTCCATTTGGCTAGAAACTAGCCTTCTTTTTCTAGATTGTCTCCACTAATTCAAGGGAAGGCTTATGAAAATAGGGCTGATAGAAATTCCATTTGAATCCTCAGAAAGCACTTAGGACATGTTTTTTCATCCTATTCATTCTTCCAACTCTTAATATCCTCCTTTTCTAACTGCTTTGAATTTATATTTTATAATAGACATAATTGTATTTGTACTTGGTCTCTCCCATCACTCATCCCCTTTAAAATATTAAATTAAGAACAAATTCTTGCCTGACACAGAGTAGACTCTTAAAGACTGCTGATTGACTGATATGGCGGCATATCTGGGTGATATTTTGGGTTTGGTTCCAGACCATTAAAATAAAATGAATATTGGAATAAAGCGCATCGTGTGAATTTTTTTTTTTTTTTTTGCTCCTCGGTGCATATAAAAGTTATGTTTACACTATCTTGTAATCTATTAAGTGTTCAGTAATATTGTGTTTTAAAAAGTGTTGTGATATGGGAGCCACCTGCCAGTGGCTGCTGGAGGTCTAACTCAGACCATGTGAGAGGATAATGATGATGATACAAGGAGACCGAGAGGCAGTTGCTGTTCTCTAACCTCTCTTCTTCCCTCTTGCCTCCAATTTATTTCATTTCCCATCCACAAGGAGCATCTGCGTCAGCAAAGGCTGCTTTGCAACTCCTTCAGATGTTATGATCCACAGCTGTGGAGGCTATTGGAGAATTGACCTGCCCCTTCACTTAGCCATGGTCGGGAACAAAAAAACCAATGTATATGTCTTAATTAAAAATACTTTATTGCTAAAAAAAATTGCTAAACATCACTCGGAGCCTTTCTTGAATTATAATCTCTTTGCTGATGGAAGGGCTTGCCTTGATGTTGATGGCTGCTGACTACTCAGGATGGGGGTGGCTGAAAGTTGAGGTGACTTGCAACAGTAAGACAATAGTGAAGTTTGCCATATCAATTGATTCTCCCATTCACTTCCACTGTAGGATTATTAACTAAGCCTAATTTCAAAATTGTTGTGTCTCAGAGAACAGAGATGGCCCAAAGATAGACAGAGAGACAGGAATGGCTGGGCAGTCTTACATGGGCATGGTTTATGGTGCCCCCAAACAATTATAATAATATCAAAGATCCTTGATCACAGATCACCATAACGGATATAATAATGAAAAAGTTTAAATATTGCAAGGGTCACCGAGGTGACAGAGAGACGCAATGTCAGAGCATGCTGTTGGGAAAATGGTCCTTGACACAAGATGCCACAAATTTTCAATTAAAAAAAATCAAACACCCAACTTCCTACAGGAGGTCTACATGTACAGCAGACGTTGGTATCTTCCTTTACATCCATGGTAGCTCCATTGATATGCTCTTCACTCCTGTGAAATCCCAGTAGGTCTGTGCCAGAGTAGATGGTTAGTCATCACTCTGTGACTGTGACTGTGCTGATCCAAATTTAGCTCGGCTGGTCTTGAATAAAAGATCTCACCAGTTGCTCTGGGGCTCCTGAAGTCAGGAGAAGCTAAGTTTAAATCCTGTCTCAGACACTTACTAACTGTGTGACTACTTTGCAAGTCATTCAACCTTAGTTTCCTTATCTCCAAAGTGGATACAATAATAGCACCTGCCTCCCTAGATTGGTCTGAGAATCTGATGAAATATTTGTAAAATGTCTAGCAAACCTTAAAACAGCACAAAAATATTAAAATGGCCTGAGGTACAAGAAATGTGGAGAAGGAGAAAACTACAGGAAAGTACAATGGCCTTCAATACCAAGTACCTTTTGGACTTCCCTGGACCAATGGGTTCAAATTCACCTTAATCCAACAGTCAAATGACAAGGGAGTAGAAACACTCATGAAAATAAAACAGGTCAATCCATCCTAACCACCTGCTCTGCTCATTTGACAAATAAGGGTACAGGATTCTGATTTTACAATGACTTCAGAGAATGTATTTTGTCCTTATGGGAAGAGCGCTACATTTGGACTCATGATATGACTTGATTTTCAGCTCTGCTACTTAGGTTTCATTTGTGTGACTTTTGTGTCATAATATTTTGGAGGTAGCCTGTTTCTCAGCGTTAAGGCCCAGCAAGTAGGCTGTGTCCTGAGCTTAGCATAACAACAATCCTTTGTGCTCAGGATGACCTCACCCTCTGGCAGTGTATGGCTAGGACCGGAACTAAATGTTCACTGAGGGATTTAGCTCCCCCTATTTCCCAGGGCCATCCATCACATATTCACAATTCCTGTTCCCCGTTACTGACAGGGACTCCATTCCTGTTCCCATCACAGAATTCTGGTTCTGTGCCTCCTAGGGTGGGAACAACCCCTAAGACTTGAGACAATACTCTTCCCCCAGTTCCAGTGGGAATAATAACTCAAGACCCAAAACAAGTGAGAGACTGGTTCTGGTCCAGTTGACATTGGGTAAGGAGAGGAACGAGATGGCCTCCAAATCTCCCTCTAACTCTAAGCTCTCGAGGGCCACTTTTCTCATATGAAAAATGATAGTGTTGGATTGTATGATTTCAAAGACAATCCAAAGGATTCTAGATTTGTATATAGAGAATTTAAGGATCTGTAGCTCTGCTCACTCCTAGACTTTCTATACCTGAATGAGGAATGTTAGCTACAAGGTTTCTTGGTCTAGTGGATTGAGCATTAGACTTGGAGTAAAAAAACAAACAAACAAACCCGAGTTCAAGTTCTGATACAGAACTAGCTGTAGGATCCTTATGTAGCAAGTCATTTCACTTCTTGTAAATAAAATGAAAGGATTGGATTTCATAAACCTTAAGATTGTCTCTGATTCCATGCCTAGGATCACACAGTTAGTGTCAGTGAAATCTGAATCCAGTTCTTCCCCAGGCCAAGCTCAGCACTCCATTCCCCAAACCTGGCCACCCCCACAGCTTAGCCAAACAATGATCTTTCCCAAATCATGAGATTTTTCATGTCCCTCCCACACAATGATGAAGCAGCTGATTCATCCACTCACTCAACATCCTGGAAACATCCCTGGAAAGCACCACGCTGGCTTGTGGGTGACTGGCAAGAAAGGCTAAGACTAAAAACTCTCAGCGCCAGTGGTGCATTATTCAAGAAGAGTTTAATTCCATTTTTACTTCTCAGCAGCTTGGTTTCTGCTAGACCCTGCCCAAAACAAATTACAAGCGAGATCAATACAAAGTAATCTCAGGGTGCCAAGAGCATTAACAACTAAGAGAAAGCAGGAAAGGCCTCTCTTATGAGGTGGTGCTTGAACAGATTGGGCTTCTGGGAGGCAGAGGTAAGAAAGAAGAATATTTCAAGCCCCGAGGAAATGCAAATTATCATTTGAGCCTTGAAGGATGGATAGGATTTGGTACAGCCCAGGTTATCATTTGAACTTTGAAGGATGGATAGGATTTGCTATAGCAGCCTTGGAAAACTCAAGGAAATTGGGCTCCAGTTCTCATCCCAATATTGACTAGATGCTTGTTGCTAAGAAATCTTGACTTTTCCAGAAATTAGCTCCCATGTTTGCCAAATCAATGGGTTTGATCAGGTGATGTCTAAGGATCCTGCCAGCTCTATGCAGGATTCTATGATTTCAATAGGCAGATATTGAAGGGAAGTCAAACTTATTAGGAATGTTGTGAACAGAGGCACATTTCAGGAAGTATGTTCAGGAGCAGAAAGGCACACTGGGAGAACCAATTTGCCTGGGAAGATTGGCAGTGTCACTGAATTTAAGGCTGATTTGGTGAACAACAAGGAACCGTTGTAGATTTTTTGAGCAGGAAAGGATACGATCAAAATTGTATATTAGGAAGATTAACTTTCCAGGCTAATCACACACTACTCCCTCCCTCTCCACACTCAGAGGTTCTGCCATACTAACCTTCTTGCCATTCCTCTATGGCATTCTATGTCTTCTCTCTGTAACTCTGTATTGTTTATCCTCCATGTCTTACTCACTCTTTCTTGTCCCCAAGATTCAGCCCAAGAGCTTCCTTCTGCACAAGGTCTCTCTTAGTTCCCTTCCCCATTGAGGCTGCCTCATAGATGCTTTGTAATTTTAGAATACTTGATGTATTAGAATGTAAACATATTGAAGGCAGGGATTGTTTCATTTTTGTCTTTATATCTCTAATACCTACCAGAGGGCCTGGTACTTTTTTTAATTAAAAAAAGAGGGCCTTTTTAAAAATAGTGGACATTTATTAAATCAAATTGATCGATGAGTGAGACCCAAAACAGAGTAAGTCAGACATCCCAAGCTCATACTCAGTGGATCGGTAAAAGCCAGCCAACCAGCCAGCCACATATACACACAGAGTGAAGTTTTAATGTAAGGTGGGAAAGAATTCAGAATGCTTGTGTCATAGGGTCTCCATTTTCTCAAGAAAGCTGAGTGAGGTCATCTTCTGAGAGGCACAAAATGAGACAGGCTGAGGAGCTTGAGGAGAAAGGAAAGGAAAAGGTCAGGAAGATGCACAGTAAGAAATATGATGAATTGTGAATGAGTCAAACTGATGTGTATTTATTCCCAGGTACATATTATTTCCAGGTACAGAAAGTGCTGAAGATACAAATACAAGCAAAAAAAATAGACAGTCCCAGCCACCAGAGAGTTACAATCTTGTGCGTAAAGATAACAGGGAGAAAAGGCTTACTGGGCAGTATTGAGGGCCCAACTGAGATTATATAGCATGAATTTACCATAGATTTAATTAGCGAATTTCTCCAAGTGTCCAGCAACCCGAGAGCAGAGAAAACAGATAGTTCCTTAAGGTTTCTGAGAGATGATAAACCAATTAAAGGATTCTAGGGTAACTTGTGAGATCATCATCGAAATGGATGATTATGGTAGGTCAAGCTGGGTAGGGAGTCAACTAAAGCCAGAAGAGGCTGATGGCTCAAGAGAACAGACTTGATACTCAGACCAAAGAACTGATGGTCACTAAAAAGGGGCAAGAGTGGTGGATGAGTAGGGCAAATGGAAGTGGTGAGATTACTGTAAGAGAGGAGAATGTCACTTCAACATCATGGAGACAGGGGAGGGTCAAGAAAGGGATGGTCCTAAGGGTTATCCTGTTGTAGATGGGTAGCTATACTTGGTAGAAGAGGGGAGTAGCACCAAATTTGAAGAGGACTATGCATCAGATGCTGAAATCTGTGAAGAAGTGAGCTTGATCTTTAGCTTGGTAGACAACAGTAATTAAAATGGGGGAGAGGAAGGCACGAGACCATGCTGGACTCTCTCTCCGAAATGGAGAGGTTATTGAGGGAGAGTGGAGGTGTGAGCAGGAGAGAATAAAGAGAGACTTCTACACAGCACCATGAGGTTGGCAAAATGCTTTCCAGGGGATCCTCCCAAGAACCCTCTGAGAACAAGTGTTCCACATAGTGTTGTTACCATCCCTTGTAGCTACATGGAGAAAGCAAAGCTTGGAGAGGTTACATCAGTGACTTGTTACCATAAAACGAGGAAGTATAAAGGAACCCAGGGATTTCCTGCCTACAAGGACAGGATTCTTTCCATCACTTTTCCAGAGATCAAAGTTATATATACGCTCCCATCAAACAAACTCAGACACCCAGACAGCTCCTATATACATATATATACACACACAAAATATATATGCACTGCACCATATACATACATATCATAATTTCACATACACCACACATGTACATACTATACAAAATGAGTTCACTGGCAGAAGGAACTCACAGTGCCATGTTAGACCAGCTATTGCTCTTCAACTCACAATACTAGAAAGTCCCCTGGGACATCAAATGACAACTTGACCATGGTACCAAGAGGAGGTATCAAAAGGCAGGATTTTAAATCTCAGTCAAGTAACTCAAGGTCAAGATCATGTGAGGTAACTTATGTCCAGTGCTTTCAACCATAAATAAGCTATGTTAAGTGATTTTTTTTTTTGTCCATGTCACAGTCATGTGTCCCCAGAGGTATGCTAATAAATGACCAGACAAATACATATATGACACACTTTTAACTTTAAACCACATCATTATTATTTTCTCAAATACTTTCTTAAGTTTGGATAATCAACAAAACCAAAACTCAAGCCTTGCTTTGTGTAAATGCTCACACTGAAAAATTGAACAATTTGCTAGTAACATGTATATCTTTAAGTGTTCTGTAAAAGTCACCTCTGATTTATCGTGGATTGATCTTGTATGTACATAGTTGTTTGCAAAGTTTGAGCTTCTTGAGGGACCTTCTTTGTCTCTCTAATGCCTGGCATAGTGCCCCCCTCCCCCCCCCACGTAGTAGGTGCTTTATAAATACTTGCTGACTTGGCTTGTTTTGATTTATAATTCACACGCCCATGATGTATCATTCACATAACTCATGCACACAAGTTTTTACCATACCCCAATCTACTCTAATATGAAAGGATTTGAAATATGATGGCTCGGCCTTGGACCTTATCCAGGAGATTTTATGGTCAGATGTAACAAAAGAAGAAAAGTAATAACATCATGATACTTAAAAAAAAAAAAAAAGTCCCGCTGAATGAGCCAAAAACAGCATTAGAACAAGGCCGCAGGGTATTTCTTTTCTTTTTAATTTCTAAAGAGTTTCTCTAAATTAGCATTAAAGTTTATATTTATAAGTTCAATGTATTTATATTACATTATAAAGTTTGCAGATTCCAGGGGGGGCCCGGGCAGCAGCTGCCTCAGGCCATCAGCCACTGCCAGGCTGGTACCCCAAAGCTTTTGGACAGGGGGTCCGGCCTGTCCAGACTCTGATATACAGCTGGATGGTTAGTGCTCTGAGTCAGCTTGTTAGCACATATATGTCAGACGGCCTCCGGAGACGGACAATGGATTTGGCTCAGAATTGAATAGGAGGAAGGGAGGGGGCTGGGTTGCCTTTGGGAATCAGAATGGTGTTTTCAACCACTGAAAGAGGCCAATGTTTGGTGCAAAACTCACTTTGGAAAACCACAAACATCCTCTTAACTTAGGACCTCATCATTCAACTGAAGCTGTTCTGTGGAGAGCGACTATAATCTCTTCATGGCCAAATTCAACACATCTTGCTCCAGTTTTGGACATCCTGGACCTCTCTACCATGTTTCATACTATTAATCACCATCACCTCCTGGAGATTCTTTGCTCCCTAGTTTTGCTTGCCAAGGTTTTCTCCAGATCATCCCTTTTTTATTGCCCTTTCGTCAATGTCATACTCACATTATGGGTGTTCCCAGGACTATGCTGATAAAAGTCAGGTAAGAAGGGATGCGTAACGTATTTTAAGTTTAAACTACATTATTCACATTTTGTCTATCACTTAAGTTTGGACAATCAACAAAATAAAAACTCAAGTCACAATGTGGGTAAATGCGTACACTGAACATCTGACGGTTGGTTTTTGTGAGCTGTTTTGAACTGGCTTCAGAGGCCATTGCCCATCATCTTGACCTAGGTCTTGCCAATGGGATCCTGATGACTCTGGGGGAAAGAGTATGGCAGATCTGCCTCATATAAATATAATTCATTTGCAAGTCAAGCCATCACCATTCTGATGGATCAGTGACATCAGATCCACTATAAGAATGAAGGAAAAAGAACAATAACAACAATAAAAAGCCCACCTGAGGGTGTCAAAAGATAGTTTGCCACATTTACTCTCACAAAATCTTGTGCTCCTTCTCTTTCCTCCACCCCCTCTCCTGGACATCAAGTAATCCAGTATAGATTAAACCTGTGCAATTCTTCTACACAGATTTCCACATTTATCATGCTGCATGAGACAAATCAGATCAAAAGGAGGAAAAGCGAGAAAGCAAAAAACCCAAGCAAACAAATAACAAAAAGGTGAAAATACCATGCTGTGGTCCGCATTCAGTTCCCATAGTTCTCTCTCTGGATGAGGATGGCTCTTTCCAACACAAGTTTATTGGAATTGCCTTGAATCACCTCATTGTTGAAAAGAGCCACATCCATCACAGTTGATCATCACATAATCTTGTTGCCGTGTTATGTAGATGATTCTTAAATCTACTCGACATCCAGCTTAACTTCTCTACTGAGCTAGTCACTTTAAATCAACTGCCTCTTCGACTTCTCAAACTGGATGTCTAGAAGGCACCTCAAATTCAAGAGGTCAAAAACCAAAGTACTTCCTGTCTCCCTGGACTCTCCTGTCCCCCATTCCAAAATTCTCTAGACCTCTCAAAGGTACCATCTTCTTCCCAGTTCTCAAGGCTCCCAATCTTGGTATACCCTCAACTTTTTATTCTCCCTCCCCCCAGAAATCCAATCCATTGCCAAATCTTGTTGTTTCTAGGATTATAACATCTCTCGTGTGCACTCTCTACTCCAACAAGTCACCAGACTAATGCCTTCTCGCTGATTTCCTTGCCTCTAGCCTCTCCTCACTCCATTTATCCACCATTTGACATCAAGGTGATTTTTCTAATACACAGGTCGGGCCATATTCCATCGATTCCTTATTTTACCCAAGATCAAATATCAAATCCTCCATTTGTCATGTAAGGTACTTACTACCTTCTGGTCTTCCCACACTCTCTGACCCAGCTACCCTGGCCTCCTTGCTCCATCTCGATCTCCCCGCTCCATGATTTTGTCCTGGCTGTCTCCAATGCTTGGGATTCTCTCTCTCGTCAGCTCTGTCTTTTAGATTCACAGGCTCCCTTCAAGATTCAAATCGAATCCCACCTGTTGTCTGAGCGCCCCCAGCAGCTCATGCCTTTCTCTCTGACATCCCCTTCAATTTAGTCTCCATCTTGTATTTTCATTATTTTTGTGTTCTTTCTCCCTTTAGAAATATGAGCTCCTTGAGGACACAAACTGGTTTTTGTTTTTCTTTTGATTCCCAGACTTCTGTCCCATATGTGGCATACAGAAAGTGCTTAATAAATGCATGATGATTGAAGTGGAATGGCTGCCATTTCCAGCTATGATAAGAACTGTTGTAAAGTGTATTATCTAGGAAGCAGGAACAGAAAGGATTTTTTTTTTGCTTGTCCAGGGTCACACAGCTAGAAAGAGTTAAGTGCCTGAGACCAGATTTGAACTCAGGTCCTCCTGACTTCAGGGTTGGTGCTTAATCCACTGCACCACCTAGCTGCCCCCCTCTCACAATTAACTCTTGGCTGGATACGAATGGGAGGATAAACAGATACAGGGCAGCATAGTTGGATTCCTTTATTTAAAAGGAAACAAAAATACACTCACTGAAGCTCAGCGGAACCCTCCCCTCCTCCACCTTGGGTGTCCCCTACACCATACTTTGGTAGAAAGCATACTTTCTCAAAAGGAGACTTGTCGTAGTCATGGAAATGAACAGAGCCACCAAGTGGCAGAAAGAGATCATTTAGTACAATCTCATTTTACAGAAGAAACTGGGAACCAGAGAGATGAGGTCGCCCAGGAGGATGAGTCAAGATTTGAACCTGGGCCCTCTGCCTCTGAATCTGGGGCTCTTTCCATACTACTATGCCTCTGTGCAAGGACCATAACCCTGAGTTCTACATAGATAACGTATAGACAAAAGCACTACAGGAAGTGGGAAGGGAAGGGAAAGAAAGGGAACAAGCCTACTACGTGCTCAGTATTATATTTAGAAATATTGTCTTATTTAATCCTCACAATAATCCTGTGAGGTAAATTATCCCCATCTTAAAGTTGAAGAAATTGAGGCAGACAGAGGTTAAGTGACTTGCCCAAATTCACAAAGCTAGTAAATATTTGAGGTCAGGTTTGAACTCAGGACTTTCTGCCTCCAAGCCTGATGCACTTATTTACTGTGCTAACTGATCACATGATTAGGCAGTGGAGCAGTTTGAGGCATTTTGGGATCAGGTTTTGGGTTTGCTATTCCTTCTCCTGGGTTCTCTCAGTTTCTGAATGCTACGAGTAGAAGAAGATGTCCGAATCTGGGGCAGAGTGGTGCTGGTGGAGGGGAAGGGGAGGAAATGGGAGATCAACCCATGACGACGGTTTTTAGGAGAGCACCCAGTAAGGCACCACGCTGAGGCTCCAAGTGATGGGAAGTCATGGGAAAGTTTTGGGATTGCACTTGCTAAATGGTATTCAGTGGAGCATACGTTGAACTTTCAGAAATCTTCACCAAGCGTGAGAACAAATGTCTGAGAAGGGTTTGTGCTGAGTTGAACTCCTTGCTGCTCTCATAAAGCATCCCACAACCTTATTTTAGGCAGTTAAAAAAGACAAGCTCTGGGGCAGCTAGATGGTGCAGTGGATAGAGTAGCAGCCCTGAAGTCAAGGAAGATCCAGGTTCAAATCTGACCTCAGACACTTAACACTTCCTGGCTGGGTGACCCCAGTTGCCTCAGGCAAAAAAACGAATAAATAAACAAATAATAAAAAATTAAAAAGACGAGCTCTCCCAATGGCATGCTAAAACATAAGATAAAGTATTATTCAATACCACAAGCTTTAATTAGTTACTGCCAGGTTAATTATGGAGAAAGACAACATGGTTTAGTGTTTTCTGAGCTGGCCCTGGAGCCAGTTAAGACCTGGGTTCAAGTGAAGCCTCTGAAACGCTCAGGTTGTATGATCCTAGGCAAGTCACTCAATTGCTCAGTCTTCAAGGCAATTCTTTAAGATTAGAAGTTGCAGGAAAATGCCCAATTACATTGGTGAAGGGAATTTCCTCACCTTGGGATTTCTCTGGACTTTTGACATCACAGGTCTAGAACCTAGATATGGCAACTTGAGACAAGCAGTGTGTGTGTGTGTGTGTGTGTGTGTGTGTGTGTGAAGACAGAGGGACAGAGAGACAGAGAAACAGAGGCATAGAGATAGACACAAACACAGAGACAAAAAGAGAGAGAGAAAAGGAAGGAAAGAAAGAGAATGAAAGACAGAGACACAGAGAAACAATAGAGAGACATAGAGACACAGAAAGAGACAGAGAAAAGGAGAGACAGACCGACAGAGAAAGAGACTGTATAGTCTCTTGCCCAAGGTTTTGAGAAGTTGAGTAATGGATCCATAGTAATACTACTACCAGTTAAACAGTAATATCTGGGTTGGAGGCCCCAGCTCCCAGCCCAAGACTCTCTTCGCTATCCCATGCTGCCTCTCCCAATGAAAAACTTTTGGCAAAACTGAGACCATTTCAAAAATGGTCCTTCAGTCTTCCCTGAAGCTTGCTCTCATGATCCATGATCCAGAGGTAAGGCCTAAAAGGGGAAATGTAGAGGAAGGAGCAGAAGAGGCGCTGTGGTACAGTGGTAAGGACTTTGGTTTCTGAACCAGAAGATCTGGGTTCCAATTCTGCCTCTGTTCTGCCTCCCCAGATAATTCTGGGCCAGTCACTGGGCCTCTGTTTCCAAACCTGTAAAATGAAGGAGAGGAACTGGCTGGCCTCCAAATCTCCCTCCAACTCTAGCTCTCTGATCCCCGGACTACAGGACATCCTAAATCCCTTCCAGCACTAAACCAATAATCGCTTCCTCTCATTCTCCCCGGCTGCTTTCTCATAACAACATAACAACCACCACCATATTGAACAACTTCTCTCTGGGACTCCAATCTTAGTCAGAAGTTCAGCTTGGGAACAGACTTATTCCACTTGCAATAAAGCCACTGTCAACAAGCATCGAAGCCCAGGCCCTGCTGATGGATGCCCGAATTTCTAAATATCAAAATTTCAAGTGTCCCTGGATTGCACAAATGTCATCACCAGGGATACAACAGTAAATAAAAAGCTGTCCCTTCACCGGCAGGCAAGGCTTGGAGAAGAGATTGGCTCTGTGAAGGATGAGAGAGAGAGACAGAGACACACAGAGACACAGAGAGACAGAGAGATAGGGAAAGGAGGGGAGGAGGTAGAGAGAGACAGAGAAAAGCAGAGGGGGAGGGAAGGAGGGAAAGAGACAGACTGACAGATAGACAGAGGAGGGAGGGGGAGAGAGAGACAGAAAGAGACACAGAGAGGCAGAGGAGAGAAGTGGGGGAGGGGGGAGAAGGGGGGCTGTGCGATTTCCCCAGTGCAAGTGGGAGTATTTGGCTTTGATGGAAAGATTCCATGTCTTCAAGTCACAAAGAGGCGAATGACAGTGGTAAACTCACCAGCCATAATTAAAACAGTTTTTATGTTCTGTTAATTTAATAGGCGCTTTCTCCAGGGAGTCCGGGCAATAGCTTGTGCAAGCAGCGGCCCCGGCGAAAGGTGCCCCCCCCCCCCTCCCCGAAGGCTCCGATGTTTTCTGGGAAATGCAGTTACTATCCTGGCCCCCGGTGTCAGAAGTGCACGCACCCAATTTCCACTAGCCCCGGGCCCTGGAGGCTGAAAATTATACCTGCAAGGCAAGCATTTTCTGCCGCTTCCTTGCAGCTGTCACACAGCAGCTCATTTCAACTCTGCCCCTCGGTTGCATGGGAGGGCAGCATTAATGATTTTAAATGGCAACTGGTGCTCTGGCTCCAAAACAGCGCTGGATGGGAGCGCTAGCCCTCCAACGAGGAAAGGCAGCGGCCGGCCAGCCGTCCTTCTCTCCCGAGCAAAAAGGACGTGGGACATGTACCGGCCTGTCCAGGATTCCTGCTCCAGATGCTCCCAGAAGCAGCCCTCTCCTGCTCTCCCTCCTCCTCCTTCCTTCCCATACTCCTCCCCCTCGTCTGGGTTTCCTGAATTCAAGGCAGTCGCCTCCGGGAAGGACTGGAGATGGCCCCGTTATCAGCCCGGAGGCAGGCAGCCCGACTCACAGAAAGGCAGACGTTGCCCTCTCCCAGCGGCGGGCAGGGCAGTTTCTCCCGAACAATAGCGTCCATCTCGGGAAAGCCCCAAGTCCCCGCGGCCGCCAGGAACGGGCCGACCCGGAGCACGCAGGATAAGGGCGAGGTGCCTTCCTGCTGCTCGGGGCACCCGCCCCCTCGGCAGCCCGAGCCCGAGCCGCCACCACCCAGCAGCTCCATCTCGGAGACTCCCCACAGGGTCTAGGTGTCGAGCATCGCCCCGGTGACTCAGCCCCCCTCCCTCCCCCCAGAACATCGGCGCTCTCGTCGGCAAAAGTCCAAACCAGGGGAATGAGTCGCCCCGTTCCCTGAATCCCAGACTTTGCCCGGCCCTCCCTCCCTCCCTGCCTCTCCTCCCCTGGTCCCCACCCCAAAGGCCAGACAGCTCAGTCTCGGGAGTGTGAGCGGAGGCTGCGAGGGGATGGGGGAGGGCAGCAGAATGAATGGGCCGAGCTCGCCCATCACCCGGCAACTTACCGAGGTGGAGTTTGGCTTCGCGTGGCCCTGGTTGCGCCCCTCCTGCTCCTGGAACTGTAAGCCGGCCAGATGCCTTTCCAAAGCCTCCCAGTCCATGGTGGGGAGCTGGGGCTCCTCCTTGACACAAGTCCCACCGTCCAAGGGGTGCAGCGGGAGGAGCCCCGCGGGCCCGGGGCCCCCCGGCCTCCCCCCCGCAGGCCGACCTTTCTGCAGGGGGGCGGGGTGGCCTCCCCGGTGTCCGGCCGCCACCACGTTGCCGTTGTGCCTGAGGTCCGGAGGGGGCTGAAGGTTGCCGTTGGGGATCGGGGGCGGCATGACGGTGCCCCGGGCGCCGGTGCCGGTGCCGCCGCAGCCGCCGGTGCTCTTGCTGGAGGTGGGGGGCTTCACCCCCCTCAGCTCCTTGGCGTGACCCCTCCCGTTGGCCGGCTTTTCATAGCGCTGGTGGCCGGCGGTGTGCCCGTAGTCCCGGTAGCCCCGGTTGTTGTCCTCTTCTTCCTCCTCCTCTTCCTCCTCGTCCTCTTCTTCTTCCCACTCATCAATCACCTTCTTCCGATAGACCTGGAAACTCTCCTCCTCCTCATAGTCCTCCAGGGCAGCCACCAAGTCCAGGCTGCCGGGGGAGGAGGAGGAGGAGGGCGACGAGGAGGATTTGCACTCGGAGCACGGGGTCACTTTGCTGGAGTTGGACCGGGAGCTGGAGCGGCTGCTGCTGCAAGCGTCACTGGCTAAATCCATCCCATCCTCTCGGTAATCCTGGGCCAGAGCAGAGAGGAAGACACAGTGAGAGGGAGAAAGAAATCCCGGGCAGAATGAGCCCCCGAGCCGGGCGTCCACCGGAGCGAGCCTCCTCCTCCCCGGCCGGCTGGCGGCAAGGCGGCGGCCACCGCTGCTGCCGCCGCTGCCGGGCCGGGGAAACCGAGTCTCCTCCTCTCCCCGCCCCCCGCCCCTACTCCTGACCCCGGGCCGGAGCCGCCCGGAACGGCCCCCAGTCCGGTCCCCGGCTGCGCAGCACTCCACTTGGAAGGGGGCACTGGGGCGGAGAGCGGAGGCGGGGGGGGGGTTTCCTTTCTCACCCCACCCAGTCCTCCCCCCACCCCACCCCGCCCCCTGCTAGTCCTTCCTGAGGACCAGAAAGAGACTGAGAGGTGGATGCACAGCAATGGACGCTCGGAGACTTTTAATGAAGGGGGAGGGGGACCGGGGGAGAGGGGAGCTGCTTCTTACAGTTTCCCGATTGGAGCTCCTCTGCGACCCCCTCCTCAGGGGCGGGCGGGCGGACACACGCGCACACACACACACACACACACACAACCTTTCCGGAGCCAACACTTTTACATGGTCTGGGAGGGAGAAGGGCACGGGCGGCGGGGCAGCCGCTAGTTTGGGATTCTGCAGCTGCTACAGTTGCCCCTCCTTTTCTCATTTCCCCCCCTCTCGTTCCCCCCCTCCCCTCCCATGGCAAGCCTGGGGGGCGGGGGCGGGTCCATTGGTGCTTACAACTCTGACCACGACTGACTTTCTGTGAGAGCCAGCGGCAAGTGGGGTGGGGCTTGGCCCCTTCTTGCTCTCTCCTGCCCCCTCCCTGCCCCGTCGGCTGCCCCGGCGCCCGCACCCCCGGCTCCCCAGCAAGTCCGGCCGCAGGAGGCATCGCCTGCGTGGGTTTCCTCCCGCGCCTGCCCACCGGGCTGGGACCTGGGCTGGGGCCGCCGCTGATTCGGCTCTCCCCGGGCTTGGCTCCGCCTCGTGGCCAGCCTGGGCTCCCGGCTCTCCCTCCTCCTCCCTCCAGCCCCGCCAGCCTGGGCTGCCCCAGCCCCGAGCCGGCTCATGCCCGGCGGAGCAGCAGCAGCAGCAGCCCGAGCCCCCGAGGCACGGCCCGGCAGCAGAGGGAAAGCTCCTTCCTGGCGACCCAGAGCCCGTCCGGCTACGGAGCATGCCCAGACCGGGGCCTGGGCGTTTCAGGCACGCAGTCCGCTCCGCCCGGTTTTCGCTGCAGCTGGGATAGGGGTGGGAGCTGGGCTGGGGGATTCAGGGGCCGGCCCGGGATGGGGCCCGGAGAGCGGGGGAGACAGACAGGGGGCGGGAGAGGGGCTGGGGGAGGGGGAGGCCCTCGGCATCCCGGCACTTCTCCCGCGGTGGCCAGCCTTCCCTGGCCCGGCTCTCCGAGTGGCAGCCGCTCTGGGGATGCCCCCCATCTGCAGACAGGCGGACAGAGGCACACGCACGCACACGCACGCACCGTGGGAGAGACAGCGGGGCCACAGCCCGAGCCCGGGACGTGGGGGGGCCGAGAGGTCCCTGGTCTATGGTTAAAGAAGGCGATCCCCAGCGCCGTGCTCCAGCCAGACTCGTTGGATCCCTGGCTGAGGGCCCGAACCTAGGACTCCAGCGTGCCCTTAAGGCGTCTGGCCCTCCCAACGCTCTTTCTCCTAGCCCCGATGGGTGCCGGGAATCCCCCAAACCGAAGCCTCCTGAAGTCCCCGAGTGACCCCATGTTGGAATCTCCAGTTTGGGAACCCGGATGACGAGCGCTCCGTGCTCTCCATCATTTCCCCTCCCACCCACCATCCTCCGGGCAGCTTCCTCTCCTGCTCGCTTCCCTCCGGATCCCCCCACACCCCATCCCCTTTCAGAGTTCAAGAGCCGAACCTGTTGCTGCCTAAGCTTTCCTTCCCTGCTTCTCCTGGGAAATGCATGACTTCTGCAAGGAGAGAAGCTGTTGGCCAGCTCCTGGTGCACTGCCCACGGTATCTTTGCCCGGCCTGGCCCCTAGTCTCAAATGTACTCTCTCCTCACCCCTGCTCCTGAGGATGCCTCTCAGCTCTGGGGCCCCTTCTTATGGGAAGGCCTTTCCTCTGCCCTGTCTCTGGAAACTGCTTTGTAAGTGTCCAGTTGTGTAATTGTGTGTATCTGAAAAAATTGTGTGCCCAGTGGACCGTTGGGCCTGGAGTTTGAAAGCAGAGTTCAGATCTGATCTCAAACACTAGCTGTATGACCCTGAACAAGTCCTTAACCCTATTTGCCTCTGTTTAGTCAGCTGGAGAATGAGTTGGAATATCACTCCAGTATCTGGCAACATTTTCCCAGATGGGATTATAAAGAGTGACGCAGGACTTAACAGTGAGTCTGGGTGCCCTGTGAATATGGATGAGATGGTTGAGCTTTGCCCCTGAGCTTGGAATCATAGGATCTGAGGTCGAATCCAACTCCTTTCTCTATGATTCAGTTTCTTCATGTGGGAATTGGATAAGGTGACGTAGGAGGTTCCTCCCTCTCTTAACTGGCCTTAGGTGGAAGCCGTCATCCTCTCTGAGCTGGTTTTCTAATCTGTGAAAAAGGGATAATCATGCCTCCAGCTCTCACTCCACAGGGTTGCTGTGAGACTTAAATGAGCTCTTGTTTGTAGACTACTCTGCAAAGCTTAAAAAACTATCATCATACAGATATCAGTTATTACTATTGATATAGCATCCCCCAGTGGAACATAAGCTCTTTGAGAAGACAGATTATTTTCTGTTTTGTCTTTGCGTTCCCTGTCACTAGAACAAACGCAGTTTTTGGAATTAGTAGCCTCTTAACAAATACTTCTCGAATGAATGAACAGAAGAGGCCCCTGCCAGATTTGTTTTCAAGATTATTTTGTTTGGGCCAAAGGTTTGAGGCTAAGGAATAATTCCGGGAGGGAATCACCAAAAATCTAATTTTTGGAAATAGGTGACAATCTCAGCCCAGGAAGTTTCCTCGGCCTGCAATGGGCAGCTGAGTGATTTTGAAAACTATCAGTTAACTTGCAAAGCTGATGGAGAAACCGTTTGGCTGTAGTGCTAATGGGGGAGCTGGCAGCTGCTCCCCAAGGTGTTGGATTCAGTTTGGCTCAGCTAACCCAACCACTCTCCTTTAGCCGGGCTAGACCAGGAGGAATGAGGAAATATTTGGGATTCCTCAAAGGGGAGGGGTTGCTGCATTTACTTTTCTGCTTGAGGATCTCGGTTTTTAAAGATTTCTGGGAAGTGAGAAATCTTTCTTTTCTTGGTTAAGTCTTGGCTAGAGAAGATAGGGTTGACTATTAACTCGTCCTAATGCCTCGGTCTTGTAAAACAGCTCCCTTAAGTGGTCTGCGCCCGACTCTTTAAAAATAGAATAACCAATTATTACTTTAATATGGGTCTTTTTACGGTGGTTTCCATAAAACAGCTTGGCCCGTGATCTTAACAGAGCGCGATTTTGTCGAATTGCGGAGCCTTGTGTCAACTGGCTGCCGCCCCACGCTGCCACAGCAACTGCCGAGTTTAACACCCTATTAAAGGCTGACAGGGTCACATGTTGTCAGTCATCACATAAAATGACTGTCTTTCAGTTGCCCAAGTCCTGCGCTGCCACTCCTGGGGCTCAGAAAGTCCTGCGGGCACTTGGATCCATAAACAAAGCCCGATTCAGTTCATAGAAAGTACATTAGTCCCATTTTCTATCCAGCGGCCCTTCTTCCTTTTTCTCCCCCACCCCCATTGACATTCAGTCACCCATACCCAGGCTATTTGCTTCACACAGAAAGCCTCTTGGTGTGCTGGACACAATCAACAGGATTTTGACATTAGCCAAAGCTGGTAAGTTTCCTCATCTGCTAAATGGACACAATGCCACCTGTAGTTCTGTCTTTACGGTTAATGGGTTTGAATTTCTTTACAAAATATGAAAAGTCTTTAGATTCCTTCAGGACATGTCACCGCCTGCATTTTTCAGTCATGACCTGAGTCTTCATGATCCCATGAGGGTCCACGAACACGGTGTTTCCTTGGCTAGAAGGTAAATGCGTTGAGGGCAGGGCCTTTTGCTTCAGTCTCTGTATCTTCAAGGCCTAATCTAATGCTGGGCATTAATAAATGCTTGTAATTGATAATATCCAGTTGAGGGTTAATGAGCGTGTGGATTACTGGTCTTGTATTCCCTCCACCTGCTCCCCATATGTAAGGCTAACAAATAAAAATTTTAAACAGAACAAAAACTCCACCTCCTACATACAACCTTTCTTTCTGTCCCCGGATGTTATCCCTAAAAGTATACTTAGATATTTGCCATTTACTTTGCTGTGTGCGTGCTTTCACACCTTGCTAGAATGTAAGCTCCCTGAGGGCTGGAATTATCTTGGTTTTGTCATGTTGCAACTGAATGGAATAAAATATTGGTCCCCATTTACATAACCGGCTGCTTGAAGTCTTGACCCATATGACCCCCCCCCAAAAAAAAAAAAATCAACTAACAAGGCAACTAATCTAAGACTAACTCATTTGGCAAGGTAATCCCTGGGGGGTGGGATGGGCAAAGGGAGATATAAAACATTGTGCAGTCCATTTTTTTTGGATTATTAGTAGCTTTGAATGATTTCAGAGGGCTCAGACATCCTAGATTGGCTAAATTTGTCCCCACTTTCACCTTCTTCTCCCAGAGGGCCTGCTGGCCCACTTTCCCTTCCACATCCATTCTCTTGCCAGCAATCATCTTACCTTGGCATTTGAAGCCCTGGCTCCTCCCAGACCTGAAGGGGATTGGAGAGAGAGAGAGAGAGAGAGACAGAGAGAGAGAGAGAGAGAGAGAGAGGAGCACCAGAGCCAAATGGGGAGGTAAAGCTTATTTTTTTCCCCCTAATTTTTAGCTTGGTGACTTTGGATCTTTATTTGTTGCCTGATCCCTCAGAGGGAACAATTAAATAAGGATGGTTTAACACATTTAGGTTGGGGTTGGGGGGTTTTGTCCCCCCAGCACATAGCGCATTGTGCTTGGCACATAGTAGGTGTTTTAGAATGCTTGTTGAATGACTGAACTTCAGGGTAGAGAAACCAAACACAGAAAGTATTTCCCAGGAATGGAGTCCAGAAATGCAGCTTTGGGAAATACATAAGAATCTTGGCCCAGGCAAGTTGAGCCGGCCAGACGAGCGGTGAGTGACACAGCCTGGATTTGAGGCGGAGTTCTTTGGTGGCCTCTCCAGGGGACTGGCCTGTTTCTTTTAACCAGTGTGAACGAATCCCAAACCTGCAGGCCTCCAAGATGACAAGTAACTATTTCAGAAAGGCCCCCTTACCCCAACTGCCATCAAAGGACTCCTCAGGCCCCAGGCTATCTATGGGGTTCCTTGAGGCATATTTTATTTTTGCACAAGGAAAAGGAGAAAGCTGACAAGAGCAGCATCTCTCTCTTTACCTTTCTCTTTCTACTATCTCTGTCTCTTTGTCTGTCTGTCTCTGTCTGTCTGTCTCTCTCTCTCTCTCTCTCACACACACACACACACACACACACACGCACGCACTCACGCTCACCTGCTTTACCAATTTAAGTGAAGTACCATTCCCCAAGTTAATTCTTTGTGCAGGACCAATGAGGGCACTGGGTCCTTCAGCATCCCCCCTAACCAACCTCACTGGGTATAAGAAAGGCAGGGCTGGGATGGCCTGGGAACTTAGGTCCTAGACCTGATTTTGTTGCCAAGTAGCTGCAATACTTTCTTTTCAAGGCTCAGCTCAAATCCTGCCTTCAGCAGGAAGCCAGCCCCTCCCTGGTCTTGTCAGTGCCTTTGGGTCCTAACCTCTGCGATGACGTCAGCTCTCTATCTGTAGGTAAGCAGCGGTTTGCTTGCGGTCTCTTCCATTAGAATCTAAGCTCCTTGAAGGCAGGGACTTCTGCCTTTCTTTGTATCCTTGACACACAGTAAGTGCTTAATAAATACTGGCTTGCTACAATCATAGATGAGAGCTGGATGAGAGCATAGATGAAGGGCCAAGGTAAAGAAGAAAGGTTGAATGGCTAATCTGGGATGATGTACATAGTAAATGTGAAGGACTTCCATTTCCTCATTTGTAAATTGAGCAGACTGGTGCCCTTGGATTGAGGGATGACTGACAAATTGTGGAATATAAACATAATGAATATTCTAGCCCTTTGTAGGAAATAGAGAATAAGAGATTCTATGAACATGGGAAAATTAATATGAACTGATGCAAAGAGAAGAAAAGCAGAAACTCAAGGAAAAGGCAAATACAATGACTACGATAATATATAGAAACAAAAAAATAATTTATTAAACAGATAATTATAATAACTGATCTTGGTCCTAAGGAAAGTTAAAGACACGTAGCTTCTCTTTTTCTTGAAGAGATGGAAGACTAAGGGACCTATGGATACTGAACACTGTATATTTTACCCCAGGTAACCCTCAATATTTGTTAGAAGGCCACTGGATTGGGATGAATTGGACATATCTGGAAAGTACTGCTCTATGCAAAATTTTGACTATATATATTTATAAATACACACATATATATATATATATATATATATACATACACACACATACATATGTATATAAAATTTGTTTGGATCAGTGATTTAATGGTTTTAATTAGTTTGGATTAAAGAAACTTCTTCAGCCAAGACTTATGAGCAACTATTCTGACTCATAATCTAAAAGTCGCCCTTGGGGACACTTAGAGGTTAAATGAGTTTCCAGGGTCACATAGTCAGTATGTACTTAACTTCAAGTAAGCTCTGAATAAATGAAACATATAACAATCGAGTCTTCACAGAATCGAGAGATGAACCGTTTTGCTTTAATAAGGAACTGACTTAAAAGGGCAGCTAAGAAGTGCAGCCGATAAAGCAACAGGCCTGGAGTTGGGAAGAACAGAGTTCAAGTCCAGCCTCAGATACTTAGTAACTGTGTGATCCTGGGCAAGTCACTTAATCTTGTTTATCTCGGTTTCCTCCTCTGGAGATGGAAATGGCAAAACACTCTAGAATATTTGCCAAGATCACCCTAAATGGGTTCATGAAGACAAAAACTGACTTAGAGACAGCAAACCAAAGCAATCTTTCTCTAGATGGATCAATGTTAAAAATCAGGGTTCCATTGGAATCGGTACTAGATGAGATTTCCTTCTAGAAATCTAGAATATCATGGCAAGTTCATAAAATCATCAAAATCATCAAAAATAATGAAAAGAAATGCAAGCCAATACTGGTAGAGTTGTAGAGAAACAGCCATACTAATTCACAGCTGGGAAAACTATAAATATGTAGAATATTTCTGGAAAGCATTCTGTCCTCACATAGCCATACAAAACAAAAGTTACCCAAACAACATACCCTTTAATCTAATATTATCCATAGTTGGGAATATATTCGGATAGTGTAATCAAGGACAAAATTGTGCTATTTGTTCAAAGATTTTCGTAGTGATATTTTAATTAAAAAATAATTGGAAGCAAAGGAAACATTCAATTAGGATAATGGTTTAATAAATTGTGGTACAAATAAGGTAGTGGAATACTATCGGGCAATTAAGATTAACAAGTATGGAAAATATAGAAAGGCCTTAATCAAATAATACAGAGTGAAAAAAGTAGAAGCAGAAGAATAAGTGGTTGTACTGTTATTCAACACTGAGTGTTTCATAATTTTTTTTTTTAAATGGAAAGGTATAAAAAAATGGAAATGTCCAAATAGGACAATGAAAAGTATGGGAATTGGGGCAACTAGGTGGTGCAGTGGTTAGAGCACCAGCCCTGAAGTCAAGAGGACCTGAGTTCAACTCTGGCCTCAGACATTTAACCCTTCCTAGCTGTGTATGACCCTGGGCAAGTTACTCAACCCCAGTTACCTCAGCAAAAATAAATAAATAAATAAATAAATGAAAAATGAAAAAAAGGAAAAAGAAAAGTATGGGAGTAGACTTAAAGACTGCCATTTATAAACATGCTAGAAATAGTTGGAATCCTTACTTTGGAAGAGTAAAAGTTCTTTAAAAGAACTCTGAGTTTCTAGTTTCCAGGTGCTGGCGGACAGTAGGGCTATAAACTTTGGTTAAGGGGTTCTAAAGAGGTAGACAAATAATAATGTTTTACATGTGGGAGAAGTGTGCATTCATGAGAGAACTCAGTCACCTCTATGTGACCAATGCATGTCTAAATTATGAAATTAAGTTATAAATAGGCAGCTAGATGATATAACAGATAGATTGGCCCAGGAAGTGTCAACTCAAATCCTATTTCAGACATTTACTAGTTGTGTTATTCCTGGGCAAGTAATTTAATCTGTTTCAGACTTAGTTTCCCCTTATGTAAAACGAGATTTTCCATTCATTCATTCTCTCTCTTTTCTCCCATTATCTTTCTTCTTTTCTTTTTCTCTCCTATTTCACCATCTCACCCCATTACATCTTGCTCAATAGAGACTGACCACATGTAATTTTTAAATGTTCTATATCATCTAATTCTTTCCATTAGAGCAGAAAATCAGGAATTCCCTCTAATATTAAAGCTAGTTACAGGGTAAGTAACTTTTCAAAAAATAGGGAGGAAAGTCCTACCAGTTCTTAATCATGATATCTCACTGTAATATTAGTGTTTGCAAAGCCCCTTTATTTATTTTGACCATGAGAAGTGATCAATACTACAACTTTTCTGAATGTTCTCTCAGGTACTTCATGAATGTCTTCCAAATGATGAATGATGTTCAGTTGACCATCTGGTCAAGAATTCTCAAACCCTTTTTGTTGCTTTTACTTTGGATAAGGTAGGTATATAGGCACTTTGCAGACCTTGAGTACTTAATAAATGCTATTATAAAGGGGTGAAACTCTGAGTTGATGCACTGAGGTCGGACAACTGGGCACTTAAGGCTAACTACCCATTGGACAATACTCTGTTTACCATGGAAACACTAAGGAAATACAAATTGCACATAGCTCCAGAAAAAATTCAAAGACATGCTCCTTTTCAATATTTAGGATATGAAGTATACTCTAAGGTGCTTACAGTACAAAAACTGTCCTTAAGAACAGAGAAGCTAAATCATTAAATGACTTTCAGAAATTGATAGGAGATAACCAATGGATGCCTCCAGTGTTAGGCTTGACTACCTATCAATTGCAACTGTTATATGACATTTTAAGGGGAGACAGTGCTTTAAACTCGCCATGCCAGCTTACAAAAGAAGCTCAAGAGGCTTTGAGAGAAGTTGAACTGGCTTTATCCAATGTGGTTGAAAGAGTCACTCAAAGACCCTTGGAAATATCAGTTTTTGCTTCACAAGAGGCACCCACAGCAGTCCTTCATCAAGGAGACAGTGTGATAGAGTGGGTGAACTTCCCGGCACAACCAGAACAAAGCCTTACTCCTTACCCAATGCTTGTGGCTAGAATTTTATTAAAGGCCATTAAGCGAGCAGTACAATTATCTGGAATAAGACCTGACAAGGTATACACCTTTTATACCAATGCACAAATTAATGTATGCTGTCAAACCATCCCGGAGTGGCAAATTTTATTAGCCATGGCTCCAAATTTTACACACGGGTCTCCATTAAAGATTATTACATAATTGGCGATGGATTCTTAAAGAAAAGGTTTCTAAAGTTCCTCTTAAAGGACCAACTATCTTTACAGATGCATCCAAACATAATATTTGTGCTATATACTCTCGTGACTTAACTGTAAAGAGAGTAGTCAGAATGCCTTTTCAGTCCACTCAGCAGAATGAATTGTATGCGATCATTCTAGCTCTTACTTATTATCCAGGAGACATAAATATAATATCTGATTCGGCCTATTCAGTAGGTGTGGTACAAAGAATTGCCACAGCCCAAATAAAATTTGTAGCCTCTAATATATATCAGCTCTTTAAGGAACTTCAAGAGCATGTGAGAAAGCATCCAGGGAAGATTTATATCTTGCATGTCCACTCTCATAGTGGACTTCCAGGTCCCATTTTTGATGACAATTCAAAGGCAGATAGCCTTCTAACTATGTTGGTCAATACTCCTTTATTCCAAGAAGCCCAGGCATCTCATTCTAAATATCATCAGGCTGCTCGAGCTTTACGTTTACAATTTGGAATAACACGAGAGGAAGCTAGGAGCATAGTAAAAGTCTGTACGACTTACCCTCCTTTTCATGTTCCTACACTGCCTCCAGGGAAGAACCCTTGTGGTTTGAGACCCAATGAAATCTGGCAAATGGATGTGACCCATTATCAATCTTTTGGTCATTTGTCTTTTATCCATGTTGTGGTAGATACTTTTTCAGGATTCACTTTTGCAATACCAGCAACAAAAGAGACAGCTCAAGTGGTTGCTGAATTCCTCACACAAGCATTTGCCATTACGGGTGTGCCACAAGCCATAAAAACAGACAATGGACCTGCATATACTTCTAAACATTTTGCACACTTTTGTGCACAGTATAAGATTTTACACACTACTGGCATACCTTTTAATCCTCAAGGACAGGCAATAGTGGAGAGGAGAAACAGAGACATTAAGACGCTCCTCCAAAAACAAAAGAAAGGGGGAGCTACAGGTAACCCTAGAGAACTTCTAAATCTAACCCTTTATACTATTAACTTCTTGATTTTTGACAAAGATGCACTGGCTCCGGCAGACAGGTTTTATAACCCACCGGAAGGGCAGTGTCCAGTGTGAGCAGCCCCACTATCTTTACATAATCGCCAGGTATGTGGAGAGACCCAGAAAGTAGTGAATGGAAGGACCAGATAGGCTAACTGCTTGGGGGAGAGGGTTTGCTTGTATCTCTACAGGTGGAGAAGGAATTATATGGGTGCCAACGAGCTGTATTTGCCTTGTCCATTGCAGAGAGATGGAGCAGACCCTTGAAATGAAGGAGAAGACCCAAGAAACATCGGGTGGTTCCATCACTGACTGTGCTCACCACTGAAAGAGCCTGGCAGTTATGGCATTTGACTCATGGACATCAAAAATTGGTGGACTTCAAAACCCTCAGGAATCATTGGGCTTTCTGAGACATGATAAAATTGTTGTAGGACTTGAAAACCCTCAGGAATCAATGGATTCTCTGAGACATAAGATTGTTGTAGGATTTGAAAGCCCTCAGGAATCATTGGATTCTCTGAGACATGAAAGGACTGTTGCAGGACTTCAAAACCCTCAGGAATCATTGGATTCTCTGAGACATGATAAGACTGTTGTAGGACTTGAAAACCCTCAGAAATCACTGGATTTTCTGAGACATGATAAGACTGTTGCAGGACTTCAAAATCTGCAGGAATCATTGAACTCCTTGACCTGTGAAGCAATGGATAATAGATTGGCTTTGGACTATCTCTTGGCTGCTGAAGAAGGCGTATGTGTAACTGTTGTTTACATACCCTCCTTCTAGGACTTCTGGAAATCTTTTACAACACCATGCTGATTTATATTGTTTGTTATACCACTACTTGTGTGTACAATTCATGTTTGTTGCACCACATCGAGCCTGCACTGACTGAGGGGAGGGTCATCACTAATAGCCTGTGTGTTATTGCTATGTGTTTGTGTAATATCTCCCATACTGATGAGTTTGTGCATATCTGTTTCTAATAAGAGCCTTCAGTCCAGAAACCCACTAGCAATCCCTACTTCCCTTTGGTGCTTTTCATCTCCCTTCCTCAGATGTCAGGGAGGGCGTGATCATTTCCTTTTTAATGCTTTCAGAAGTCGGCGGGGGGTGGGGGGGGGAGTGACCACCTGTGTTCTAAAACAAAAGAAAGTGGGAGATGTAAAGGGCTGAAACTCTGAGTTGATGCACTGAGGTCGGACAAACGAGCACTTAAGGCTAATTACCTATTGGACAATACTCTAAGCATATGCTTGGAAAATGGCCCTTCCCACTATTCTGTGCTGGCTCAATAATTGGTGTATATAGAGAATTGTGGGAAGGATTAAGGGTTGAAATAAGACAAGCCAGAGTCACTTTGGCGGTAGATGAGGAGAAGGGAGGTCGTGGAGATCCTGCGTCCATCCTGTTCACTAAAGACCAAGAATAAAGACCAAGGGCTTTTGCTTATCCTGATTCTGGCTGATTCTAAGGCATCCAGGTGCTAACTCGGTCTTCACATGCTATAACTCTCATTACTTCAGATTTTGAAAGTATTCCTGATATAGATCAGGCAGGAAATGTCAAAATAAGTAGAAAAGGGAAAGATGATGTTAATGCATTGAAGATAACAGTAAAATGCTGAGAGTTTATGCTTACTATGCAAATTTAGCACAAATGACATGCCATAAAACGGATGGCCCTTCTAACTATTTCTGCAATCTGTATGTGGTCACTTAGTGATCTTTTAATCAAGACTATTGCCAGAGACTGTGAAAAGATCACTTTTAAAAAATTTTGGTTTTTGGGCTGAGGCAGTTGGGGTTAAGTCACTTGCCCAGGGCCACACAGCCAGGACGTGTTGAGTGTCTGAGGCCAGATTTGAACTCAGGTCCTCCTGAATTCAGGGCTGATGCTACAGTATCCTCTACACCAACTAGCTGCCCCTGAAAGATCACCTTTTAAAGGAGGTGGATGAGACCTCCAGGGGACATCTAGTCCAGTTTTTTTTATTTTATAGGTGAGGAAACTGAGGTCTAGAGGGATTAAATAAATTGCTCAGTATCACACAAGTAGCAGAATACAATTAAGATTTATACCCAGTTTTTCTGACTCCCTTAGGAGTTCAACTCTTTGAAGTGTATCGTACACTTTTAACAGTCTTAAGAGAAGCAAAGCCCTCTTTTTTGGTCAACTCCTTAATGAAATTTAAAAGCTACAGGCATCCTTTATTAATCAATCAATCAATTAGCAATGGTTGAATGGCAAAAATGCTATATTCAATCAGCGGCTGGGTCCTTTTGCTTCCACCTTTGTGACTTTGGTATATGTTCTTTTCTCTTCTCTGTCATGGCCAATGTCCTGGTTCAGGCCCACATCACCTCCCACCGGGATTATTTGGGCAGCTTTTTTGTTGGACTTTCCGCTTCAGGTCTCTCCAATGCAGTCTGTATTCCACTTGGCTATAGAACTGATCTTTCCAAATTACAAGTCTGATTGTCCTGATACCTCACCTGCCAATTTAATAAACTCCAGTGACTTCACATTGTCTCCAGGGGCAATGATCCAGTCATCTCTTTGACTTTTAAGGCAATTCATAACCTGACCTCTTCCTTCCTTTCCCGGCCTCTTAACACTATTCTCCGCTGAATCCAGGGACCAGGCTCCTTGACATTATATCTCTGGACTTTGAGAATTTTCTCTAGTTGTCCCCCATACCTGGAAAGCTCCCCCCATTCATCTCTGCCCACTGGGTCCAGTCACATGCTCACTAAAATTCTACCCTCTACAGGATGACTTTCTCAGTTTTCAATTCCAAATGCCTTAGCTCTATTGATTACTTCCAACTTACTGGCGCAATGGATAGACCACTGAATTTGGAATCGGGAAGATATCTTCCTGAGTTCAAATCTGACCTCAGACACTTAGTAGCTGTGTGACCCTGGGCAAGTCACTTAATTCTATTTGCCTCAGTTTCCTCATCTGGAAAACACACTGGAGAAGGAAATGGCCAACCACCTTTGCCAAAAAAACCCCAAATGGGGTCACACTGAAATGACTAAATAACAGTATGTAGGTATAGACAAATACAAAATGTATTTCAATGTGAAGGTGAATGGGGGAAGGCATAAACAGCTTAGGAGGATCAGGCAAAGCTTCATGGTGCTCAAATTGAGTTTTGAAGAAAATTCAGGATTTTAAAAGGTTCAGATGAGAAAATTTCATGCCAGACATACGGAATAACCCCCTGCAAAGACCCAGAAATGGAAGAGAAAAGAGCTTAGGTGAAGGTGTTTGTAAATCAAGTTAAGAAGAGTACAAGTGGGACACCTAGGGGGTGCAGTGGATAGAGCACCAGCTCTGAAGTCAGGAGGACCCGAGTTCAAATGTGATCTCAGATACTTAACACTTCCTAGCAAGTCACTTAACCCCAATTGCCTGGGGGGTGGGGGGAGGAGGAGGAGAAGGGGGAAGAAGAGTAGAAGTAAGTAGTACTAAGCACGAGCCATCATGCTAAACCCAGCCCCAATATTCCAGATCAACAGAACAAATTGAGATTAGCCCAGATGAAGCAACTGGGTGATAGTGACTACATATCTATCCATATAATCAAGAAGAGCAAGCTTAGCTGTGGTAAGTCCAAGTGTACAATTAGTTACCCTTTCTCCCAGCCTCAGTTTCCTTATTTGTGAAATGGGGTGGTGACAGCTGCAGACCCTACTTCACAGGCTTGTTGCAGGCTCAAATGGAAGGTAGTAAGGCCCTTTGTAAACCATAATATGCTGGATAAATGTGAGTTTGTTATAAATAGTGCTGGGTACTGACTATGGTTTTAGGAAGACTTTCCCCCCTGCCATTTACAGACACACATTAACTGAATATTTCTCTAAAATCATTAAAAGCATCTCAACCTTCAGTCCTTTTTAGTTTCTATTTTACTGTCTCAAAGAGAAAAAAAAATTCTGGAATAGAAATAAAAGGAAAATTCCTTGGCAGCTTTCAACATGGGGAACAGAACTCCCAGATGGAAGACGATTACACAAGGGTCTGTGGAGGACGAGTGACATTGTGGGTGTCACCATTGACGGCAGAATGGAAGCATGTGGTGTGGTTGGAGGCAGGAATCCTGGCTTCCGCTCCAGACTCTGCCACTTTCTGTCAATGAAATCCTGTGGAAATCAGGAGATTTCTACATGTGACCTCCTTTTTCACATCTGTAAAATGAAGCAGCTGGGCTAAAGGATTGCTTTAAGCAAAGAAAATTTGTCCTCAGTGGGATTAGTTGGGGTTATGACGTGGGTGGTAGTTAGGTGGCCCAGTGGGGACAGAGGACCTGCTCTGGAATCAGGAAGATACGACTTCAAATCTGTCCTTAGACACTTACTAGCTGTGTGACCCTGGAGAAGTCACTCAACCCTGTTTATCTTGGTTTCCTCATTTGTAAAATGAGCAGAAGGAAAAGGCAAACTACTCTGGTGTCTTTTTTTAAGAAAACTGGCCCCTCCAGGGAAGATCTGGGTCCAAGGTTTGTTTTTTAAAGTATCCTAGCTGTGGGACCTTAGAGAAATCAATTAAACTCTCTATACTCTGCTCTATCCTCTAAGTCAAGTGAGTAAACCATGGGTTTCCTCGTTAGGACATTTATACTAATGAAGTCACAGGTGAGCCCTAATCACTAGTACTAGTTAGGGACACGCTTGCCTGGGCAAACCTGATTCACTGGAAATAAGTGACGGAATGGGAAGAACACTAGGCTGCCCACCCCTTAGAATGGTTCATTCCTTTCTTTGGGTACCTCAATCACCTCTGGGATGGCACAGAATTTAGGTTACCTCTCTGGGTCCCAGTATTCTTTCCCCTCTTTGCCAAAAGGTACCTTTATTTAAGAGAAAAAGCTACAGACAAGATGAAGGGGTAAAACAGGCACCAGGCGTGTATGAAGTAGACTTGGGAGAGCAATAGAAATCAGCAAGGAAAGGGACTTGGAAGAAGCCATGAAAGGAATAAGCCATGAGATCTGAGTACGCCAGGGACTGACGGGCTAAATCCACAGAAGAGTTTAGCAGAGTAACCAGAGTTAGCTACAGTCAGGAGAAAGATGTCATTGAAGGTAAAGAGCACCTCATTAGCCTTAGTATTCTTCTGTAGAAAATAAGGTGTCATGGACCCCATGTTATTCTTTTTTTTCCCTTTTTTTTTTGCTGAGGCAATTGGGGTTAAGTGACTTGCCCAGGGTCACACAGATAGGAAGTGTTAAGTGTCGGAGGCCACATTTGAACTCAGATCATCCTGACTTCAGGGCTGGACCCCCATGTTATTCTTCAGAAGCCCTTAGACCTTTTTTCAGAAGAAGACTTTTAAATCCATATAATAAAATGCATAGGATTACAATGGAAATCAATTATATTAAAATTCAACCAATCAATCAACTTTTATTAAGTGTCTGCTATGTTTTAGGCACTGTACTAAATGGTGAGGATTAAAAAAAAAAACCCTGTTCTCAAGAAGCTTATGGGGAAACAACAGGCAAACACATTTATACAAATTAAGCAATATATAGAATAAATATGAAATAATTTAGAGAGGAAAGGCAGTAGAATAAGGAGGAGCTGGAGAAGGCATAGAAAGTAGGGTTTTAATTGGCACTTTAATTCATATATATATATACATTTATGTACATACATATATATATATGTATACATACATGTATATGGAAAAAGAGAGAGCTGAATATATACTTATTGACTGAATGATTCAAACTATATCAAGGATATATTTTAAAAAGTTTGATATATACACCAGAGATTTAAACATAAAACAAAAAGGAAACTTTTGTTACTTAAATTAGACCTATAGAAAATATGGAAAAGAATTAGATGGCTTAGGAAGAGGTTGTCATTTTACAGATAAAGAAACTGAGGTTTAGAAAGAGGTCAAGTAACATCTATGATAGATCATACAACTAGTAAGTGCCTGAGGCAAACCAAAATTGTTGTTAGCCTATATTTACTGCTATGTGACACTGGGAAAATTACACGCCCTCTCTGGACCTGATCTCTAAAACAGTAGAGATGTACAGATGATTCTCAAGGCTCCTTTTGACTCCCAACTTTAAGAACATAAGTTTAGTAGTAAATAGTATGGCAGCCTGGGTTCAATCAAAAAGCTCCCTAGGAATCTGTAGGGGGATATCCCCATGGACTAGCAGTGTCATTTATAGAAGAAAGGACCTTAGAGATGATCAAGTCCAGCCTCAGCATTTTACAGATGACTCTGAGAGGAAATGATGGGCCTGATGGCACCTATGTATCTTGTGCTAGGATTCAGAAACTGTGAGGGAGGCCAGGCTCCATTCTCTGGGAGCACTAGCAAGATGGGGATAACCCAGTCTGGCCTGAAGCAGGATCAAAGGGACGTGTCCCCGTGCAGACCAAGCTGGAGTTCATGAGAGCAGCTGGGCTGCTTTGAGATGCTAGAAAGAACCTAGAAAGACAGGAAAATTAGAGAAGTTAAAATGAAGAGCTTGGGGCTACTGAATTTGCTGATTCCTTTCCCGCCCTTCCTTTTCAGTAACATATATGTATAGTGATTAAAAGATGATCTCAGTCTGAATCATGTTCTGATAGAGGAAGGAAGTATGGCGTGCTAGAACATGGGACAGTCAGGAAGACCTGACTGCAGGCGCTCACTGGGCAAGTCTCTCCAAGTCTTATCTGTAAAAGGAGGAGGTTAGATTAGATGAGCTCTAAGGTCCAGATTGGCTCTTTTGGATTCTAAAACAAAGCGTCCCTCCAATTTTTATTTTTTTTGTTGCCTCAAATGGACCGCCCCTCAGAGCCTTAAAATGCCTAATATTCTGCACAACTCAGCTCCAGGTCCACTTTATGAGATCTTTCCTGTTTTTCCCCTAATCCTCAGCTGCTAGTGTCTTCTCTGAAATAATTATCTTGTATTCATTGTGTGTACATGCACACACACAAACACCCACACACATGAATACAGACTTATGTATGTTTAGATACAGTCATATGTGTGTGTTTGTGTTTTCTTATTTGAGATCAGTGAGTATCCCATTTTTGTTTTTCAATCCCAAGTGCAATGTTTAGCACATGGTAGGCAATTAAATGGTATTATTGATTCGTTGATTAATTTCGGACTTTATAGTTGGAGAGAAAAAGCAAACAAATGGATAAACCAAGTCCTTGAGGATGTATGAGCTGTCATCTCATTTTATGAGTGAGGTCAGGACTGGAATTGTCATTCAGATGCAATGGCTCAATTTTCCTTAAGTGCTGCTGATTGATTCAATTTTTAATTTTGTTAATCACAAATAAATAACTTGCTTTCTCATTTTATGATACAATATTATGGCTCATTGGTGCTTCAGATAAGACGTGAATTTGCTGACTCTAACGAATACCTTTAATAGGAGGACATATGTATGTGTTCAATTAATCTTCTCAATGGCACCCACATTAACATCTTCCCAATTAGCTTTTCAAAACCCAGACATATGTGTAAGCAATAGAGCATGGATGACTGGTGACCTTGCCCCGTGGCATACTGGTTAATGTATTATGATAACCTTCAGGAGTTGGCAAGGAGTGGATGGAGAGGTTCTGTGTGCCAGCTTAAGAATTCAACACAGCCAATTACTGGAACTTGGAATACAGTGCTGGACTTAGAAGTTCCTATTAGTAATGTAGGATGGGTTCCATGTTGTTAATAACTTTTTACTGAATTAAAAAAATTCATAGTCTTTGTTAGAAGGATTATTCTGTAGGAGGCAAAGAAAGGAGGGATATGTTGGGTGATGTAAAACAAAGGGAGGACAGGAACTCAACTTGTGATTACATTAGCATGGAGGACTCCCTCCAACCAATTCTGGTTCGGTATCTCCTACAGATGCCTAAAGCACTGACTTGCCCAGAGTCATACAGCTTTTTGAAGTGAGAGACAAGCGTGAACTCAGATCTTATGCCAGGTTATTACTCTATATGAGTGAAAGATAATATGAGCAGGCTGAAAGACTTAAATGAACGGATGCTGACCAAAACGAGCAGAACTAAGAGGACATTGTACGAAGGAACAACCAGATTGTGTATGGTCAGCTGTGAAGGCCTTGGCTCTTTTCAACAATGAGGTGATTCCAATCGATTTGTGATGGAGAGAGCCATCTGTATATGAGAGAAAATTATGGAGAGTGACTGTGGATCACAGAATAATATGTTTACCTTTTTGTTTTTTTCTCATGTTTTTTTCCTTTTTATCTGATTTTTCTTGAGTAGCATGAAGAGTATTGAAATACGTTTATAGAAGAATTGCACATTTAACCTATATCAGTTTGTTGTCGAGGGAAAAAAATATTGGAACACAGTTTTACTAAGGTGAATGTTGAAGACTATCTGTGCAGGTATTTAGAAAAATAAAATACCGTAAAAAGATAATCAATAGTAATTTTTAAAGGAAATAAAAAAGTACTACAAGCAACATTCCATACATGTTAAGAGTGATAAAGAAAAGTCGTGCTTTCTGAAGTAGAAATAACAAATCATAGAATGTTTGACCGAATACTGCTTCTTGTTTCTGACCAATATCCCTTTCTTTCTACTTCTCCTAGCTTACGGAGCTAAAAAGGGAATTTTACAATTAGGTCTATGGGAGTTTTAAGTTATCGATGGTAAATTCCTATATTCTAGGCCTCCCCTGACACCTTGCTGCTTTATTTCTCATGATTGGATATCTTGCACCTCTGAGTATCAGAAGTTTTCTTCAAAATTCAGCTCAAGCACTTCTTTCTGCACAAGACCTTTCCCGATCCCTTCCTTTGACGGTAGCTTCCCTTCCAAATCTCCTTGTAGTATTATCTATTTTCTATTTATTTTTCATAGACTTATACTGTGCTCAGGAAGACCGGTGAGGTCCAAGTCCCACATCTGAAACATGTGATCTTGAGCGAGTTATTTAAAGCATCAGAGTGCTAGGCAAACATTCAGAATCCTAAGTCTGAGAGAAGACGCTGACTTGTTTTGGTAGAAGGAGTTTCCTTATATGGATGTGATGTACTATACCTGCTGCCATGGGAGTCTATTGCTGTTACGTTTTCTCAGAATTCTGAGGGAAGCAGTCACTGAAGTTTCTCTCTGACTCAGTTCTGACGCTTTTGAATGTGACAATCTGTAGTAAATCAGGCAGATAGGAATACTAGAAATGTTGTCTGTATGATTTGGGAGCAAATATAATGTATCTGATTACAGACAGAAGATCAGAATTTGATTCCACTCAGAAGCTAAGGTGAGGTCAGAACCCTGAGGCTGAACCCAAAATGATAAAGGATGAGAGAAGCCAAAGGATAGATTTCAGAACTGCAGCAGCTCAGTTTGAAAATGGAAGTGGTGGGTTGATTGTACAGCTGATGAAAAGTAAGCTGAGGTGAGGCAGATAAATACTTTGGAAACAGAATCATTGGAACAACTCAGTAGATCATTTCATGATCATCTCAGTTTAGTATTAAAAGGATCTATTCAATATAGAACCTACCTACATCAAGGGACTTTATGGTCATTTCTGAGCCAGAAAGAGGATTACTCAAGTTTTCAGTTTGAGAGATGGTATGTTACCCTGAACAGGATGTTACCATTCACACGTCTCCTTGAAAGGTTTTTGTATGTCTGATCTCCTCAAATTGCTCGAATGAGTGACCCAAGTTTATGTGTAGATTGTGGCCCACATGCTTTAATATCTGAATATCTGTAATATTATTAATGTTTCTTTTGGCTTATTGTTAATTAAGTGGAGAGATGTAAGATCTAAATGTGTCATTAAAGAAACAACTTTGGAATTTTATAGACACTGATCACCTGACTCGATTCCGCTTATTCAGTTTTTGGCTTCACTTGCTGTCTCTTTGCTGTGTCTTTCTAAGCTATTTATAGCTACATGCCATCTAAAGTTATTACCTTTCTATATTCTATGTATTCTGCATATGGCTATTTATGATAATTTTTTCTTTACAAGAGTGTTTCTTTAAAAAAAAAACAGCAAAATTCATCTGGAGAAACAAAGAGTCAAGAAGTTCAAGGGAAATAATAAGAAATAATTTTTAAAAAGGAGGCAACAAAGGTGGCTTAGTAATACCAGGTCTCAGACTATGCTATTCACCAATGTATATGTATTCACCAACAAATTGGAAACTTGGTCAGTGGGACCTTTTAGACCCACAAAATATGAACACATTAGTATAGTGTCCAATATACTCAAAGATCCCTTACTGAAGTAAAAGGACTTATTATTCAATAAAAACTGCTGAGAAAACTAGAAAGTATGCTGAAATTAAGTATAAATTAACATTTCAGATCCCAGGCCAAGTTAAACTCTAAATGGACATATGACCTAGACATAAAAAGTGACGTTGTGAGCAAATTAGAAGAGCAAGGAAGAAATTACCATGAAGATTTATCCATGGGGATGAGTTTATGGGCAAAGGATAGAGTTAATCAAAGAGAAAATGAACAATTTTGATGATAGAAAATTAGTTTCTGCACAAATAAAATCAAATGTAGTTAAAATTAGAAGGAAAACAGATAATTGGGGCAAAAGTCTTTGTAGAGGGGTTTTCTTTTTAATAAAAATCTTATATCTCTAAGACATAAAAAGAACCAATTCAAATTTAAAGGAATCAGAGCCATTTCCCAATAGATAAATAGTCAAAGAATATGAAAGGAAGTTTTCATAGAAAAAGTACAAACCATAATAAAAATACTCCAAGTCAATAATAGTTAGAGAAATTCACATTAAATCATTCTATTGGTAAAAATAACAAATGAGGAATATGAAAAATGTTAGAGTGGCTTTGGGAAAACACACACTACTGCATTATTGGTAGAGCTGTGAATTACTTTAGCCATTCTGGGAAGCAATCCAAGTTACCAATATGTGTATACCCTTTATTAAAAAAACAAATTACATTAATTTTTGATTGTATTTTAAGTTCCAAGCTGTCTTCCTACCTCTTTCATCACCCCACGCTAGAGCAGTCTACCATTTGATACACACCTATAGATATAAACATACACACGTACATACTGAATATTTTAGACATTCTATATTCTGAGGAATAGCTTAAATATTTAGTTATTCTTTGAACAATTATTGTTGTCACTGTATCCAACTACATCTTGGTTCTGCTCATTTCACTCTTCATTATCTCATGCAAGTCTTTCCATGTTTTTCTAAAATTAACTTACTTATTACAATACAGTGGTATTCTATCACTGTCATATACCACAACTTGTTTAGCCATTCCCTAATTGATGGACATCCCCACAATTTGCAGTTCTTTGCCATCACATCTGCCATGAATATTTTAGAGCACATAAATTCTTTTCCTTTTTCCCTAATCACTCTGGGAAACAGACCTAATAGTGGAATTGCTGGGTAAAAGGATATATACAATTTTATATTTCTTTGGCATAATTTTTTGGGTATCATTCCAGATTGCTCTTCAAAATAGTTGGATCACTTCACAGTCCCACCAACAGTCTATTAGTGTCCTGATTTTTCTACATTCTGTAGAATTAGTCCAGTGATCCCACTACTAGGCACAACCACCTAAAGAGATCAAAGGAAAAGGGAAAAGACCCCACGTGTAGACAAAAATTTATATCAGTTCTTTATTTCTAGTAACAACAAGAAAAAAGAAGCTTGAGTTGTACTTATTAATAAATGACCAAACAAATCATAATATGTGAACTTCTGCATTATTTTGAAGTAAGAAATGAAAAAGTGTTCCATTTCAGAGAAAACAGATCTGTATGAACTGATGCATTATTAGCAAAGCAGAACCAAGAGACAATTTATACAATGACAACAACATTCTGACAAAAAACAAATTTGAAAGACCTGAACTTTGATCAGCATATTGACAAATCACAATTAGAGAAGACTTAGAAGAACCATTTAACCCAATTCTTGACAAAAAAGTGATGGATGTAAAATGCCGAATAAGATATATACTTTTTGATGTGATGATTGAGGGAATCTGCCTTATTTGACTGTGCATTTCTGTCATGAAGTTTGCTTTATCTTTTTCTTTTTTTTGTTCAGATGGGGAGATAAAGGAGGAAGAGAAAAGAAATATTAGTTAGATGAAAAAAATTAATTCTTAAAAAAAGGAGAGCAGAGGCTGTTTTTATATTTTCTTTCAATCTTCAGTACTTAGTACTGGTACGCAGTAAGCATTTAATAAATGCTTGATGATGGATTGATCTATGTCTATCTATTGATGGATGTCTAAAAATGAAGCTAACAAAATTAGATTTATGACCAGGAAACAAAGGAAAATTTAACTCAGGAAAACCACAAATGAATGCATCAGGGAAATCTGCTATGAGTTGACTGTTGAACAGGAAGAGGAAACCTGAAAAATAGGCAGGCTGAAAAAGGACCTAAGGGAAAAGGTAGAAAGCAAATTAAATGTGAGTCAGAAATGCGGTCTGGCCCATTTCAAACATGTCCATTAATGTGCCGGGGCTTCAGCAAAATAGCTCAGCCGCAGACAGGGTTGCCGCATGACCAATGGCAAAGGCCAATGGCTAACCCGAGCCTGGCCAACCCTTACGTGGGGATATTCGTACTCACGTGGCCGCCCAAATCTCAGAGACAGACCGCAAGGAGTTCAAATAAGTGGGGACAAAAATAATCAGAGGAAGGAATTGATTGGAGAAGGAAGATCAAAGGGAGCTAAGCAGAGAGGCTGGCTGGCCAAGAGTCAAAAAAGGAACAAGCTATTTGAAGAATGTAAACGGTGAAGCAAGATAAGAGATGAGAAGTCATGGGGTGGAAGTGAGCCAAGAGGGAAGCTAGGCTGACTAACAGGCACGGAAAACTCTCTGACGGCAAGCGCCGTGTGGAGGATGGCATTTGAAAGCAGCATCATATTATAGTTTAAAACAGGATTTCTCCTAAATGGACCATATTATGTCAGAATCTGGGATAATCCTCCAAAGAAACAGACAATATTTGAAGCTTTCAAAGAGAATTGGGGAGAGCAAAATTCACTGTAGGATCAGTCTTATGCTGGTTGAGCTGTGTACTCACTGAGACTTTCTCTCTAATGTGCCAGAAAGGGAAGGTCAAAAACTCCTAATCCCTCCAGATTTAAGAGCAACCCAAGCAGTTAGCAAAGTGTTCCCCGGCGATGGAAAGTCTCACAAAATGGGGAGCCACCTGGTAATGTGCTGGTGCTAAGGATCATATTTTCAATTTTCATTTAATTCCTTATTTGGCTTTTTTGAAAGCCCTGAACTAATTGTCTCCTCCAGACCCTAGACCTGACAGTCTAAAAGCTAATTTGTGTGATGTTCCAAAAATCACATTTCTACACCAGACTTAGAAAAAAGTAATTAAAATGATCAAAGAAATGGAATAGCATCTGTGTATGCATAGACTAACAAGATTAGGACTTTTTCATCCGGAAAAGGGCAAGGCCGAGAGGGGACATGATTGACAAATCATTCCAAGTAGGTATGAATGTGTTTGCCGACTTTACTTATTTATATTAGGGACAGCTGGGAGTGCATGGGATAAAGTAAGTCTGGAATCAGAAAGACCCGAATTCAAATCTGACCTTAGATTCTTACTATGTGACTCTGAGCATGTCACTTGGTTGGAATTTGCCTCAGTTTCCTCATCCATAAAATGGGGATATTAATAGCCTCCACCTTCCAGGGTTATTGTGAAGATCAAATAACATAATTGTAAGAGCATTTAACAGGATACCTGATGTGTAGTAAGTTATATATACATCTATGAGATAGATGTATATATATATATGTGTGTGTGTGTATATATATATATACACACACATATATATATATATGCACACACACACACAAATTTAACACACATCTATCTAGATATGTAGATATAAACACATATACAGACACAAAACATACATGTACATATACACATTCACATATATATACATACAGATACATATATGTATATATTCATTTTCACTATTATTATTTGTTACATGACAAAGTTCTACTGAATTAAACACGAGTCACTGGAAAGTTACAACGATATAGAAGCAGAGCGTTAAGAAGAAAAGAACAACATATAAAATTATTAATGAAATGCAAGTTATGAAAGTTCTATTAGAGATACTCAAATGACTCTTTACCTTTGAGGACAAAGGTACAGGAGTTATAGGAATTACCTGGAAGTCAAAGGAATTATATTCAGCTTGCGCTTCTACCACTTATACGCTTAATAATCCCTCCCTTACCTCTATAGGGCACGCTCTGTTCATCTGTAAAATGGACTCCTTCCCAGAATCATATTTTTAAACAATTCAATGAAACACTAAATTTCCGTGACAAGTTAGCGTGAGTAAAGATGGACTCTCTTCCCCTCTCCTATTTAAGCTCATGGATAATTTGAAATCTCTCCATAGACTCCTGGGAATCTAAACAATCCAAGTGAAAAAAGTCAGGACTAGATGATCTCAAAGATTTTTTTCTCTGTCGAAGTTGGAAACCAGGGGCTAGTATGAAGATATTATTGGGCTGGTCCAATATGGCATTTCTTTTTTCTTTTCTTTTCTTTCTTTTTTTTTTCCAATATGGCATTTCTTTTTCTTTTTCTTTCTTTCCAATATGGCATTTCTAAGACTTTCAGGAATCATCAGGTGGCTGGGGAAAACTCTTAATGTACTTGATAAATTAAATATCAAGAAGGATCAAAGACTGTGGAAGGAGGTGCAGACAATCTTGAAGCTTTTAATTTGATCTGCCAGTGATGCCAGCCTGCAGGGACAAGTGCCCAGGACCAGCTGATTCCATTCAGGGAATTGGGAGCTCCCAGAATCAATCTTTTTTACTTTTAGCAGCATTTCACAATGATAAAAGATTACACAAAGGCTGAGGCTAAATGAAGTACTTCCAAAATCTGAAGGTGTTAGAAGAGCTCATTGGACACATTGAGACTCTGGTGATGAGAAGAGAAGCTAGATTATGGGCCGAATATATGAAAATCATAAGTCTAAAAGTCCCAGACAGTCTATGCCAATTTAATGAGAAATAATATCAATAACACAATGATACTAGGGATTAAGAGCTGGTCTTGGGAGCCAAACAATCATCCCCAAAGCATTTGTTACACCCTTACTGTTGTAATAACAATGACAAAAACAATAATAATCGTGGGTGTATGGCACTTTAAAATTTGCAAAGTGCTTTACAAGTATTATCTCATTTTATCCTCATTAACAACTCTGGGAGCTAAGAGCTATAATGGTAACTATGATGTTAATATTAATATTAATTAATAGCTAACATTTATAAAGTGGTATTTTCTGTGACCATCCTCTGTGCCTGGGATGCTCTCTCTCTTCTGTTATGATTACTCACTTCCTTGGTTTGCTTTAAGTTTGAATTAAAATTCACATTCTACTGGAATCTTTACCCATTTCCAGAAGGGCCTTGTTTCTGTTAGTTATTTTCTATTTATCCTGAATATCATTTGCTGTGTGTATGTGTATGTATGTGTGTGTGTGTGTGTGTGTGTGTGTGTATGTATAAATTTACATGCCTCCCCCACCCCAATTAGATTGTAAGCTCCTTGGGGGCAGGGACTATTTTTTTGCCTTCCTTTGTATCCCCAGCATTTGGCATAGATGCTTATTAACTATTTAATGAATGATTGAATACATGAATGCTTATTGTGTGCCAAGTATCGTACTAGACTCTTTAAAATGATCTCATTTGATCCTCACATCTCTGGTAGGTAGATGCTATTCTTACTCCCATTTTATAGATGAGAAGATAAGGCAGATAGAGGTTTAGAGATTTTGCTTAGCTAGTAAGTGTCTGAGGTGAGATTTGATCTAAGGTCTTTCTGACTTCAGACTCAGTTCTCTATCCACTGGGCCACCAGCTGCCAAGTTACTTGGCCTCCTGATGCCCCCAAATAGCTCTTTAAGGTCATTAAGCTATGGAAACCCTTGAAATATCTCGTCTTCAGGAAAAGTCCCAAATATGAAGACGTGACTTTCTCTTCCAATTCTTCCCTATTCCCTTCTTGAATCTCAGGTAGATTTGTATTTCAGTCTGTATAGCAGTGTTACAGCCCAGCTCTGTTCCTCATGCTGTCTGCCCTTTGCCACTTGGTTTTCACGAATACCTCGGAAGCCCACCTTCACCCAGGGAACACCAACAGTGAATTGTTCTCATCAAATGAGATCATATTTGTAATTGGGCGTAGCATGGTGTAGGTGCTGTATAAATGCTTTTTTCTTTCCTTCCCTTGCAGAAGAGTCATTTCCCTCAGCAGTAGGGTAGGAACAGAGGACAAAGATATAGACACACTATGTTCTGTCTACTGTGTGCCTTGGGATGGCGGCGGCGAATACAGCTCGTATGTATTATGTGATCGGCTTGCCAAGTTGGGGAGTTAAAGAGAATAAGGATGTCCAGGGTTTGGGATGACTGGAACTTTTCCATTGGATGCAAAAATTCAGGGCACTGACACCATCATCCTGAGTCTGGGCTTCCCCCCATGATGACCTTACATAATGGCTGGCACTTTGGAATGCTTTTTCGTTCACTCATTTATAATTTCATCCCACTTGCCCTATTCATGGCAGTAAAACCTTGTCTCAAACTATTCTTGTCCCTGATGGCGACTTCCCTTTGGATAATAATTCCCACCCCCTCCAACATTCCCTCCACCCCACACTTTGACTCAGGTGCCGATTTTGTCAGTTATGACTCTGGGAACATCCAAGAAATAGTAAGGATAGTATTGTTAAAAATAATGAGAATAGGGAGGCTAGACCAGCTGGGATTTTGTGGGCCTAAAGCAGTTGGTAACTTATTTGCACAACTGAAAGGCCTAATTAAAATGAATAATAAAATGCCCAAATTCTCTTCGATAAAGCTAACTCTCTCTTGTCATCTATTGGCTCCTTGAGTTACTCTCTTAACAAAAAAGAAAAAAGATTTTCTCTTACTCATTGATACATTCTGCTGGTACCTTTTAAAAAATTATACATGTGGGCTAATTCCTATTGACCTTTTACAGAAAGAAATCACATCTTGTTATTCAAACCACACGTGTCATTTTATAGCTAAATCAAATAGATTCCACCCTGCAGCAATGAATGGCTTGAAATGCATGGGAATATGGGAGGGGAGGGAGGACAGATATGAGAGTTTATGGATAGAAGCTATGGCTACATTGTAATTTTGGGCAGTGAAAGAGGGGTCTAGAATGGAAACAGAAGCCAATTGATTTTAAAACAGAATGTGCTCCAAGTAACAAAAACAAAACCTAAACTTAATGGAGTCCATTGAGTTAGTTCATTGGTTTATCTGTTTGGAGGAGGAAATGCCCATAAGTCGTGTGCTGGACCTAGAACCGAATGGGGCAGGGAAAGAGCTGGACAGATTGGATTTGGAAAATTACAGATGGTTTTCAGTGATCTCTGACCTTTCCCCTGACATAAAGCTCAACAATTCTTCCATTGACAGTATATGACTATAATTTCTAAAGGATCAAAGGTATAAATGTCTCAAGAAGTAATGGAAACCCACATCCCTGGGAAATGGTGTCACTGGATCACAGCATCTTACTCTATGATGACTTGCACATGAAAAATAATTGATGCTTAAGTTATTATACAAAAAATATAGACTTGGAAAGGAGACAAGGTAGTTACATATCAGAAGTGAAAGATAACAGATGGGCAGCCCAAAGGATCCATTGTACCCATAAATTGTTCAAAACCCAGCATAGCAGTAAAGAAACTTTTTGATGTTGGGGCCCCTTTACACTCTTAAAAGTGATCAAGGACCTCCCAAGAGCTTTTGTTTATGTGGGTTTTATCTATAGATATGTATGCAATAGAAATCAAAATGACTGTGTTGTTATGAAAATAATTTTGACCTGGAAGCCCTTTGGAAGAGTCTTACCTACCCCAGAGGTCCCTGAACTACAATTTGAGAAGCCCTGACCCGGAGGAAGATGTCTGCCTCATTGACTATATCCTTCAAACAGGAGTTATGGGAAAGTATGGATAAGAATGGCATAAGAGTTGAAGAGCATTTGATCTGTGTCACTTAAGAAAGTGCTTATAGTGATGAATTCAAGGATCAAGTGAAGAAGAAATAAACAAAAATGTAGATTGAATGTTAATGTGAACCCTTGCCCACTTTAGTAATAATATCTTAAGACTCAAAGGGGGGGAGGGAGGGATTATAAAGAGGGTAAGCATCGTGATACAAGAGGGGTACATAAGTTTAAAAGGGGGAAAGAGGGTTGGGGGAGGCAAGAATAAGTAAAGCATAATCTGGGGTTATTAGGATGGCAGGAAATACAGATTTAGTAATTCTAACCGTAAATGTGAATGGGATGAACTCCCCCATAAAGAGGAGGCAGATAGCAGACTGGATCAAAAGTCAGAACCCTACAATATGTTGTTTACAAGAAACACATTTAAAGCAGGGAGATACATATAGAGTAAAGGTAAAAGGCTGGAGCAAAATCTATTATGCTTCAGGTGAAGTCAAAAAAGGAGGGTAGCCATCCTTATCTCAGATCAAGCAAAAGTAAAAATTGATCTAATTAAAAGAGATAAGGAAGGAAACTACATCCTGCTAAAGGGTAGCATAAACAACGAAGCAATATCAATATTAAACATATATGCACCAAGTGGTATGGCATCCAACTTCCTAAAGGAGAAGTTAAGAGAATTGCAAGAAGAAATAGACAACAAAACTGTAATAGGGAGATCTCAACCTTGCACTCTCAGAATTAGACAAATCAAACCACAAAACAAATAAGAAAGAAATTAAAGAAGTAAATAGAATATTAGAAAAATTAGGTATGTTAGATCTTTGGAGAAAATTGAATGGAGATAGAAAGGAATATACTTTCTTCTCAGCAGTTCATGGAACCTATTCAAAAACTGACCATATATTAGGACATAAAGACCTCAAAATTAAATGCAAGAAAGCAGAAATAGCAAATGCTTTCTTTTCAGATCATGATGCAATAAAAACTACATTCAACAAAAAGTTAGGGGAAATAGACCAAAAAGTAATTGGAAACTAAACAATTTCATCTTAAAGAATGATTGGGTGAAGCAGCAAATTATAGATACAATTAATAATTTCACTCAAGATAATGACAATGATGAGACGTCATACCAAAATTTGTGGGAAGCAGCCAAAGCGGTAATAAGAGGGAATTTTATATCCTTAGAGGCTTACTTGAATAAAACAGAGAAAGAAAAGATTAATGAATTGGGCTTGAACTAAAAAACTAAAAAGACCAAATTAAAACCCCAATCAAATACTAAATTGGAAATTCTAAAATTAAAAGGAGAAATTAAAAATATTGAAAGTAAAAAACTATTGAACTAATTAATAAAACTAAGAGTTGGTTCTATGAAAAGCCAATAAAATAGATAAGCCTTTGGTAAATCTGATTAGAAAAGGAGGAGGAAAATGAAATTAGTAGTCTTAAAATGAAAAGGGAGAACTTTCCACCAATGAAGAGGAAATTAGAGAAATAATAAGGAGTTATTTTGCTCAACTTTATGCCAATAAATTTGATAACCTAAGTGAAATGGATGACTACCTCCAAAAATATAGACTTCCCAGACTAACAGAGGAGGAAGTAAATTGCTTGAATAGTCCCATTTCAGAAAAGAAATAGAACAGGCAATTAAACACCTCCCTAAGAAAAATCCCCAGGACCAGATGGATTTACATGTGAATTTTACCAAACATTTAAAGAACAATTGGCCCCAATGCTATATAAATTATTTGATAAAATAGGGAATGAAGGAGTCCTACCAAATTCCTTCTATGACACAGACATGGTACTGATACCTAAACCAGGTAGGCTGAAAACAGAGAAAGAAAATTATAGACCAATCTCCCTAATGAATATTGATGCTAAAATCTTAAATAAGATATTAGCAAAAAGACTACAGAAAATCATCTCCAAGATGATACACTATGATCAAATAGGATTTATACCAGGAATGCAGGGCTGGTTCAATATTAGGAAAACTATCAATATAATTGGCCATGTTAATAACCAAATTAACAAAAACCATATGATCATCTCAATAGATGCAGAAAAAGCATTTGATAAAATCCAACATCCATTCCTATTAAAAACACTTGAGAGTATAGGAATAAATGGACTTTTCCTTAAAATAATCAGCAGCATCTATTTAAAACCATCAGTAAGCATCATATATAATGGAGACAAACTGCAACCATTCCCAATAAGATCTGGAGTGAAACAAGGTTGCCCACTATCACCGTTACTATTTAATATTGTATTAGAAACGCTAGCTTTAGCAATAAGAGCTGAGAAAGAGATTAAAGGAATAAGAATAGGCAATGAGGAAACCAAATTATCACTCTTTGCTGATGACATGATGGTATACTTAGAGAACCCCGGAGATTCTACTAAAAAGTTATTAGAAATAATCCACAACTTTAGCAAAGTTGCTGGTTATAAAATAAACCCACATAAGTCATCAGCATTCTTATATATCCCTAACAAAATCCAACAGTCAGAGTTACAAAGAGAAATTCCATTTAAAGTAACTACTGATAATATAAAATATTTAGGAATCTATCTTCCAAGGGAAAATCAGAAACTTTATGAGCAAAATTACAGACCACTTTTCACACAAATTAAGTCTGATCTAACCAATTGAAAAATATTAAATGCTCTTGGATAGGGCAGCAAATATAATAAAGATGACAATATTACCTAAACTAATCTATTTATTTAGCGCTATACCGATCAGAGTCCCAAAAAACTATTTTAATGACCTAGAAAAAATAACAACAAAATTCATATGGAAAAACAAAAGGTCAAGAATTTCAAGGGAATTAATGAAAAAAAAAATCAAATGAAGGTGGCTTAACTGTACCAGATCTAAAATTATATTATAGAGCAGCAGTTACCAAAACTATTTGGTATTGGCTAAGGAATAGATTAGTTGATCAGTGGAATAGATTAGGTTCAAGGGATAAAACAGTCAACAAATATAGCAACCTAGTCTTTGACAAACCCAAAGATCCCAGCTTTTGGGATAAGAACTTACTGTTTGATAAAAATTGCTGGGAAAATTGGAAACTAATATGGCAGAAACTAGGCATTGATCCATACTTAACGCCATACACCAAAATAAGGTCAAAATGGGTTCATGACCTAGGCATAAAGAATGAAATTATTAATAAATTAGAGGAACACAGGATAGTTTACCTCTCAGACCTGTGGAAGGGAAGGTCTTTATGACCAAAGAAGAACTAGAGATCATTACTGATCACAAAATAGAAAATTTCGATTATACTCAAACTGAAAAGTTTTGTACAAACAAAACTAATGCAGACAAGATTAGAAGGAAGCAATAAACTGGGAAAATATTTTTACAGTCAAAGGTTCTGATAAAGGCCTCATTTCAAAATATATAGAGAATTAACTCTAATTTATAAAAATCAAGCCATTCTCCAATTGAAAAATGGTCAAAGGATATGAACAGACAATTCTCAGATGAAGAAATTGAAACTATTTCTAGTCATATGAAAAGATGCTCCAAGTCATTACTAATCAGAGAAATGCAAATTAAGACAACTCTAAGATACCACTACATACCTGTCAGATTGGCTAAAATGACAGGAAAAAATAATGATGATTGTTGGAGGGGATGCGGGAAAACTGGGACATTGATGCATTGTTGGTGGAGTTGTGAACAATCCAACCATTTTGAGAGTAGTTTGGAACTATGCTCAAAAAGTTATCAAACTGTGCATACCCTTTGATCCAGCAGTGTTACTACTGGGATTATATCCTAAAGAGATTATAAAGAAGGGAAAGGGACCTGTATGTGCACGAATGTTTGTGGCAGCCCTTTTTGTAGTGGCTAAAAACTGGAAACTGAATGGATGTCCATCGGTTGGAGAATGGCTGAACAAATTGTGGTATATGAATATTATGGAATATTACTGTTCTGTAAGAAATGACCAACAGGATGATTTCAGAAAGGCCTGGAGAGACTTACACGAACTGATGCTGAGTGAAATGAGCAGGACCAGGAGATCATTATATACTTCAACAACAATACTATATGATGACCAGTTCTGATGGACCAGGCCATCCTCAGCAACAAGATCAACCAAATCATTTCCAATGGAGCAGTAATGAACTGAACCAGCTATGCCCAGAAAAGAACTCTGGGAGATGACTAAAACCATTACATTGAATTCCCAATCCCTATATTTATGCACACATGCATTTTTGATTTCCTTCACAAGCTAATTGTACAATATTTCAGAGTCTGATTCTTTTTGTACAGCAAAATAACGTTTGGTATACTTATTGGTTATCTAATTTATATTTTAATGTATTTAACATCTACTGGTCATCCTGTCATCTGGGGGAGGGAGTGGGGGGGTAAGAGGTGAAAAATTGGAACAAGAGGTTTGGCAATTGTTAATGCTGTAAAGTTACCCATGCATATATCCTGTAAATAAAAGGCTATTAAATAAAAAAAAAAAGTAATAATATCTTATGTTTACAGTGAACAGAATTGGGGGGGGGGTAGGTTAGAGTAAGGAAGACCAGAGTTCAAATTCTGCCTCAGACACTTATTGGCTAGGAGAGCAGTGGGTCCATCACTTAACTTTTCTGAACCAGTCTCCTCATCTGCAAAATGGGAATAATGACAATGACTCTCCTTCTTGGGTCTTCACTTTTCTCATCTAGAAATGGGAGTGTGAACTTTCTACTTCTGAAATTCTGTGATTACAATGAACCAATATCCAAGTAGTATAATTCATATAGTTCCCCTTCACCTACAATAACCCCTTGAACAACTACAAGTATTATCAGGCTCCTTTGTTTCAGATGCCCAGAAAGGTTCAGAAATTTGCTTTTGATAAGTCCCATAGACAGCATTTGGACTTATCTTTCTGATGCTAATTTTGTCATGCCATAAGGGCAATGGTTGAGTATACTTTGGAGCAGCCAGGTGTTGCAGTGGAAAGAGTGCTGAGCCTGGAATTAGGAAGTCTTCTCTTCCTGAATTAAAATCCGGCCTCAGACACTCATTAGCTGTGTGATCTTGGACAAGTCACTTAGCCTTGTTTGCCTCAGTTTCCTCATCTATAAAATGATCAGGAGAAGGGAATGGCCAAACACATCAGTGTCTTTGTCAAGAAAATCCCAAATGGGGTAAAAAAAAAATCATACACAACTGGACAACAACTGAGTAAACTATGACATGTTGTTATGGTGTTACATAATTGCAGAACTTCAGTCTTAGGAGAAATCTTTAATCCCCACCCATAAAAACATCCTTCTTACAACATGAGCTGACAAGTGTCCATCTTCCCTGGAATAGAAAATCTCTAATCGGGTCACACCTCTACCCTGAGGCAGCTCATTCTGCTTCTATACAATGTACTTCCTTAGAAAGTTTTTCCTGCCATCAAATCTAGATTCATCTCTATATCTGACATTTCTAGTTCTTCTGGTGGGGGCCAAAGTGAACAAGTGTAGATTCTTCCATGGGACGGTTCCTCCCATACGTGAAGCTGGCTATGATATTGTACTTGAATATTCTCTATCCTTTATATAGATATTATATAGCATTAGACAACATTTTAGAATGGCAAGAATATTGACTTTGGTAATGTATGATCCAAGTCAAAAAAGCTACAGGGACTTGAGGACTCATGCATTTAATTTCATTTTATTTATAAAAAATTATGGTAAGTGGGAAAGGAAGAGAACAGAATAGCTTGTACTACTACAACTAGGCCCAAATATTTATATGTTTATTAACAGAAGGCAAAAGGGAATTATGGTATTGAAAATTGCAGCTTCCTTTTTGGTAAAGTTTTTTCAAGTTTACATTCAAGGAAAGACTTGAAACTGCTAAAGCTTTAGATGAGAAGCATAGAAATACTTTTTTCCCTAGAAAAGAGGGGCAAGATGAAAAATTTATGATTCCCATGAACTGTGATATTTCTGATCAAGGCCATGAACTTGCTTAACAAGATCGGATGCAGGAAAGCATCTGTGAGAACTTCCCAACTCGAATTTTGTGGTTTTCTTCAAAGATAAGCAACATATATGAAGAAGTATAAATCAAGTTGCATTTCTTTTATTGATGAGGAAATCTGGCTGGCAGATAAGGGGGACATTGTTGGAATTCATCAAAGCATCGGTAAAATCTTTCATGGTATGCTTGAAAAACATGAGCTAGGTGAGAACAGAATTAGCCATTTGGAAGGGGTTGAATGATCAAACTAATTATTAATGGTAACTTGGAAGGGTGTGTGTGTGTGTGTGTGTGTGTGTGTGTCTCCATCTCCCTTAAGAATCTGCCCTTGGCCTTATGTGTTCAAATTTTTTAGCTAGTGACTGACTTGGGTAAAAGCATTAAAAAATATGCCTGTCAAACCTGCAGGTGACACAAAACTTGGAGTAATAGGTAACAACAAATGACAGAGTCTGGACCCCAAATGACTAACTCAATAAATCAGAACTAATAAAATGAGAAAAATCTAATAAAAATGTCAAGTTTAACCCTTGGGTTAAAAACAAAGTCAACTTTCAAGTAATAAGATGAGAGGTGTATGGTAAGATCACAGTTTGTCTGGGGAAAAAATAAAACTCAAAACTCATGGTTTTAATGGACTGGATGCTCATTGTGAGTCAACGATGTGAGATGGTAGCCAAAGAAGGAGTTCTACTTTAGGTTTCATTAAAAGAGGCCTACGGTCCAAGACCAGGGGGTCAGTTTTATCGTGCCCTGCCTTTTCTTCCAGATGTGATAGCTTGTGCTCAAGTCTGGGTACCCCATTTTAGGAGACACATAACTAGCCTGGAATGTGTCCAGAAAAGGAAAATCAAGATGGTAAAAGAACTAGAGAAAATGTTAGATGAAGATCTACTAGGTGGGAGAACTGGGGACTATTTGGGCCAGGAGAAGAAAAGACTAGTAGGGAGATTAGTATGTAAACTCTTCCAGAGGAGGCTTTTGCTTCATTTGTTGTTCAGAGATGTAAATCTCCAGTGTCTAGCACAATTCCTGGCACACTACAGTGTGACTGCCTCAGGAAGCAGTGGGTTTCCTTTCCCACAAGTCTTCAAGTAGAAGTTGGATGACCACTTGTTCAATGGATTCTTGGCCAGATATGAGCTGCATTAGGTCTCTTCTATCTCTTAGATATCATGATTCCGTGAATGCTGGTAAGCACAGAAATGGATTTTAGAAGAAGGTCTCAGAAGTTCATTCCCCGAAGATCTTTAAAAATAAGGTAGACAACCATTGGCTTGGGTTGCTATAAGTACAATTCTGCCTAAAGGCAGAAGATGTTACCCAATGCTCTCTTAAAATCCCTTTCTCATTTTATGATTCTATGAATGAAATTTATCTGACAAGCCCAAGGTGATGGAAATTCCAGAGGGGAAAAGAAGCCAAAGAGATGTCAGCAAACTCAACTTCATCCTGCAAATAGAAATCTTTTCTGCCTGTGGATTCAATGTTGCACTGTTAGAGAATTATATGGACTTAAAAAATATCATATTCTCCTTTCCCATTTTAATCTCTAAATAATATTAGCTTACCCGACTTTCTGTTAATGCTAGTCCTCAAGTTCATTTCCCTTGGTTCCAGAAATTTAAAAAGAAAAACAAAATAAAGGATCTGAAATTTTGCCTGTTCCAAAGCGTCTCTGTATTTGGAGGAGTCTCTTAGCACCATCTTTTGGAAAGGGATCCATCAGAGATACTATCAGTCAGCTTAGATTTCTTCCCAGATGTCCAAGTAGCTAGGAAGCAAAATTATCACTAGATAGGCTTTCATTAATTTATTTGACATAGTACATAAGTGTCACATAGGTAACCAACACAATATTTCTGCAACCCAAACCAGATTTAAGTATAATTTAATTGGGAAATATTTATCAAAACAAAAAATCAACAAAACATAGATAATATTACATTGTTAAACTAAGTTGATGTGTCACGGTAGACAAGGATCCTTAGGTAAGAGTCAATGGTCCCCTTTTCTGTTTGAGGCTCCTGCTATAGTGCATGGGGAGTCTGCTGCCTTGAAGTCGTTAGAATCTAGACCTAGAACAGGAATGCTCATAGAGACTAGTCTATGTATCATCATTGTACAGATGGAAAAAGCTCAATGATACTAAGATTATTCAGATAAGCAAGTATCAGATGTAAGACTGGAACCCAGTTCTTCTGACTCCAGTATCATCATTGTACAGATGGAAAAAGCTCAATGATACCAAGACCATTCAGGTAAGCAAGTACCAGATGTAAGATTGGAACCCAGTTGCTCTGACTGCAGAGTCGATGATTCTCTCCATGATAGATGAAGCCAGGAAGACCTGGTTAGACCCTCCTTGTGAACATAGACATATTGTTTAACTTTTCAATGTTCCAGGATGAATTGGCTAATTTTCAGGTTGGCCTGAGAAATTAGGCTTTAGTTGTTGAAAGGATTTAGGAATAGAAGGTCCAGTGTAGGGAGAACTGGTTCACCAGGATTTTAGGGGAATTCCTATTGCCCCATGGGGATGTCTTCCTCACTGAATATTGCTGATTGCTATGGGAGAGCAGGATTCTAGTTAAGTTTAATCAGAGATTGTATCTTTTTCAATCCTATCTCAAATAAAGTTGCTTTTATTGAATTTTATAGCCTATATGTTCCTCATTGAATTTTAATTCTGAGCTGAATCACTAGACTGGCCTGACCTGGACCTAGCTGGAATATTTGGCATTTGTCTGCCAAGGTTTTCTGCAGTGACTTCAAGGTTAAACTCGTTGTTGAAACAGGGGGAAAGGTGATGCAGAAAGAAAGAGAGCTTCAGGTGAGTGGATGACTACATATAGGACTTGGTACCTTGTAGCACTTTTGCCAGGAACCCTCTAAGTGGGATAAAGAGGAAACCCCCATTCACTCTGTAATGAATTCTTAGAGGCTTGACAAGGAAATTTTTTTTGAAAAATAGCAAACTTAAGCACCCTTAGTTCTTGGTGATAGCTTTAGAGAAGGCTAGATTGTCATTGTGAGGAAAATGAAGAGAAATTGCTTATTAGGCAATTAGAAGCAGAGGTGAATATGGTTTTGATTTTCAAGGATCATGCTTTTACTAGGATGGTTTATAGATCTAATAGAGATCATGGGAATAAAGGGTAATGCTAATGGGAGCAAAGACTGATAGGCTATCAGATTTAACCCTGAAGACAATTGGAGAGTGTGTTAACCCCTGTTAAGGATATAAAAGAAGAGAACCCGAACAGCAGATGAGGACTGCGATTCGGATCCAGTAGGAAAAAGGCCTTTGGTCTATTCCATTATTACTCTCGGATATTGCCTTTTAGGGAATGGCTCTCTCCTCAGGGAAGTCAATGGATTCCTACCAAGGAACTTGGAAGGTCTCTTCAGAAGTTTAAGCAGCAAGTGAATAAATTATTAGAAAAATGGCTAATGAGGTCATAGTGCAAAGGAGTCCACACAGAATCTTTGCCAACTGCAGAGTTCCATTGATCTGGAGAGCTTCGGAGGAAATGAAGCAATCAGAGTTTGGGATTGAGATTATCCCCCTTATCTCTAGTGACTCAGATGGATAGTTCTGCATACTTCCTGATAAAGAGTTCCATTTAATTTGTAGCTGGTTCCCAGATGGCCTTTGCAAACAAAGAGATGAAGTTTTAAAAAGAGATAGATTGGTAGATTGGATTGGGCCCCCTTCCCATAAACCCTCATTTCCTATAACTAGATCATTTTGGGGGTATAGTTAGATCCAGTTTTTTGATGGAGCCCCACCTGAACATCAGCCTTTAGCTAAATGCCTTCTTTCCCAGAATACCCTAAAGGTCTGGGCAGACCAATTAGTGAAGTCTGAATAGGAAACTGGGGCATCCTCAGCTGTCTGGGCAGAGAGGGCTCTCCACATAAATAGACACCTGGGATATCATTTGAGAAGACCCCACTTTAGGTGTTGTAAGGAGAGGTACTCTTTCCTTTAAGGAGTTTTTGAAACATGGAGTGAACAAGATTGATGGTTACCTGAAGGGGGGTGGTATTCATACCATTTTATTGGAACATCTGGGACCTGGATGTTAAGGATTCATCTGCTTCTCCCAAATTTAAGGATTCTCAACTTAGTTATCTCTCATCCCATGTGACCATCGAGTCACCCAAAGTTCTCTATCCATATTTGAGTGGCTGACTACAGAGGGGAATCAGTCAGTCAGTCAGCAAGTACTTATTAAACTCTTACTGTACATCAGGGATTGTGTTCTATGCTAGGGATTCAAAGAAAGGAGACCAATCCCTCTTCTCAAGAAGCTCACAGTCTAACAGAAGAGGCCATATCAAAATTAGTACGGAGAGACATTGTCTCTATGAAAGTAATTGGGAAAGGGATGTATTAGCATCTCTCCTAGAGTGAGGATCAAAGTTCATCCAGAACAGAAGCCAAAAGCCCAATCAAATCACTGAGACTTAGGAAGGCAGGGGACAGATACAGTATTCACACCGTATGGCTTCAAGTCTTGCTAAGCTGCAGTCTCTAAATAATGAAAATGGAGGCTCTCTCAAAGGGCAATGCAAGGACAGCCTTGGCATCCTGCCCAGCTCCTCCTCCTCCTTCACCCTGCATGTCCAACCAATTGGTGGTTTTTAAGATTTCTGCCTTCACGGCTCTGATGTCCAACCCCTTTCCTCAACTCACAAAGCTGCTATCTTAGTTCAGGAAATCATCACCTCTTCCCTTGATTATTGCAAAAGTTCCCAAGCAGTCCCCTGCATCAAGTCCATCCTACACAATAATGTCAAAGCCATTTCCTTAAGAAGAGATCTGACTGTGATTCTCCTTAATTAGATCTAGTGGCTTCCTATTGCTTCTAGAATAAAATACAAATCCTTTTCTAATTATTAAAGCCCTTCCTAGCCTGTTCTCAAATGGTCTTGCCAGCCTCTTCAGCTCTGATTCCTCCTCTCACACTCCGGTCCAGCCAGACCGGTCTCTTCTCTGTTCCTCGGTTGGTGGATCCCAACTCCTAAAGTGTTCTTTTTTACCCCTGCCTCATAGAGCCCTTCTGAGATGGGTCTGACTCAGGGCAGTGCCCAGGTAGTTTAAGCTTGATAATGAAAAGAGGGAAAGAGAGAGATAGAGAGATAAAAAGAAAAAAAGAGAGAAACAGGGAAAGAGAGACAGGCAGACTGACAGACAGACTGTCATTCTGAGGGGTGGGTCATTCAACTACTGACAAAAGAATATTTAATTAGCTATAGGAAAAGGATAAACCACTACATAGAATTCCCAATCCCTCTATTTTTGTCTGCCTGCATTTTGGATTTCCTTCACAGGCTAATTGTACATTATTTCAGAGTCCGATTCTTCTTGTGCAGCAAAATAACTGTATGGACATGTATACGTATATTGTATTTAACTTATACTTTAACATATTTAACATGTATTGGTCAACCTGCCATCTGGAAGAAGGAGTGGGGGGAAGGAGGGGAAAAACTGGAACAAAATGTTTGGCAATTGTCAATGCTGTAAAATTACCCCTGCATATATCTTGTAAATAAAAAGCTATAATAAAAAAAGATGAAAAAATTTTAAAAAAGAAAGAGAAGGATATTAAACATGGAGACATTGCTTACCTATGTGATTCAGCCAAGTCCCCAAGAGAATGGGGAGAATCTTATGTTTGCAATGAGGAAGCAATGCCACAAGCCTTAGTTCCTTAAGTTGATCAAGTCTCAAAAATGATCCTCATGTTTCTTAAGGGAAAAAATTAACCTGACTTTGTAGAGGCAGAAGTAAGGATATTGCGAGTACCATGAGACTCCTTCTTTTCCTTTATGATACAGCTCGAGCACGTCCTTCTAAATGCTAGTGCTCTTCTTTCTAAACTGCCTGCATTTAAATACTTTTTATTTATTTGTATTTGTTCTCTATATTTACTCTTTATTTACTTATATCCGTACTTGCTGTTTCCCCATTAGAATATAATCTGCTTGAGATTCAGGATTATTTCATTCTTTGTACTTGTAGTTCCAGGGTTTGGTACAGTGGCTGGCACATAGTAAGCACTTAATAAATGCTTGTTGATCAATTGAATTGATGGGAGATGAAGCTAAGGCTAAGACAGAGAGAAGGCATTGTTATCCCCATTTTACAGATGAGAATACCGAGCCTCAGACAGAATAAATGACTTTCCCGAAGTCAGAGCTGGGGACTCGAATTTTCATTTCCAAATCCAACCGGACACAGAACAGATGGGCTGCTAAAATGGGGAGCCATGCCCTCCCTCAACCAAGCCAACCTGTTGAAAGTGGGGATAATGTTTTGTGGGATCGACTTCACCTGGTTGTCTGGGAGACTCAAACAGAATAATGTATGTAAAGTACTTTGCAAATCCTTAAAGTGTTAATTATCACTATCCTTGCTAACACATGGTTCTGTGTCTTCTTCTATGCTGGATCTCAACGCTCTCCCGTCAAGTGTCAAGTGCATTATGAAATATTTTTATGTCAAAGGAAACCGGCCGATTGTTCTCCCTTTTTACCGAGCACAGAAGGAGAAGAAAGATGTATTCGTGGGGTCATGAGGGACGTGGGCTAGATTTAAGAACTCCCTAACAAAAAAAGAGACTCGGCGGTCACTGGAAAGCGGTACCTATGGGAGACGTGGAAATGGATTTTAAAAAACCAGTTGGGTCTTTCTCAGTCTACAACATGTTTGACCTCAGTGACTGACCTTCTGTGCATCTCTGATTCCTTTGGTTCTATAAATATGTTCTTGCCATATTCCCGAATTATGGAATTGAATTACTGAATGATTACTTTGCCAAGACAATATGATCATAGTATCCTACGATGAACGTAGGAGGGATAGATTATCATCTCCATTTCAAAGACACAGAGACTGAGTCACAATGTAAATTAGGCGGTTAAAATAATAAATCTCCAGCTGAACATTTTTCCTTCAATCTGTGTAACTTAAGGAAGCGCAATCGTTTCTCTTTTTTTAAAAACACGCTTCGATTTTGCTTACGACAGAAGCCGGCTTATCCTTTTTTGGAGAGTTCCTAGGATGGGGCTGGGCTTTGGACTTTGGATTCTAATTTTGAAATTCTGACACTTTTCCTGGGTGAGCTCAGATAAACTGTTGAATGTCTCTGGGCCTAACATGTTTTACTGTATAAACAGAAGATCAGCTGGCTCTGATCCCAGCTCCCCAGCTCCAAATCCAGAATCCCATCAGCCTATATTCAAAGCAGCTTTCTGGATTGTATCCGATGCAGAATGTAGGAGAGAAGGCAGAGCTGGAGGCTTCCCTCTCTCCTGCGTTAGGAAAGCAGAAGGGACTGTTTTGCTAAGGACTCGAGTTATTCTGAATTTATGAGGCCTGTTGGAGGCCTCTGTGACTCATAGGGTCAAGAGCACACCTTTCTGTTGAGTTCCTGAATGATGGGCTTTCTTACCACTTACCCAGAAAGGGAAGAGGGGGAAAGAGACCTTGATGCAGAAGGTACCTGAAAACGAAATCAGAAAATCCTGTCTTTCTTTCGAAAGTTCCTAGGGCAGATGGAGAACCTGTTAGTTAATAATCAAAAGAATTCTTCAGTGACTGCTCAGATGAATAAATATTTTAAAAAGCCATGGAGTATGTAAAGAATTTTAATCTAGCCTGGGTGTTCACTCCCCTCAACAACAACTGCTGAGAAACCACTGGCCTCTGAATGATTCATGGGCCTAAATACAAGGAAGACTGATAGGGAGGATCCCACCTTAGACTTGCAAAATGGGATCCTTCTTTTATCTCCTGGGCTGGCTTTTCCTCCAGAGTGAATGGGAGCCCCAGTGGAGGTTGAGGGGCACAGGTCCCCCCTCCACCTCCTCCATTGACCCCGGGGCTCAGTAAGGGTCTCACTAGGAGGACCTGACAAGCAGTTAACATTTATAGAACATTTTTAAGGTTTTCAAAGTGCTCCACACATATTATCTCACTGTATCTTCCCAATAACCCTACAAGGTGGGTGCCATTATTATCTCTGTTTTATAGAGGAGGAAACTGAGGCTGAAAAAGTTTGATCTGATTGATTCCGGGATGGAAGGGAGCTGGAAGGCTGTCAGTTCCAGCACCTTTATAGATAAGGTAAATGAGGTTTAAAGAGCCCACGTGATTAGCTCATGATGGCTAATAGGTAGAGCAACAGGGCCTAAAGTCAGGAAGTCCCAAAGTTCAAATCTAGCCTCAGACACTACTGGCTGTGTGACCCTGGGCACGTTAATCTCCTGTTCTCTTTTGGAAAATGAGCTGGAGAAGGAAGTAGCCATCCACTCCAGGAACTCTTCCAAGCAAACCCCAAATAGTATTCTCGAGATTGCACAAGACAGACAGTAGGAGTCAGAGCACAATTTGAATCCGGTTCTTTCTGTTGCCAACTTGGACACATTTGTCACTTTCCCCCTGGGCTGTATAGGCTTAATCTGGGCTTACATACACAAGCCCACAGAATCCTGTGCATGTGGAATTGAGCAAGAGTTTTGAACTCTGGGAAGTATTACTGTAGAAACAAGCCTGGATTGGCCACCAAAGACCTGAGTTTGAATTCCAGTCTGCCTTTTACTAACTATGTGCCTTTGGGCAAATGACTTCTTTCCACAGATCTCAGCTTTTTCTTTTTTAATAAAATGAAGGGGAAGGGGCCACGGTCTAGACATCTTTAAGTCCCTGCTAACACTCGGTCTGATTGCTCAATTCTCATCTCCCTGCGGCGAATGACCTTGAACAAATTTCTTTCTACAGGAAGTGGGAATGATATTTTGAGGAAATTCTCCCCTCCCCCCACCATGCCTCAGTGTCTTTGTCTGTAAAAATGGGATCAGCAGACATCCAAAAGGTAATTGTGAGAAAGTCCCTTAGTAAGCAATAAAGCACCTCGAAACAGAGCCCATGGCTATGGAGAAGACACTGGATCACGCATAGAGAGTTCAGTTGGGCCTTCCAGGTCTAGTTCGACCTCATTTGACAGATGAGGAAACTGAGGCCCAGGGTGGCTAAATAGCTTTCTTGAAGTCACCAAAGAGAAAGAGCATTGACTCAAAAGGAAGAAGACCTGGATTCAGATTGTATGATCATAGTGGTGTGACCCTGGCCAGTCACTTGACGTGCTCAGGTCTCAGTTTCCTCATCTGTGAAAAGAGCTGGCTGGACTAAATCATCTCTAAGATCCTTTTTCAGCTCCAGCTTTATGAACATATGTTTGAATTCTCAGAGCCAATCTTTGAACTCAGATCTTCTCACTACAAAAATCATCACAAAAATCTCCTGATATCATACTTCCCAAAGGTCTGGCCTTGGAATCGGGAAGTCATGGGATTGGGATTTTCCTTTGGAGCCGACTAGCTATGTGTCGCTAAACTCCCCAGTAAGAGCTGAGGTGCTGCCCTGCTCTGGTGCAGGAGATTTCCATGTCAGGAGATTCCCACACCAATGAAAAGGCAATCCAGACCAAATCCAACAATAGCCAATAATAGCCATTTAGTATCTAATAACATCTACTATATCCATTTACAGCTAATCTTTTATATCTGATAATAGCTAATAAATGCAGCAAATCAATAGTCACAGCTAATAGTAGCTAATGAACAAGCTTTCAATTGCTAAAAATGGCTATCCATATCTAATAGTAATTAATAAACAGCTGATCAATAGCCATGGCTAATAATAGCTAATGAACACGGCTGGTCATAGCCAATAATAGCTATTTATGCATAATAATAGCTAATAAGCACAGCTGATGAATAGCCACAGCTCATCATAGCTGATGAATACAGGAGATCAATCACTAATAATAGCTAATAAGCATAGCGGATCATAATCACATCTAATAGCTAATGAATACAGCCGGGCAATAACTAATAGCTCATACCGCTGAATAATAGCCACTTATAAATAATAATACCTAATAAGTGTGCATGTTCAATAGCTAACAATAGCTAATAAGTACAGCTGATCAATAGCCACATGTAATCATAGCTGATGAATACAGACCAATAACTAATCTTAGCTAATAATCACAGCTTATCATAATCACATCTAATAGCTGATGTTTACAGCTGATCAATAGCGAAAGCTACTTATAAATAATAATACCTAATAAGCGCATCTATTCAATAGCTAATAAGCACAACTGATCATAATCACATCTAATAGCTAATAGCTAATAATCATAGCTAATCAGTAGCCACAGATAATCAGCTGATCGATAACTAATAATAGCTACTTATAAATAATAATGTCTAATAAATACAGCTGTTCAGTAGCTAATAATAACTAATAAGCACAGCTGGTCAGTAATCACATCTAAGTAGCGAATGACTACAGCTGAGTAATAGCCACATCTAATAATAACTGATGAATGCAGCTGATCGATAGCTAATAAAAGCTATTTATCCGTCAGAGTTGATCAGCCCAGCGGATGGATCGCTCCCATCAGGCTCTGTAAGGTTGGCAAAGTGCTTTATGCAGATGACCTCATGTGACCCTCCCCAGCACCCCGGGAGGCAGCGGCGGCGGCGGCGGCGGCGGCGGCTCTCCCCATTTCCCGGAGCGCGCGCACACACAGCCAGGAGGCTGCAGAGGTCACACTGGGACCCCTGGCTTTCACACCCCCAGGCCGGCCCTTCATGCCCCAGGTTTCCCTTGGGGATGACGCCCGGTCTGTGAAGCCTTAAAAGTTGGACGGAAGCTCGGGGTGGCCGGCGGGGCCGCCTGCCGTGCGGACGGAGGGCTCTCCCGGCCCCGGCTCGGGCCGCCCGCTCCCCGCTCCGTGCCCCGGGGGCGCCGGGCAGTAAATGGCAGCGTTCTGCCCCCGCCCCCACGTTCCCGCATCCCAGACCTGTCCGCTCCGAAACCAGCTGCGTTTGGGGACCGAAGGGGCCCGGGGGCCACCGCGCCGTAACCGGTCGCCCCTTGCCCCGAGCCGCGGCTCTGGCCCTGCCTCATCCCCCATCGCCCCCAGGAGCACACGCCCGGCGCCCGCGTCTCTGCGTCCCGGAATGCCCACGGGGCTTTGGAGACTCGCACCGGCTTCCTTCCCCGCGCCCGGGCCTGATCGGCGCTGAGCCCGCAGCTCCGTGGGGAGGGGGGGGGGGGTCCTGTAACTTAGCCGGCTCCACTTACCCCCTGCCCTCGCTCAGATTCCCGGCCTCCTCCGGGCACATGTCCTTACATGCATCTCCGGGGCCCGGCCGCAGGCTGCCCGTGCCCGACGCCAGTGCAGATACCCGTCCCGGTGCCAAGCCCGGCGCCTTCCGTAACCTTGATGGGCCGTCCTACCCTGGAAGTTAGGGCGGCCGCGTGTCCGCCCCCGCCATCCCCGGGCGCCGGGGCCGCTGCCCTGACACTCAAACTTCGGCCAACTCCGGCCCGGCCCCCTCCCCCAACACCGTGCCCAGCCCGCCGGCCCCGGGGCCTCCGGGAGGCGCGTTCCTAGGGAAGGTCCGGGAGCTCCCCTGCAAAGCGGCCAGGATCGCGCCCCGGAGGCTGAGGCTGCTGCAAAACTTCCAGGGGATGTCTGCAGCCCCATCTCCCGGCCTTAAAGGGACAGGGCCCTTTTCACCATATAAGGAGAGAAGCTGCTTCTTTCCAGAGCTGCCAGCGAAGCTGGGAGGCCAGGGGGCTCACTACCTGCCGTTGGGACGCACCAGTGAGTCATCGGTGTAAATTCGGGGCTCGGAAGGGGGTTGCCTAGAGGAGGACTCTCGAGCTCAAGAGCTAACCTGCACATCATCTCATCCAACTTATTTTACAGATGAGGAAACGGCATCAGAGGCAAACGCCTTTTTCTCGGTCAAAAAGTTAAGATCAGGAGCGGTTAGGTGGCTCAGTGGATAAAGCACCAATCCTGAAGTCAGGACGACTTGAGTTCAGACACTTGACACTAGCTGGGTGACTCTGGTCAAGTCACCTAACCCCATTGCCTAGCCAAAATCAAACCAAAACAAAAAGATAATATCATGCACTATAACTTTAGGAATGTAACTTAGATTTTATTTAATTTAGAATATAACAATTTTTTCCCCTTCCTCTCTCCCTCCTCCTTCTCCTCCTCTCTCCCCCTATTTCTCTCTCTCTCTCTCTCTTTCTCCCTCCCTCCCTCTATTTTTTCCTCTCTCTCTTCCCCCTTCTCCCCTTTCTTTTTCTGTCTCCCCCTTTGTCTCTGTCTATCTCTCTCTTCCTCCTTCTCTCAGACTCTGTCTCCCCATCTTCCCCCACTTTTTCTTCTCCCCCTCACTCTCCCTTTCCCTTCCTCTTTCCTTCCCCCCTTCTTTCTTCTCTCTTCCTTCCTTTCTTTCTCTCTGTCTCTGTCTCTCCTCCTCCCCTCCCATTCTACTGACAGTTAAAGTTTGACAGCTTCATTTACTTCAGACAGGCAGGGATTAAAACCTGAATGTGTTTAAACAAAAATTCTGCTGATCCTTCACTATAAAGCTGACCTATTGAAAGGGGGCAGATTAAAAGCATTTATGTGTTATTTTTTTTAAGAAGTAAAGAGGTTTTGCTGAAGCTCCCCAAAGTGGAGCACCCACCTTCCTGGCAAGGCTCTCTCTCTAGCCCCTCACCCACCCACTTGCTGGACTAGTTGAGTAGATCTCAGTGATTTAGAGGTCAGAAGTCCTCATCTCCCTATTTTTATAGGGGAGGAATCCAGCAATTTGCCCAAATTGTTACTCGGGCAGTAAATGATCGATTTGGAATTCTCACTCAGATCCTGACTTCAGATGCAACATTCTCTCCACAGAACAACCCAGGCTCCTTGAACCCTTCCTACTGAGCCTTCCAACTTTGAATCCTCTCTTCTTGATTTTCCCTCAATGCTAATTCTGCTGGGTTATTAAACAGCTTTTGGTGTTCAATTCTATTTAGTTCATGCCTCTATTGCATACATCGTGGTTCTGTAGAGAAAGCCTTGGTGGTTGAATCAGGAGACCTGGTGGGAATTAGCAGTGTCATCTTGGGCAAGTCCCTCACCTCCTCTGAGAACCAATGACCTCACATGTGAATCAAAGAGGCTTTAAAGCACATCAACTCTGGGAATATAAAGAAAGACAAAACCAGTATTATTTAGATCTCAGCTTGTGTGTGTGTGTGTGTGTGTCCGTGTGTCCGTCTCCTAGATCCCTCTGGCAATGTGGAGAACTCTTCTCAGAATAATGTTTTTAGTGTTAAAATAAAGCACATTAGGTTACCGAGGAAATTGATCCCATCACAATAGTCACACAAATTACAAAAAACAACCACAAGATCACTAGAGTTCAGGTGAAAAGAGCCCCTGACAGGGAAGTTGGAAGGAAGGATGGGTTCCATTTTGGTCCCTTTGGTGTCTCCTGTAAGATTCCTTCCAGCTAAAATCTCTGGTCTTATTCCCTAATGTTTTTCTTTAATTGTCCCCAGCCTACAGATCTTACTCCTGTAAATGGGAAGGTACAAAGCTCTAGGAAGGAAATGGACACTTCCCTCGGCCCGAGCCCAGTTCTGTTCATCTAGGAGGCATCAGACAAACCCCCAATGATGGAAGGAAAGGAGGAATGCTTAGGGGAATTTGTGCTTCATCACCTTTTCTCCATCCTCTGACATTCCTTTCCTCCCAGCACAGTGGCCAAAGAATGCCTTTAAAAGTTAATCATTGGCCCTTCAGCTTAAACATTGGCATCTCACGTTGCACCCTTCCCCCCTTCAGTTGACTCCTTCCCAGCACCCACTACATTTTGCTCTAAGTGGGCTATGAATTTAAATCTTCTAATAGAAAACAACAATCTATCTAAATATTTGTGAGATCTTACTTAAGTCGCCTAACCTTCCTGAACCTCAGTTTCCCCATCTGTAAAATGATAGTTCTGAAGGAAATCACTTTTGAGGTCTTTTCTCATTCTAATTCATTTACTTGCCTCTGTGGTGGTGTCTGGACAAAGAATTCCCTTCACTTATGGTTTATAATGTTGAAGATTTGTTATTCAGATGACTAGTAGAATTTAAATCCAAGTCCCTCTGACATTAAGGTTGACTCTATCATCACTGGACTTGGATGGCTCTGTAGATGTTATCTCAATGCTAGCAATAACCCTGAGAGGAAGAGGATTTAATCCCAGTTTTCAGTTTTTCTTTTCACGGACTCCTTATCTGTCTACAGACATTCCCAGCTCCCCTAGAGTCCCAAACAAAGCCTTCTCATGATTATCCTCCCTCATCTGGCTACCAGCAAACTTCTTTTCTCCCTTTCATTGCTAGTTTTCTTGAAAATGATGTCTCCTTCTTCAAGTCCATCATCACTTGTCCCCTTTGCAACATTCTTGGCTCCTTCGGGTACTCTATGATCCAGGGATATTGGGCTCTTTGCTGTATCTCACACAGGTCTCTGCACATCTTCTCTGCCTGGAACTCTAGTCCTCCTTATTTCCACATTCTGTCTACCAAGGTTTTCTTCAAGCCTCAACTCAATCTACCTTCTGCAAGAAGTCCTTGCCAGTTCCCCCTCAATGCTAGTGCCTTCCCCCTGAAGTTTTCTCTTATTTATCTCATATATCTGTACAGAGTTCTGTGAATATTTATCCCATCAGATCTTGAGCTCTTCAAAGGTAGGGTCTGTTTTTGCCTTTCTTTGTATCCCCTAGAGCTTAGCACAGTACCTGATGCACAGTAAATGCTTAATAAATGCTTGTTGCCTTGCCTTGACTCTACCCACATTTTCCTCTCAACCTTTTACAATTCGATCCTTACCTCTGTTATTCTAATGAAACTCTTCTTTCCAAAGTTATCAGTGACTTAATAGCTCAGAGTAATGGCTTCATTCCTGGCTTCTGACTTCTTGGTTCCATTGGATAGAGGCAACCCTCCCTTCCCTCTGCATTGGATCTGCCATTTTGGCTCAGAAGCTCCATACTGTTCCTATCTCTCCAACTGCTTCCTTTCTGTATACTTTGATCATTCCAATGCCTTAAAAATTAGAAGTAAAGATCCGTCCTTTATCTTGTTCTCTCTTTATATTTTCTCCTACGGCAGGCTCATTTACTCTCCAAGCTCCATTATTACATTTATATAGGTAACTCCCAAACTCTCATCTCCAGGCCTTTTCACCTCCCCAGGCTCTCAGAGTCCAACAATTTTCCAACGCATTTACATTTTTCCCATGAATAAAGATAGAGCTGGGGCCCTATTCCAATAAATAGTGAAGCGGTGCCATTATTCAGGTTCATATTGCTTACTTCCACTGGGTTGGAATCAATTACCTACTTATATTACTTACTTCATACTTAGCTTAAGAAAGCCCTATATAAACATGAGCTGTTATGATTATATTTCTCAAGTTTGGATGTTTATATGCTGAGATGTCCTAGATGGCGAGAGCTTCATAATAAAAATGATATGGAGTCCAGAGTGGGAGAAGGGCTAGGGAGCTGGTTGTTTTTGGGTAGACGGGAAGTTATAGGGAACCAAGACCAAAGAAAACTCCACTGGCCCAACCTTCAATTTCTCTTACAGACATCATTACGTTCTGCCTTAGTTTCTCTCTCTTGCAAGAACCTGAAACTAAAATGTCTCTCCATGGGAGAGTGGAGGAAAAGGAAGGTAATTCAGTTGTAAGGTGAACCCCCTGCAGAGCTGATAATGGAATCTGAGCCCCTTCGTGATTAGGCGAATATAGGATAACACTTCCGAGTTCTCAAGGTTTTAGAAGGGAGCTTTTGTTAAACCAGCTGGGGCTACTGTGAGAAGTCACCTATCTCCCACAGGCCTATTCAGAGTTCCCAGGGATTCGATAGAACATGGCAGCAAAGCAAATAGATGGAAGAGGCAGATTATTTGTACCCAAAACAAGGAGAACGAGGTGGAGACATAGACAGAGAGAGGTGGGGGGAAGGAGAGAAGGAGAGGGAGACAGAGACAGAGAGACTGATACAAAAAGACATACACAGAGAGAGGGAGAGATAGACACACACAAACAGACAAAGACAGAGAGAGAGGCAGACATAGAGACAGAGAAAGAGAAAAAGACAGAGACAGAGAGAGACAAGAAACAGACACGAGACAGACAGACAGAAACAGGCAGAGAGAGAGAGAGAGAGAGAGAGAGTTACAGTGAGGAAAGATCTCTGTCCTCTAAGGTCATTCATTCATCATATATGGAGAACTGAAAAGGACCTCAGAGGTCATTAACTTTAACTCGAACATTTAAAAATAAAGAAACGAAAGCCTGAGAAATAAGTGAACTTGTCCAAGGTCACATGACCAGAAAGAGCAAAGGTGAGATTAGAACTCAGCTACTGTTGGTTCCATCCAGCCCGAAGCTACATACAAGTTTTTCCTGACATCAAACCTCAGTCTCCACCTTTGGGACCTCTACCTACTGCTCCTATTTCTGTCTGTCGGGACACAGGTTCACTACCTGGGCTCCGTGAACTGTTTCTTTTTCATTTTAAAACATTTTAGCAACTATATTTCAGTATAATTAGATTTCTTTGTATTCCTATGTATATTTTCATGCTCTGTTTTGAGAAGTCCACAGCTCAAAGGAAGCCTAAGAACTCAGGTTCTGGGGCCAAGCAGGATTTGCTTGCATTCCTCTTCCAATGCAACATGGGAAACTTCCACCCTTCTCCATTTCTGTTTCCCCAGTCTGGAATTAGGGAGACCTGCATGCGAATCCTGCCTCAGACACTAGCTGTGTGAACATGGGCCAAGTCTCTTAATCACTGATGTGTAAGATGGGGATAATATTTATCTCCTAGGGTTGTTGGGAAGGTCAAATGAGGTAATATCTATAATGGACTTAGCACAGTTTCTGGCATATAGTAGGTGCTTAATGAAAGTTTATTCCCTTCCCTTTGCTCAATGATAATAACTGCCTTTCATATAGCCCTTTCAAGTTTTCAAAATGTTTTGCAGACATTATATCATTTGAGTTAAAGAACCCCTTTGTGAGGGAAAGGGCTGTAGGACTTTTTACACCGATTTTATACATGAGGAAGAGAGGAGATGGCCTGCTCGTGGTCACAGAAGCTAGTCAACATCAGACATAAAATCTGGATCCAGGTCGTCCCGATAGCAAGTCCCCTTTGTCTATTGGTTACATCACACTGTTGACTTCAAGTTAGGATGGATCGGCTGCCCTCATTCGGTGCGGGAAACTCGGTGTGCATTCAACAGATGCTTGTTTATTGCTAGATTGATGAGAAGAGTTGGCGATAAACGGCTGGATTCTGCTGTGCACCCCGCAGCTGACTGACAAATTACAAATTACTGGGGGTGGGGGGACTCCAAGCCTCAGAGACTCTAGCTACTTTTCTAGTGAGGAGGGCAAAAACCGTTTTCGACATTATTTGCAGCACTCAGGATCTCTGGGGCAGCATGAGCATGCTGGCGAGGTTTCCAGTGGACACCTGCCTTTCTTTGGCAATTTCTCTTTCACAAAAGTCCTTTCACCAGCAAACTTTGACCCTGATTCTCAGTGGGTGAGTTGATGCTGGATCCAGATGAAGATTTACTGAATAAAACCCCCAATGCAACAAGCTTTCCCCATCCCCTTAGATTGTGAGGGTTTATTTTTTGCCTCTTTTTGTATCCCTAGTGCTTGGCACAGTGCCTGGGTCATTGTGGGTACTCAATAAATGTTTATCGATTGATAAGAAAAATAATCATTATTGTTGTTAATATCATAATTATCCCCCATTGGGGTTCTCAAAGGCGATGTCAGTGGATGACAAGCTCTAGAAGAATCTTTTCTAGCCTAGAATATTAGCTCTGTGATGAGCTCGGAGGATCAATCTTACCAAGCACAGAGGCTTAGTATAAGAACATTGGCCAATAAGTGATAAATGTGGCGATATGGAGGAAGTGTAATAAAGATAAATCTAGTTGACATTTGTATAGCACTTTGTAGATTCCAAAGTATCATCCGTACATTCTCCCATTGATTACCTGTAAGGTAAGTTTTCAGATATTCTATCCATTTTACAGAGTGAAAAAATTGAATCTCAAGGAAGTAAAATGACTCTAGTTCAAGGGAACCAAGACAACAACCAGCACCTTTATGAGAAAAGTGTTCATTTATTCAGATGCAAAATAAAATTAAATTAGAATCCCAACTTCCCACTAAAATGGTGCTCCATGGTGGTAGACACATGATCCTGGCTTTTGGTGATGTCACAAGGGCCCTGTCATGGACAGTGTATGTGTGTGTGTGTGTGTCTGTGTGTATGAGTGAGTTTGTGTGTGTGTGTGTGTGTGTGTGTGTGTGTGTGCAGTGTGTAGTGTGTGAGTGAGTGAGAGTGTGTGTGTGTGTGTGTGTGTGTGTGTGTGTGTATTAGCTAAATGTAGAAAGGACTCATCAACTGGATCTTGGCAATACCTTTATCCCCTCCCCTAAATAAATAATTTTTTGGGGGGAAAGGAAGATGTCCATCACACATGGTAGAGATAGTAGTGTTCAATGGAAGAGCACTGGCTCTGTAGCCAGAGGATCTGGGTCCAAATCTTGCCTCTGATACTTAGAATCCGTCTGATTTTAGACAAATGCTTTATTCTCTCTGGGTCCCAGTTTTCTTATCCGAAAATGAAAAGTTTGACTTAGGTGGCCTTCACTGTCCCTTTCAGCTTTCTCTCCACGATCCCAGAGTTTTAGTAAGGCTTTGAAGCATTGTTAACTACCGTGGAAGAGGGAATGCTCATAAAACGAATGAACGAACGAAAAACTATTTACTGAGCACTTACTCTGGGCAAAACACTAGACTAAGAAATTGTTGGGATATGGAGGCTCCAGAAGCACACCTTCTAATAAAGGGGGACAAGCTTCCTTGAATCATTGAAGAGCACTCTCAGCCAGCCAGAGCCTGCCATATTGTGAGCCCTCTCTTAGATTTGCCTTCATCTAACCTAATTTCAAAGCTCCCTCCTTTGCTTGGCTCTAAGGAGGAGTGCTCGCCAGCTGGGAAGGCCCCCGTTGTGTGGAGAGCTGCGAGAGAACACTCTGGCACATCTAAGATATGTGGAACTTGCTGTCAAGAACTCCGTTTTCTAATGGAGTGAGCTGAGTCACTGACTTGGCACGTAAGCTATTTCAGAAGGGGTAGAGGGCAGGATCTTTTTTTAGTGGGGAGAGCTGGACTCCAGAGCCAAAACTCTCGCAAGCTCATTTCCATCTTTGGGCAATCAAAGCCACAGTCTTTTTTAAATTCCCAAGGAAATTTTACGTGGAAGCCGGAATAATATTCAGCCTGGCTGGCTCATAAACAAGTCATACGTGAAGACATGACTCCAGGAAGGTCTTTGATTACAAGCCTTAAGGGGAGCCATAATCATGGGAGGTAGAGGTATTAAGTAATTAATTTGAGGGTGATGATGGCCAAGAACTTAACCTTTTGTAGTCTGTGAATCTCTACCATGAGACTGCTTGGAGTGTTTGAGGTGGGTGATCGCATCCCTGATCCTATAAATTGCTAGAGAAAGGCAACCAGTGAATGGATGGTCTGGGTTCCAGCCTTCTCTCTCTATGGTCAGGGATGGCTGAGAAAAGAGTTCATTTTCCTGGAATTTGGGGCATTCCAGACTGGTTGATGCCAGAGAAAATTTAGTCATTCATTGGTTGGCACCTGAGGTAACTGCAATTTTCTAGGATGAGAACAATTGGCTGCCTGGTCAGAGCATCGTTGGTTAGAACAAAGGTCAAAATAAATTGCATTGTGGGAGAAAGGCTATATGAGGTGAAAATATTTGTGTTACAGAAGTTAGGATACAAATTGATTAAACATTTTAGCAACTCTAAAATATGGGAAAAGGATAAAGTAAAAAAAAATGACTCTAGCATCGTTTTTAAAGGGATCATTAATTGATAGGAAAATAGTCGCCATAAAAAAGACGTAAAAAAAAATCTCAAAACCATTCCATTGGAGAAACGTGTGACCTTGTAGAGGAACACAGATACCGTTTATTTGTAAAACACTTCAGAGCAGGAGAAGGAAAAGTGTGAATTGTGGCTATACTATTATCTGTCACTTCTCAGAGCCTCAGTTTCTTCAAGTACAAATGAGGGGCATCCTGGGGTCTTCTAAATAATGAGTAATAATAGTTAATATTTATAATGCTTTAATATATGTGAAGTATTTTAAAAAAATTATCCCATTTGATCCTCACCAAAACCCTGGGAGGTAAATGCTATTATTGTCTTCATCGCACAGCTGAGGAAACTGAGGAAGATAAAAATAAAGTAACTTGCTATAGTTAGTAAATATCTAAGGGAGAATTTTAACTCAAGTCTTCCTAATATCAAATCTGACAAACATCTCTTTGCCTAGAAGGAGATTGGGCTAAACAAATTTTAAGGTAACAAGATGTGCTTTCTAAGCTCCCCAACTTTTCATTTTTGCAAAAGCTCATCTTTTAAATGTTAGTCTTCTCCTAGTAATGTCTTATGATTTGGGGACAAAGAATTTGGGGACAAAATCCAAATCACAAATGTTTAAAACGGCAATGCAAGGAGGATACGCTGGGATTAAGGGGCATATGAACAGGTGGTATCAGGTTATTATAGTTATGATTTCTTATGAAAAACTGAATTATTAAGGGTGCCAGGAAAGGGAAGGGTCCAGTCCTAGACCAATAAAGAGAAGCAATCTAAGGATGATTCATTTACAGTTTATGGGGTGACTCCTTCATGGGGGGTTCTTGGAAAAACTTGGATAAAAATCACAAAGAATGAGAAGGCATGGAAGTTTGTAAGAAGAAGGAATGATTACTTTGATGACTATAGAACCATCAGAGTACCAAAAGATCATGGCGAGCTCCCATCATCCATTTGCTTTTCAAGTGTAACAGCAGCTTTAACAGTCCTACCCTAACACTGGAGATATTGTTATTCTGTCTTTAAGGAACAATGGAAGCTCACTAGTAACAGATTTCCCTTTGTAGCCATGAATCATATTCTGTTTTCTATCCTGAAATCTGGAAGAGGAATGCCCTTGCTAGGGTGAGCTACTTGAAAATTATTTTCATTACCTTTGATCGGGTGGTAGGAGAAGAGATAGATGGCTTATAAATTTTATCAAATGGGATAATTTTTGAGCAGTGATTTTTTCAATTAAAATCCATAGAGAGGAAGGGTTAAGTACCATGGGGATGATCTACAAGTATAGTGTAAACTCATGGCCTAAGCTGACAGAGTCAAAGGAGCTGGATTCCTGCTAGTCTGGGACTACAAACCCAACCCACTAACCTTCGGTTTTGTCATCTGTAAAGAAGGGATCATAATACCTGCTCCCTTCTGCCTGTCCTACAGGGTCGGTACAAGGATCAAAGGAACTATTTATTACCTGTTTCCTTTGAATGGATTTTATTATTACAAAACAGACACAACTGAATGTGAGAGGCAGTCACGGGTAGAGTGTGAGCAATGAAGTCTTGGAGTTGAAGTCTGATACCAACTAAACAAATTACCTCGATCAGGTCATCTAACCTCTCTTGACCTCAGTTTCCTCAGCTGTGAAATGGTGATAAAAATATCTATTTATCTCTGCCTCATAGATTATTGTGAGACTCACATGAGAGAACACATAGAAAATATTTTGCAAATGTTGAAATGTATTTGTCTATTATTATTAAGAAATGATTATTATTTGTAATACACAACTCTAAAGTGCAGAGAGGAGCATTGTTCAAGGCTGTTTCCTCACTAGCAATTCCCTACCATTTTAAAGTAATAAGTCCAGTCACTTCCCCCCTTCCAATTTTTTCCCCCTGAGATAATTGGGGTCAAGTGACTTGCCCAGGGACACACAGGTAGGAAGTATTAAGTGTCTGAAGTCACATTTGAACTCGGGTCCTCCTGACTTCAGGGCTGGTGCTCTATCTACTGCACCTCCCAGCTACCCCCTTCCAATTTTTTACACATTGTATTTCTCACAGATTTTCTTCAATAGGACATTTAAACTCCTCTATTGATGGAATTATTTTGCTTTTGTCTTTGTAACCCCAGTACCTAGCACCGTGCCTTGTGCATTGTTGGTGTTGATAAGTACTTGTTGATCACTTCCTATTATATTGTTCTTACAGCTTAATTGGAAATTGAGTCTTGCCATTCTCTGCCCTTCACTTTCCTCATCTATAAAATGACTCACAAGTCAATGACCTCCAAGGTCTTTTCCAGCTCTGAGTCATACAATCCTAAGATTTTATGATTCAACTGGGGCAGCTGTCCTGGGTGCACAATAGACACTTGTCTACTGTATACAATGGCATTCAGAATCATCTTTTTGTTCTCAGTTCTTCAGAAACTTTTATGTATGGTTTAGCTTTTATCTGAACGTGATAAGTATCATTTTTTCTCCTTTTGCATCAACAATGCTAACAGATTCATATTTTATTGCCGCTTCAAAGGAGAAATTTGATATTCTAAGAGAGTGGAGAGTGGTGTGTGTGTGTGTGTGTGTGTGTGTGTGTGTGTGTGTTTGTGTGTGTGTGATTTTAAACATGCCATCCAAGCAGGGAAAAACTAAAAATCTTGACATTTCATCAGAATTCTGGCTAAATTTCAATTCTTGTTGAAAGTCAACTTTTCCCCATTTAATTAAAAAATTATTAATTGACGTTGATAGTGCTTTATTACAAATGCTCTGATTTGAGCCTTGTGAGGAAGGTACTATAACTATCACTCCTGCTGTACAGATGAACCAACTGAGGCTGGAGGTCAAGGTCACATATTCAATAAGAGCAGAGCCTTGTCCTGTTGTGGGAGCGGACATGATTGTGGAAAATAAAACTCTAATTCTTGAGTGGCAGTGACCAAGAGGAGAAAGTTCACATTCACGTCCTCATCAGCCATTGAGAGCCATTCTTTAGAGTCAGGTTGATGTTCATTTTTCCATTCTCTTATTTCTGGATGGGCTGTTTTAGAATATATGAGGTAATATGGTGGGATGGAAATAAAATAGGATTTAAAATTGGAAGTTCTGGATTTGAGTTCCAGCTGTGCCTCTGTGTGCCTTTGATTAAATCATTGAATTTCTGTGAGCCTCAGTTTCCCCATCTGTAAACGGAGGTCTTGTCCTATCAGTCAACTAGATCAGTTAACAACAAGTTAAGTTCTAAGGATATAAAGAAAGGTAAAAACATAAAATCAGTTTCTGGCTTCAAGGAGATTAATGGGAAGACATAGAAATAGATACATACAAAAGACATGATTTTCAAGCACCAAATGACACGTTCCTATGTGAAAAGTTTTAGATAAGTAAAGGAGAAGTGAAGATGTTGTTAGGCAGTTTTCCCATCATCCTTGTGATATGACTTCACCATACCCCATCCCAGTGGAATGAAGGAGGTCCAGACCTCTCCACTGGATCTGTCAATCAGTCAAAGGTGAAAATTAGGGGCAAATATCCCTTAATTAATTTGGGAAGGGTGAAGTACTTTAGTCATTGAATGCACTGGGATTGGTTGAAAGAATCAAACACATCTTTGTGCCTATATATTAAAGTATTTCAGCCAGATATTTTGAAGAATTAGTGTTATGTTGGTCAAGAAAATGTCCCTTTGTTTGCTGAGTGGGGGATAGGGTGAAGATTGAGTGCACTCTCTCTCTCTGTCTCTCTGTGTCTCTCTCTGTGTCTCTGTCTCTCAACCTTTCTCTGTCTCTGTGTCTCTCTGTTTCTTTGTTTCTCTGTCTCTCTGTTTCTTTGTTTCTCTGTCTCTGTCTCTCTGTCTCTCTGTCTCTCTCTCTCTCTCTTCCACTCCACCTCTCCATGGATCAGAGACTGCAATTATGAACTTTGAAATGTTATAGTGAGGTTTGGACATCTTACTGGTGTCACTAGCAACGTCCCTGGGACAGAAGGAGATGATGGCAGCCTTTTCACTGGATGCTGAGATCCATAATGAAGAAAAGCTAGATACCCAAGGCAAGCCCTCTTCCAGACTCCATAAGGACACTGACTTTTAGAACCCAAAAGAGAGCTACATTGAAGGGGAACTTCATGGGGGGAAAAGGGCTTTCAGTCATCAGAAATCATGAGTTACCCTTTGACCATGTTTGCTGTCTAGGTGTGAGCCCACTCTCTCCAGGACTCCTGAGTCTGAGGTTGTGTCCCTATTGGAGAAAATGCTTCATACCAATTATTCTAACTATATTATATTCTTACAATATTAGTATATGTCTTTCAAATGCTAATTAACTCTGGCTGGCTAATCAGTGCCGAGCACATGGGATGGGAGCTTGTGATCAACAATATGAGAAAAATTCTCGATGCCCCAAGGACCACCTCTAGAAGCCTGAATGGAGAAGTAGTCAGCTGTGTTCTAAAGACCCAACCTGCCATTGCTTTGGGGGATTGGGGTAGTGAGCCCAGAGGAACTGTATCTTCTCATTTTCTTGTTTCACTTCTCTGGGCTTCAGTTTCTATACAAAAGACTATTTCCCTTTTATGGTATCTTTCAGATTTAAAATTCTTTGATATTCTTCTAGACGACCTGTTACCTCGTTGGTACAGCCAGTTACCAATCTCTTATACACTATAGCTTATTACAGCACTCACATATATCTGTGAATGTGATATGTCATATCTCGTTTCCAGTCCCAATAAGTTAACATTTCCTTATTGATAGCAGATAGAAATTCGTTCCATACCTCCGCTTGTTCTGCACCGATTGGAGACTTTGCTGCTAGATTCCAGACTTCCTTTACCCCAGACACTCAATGTTTTTCCAGCAGATGAAGAGGGAATGACTCTTAAATTGTCCATTATTCAACGGACTCATTTAAAGAATGAGAATGTAATGTTTCGATAGCCTAAGAGTGAGCACTGACTGTTTTTATACTGAGAGTCCTACAGGATTTCCAAAGGTCACCCTCAGTTCCTGAAGTAGTGTCTCTTACTTGGCATACTTCAGTTGAAATGGAAAAGATGGAAAAATAAAGCTGATACATTATATATATACAGCAAGGAATGGCTGGGGCTCTGAGGAGGCCACCAGGAGCCACAAGACAGGCTGCCTTTCTCTTTTCCATTCACAATCCCTCTGGCTGGTCTGTCCATCTCCTGGGTAAACCACCCACCAAGCTAGACTTCCCTTCAAGATGCCAGCTGAGAGCCAAGAGGTGTCAAGGATCAGTGGGGAAGTGAAAGTCTCATGACTCCTCTCCCTACTAATAGCTTCAGTTCATGGCCTGTCTGGTCCCTTAGTCACCTCTGCCTTCTCTTCATCCTCTGTCCAATAAAGCCTTTCTTTACTGTTAATTCAGATAATCATAGAGTTAGGGTTGGAATGGACACCAGGGGGTATCTAGTTCTACCCCATTTTTTTTTAAGAGGAGAAAATTGAGAAACAGAGAGGTCAGGGGACTTGACAGAGCCAGGATTGGAACTCAGCTCCCGTGGCTCCAAATCTAGCAAACTTCTCACCATTCTTCCTTACTCTAAGTCCCCTTTGGTTCCATTCCTTCCATGTTCTAGCACTGGCTAAGCCTGGAGACATTCCATCCCTTGACTTTTCTTCAAACACAGAGATCACAACAATGCTGTGCCCCTCTACTGTTCTACTCTAGTCAATGTCATCCTATCTTAGCATTTATTAAACACCTACTGTGTGCTGGGCACTGTGCTAAGTATTTTACATTATGATATTATTCAGTCCTCACAACAACCCTGGGTGATAGATGCTATTATTGTCCCCATTTTACAGTTGAGGAAACTGAGGCAGAGATGAAGTGACTTGCCCAGATTTAAACTGTTAGAATCTGAGGCAGGATTTGAACTTGCATCTTCCTGACTTCACACCCAGTGCTCTATCTACTGCGCAAACCAATGGACTTGCTAACACTTGGAGCATTTTAGCCATCTTCTTCTCATTCCTTCTTCCCACCAAGTGATTATCAAGCTATCAGCTCCTCTTTAATTCTTATCCATTTCTCTGACGGCATCTCTTCTTCCTGCACAGGCTCACTAAGTACCTTTTTAGTGCTCTTTGTGTGCTATTTATCTTTAATTCTTCTGAGACTGGCTTTAATATTTATAGTTCCATGTTGTACTGACAGACAACAGTTATCTCTTCACACACTCACTGAAATGGCTTTATTTTTTGTTAAATCAAGGTTGTTTTTAATGATCACAATCAAGCATTTACTTTTAGCTCCTTTAGTCTTGTGGAAAAGAAAAACAAATCCTTAAAACAAACCGTGTATTGCCAAGAAATGCACATTTCTCCACTCACTGGCCACATTTAGAAATGGGAATCCCGTCGGGTCCCCTGAGTCTATCTTCTATCTGTCGGGGTTCTTCGCTGGCTCTCAGGAATCATGGTTGGTCCCGACACTGAACACCCACTTAAGCCTTTCAACGCCCCGTTGCTTTCTTCAGAATCCCATACATCTCCTAGTTTTCACCTTCAGTCAGGATGTTAGTCAAGAAGCGTTTGAGCGGTAATTGTGAAGCGTGAGGAGCTGCAGGTTTTCCAGTGACATATGAGCTCGTGTTGTTTACACAAGGAGAAAGAAAAGAGCTGTCTTAGGTCTATTTGCCTGATTAGAAAGGGAGAGCTGGGTTTCTTTTGTAGCATTCCTCTGCCAGTCACCCAGTCAGCTACAGAGCTGGATTGGATTTCTTTGTAACAGTTGCCAAGTTTCACTTGTGGTTGAAAGTAAGTCTTCTTTATTAATTCTGATGAGATCATGTTTAGAAGAGGCTTAGCATAGTGACTGAAATATAGTTGGCGCTTAATAAATGCACGTTCCTATCCCTTTCCCCCTGTAGAAAAGCAATCCCTCAGTGGCAATGGTAACGGGGAGGGGAGGCGTTCTACCTCATTCATTTGGGGGCTCTCTGGATTGTTTCTTTGTTATAAAGCTCAACAAGCTCACTGATCCATTCTCTCATCGGTGAATGAACAGGTTGCTTTTTATCAGTGATTCTCACTCAGCCTGGTGAAATTTGACATTTATGCTCATTGGGCAGCTCCCAAATGACCTCCTACTTCCAAAATGATTATGAATATCCACGCTCCAAAGTTAGGAAAATCCGGAAAATTTAGAGAGTTCTCTTAACATCCTTTTTTGTACCCATAGGCAGGGAAGGCTGATGGATAGGACCAATTTAGAGAGAAGACATCCTGCTGTGAGAGCTGACGCGTGCAAAGGCAAAAGGAGGAGGCTGCTGTCCTGATGTAGATATTAGAGATCCCTTTATGCAAATTAGAATGCCCAGCAAAATTGTTTGGATAAATTACACCTCTGGATGGATGGGGACGAGATAAGCACGCCGCCGTGTGAATTTGTAGCCGGGCATTTATTTACTGGTTTCTAATGTCTAATCAAGTATGAAGGAATTAAATCATTTTTTATAGAAGTTGGCGGACCCGCTGGAAGATTAAACATTTCTAATGAGCATAAATTGAATGTCAATTGCAATCACAGACTATTATTGCTGGAAGAGCTTTAGGAATCATGTCCTCCAATCCTTGGATTTCTGAACTGAGGAAACTGCGATCTGTCACTGTAACAGATAACCCAGAACTGAAGTTTGGGATCCATGGATTGGTTCCAAACTTGTGATTTTTCTTTTCTATTTTTTTTTAAAGCTCTCTTTCCCCATCTGCCAGCCAGGAAGAACTTATTATGTGTCTACTACAATGTCCTAAGTGAGGAGACTATTAAAAAAGCAAGCAAAAAGGAAAAGTCCCTGCCCTTGAGGAGTTCACAGTTTCGTGAGAAGACAACATGCAAATGATTAAACTAACATGGGATAGACAGCGTATGTCTGAAATAACCACCAGAGGGAAAGCAAGAGTATTTTTTGTTGTTGTTGAGACAATTGGGGTTAAGTGACTTGCCCAGGGTCACACAGCTAGGAAGTATTAAGTGCCTGAGGCTGGATTTGAACTCAGGTCCTCCTGACTCCAGTGCTGGTGTTTTTATCCACTGTGCTATCTGTGCCTGAAAGCAACAGTATTAAGAGGGAACAGAATGGCTTTTTCTAGAAAGTGGGACTTCAGCTTGTATTTGAAGAAAGCCCGGCTACAATGATGAAGAGGGAGAAAATTCCAGTCATGGGAAATAGCCATTGAAAATTCTCTGAATAAGGAAAGTGAATGTCCTGTCATAGGAAGAACAAGGAGGTCAGAGACTTTTTGGCTTATGGTATACTCAAGGCTTCTGAGAACATCAGATTTTGGTTTGCTTTATCCCTAAAATCAAAACAACTCTCCTTCTATCCCTGGTAAGACACCACCTCCTCCAGAAACTTAAATATAGCAGTGAGGTGCCCATGGATGGAGTAGCAGACCTGGAGTCAAGGTGAAATGAGTTCCATTCCAGTTTCTGTGGCTCTATGACCTAGCCAAATCATTTCAGTTCTGTCTGCCTTGGTTTCCTTATCTGTAAAGTGGGGATAATAATAGCATCTACCTCCTGGGGTCATTGTAAAGATAAAATAATTGCAAATCTTTGAGTTTGGCAATATTATTTATACATATTTACATATATATTATATAACTATTGATAGTAATAATAATACTATCATTATAATAATACCATCATTCATATAGGACTTCAAAGTTTACTACTACCAGGGAAAACTGCTACTTCTCTTCCTCTTCCACAAAGGGTGGAAGAGTGTTGAGCAAAGCAGTGGATTTAGAGTTCTAAACTTGGAGTCTATAAGTTTTTTAACAGATACTTTGATACCAATATTTTGATAGAGTTGGTCTTCTCCGCAATACTCGGCATTTTGGTTTGTGCATTTAAAAACAGACTTCTGAAAAGGGGTCCATCGGCCCACTTAAAAGGCTGAGGACCCCCAGGCAAGGGAACTTTGAAGGTCCCCGTAGCATTCTAGGGTTCCTTAGTACCTGTGTCATCAAGGGCAAATCCCAGCCCCTTTCGCCTTTCTTTCTGGTCTCTGCAGTGAGGGCTTTGGGTCCCTTGTCATTCTAAATATAGGATTCTCTGACTTGTTCATGGTCTGCAGACTCCATCTAGCAAACTGTTGGAGATGTATGGACCAGTAGGGGAGGGAACAAGGCTAAGATTTAGATTCTCAGGGTTAAAAACTAAGGGAAAAAGCTTTGAGTAGGCCGACCGAAACCATGGCCATCACAGGCATCAGAATTTCATTTTTATTCCTTATTCACGATGTTCTTTGGGTTTTTGCAATGTTGCGACTGAACTTATGAAATGTCCGACAGTGGTTGAGTATATTTACTATCAGAATTGACTCATGAAGAACTCTGGGGTGGAGGAATCTTCTTTCTTCTTGAACCAATAAAAATTACAGATGGTAACTCAGAGGACCCAAGATGCAAACTACCTTGGGAGAAAGAGTAATCCAGCTCTAATATATCCACGGCCTCTAACATCCACTTGGATATTCATGACTCCTCATGGATCACTCTTCCTTCCCTGTTAACTTTCTCCTCATCCTCTGGCTCCTGAGCAGAGCGGGAGAGGGGAAAGGCACAACTGGGAATATATTTTTGGCCCTGAAAGGTGACTTAGGCATGGGAGGGACCCGGGCAGAGGTGACGTGGGAAGGATGTCAGGGCCCAGCCAGGCAGAATGAGCTTTGGCGAAGGGGAATAGCAACAGAGACAATATGGTGGCAGGCACTGATCCAGCTTGTGTCTCGCCCTCCAGCTGTTTTCCTGAAATACTATTTTAAGTGGGAGCCTGGGCATATGCCAGGCCCAGGGGCAAGTGATGGAGGCAGGTGGAGCTGATCTGACAGCAGAGGTGGAGAGGAGGGAGCCAGGCTTCAGCCCAGGCTGCCATTGTGGCTAAGCTGCTTCTGTAGACACGGCCCAGTGAAGCTTCCCCGAATTTTGTCATTTCCCAAAAGTGCATTTCAGGGGCTGCCCAGGCCAGCTTTCCCATTTTACAACTGAGAAAACTGAGGGCCCCAAAAGGGAAGCCACTTGTCTAAGGGCTTCTGGGACTGGGGCTGCCCTGTTCCTGAAGTGGGCTGTTTGCCTGGGAGGATGCATGGGCTCCCAGGAGATGCAAGCAGCCGTGACTTTGATGCATTTCTAATATTATGATTAAAGAGCTCTGATACAGTGGGCTTTTATGAACAGCCTTAGTTGAAGGATATTATGGGTCAGAGGAGGGACAGTCTTTCATAAGTGGGTAGGAGGGACCAAGACACAAACCAAGAATCCAACTATTTATATTATGCAGATAAGCATTTTTTCTTTTCTCTTCCTTCCTCCCTTCCTCTGACTCTTTATTTTCTTCCCTTCCCTCCCTCCCTCCCTCCCTCCCTCCCTTCCTTCCTTCCTTCCTTCCTTCCTTCCTTCCTTCCTTCCTTCCTTCCTTCCTTCCTTCCTTCCTTCCTTCCTTCCTTCCTTCCTTCCTTCCTTCCTTCTTTCCCCCAATAATTAGGTAAATAGGTAGAAGATAGCGCACTGGGACCAGCATCAGGAAGACCTGAGTTCAAATGGGACCTCAGACACATATATACCTGTGTGACTTTGGACACCTCTGTCTACCTTAGTTTCCTTATCTACCAAGTGGGGATAATAATAGCACTGCCCACTGTACCATACTGCTTCTCACCATAACAGACATGAAGAACTCTAGCCTTTCTGTGCAGCTGAATGTCCAGATTGCTTTCATCAGGATGTCCCTTTGCTGTTTGATTAAGCTCTTATTTCCTCCCCCACTTAATAGGAAAAGGGTTTAGGTGACCTGAGTTCAAGTTCATGCTCTGACTCATATTGACTCTGTCCTTACACATGTTACTTGAATGCTTTAGCCCTTGGTTTCTCCACCTGGAAAATGTAGGAGCTGGGACAGTCAAGCTCTCAGGTCTTTAATCTGACCTGAAGTTAAGAAGATGAGTTCAAATCCAGTCTCAGACACTTATTAATGTGTGAGTCTGGGCAAGTCTCTTAAATTCTGTCTGCCTCACTTTTCTCATCTGTCAAATGGGAACAATAATAATATCTACCTCCCAGAGATGTTGTGAGGATCAACTGAGATAGCTCTGGAAACTGTATACATACTGTTATTATTATTGTTAACCTACAGGTCTATAAGAAACTGAGCTCTACATGTTTCTTAGCAATCTGATAGACTTCCCATTGTTGCCAGAAGAATAAAATACTTAATTTAACTGTGAGTGGGGATTATGTCTCCCAAAGTAAAACCAACATTTGTGTGAACTATTACATGAATCTAGATCAGGTTAAAGTCATCAAAACAATTTAGGGAAAAAATGTAACTTTGAGAACTTTTTTCTTAATTGCTGTTGATAATTCCCATTATTCCCTCTCTCACAGACAATCAGGGTTAAGTGACTTGCCTAGAGTCACACACAGTTAGAAAGCATCTGAGGTTAGATTTGAACTCAGCTCCTCTGGATACCAAACTTCCATGTTACCTAGATGCCCTTTCCCATGATTCTTTTTGGCAGATACTGTAGGTGCCCTTAAGATGAGACAGCCTGCTTAATGAAATAAGCAAAGAACTGGCTTTGAAAATAATGTGTGAAGTTCCCATGATAACGCAGAAGATGAATTTTGCTGAATCCTCTTTGATCTAAGCTCAGTGTGGAGAATAAGCCAGGAGCAGAAAGCCTGCCACTGTCACGTGCCATTGGAGGCAATGGATGGAGGTCTGCGAAGGGGTCATTTTTGCAGTTGTTTCTTTGTTTTGGATCTCTCTCAGCTCTCCCTTTATTCTCTGTGACTCACACTAGTTATTATGCAGACAAAATATAATTATCAAATTTTAATTGCCCCATCGTGGACGTTATATAAAAGATGATGACAAAATAGCGTGTGCGAGCTGTGGTAGTGACTTTCGGGTTGTCACGGAGGCCACGTTTGGATAAATGAGATGCTTTTCACTTCTCTTAGAAACATTTATTATTGTACCTATTTTTAAAAAGGAGATTATCTATTACCATGGAGCTTTCCTGCCAGATTTATTGATACGAATTAATAGAAAAACCTTCTGAATTTTTATATCATTTCCCCAATGTTTTCCTATATTTATTTGAAACTCCTCAATTGGGGAGCTTAGCTCAAGAATCAAATTCTGAGTGGAGTTGTGAACGAATCCAACCATTTTGGAGAGTAGTTTGGAACTATGCTCAGAAACTTATCAAACTGTGCATACCCTTTGATCCAGCAGTGTTACTACTGGGATTATATCCCAAAGAGATTATAAAGAAGGGAAAGGGACCTGTATGTGCACGAATGCTTGTGGCAGCCCTCTTTGTAGTGGCTAGAAACTGGAAACTGAGTGCATGTCCATCAGTTGGAGAATGGCTGAATAAATTGTGGTATATGAATATTATGGAATATTACTGTTCTGTAAGAAATGACCAACAGGATGATTTCAGAAAGGCCTGGAGAGACTTACGCGAACTGATGCTGAGTGAAATGAGCAGGACCAGGAGATCATTATATACTTCAACAACAATACTATATGATGACCAGTTCTGATGGACCAGGCCATCCTCAGCAACGAGATCAACCAAATCATTTAATGGAGCAGTAATGAACTGAACTAGCTATACCCAGAGAAAGAACTCTGGGAGAAGACTAAAAACCATTACATTCAATTCCCAATCCCTATATTTATGCACACCTGCATTTTTTATTTCCTTCACAAGCTAATTGTACAATATTTCAGAGTCCGATTCTTTTTGTACAGCAAAATAACGTTTTGGTCATGTATACTTATTGTGTATCTAATTTATATTTTAATATATTTAACATCTACTGGTCATCCTGCCATCTAGGGGAGGGGGTGGAGGGGGGTAAGAGGTGAAAAATTGGAACAAGAGGTTTGGCAACTGTTAACGCTGTAAAGTTACCCATGCATATATCCTGTAAATAAAAGGCTATTAAATAAAAAAAAAAAAGAGAAAATCTCAAAAAAAAAAAAAAAAAAAAGAATCAAATTCTGAAAATGGATTTTCACCTAAATTTTGATATCCCGGGGCCAGATCTAGTTGCCCTGGCCTAGTTATGGCTTGTAAATCATTCTAAATCAAGTATTTGGGGATGCATGAACACCTGAACCTAATTCTAATGTGATTATTTAGAATTAAGTTGTACCTTTCCTGGCGTTTTGTTATGGAAACAGCAATCTCACCCAGAAAGAGGGCCCATCTTTAATGTACCAAAGTAACAAGACTTCTGAGTAGTCTTTCAATGACACAGGTAAGTCTTCTAAGTTGACTCTGTAATGTTTTTTAGTAGAGAAAACATTCGCTGACCCCATTCAAGAAACCCTTATAGCATGATGGAGAAAAGAGAGACCCAAACTTCGGCCTTATCTCACTAATGATGCTAAACAAGTCCCTTACCCTCATTGTACCTTAGTTGCCCCATCTTGAAATTTGGGCTAACCATAGAATCATAGATCTAGAGCTGGACAGGCTTTCCAAAATAGGTCTAGACCTGGAAAAGCCCCTCAGAATAAAACATTTTAGCTTCCTTCCCTTTGCTTGGAGGAAACTACAGCCCAGGGAAGTGGTGACTTCTCTAGGATCACTCAAGGAGCAAGTGGTAGAAGGAAGCTTTGAACCCTGATCCTTTGGCTCCAAACTAGTTCTCTTTACATTGCAGAAACCAGCAATACTTCATAACTTTCCCCACCATTTTATGCATCTTGAGACCCTCTCTAAATATGAATTATTAGTGTGGTTATCATTCATCGCAATGTCAAAATCTAGGCATGATTCATCCATTGAACGGGTGCCCGGCTGAGCAATTTGATTTGCCTGGAACCTGGAAACAATTTTAAAAACAAAGCTGAATGGCATTCCAGTGTTGCCCCTTTAATGGAGAAATGGGCTGAGATAAACCTTTAGTCTAGCCGGCCTCTGCTTAGCTTCAGGAACTGGCCAAGGGGCTAAGTTAAGCAAAGGGGGAAGTTTCCTCCATGAATCTGTGGGCAGCAGACTTGGCACCAGCTTACTCATCCGACAGGAAATCTGCCTGACCCCCTCCAGATGCTGATGCCTTCTCTCCCTCCAAATTATTGTGGATTTATATATGATTTACTTGTGGGTATCAGAGCTTCCTTTGATAGTGTATAAACCTTGGAGGTGAGGGCTGTTCTGTTTTATCTTTGCTTCCCCAGCATCTAGAACACATAGTAGTAAGGACAGGTTTAGGGGCTTGCTCTGTGATTTCAGGGGGTTCAAGAATTCCTAGGTGAAGCAGTGGATAGAATGTCAGACCCAAAGGAGGAAATCTTATCGGGAAGATCTGACTTTAGGCACTTGTTAGCTGTGTGACCCTAGATGAGTCACGTAAGCCGATTTGCCTCAGTTTCCTAATCTGTAAAATGAGCTGTAGAAGAAAATGGCAAACCGTTCTAGTATCTTCACTGAGAAAACCCCAAACAGGGTCATGAGGAGTTGGACATGACTAGAATGACTGAACAGCAGCAATGGACCGGCGATTTACAATTTTATAGCTCCAGGCACTAAAATAGTTAAGGGACTTGCTCAGGTTCACACAGCCTTAATGTATCAGAAATAATACTTGAACACGGGATTTCCACAACTCAAGTCCTGTTTTATTCTATGGTAAGTTGATTCTCATCCCACTATTTAGTTCAACTCTCCAGCTTAACAAGTGCTGACTGACTGATGGATGGAACTGTGCTGACTTTGTCATGCATTTCCTTTTTCAGCCTGCTGACTATTATTTCCCTTAAACAGAAATTTTCTTTTTTTTATTAGAGCTTTTTATTTTTCAAAACATATGCATGGATACTTTTTCAACATCGACCCTTGCAAAACTTTGTGTTTCAGATTTTCCCCTCCTTCCCCTTACTCCCTCCCCTAGATGGCAAGTAATCCAATATATGTTAAACAAACAGAAATTTTCAACAAAATAAGGTACATCACTAAAAAGCGACTGCAGAGGGATCCATTGCCTACAAACCAGGAAGATGGGCGTAGTTGGGCATTCAAGATCAGCAGCATCATTACTTCTTGCCCATCTCCATCATCCACAAAGAGACACATGTACAGAACATACAGCCCATAACCCAGACCGTACAAGCTCATGGTTAGTATTCCAGGGAAGACTCAGCCCTCGTTCTGGTAGGAACGATGAGGCAGCTACTTTGACATTCACCCCCTCACTTCCAACTTTATCAAATGATTTTTTCATACTCTGTTGAATACTTGATATTGAAATGATTTCCTTTTTGGCAAAATGGTCTCTAAAGATCAGTAGCTACCCATCTAAGATATTTTTCTTTGACAAATTTAAATTCAGGGTTAATTTTGTGGATGACTGAAAAGTTCTTGAAAATGGGAGGGATTATTTTTCCTTCTTATTGATGTAGATGTATAGAGAATCAGTTGCTGACAGTGTAGAGGTAGAATGTAAGCTTATGGAGAGGTGGAAAATTTTCTTTTCTCGACTTTGTGTTTGAAGGACTAGTATAGAACTGTGTAAATAGGAAGCAATGCAGTGGAGAAGGCCCTGGATTTGGAGGGAAGAAGACCATTGCCTCTCATGCTTATTAGTTGTGTGACCTGATACTCTTAATGCCTCAGTTTCCTTGTCTGAACAATGGGAGGGGTGTGTGTGTGTGTGTGTGTGTGTGTGTGTGTGTATGTTGGTTTGGACTTGACTTCTATGATCCTTTCTAGCTCTAAATCTATAATTCTATGTTGTTAAAATTGACTTTCAATCACATCAAGAATAGAGAAAAAACAATAGCATTGGTGGCTCATTATGATTTCTAGGGGTATTTCTGTTTTCATTAAGAGACACTGATCTCTCTTTACTCCCTTGTTTGAAGAACCAGGCTGGCATTCCTCAAAGGTTTCTGTGCTTCCAATTAATTCCTTTTCTGGTAATTTTGTACCCAAGATTTGAGTTCAAATCTTGCCTCTGACACTTATTAGTCGTGCTCCTCTGGTACTTTTAGTGCCTCAGTTTCCTCATCTGAACAATGGGAGGGGTATGTGTATCTTTAGGTCTGGACATGACTTCTGTAATCTTTTCTAGTTCTACATCTATAATTCCACATTTTTAAAACTGAAATTCTGGCACACCCAAGAACTGAGAAAAAACAGTAGCATTGGTAGCTCTTTCATTATGATTTCTAGGGGTATTTCTGTTTTCATTAAGAAACATTGATCTCTACTCCTTTGTTTGGAGAGTCAGGATGGATTCACTCAAAGATTGGTATACTTCCAATTAACTCCTTTTGAGACAATTTTATACCCAGGGCTGCCAAACTAAAGAGTCACCTCAAGTTGTCTCCCAAGCTGCCAAGGAGGAGGATTTCATCCACCCTCTATTTGTGGATCCTTGAAGATAAAGTGTGATCTCAGAATTTGTATTCCTTTGTGTTGAGACTGTTTCTACTTGGATGAAGCCCAAATTATTTTTCAATAACATTAGCTCCTGGAATATGTTAAAAACAAGGAGCAAAATGATTTTGAATCTGACAACCACAACGCAGGTCTTCACTGAAAACAGCTCCCCAGGGGCAACCATGTTCAGAGATGACTCAGTCAGGGTAGTGATAGATAGGACTCACGCTGAAGATAAACAAGAGAGAGCCCAACTTCAGGCCTGTTGGCCAAAATAAATATGCATCCTTCCTTCACATCTCTCTAGTGCTCATGGCTTTGAGTTCATGGCACTCACCATTGTCATTCAGCCCGACTGATGGGCTGCCTCTCGATGATGACATGCCTTCTGGATACAGAGGGCAAACGATGGGAAATGTTCATTTGTTGTAGCGGGATTTAGTTATGATGAGAACATGGCTAGAGAGCACATCCCGGTTCTGTATGAGTTGGAGACAAAAGAACTTTCATTCTGCTTCTCTGGGATGTTAATTGGCAAGGGGATACTTAAGCCAGTAGGAGAAAGGAAAGGGGACACACTACATGCGCTCACCTTCATCTCTCTCTTTGTTCAAGTTCCCAGTTCTTTGGTTTGAATGGGCAAATTAAGGGACTTAGGCCATTTCCCCCCCTTCCCCCTTTCCTTGGAGGATAGCAATATCTGAGTTTGGGAGGCATGAAGGCGATATGCTTAATGGCGGACAAAGGGACTCTGAAAGCTGAATTCTCAGATTCCCGGCACACAGTGAAATAGTTTCATTAAAATAAATACTTGTTACATGGACAGGAGCCAGAGAAAACATTTGTTGTACAGACTTATTTGTTGTAAGTAGATTAGCAAAACACTGTTACTTTGGGCCACCATGCTGGGACATGGAAATAGCTTTGTTATAATTTCTGAATAATAATATTCTCTGTAATGGGATTTAATCAGTACTCTATGATATTGGAGGATGCAAAACAAACAGAAGATCTAATCCTTGTCCTTGAGGAATTTAAAGTTTATTTGGTGGAAAAAGAGCTGGTCCCCTCTCTTCCCCCACTTACACACACATACATACGTGTTAGAAAATCATGTGTAACTTAAATAGGCTGAGAAAGACACATACACAAAGACACAAACAGAGAGACAGATGAGAAAAGAGAGAGAAAGAGAGAGAGAGAGAGAGAGAGAGAGAGAGAGAGAGAGAGAGAGAAGAAGGAGAGAAAAAAAAAAATAATAATTTAGAGTGAATTTAAAAGTATGTTATGAATATATATATATATATATATATATCCCCCCTAGAAAGTTGCTTGTTAAATATTTAACATACTCTTGCACCCTATGAATCCACAAGTACAGGAGTTGATGATTTTGGTGACAGAATAATAAGAATTAGATCTAAATAAGTACATAGAGACCATCTAGTCCAATTGCCTCATTTTACAAATGTAACACACGTCCACAAGTAACAGAGCCAATATAAAATCCAAGTCTATATTCAGTGCTCCATTCACTGTAGCACTCTTGGAAATGGTATTTTAGGCAGGAGAAGTATGAAGTCCAAAGATAGGGGAAGGAATCTGTTATAGATAGAGATAGAAATAGATTGAGAGATGAAGTTGGTAGAGTGATGGTGGTGGGACTCCATTAATGAAGGACTAAGTGGAAGAATCTGGACATGGCAAAGTGGGCATCAAATGGAATCAACGTTAAGTTCAATGTGGATACTCAAGGAAGGAATGACATGATGAATATAATATTTGGGAAAGATTATTCTAGGATGAACTGGATTACAGTGATAGGCAACTGAAACCCAATGTGTTGGTTCAGAGGCCATTACTGCCATCAAAACAGTTGAGGTGGATAGAATGCTGGATTTGGAGGCAAAGAATGTGACTTAGAATTCTGGCTTTTTGAATGACTTTGGGCAAACCATTAGACCTCCTTGGGCCTCAGCTTCCTCATTTGCAAAATAGGATTTTTGAAACTTTCTCACAAAATTGTTGAGAAGGTCAAATGAGCTATTTAAAGTGCTATGAGCTATGTAAAGTGCTTTGTAAATTTAAATTGCTTTATAAATGTGAGCTACCAATAGGGAAATTAATAAGAGGAGTTTTGAGTATGTGTCTTAGCAGCAGTACCTATTTTGTGTTTATGTGGAAGTGTGTGTGTGTGTGTGTGTGTGTGTGTGTGTGTTTGTGGATGTGAAATACATTGAGCTTAGTTTTTTACATGCCATATTTCTCTGCACTTATCTATTTCTTTTTTTTGTTTTTGTCCAAGGATAGCTTTAATTATGTGAAACTAAAATGCTTTTGCATAGACAAAATTAACACATCGAGTATAAGAAGAGAACATTTGAATGGGAAAAATGGATCAAAATTTCCAAATTAGAGTTTGGTATCCAAGCCATATAGCCAATGAAAAGATACACACTCATACATACACCTACTCCAAGACCATTTCCCATTAGATAAATGATCAAAGGATATGCATGAATAGCTCTTCAAAGAAAAATGGCAAACTATTTACAATTATACAGAAAATGCACCAAATCACTAATATTAAAAGAAATGCAAATCAGAATAACTTTGAGGTTTTACCTTTTGCCCTGAAAATTGGTAAAGATGACAAAAATATAAATAATCAATATTAAAGGGGTTGTGGGAAAATAGCTATGCTAGTGCATTATTGGTAGAACTGTGAAGTTTCTCTTCCTTACTCACATTTGCTATATCTAATGTCATTTTGGAACACTCAACATTTTGAAAAGCAATTTAGAATTATGAAAATAAAATAACTAAAATGTCTAGAGATTCCGCTATTAGATTTATACTACAAGGAGGTTATTGATAAGTAGAAACTTCCTATGTGAACCAAAATATTTATAGTCGTACTTTTTGTGGTAGCAAAGAACTGCAAAAAAGATGTCTGTTCAGTGGGAAATGGCTAAACAAATTGTGGCATATGAATGTCATGTAATTTTATTGTGTTGTAAGAAACAGGAAATATGATGCAGAGAAGTATGAAGTGATTTATGTGTTCTCATGCAGAATGAACTAAGCAGAGTCAATAAAACAAAATATAAAGCAACTTAAACCACGTATATGGAAAAACAACAACCACAAGACTATCAAAAGTGAATATTGTGAAATTATAAAGAAGAAACATGGCCTGAAATAAAAGATAAGAGAAGATACCCAGATGCCCTTTACAGAAGTGGGAGGTCCACATCATGTGTACATGTCTAGATCTATATAACAAACTTTTTCACTGTTTTCATTGATTTTACTTTTCTGTCCCCCCCATTCTTTCTCTCTTTTTTTCTACTTTAAAAATATTGTTACAGGAAGTAGCTTTCTGGGATAGAGAGGAATACTGGGAGAAGCCAGATTTTTGTTATTGTTCTTGTAGATGGCTCTTCCACATGCTAAAGTCATATTGTGGCTGAGAGAGGTGGATCAAAGTAGCTCTTATCTATTGTTTTTACTCAATGTAAGGAGGATTTTGAGAATGGTGATTTTCATAGCCCTTCCTTGATATAGCTCTTGTGGCTTTTCTTTGGTAAAATTTCCAAACTAAGTCTTGGGATCACAGAAACACTATCAGGTATTAAACAGCATTCATGAAGAACTATCTATCCCTAAGTCAAATAGTTGTCTGGGACCATAGATTTTGCATCACTATCAGTGCAGGCAGGCAAAAGTTTGGATTTAATCTTAGCCTAGAGATGAATCTAATAAAAAATCCTCAAGAGCTGAGGTTCAGAAGCTGGTAGCAGAGAGGAGATCAGTAACTATGAAACCAAAGGATATACCTTCAAGGACATGATGTCTATTAGAGACCAGAGCTAGGATGCTTAGTGGAAGCACAGTTCCACTACTATGGATAATGGTAGGTCTGTAGAATTAGAAGAATGATTTTTCTTGACCACTTCTATACTTAGGCCATGCATCTCTTCTGGTTGGATGTCCTCCCTCCATGTGCACTCTTGGTATGAGCCTTTTCATTTATATTTCCTGGCCATATATGCTTTCTAGTGAATGGGTATTCCCTCTGTGTGTCCATTTCCCTGTGGTGAATATTGACCTGTGGGCTCCCACAAAAGCATAGAGGAATCTTTTATTTTGCTATAATATTTGACTAAGTGCTTTTTGTTTTAATTGATGTGACTTCTGATTGGATAGTAAAAGTAAATACACTGGTGGGGGCTCTTAAATTATGGTATTGAGTAGATTCTACATAGAATGCCTTGAAACTAAGATAATTTTTCTGGTAGTCCACATATAAAGAGGTATGGCTACTACCTCTTTTAATACCTTCCAGCTTTTCTTAATACTTATAAGCTCAAGAAGGATTTAAAGACATTCATGAGTGATAGATTGACAGGGACTTCAGGAGAGTAATGACTTCTCTAAGCTTACTCTCCCATGTATAATATAGTTTTTCCTCTTTGTCTAAATATTTCTTCCTTCAGACTTCAAGGGTTGCTACATACTTAAGAGTTTTAAACCATATGTGCAGAAGGGAGAAAACTGCTAATATATTTATTAAACATATATATTTATATAATATAAAATATAATAAATATATTTATTAATATGTATTTATTAAATCAGATATCATAAGACTAGCAGACATAACATAGGAAGACTATTAGACAGGAGCAATAACTCCTGGGAAATAATATTTAAGAAGAGCAACAATGAAGCGTGTTATATTTGTGACAAAATATAAAAAATGAGATTTTAATTCAAAATTGGTTATTTAGTTTCTCCACTGAGACTTGGTGTGGTGGGACATCTTATAATACCTGACATTTAGATAGCATTTATCCTTGAAGTGATTAAAGAGTTATCAGAAAAAAAAAGGAATAAAACTTGTTAGGCTTGGTCCAGAGAACACAGCTAGGAATGGCAATTGGAGGGTAAAAAGGGATAGATTTCTGCTTGATGTAAGGAAATGCTTCCTGACAAGCAGAACTTTCTCAAAATAGAATTGGCTGCTTCGAGAGGTGATATGCTCCCCTTCTTTGGAGCAAAAAGTTAGGCGATTACCATTTGGGGATGTTGTAGAGATGATAGTTTTGGGGATCTGGGTTAGATTTGATGAGGTACCTTCCAAATCAAAATTCTATTTGATTCTATGAATCAGACCACTGGGATGTAATTATCTTGATCTTGTGGATAAATTTCTTAATCTTTAATAGGATATGGTATGGTTGCTTTATTGCTTTTTATCCATGTTTTTAGTGACCCCATTTGGGCTTTTCTTGGAAAAGATACTGGAGCAGTTCTGCCATTTCTTTTTCCAACTCATTTTACAGATGAGGAAACTGAGGCAAACAGGGTTAAATTGCTTGCCTAAGATCACACAGCTAGTAAATGTCTGAAACCACATATAAACTCAGGAGTGTTCCTGACTCCGGATCTGACACTCTATTCAATGAGCCACTTGGCTGTCCGGTGTGACATGGTACGAGGGCATAAAACAGTATTCCATTTGTTTTTCAGTTTTCAATCTGGAATTTTCCCAATTCTGTAATAGTTCTGCTTCTCAGTATATCAATATGCTAATTAGAATCCATCATCTGTCCCAGGAGGACAAGATTTCCTGGCCCCCAAACTCTTACTGACATTTTTTTGGGCATGTGGATGTTTCCAGATCTTACAGCCTCACCTGAATTTCCTCTGACCACAGTTTTAAGATAATTTTGACAGGAAAGTAGAGGATAGACAGAAAGGGAGAGGTCAGAGGCAGGCTCATCCACCGGTAGCTACTGCACTAGGCCAGGTGTGAGGGGCTGAGGGACTACATCAGAGTGAGGGTAGTGCCAGAGAAGAGAAGGGGCGTAGGTATAGAAGGTAAAATGAATAGAACTTGATCACTGATTGGTTATGGGGCATGAGGGAGAGTAGGAAATTGGGGAGGACGCTATTGTGAGCCTGTGCCCGAAAAAATAGTGGTGTCCTTGAGAGTAAGAAGAAAGTGAGGAAAAAGATGAGTTCGGTTTTGTACATACTGAGTTTAAGATTTCTATGAGACCTCAGGATGCCAGAATGGAGGTTAGGGAAGAGGTTATGGCGAGATGAAGAGATGTGAGAAGGATCTGTATGGAAATAATCATCGAAACCATGGGAAGTGATGAAATCACCGAGGGACGCAGTATATAGAGGGACCAGAGGTCTCAGGCACCCTAAGATACATCCACAGGCAATGGGTTTGATATGGATGGAAATTCAGCAAAGGAGACCGAGAAAAATCAGGAATAAAACGTGTTTCAGAAAACTAGAAAGAAGAGAACATCAAGGAGAATGCGGTGATGAACAGGGTCAAAGATTGTAGAGGTCAAGGTCAAGAAGGATTAGGTTTGAGGAAAATCTATTAGATTTGGCAATTAAGAACTCAATTATAACTTTTGAGAAAGTGGGTTCATTGGATAGAGTGTGAGTCAAAAGACTGAAGTTCAAATTCTATCTCAGGCACTTACAGGAACATATCTGATCCTTAACCAGCCTTAGCCTCTGTTTCCCCATCTGTAAAATGGGAATAATAATAGCACTGATAGAACAGAGTTTTTATGAGGCTCAAATGAGAAACTGCATAATACAGGGCACTGTAAAAATGAAAGCATATTATGTATAGTATGATAGAAAATATATCATAGGTAGTTCAGAATTTTCTAAGCAGTTGCTGATACTAGAATATATTTGCTATCTTTTTTGGGGAAGTGTATGTGAATGGTGTTTAAAAAAAACCATTTATGAATTAGAAGGCCCAAACTCTTATTTTCATAATATTAAAAAGCACCAAGCAGCTGGACACCAGCTGTAGGGCCTGGGATCATTACTATCGTGGTGAAGAAAAATTGTGATGTTTTGAATCTCCCCAGAATTAAGAGCTCACAGCACAATTATGAAATGCCACTGCTTCCAGGTCATATCATTCTGCAGAAGAGCAAATAAACAGAATTGCTTTTATTCACCAGCTTTGATAAATCCAGCATCTTCCATAGAGATGAAGACCTAAGCTGGATCTCATCCAATAACACAGACTGCTGGACATCAGGGCCAGGGCAGGACCTAATTACTAATGGATATTAGCTGGACCGTTGATCCAGCTTGCCAGGATTCCATTTTTGAACAGATGTTCTCCAACTGGAAATTTCTCAATAGAAAAATAGCTATCAGAGACTGCTGGTGTTGTCATGTAAGCGTCTACGGCAGAGACATATAGACATATTTCCATCCGCGAGCTAGATTTAATCATCAGATTTCAAAGTTATTCTCTGTATGACAGACAGAGAGCCGGGGAGGGGGAGAATGGGATGTTGATATTCTTGGCAACTTTTGATGGCTCTTTACGGTGAGAGCACTGAGTATGTTCGTTCCCCTTTTAGGGGAGGGAAGGGTGCAGACCAGAAAAAACCAAACAATAACCGTATCTGTACAACATGTGGCCTTCTCCTTTGAATAGCTATTCTATTTTGGCTTAGGGTGTAAGACAATTGTGTTTAAACTAACTTTATTTTACAAAGTAGAGGGATTTTTACTTTATTGAATTGCACCCAAATAAAGGAGATATCAGATTTTATCCATGAAACTCATGCCATTAGCAAGTTCTCCGAACCAAGAATCTGCTTCCAAACATCCTCCTCCCCCAACAGTGTCAGAAATTCTCTACTTTGGTTTTGTTATATTCTCTGAAATCCCCTGATTTGTGATTAAGTGAGTGCTGTTCTTTAAAAAAGATTTAAAAAAAACTTCTAAAGGCTTATGTTAGAGAATTATCATTCATTTACACTTTTATATGAATCAGTTTTAACAATTAATTTAATTGATTATAATTTTAATTTAACACATTTAGACTCAATTGAATTTTAACATAATTGAAATCTTTCCAATTTAGGGAATGGAGACTTTTTGTGGAAGAGGGGTGCCATGGAGGGAGAGAACAGATCCAGATAGGGTGCTCTCATTCTGGGTGGAATAGAAAGGAGAAAACTATGGGCAAAAGAGCAGTGGGTGCTTGAGGAAAAGGGAGACCAGGAAGAGATATGAAGAGATAAGAAAGACAAACTTAATTTTCTTTGAAATTTTTCCCAGAATCAATTTTTTTCTATCTCCAACCTTCTGATTTTTCCTCTTTTTTGTAAGCATCGAGTTCCCTCTGTCTTCCTAGACTGAATGGAAGCCAATGACCATTTTGGCTTTCCCCAGTTTTCACAGAGCTCCATGTCTGAGACTATACATCAAGTTACATCAAAATGTTATTTTTTTAAAAATTTCTTGCGCCTAATAACATCATTTGTGAAGAAAAAGTATCCGATGATCCTTGAAGCATTTATTTTGACAGTAAAATAGAAATTTCTGAAGGACTGAGTGAGCTTAATTTGATAAATAGTAATTAGCAGTGGTTTTAAATAGAAAATTATTTCAAGAACGGCATAGGATCACAGTTTATCTCTAGCGTAATCTAAGTAATTAACTACTCTCCTGAACTTTTTTCTGTTAAAAGGGGAAGGTCCCATCTGTTTCCTTGGGAAGAATGTTTTGGAGAAGAAGAAGTCCCAAAGTCTACATCTTGGAAGCCCCATCAGGACCAATTACTGCTGCTGTGGCAATTGTCCAATCAGGGAGGTCGCAGCCCATATCTCCTTCTCTATGGACATGCAAATACTATAAGTATATTAACACACATCCATCCCCTGGCTCCTTATCAGTCCAAGTCTCGTCACAAGAGTTAAAGAGAGAAAAAGCATTATTTGTCTCTTACATATGGCATCATTTCTAAGCTGGAGGGCCCCTGATAAAGGGACTCTCAATTTGACAGTTAAGGTCAGTGCTAAGTTAATACTCATGCCTTCCCTTCGCATTTCCCCCCATTTATCCTGTATATAGCTTGTTTGTACAGAGATGCTCATGTGCCATCTGCTCCATTAAAAGGCAACTCCTTTTAGCCCTAGCGCTTAGCATGATACCTGGACGTAGCAGATGCTTAATAAATGCTTGGTTCTTGATACAGTGGAATCACACGATGAGATGAGGAGAGCCGGTGTGGGATAGATAATGGTCAGGGTGCTAATCTCAAAGTTAAGAAGACCCAAATGCTGACTGTGGGACCTTGGCTAAGTATCTACCCCGGGATGGCCCTTGGCAATACTCTATATCACCATATATTACCTATATATTGCCAAAAAATGCTGACCTGCTTCAGGAAGCTCCCTGTATTCGTGAAATCACAGATCTAGTCAAAGAATGAATAGGGTAAAGAAAAAGGTGTTGGGCTTGAAGGCTCATAGTTTAGTGTGTTTCTCTAGAGTTGTTATGAGCATCGATCGAGTGTCAAGATATATGCAAAGGTTGCAAAGCGAATTGCGCGTTCTAAGTGTCATTTATTCTTTTTTCCCCCTGAGGCAATTGGGGTTAAGTGACTTGCTCAGGGTCATAAGTGTCATTTATTCTTGATTGCTTTCATCAGTCATTACAAACACAGTACACTGGAAAGAAGGCTGGATGCGGAATCTGGGTCCGACTCCCAGCAACTTCACTTGATTTATCTCTGCAACCTTGGACAGTTCCCGAGTTCCATCTGGCTTGGGTTCCCCCAGTTCTCCAGGCAACCCCGTAAGTCCTAGAGTAGCTTTAAGCTGATTATGGTATAAAGCTGCCTAGAATGGTCAATTGAGGGCCAGAAGGGAACTCAGGGCTCATCTACTGCAAGCCTTTCATTATTCAGGTCGCTCAAAGGCAATAAGCTTAACCTTGCCCTTGGACAGTCTGTAAAGCAGAGGGTTGGACCTCTCAGCTCTTAATCTAAGGATCTGTGATCTGCATCAAAAGGCTCATTCGCTGCTCACCAGACTTTCACCTAGAGACCAGCCGAGTCCAGTGACTGATCGAAGCTCGGATTTTTCCACACAGCCTCTGACTCAACGCCGATTCTCAGTGGATTGGCCAGATCGCGGAGGGATGTCAATCATTGCCATCATAATTTCCCGAAACCACTAGGTACCGTGGGGACGTTACAGAGAACAGCTGAGCTGTGGCCCGTGACCTTGACAACATGCAGTCTAAGGGGGAAAGGGAAATCCAGCCAACCATAGAAACATATCTGTCTGTAGACATGTCTAAAACGAGAGCCAAGATGGATTAGGAAAAAATGCTTGTTCTGGAGACAGGAAAACCAGAATTCAGAACCCATCTCTATTAGGTGCTAGTGACATGACAGAGCACCGGATCTCAGTTTCTTCATTTGTAAAATGGGGATGATAATCCCTGTCACACTTTTTCAGGATTGTTTGCAGGGTTGAAACTTTAAACTCCAGCTGTGGTTGTCTCAATGAGCCTCACGCTCATTGACAAATTTACTGGCAGCATAGAATTAGGAGTTGAGGACTTCAGACATCATCATGTCCAGCTCCCCTATTTTATAGAACTGTAAACCGAGCCTCTACAATGTTGAAAGGTAATAATAACTTTTATTTATGTGGCACTTTAAGGGTCATAAAGCACTGTACAAATATCTCATGTTATCTTTACAACAACCCTGGGAAGTAGATTCTATTATTATCCTTACTTTATTTCATTTTTTTACAGCTGAGGAAATTGAGGCAGATGGAGGTGAAATCACTTGAGTAGCATCTCATGGCTAGTGAATAATTGAAGCTGAATTTGAAGTCAGGTTTTCCTGAATCCTGGTGTCTAACCATTGTACCATTGACCTGCCTCGATCACACATGTAATCAGTGACAGAAGTGAGAGTTGCACTTTGGAGTGAAACCACTGTAGTACTCCTCCTCTTCCTCCTCCTCTTAATAATAATAATAATAATGATGATGATGATGATGATGGCTAAAATTTCTATGGAACCTTAAGTCTGTAAAGAGCTGTACAGAAGTTACCTCATCTGATCTCTCTGGAGATAAATGACTTGTTAAAAGGTAGAAAGTGGCAGATCTGAGATTTGAACCCTTGTCTTCTTATTAAAATGCAGGATTCTTTTTACTGTGCCAGACTGACTACCCAGTGCCTTCCCTTTTGTGGGCTTCCCACTTTGGAACCCTTAATATCCTGTCCTAAGTGAGGGGCAGTGAGGCTGTTTTAGAGAGCGCCACACCATGCGGTACCAGGAGACTGGACTTGAAGTTAGGAGAGTCCTGAATTCAAATTCCATCCTTGACACCTGCTAGCTGTGCAGTCTTGAACATGTATTTAAACCTCAGCCTTTATTTCTGCATTCATAAATAGGGGTGAAAATACCAGCATTATTTCCCTTAAGGCATGGAGGCAGAAAGACCTGAATTCAAATCCTGCCTCAGGCACTCACTAGCCCTGTCACTTCTGGCAAATCATTTACTCTCTTCCAACCTCAATTTCCACATCTGTCAAGTGGGTATTATTATGTTGTTATTATAAATAGTAAATGCTGTCATTAGAGTGCTTACCTCCCAGAGTAGTTATGAATATCAAATGAGATAAAATATGTAAAGCACAATGCAAACCTTAAAGTTCTCTATATAATTGTATGTCATAGTATGTAGTTATTTAATTATCCAACAATGATGTTATATGATATAATAGCACATATAGATAGAAATAGCAATCATAAATATATTGATTATATATTATATTTATTATAATAAATATATTAATATAATATTTATATACTGTATTTGTGATTTATTATACCATATTTATATTTATAATATATTATATGTTTATAATATATTATTATATTAACATTATATATTATATGCATTTTATGTATTATAATATATAATGTGAAATCATAAACACCATAGATAATATAGATATAATAAATATAAATAAAATAAAAATAATCTAAAAATGGCAATAAATATGTAATTGTGTAAATATGTACATAACATATTACATAATTACATTACAAATAATAATGACTATTCTAATATAACTCTTAAAGTACTACAGATTATAGATAGGAGCTAATTTAAGGAGCTAGGAAGAGCCTCACTATCTGTCACAATGCTTTTAAAATCAAAGCTTTATGTGATTAGGTAGTATTTCATTTTTTACCATACCCCTGCATCTGCCAAAAGCGGTCAGCATTCAGTAAGTGCTTAGTGGATTCTTGTTGACTGATCATGTTGACAATTAGGAAGTTCTCTAAAGGAGCAGCTTTAATAGAGTGATGAAGGCTGGGATGAATCTCTCTAAATTGGGGTGGGGACATTTCAAGCAAGAGTAGACAATGCAAAAGGGGAACAAGAAATTTAGTAGGAAATTGACTTGTCCAAGAAATTTAGCAGCGAATAAGAGAAGAAACTTGGAATGGTGGCTTGAAGAAAAAGTTGGGTGAAAGGAAGATTTTTTTTTTCTTTTGGAATAAATGGCAACCATATGGTGAAGGGGCAGAAGGAACCCCCTTTCTCTTGGAGTGGGTAACCTAGACTCTGAGTACCCAAGGGAAGTTCATTTAAGACATTTCCATCAAAGAACGTGCTCACCTGTAACCAGGATGTACAGACAGCAGGAATTTCGTCTGATTCCTGCTTGGAAAAAAATCCACACTTATTAAAGCAAAAAGTAGGAAAACTTTGATATCCTCATACAATTAGATAAAGGTTCATCTGTGAGACAGGGCACTGCGAGGGCATGCAGAAATCTATTGATTGAGCCAAATTAAGAGATGCAGACCCGCCAGACACTACGTGTCAGAGTGGTGACCCAGGGGACACGCCAGCGTGCAACTTGGCTGTGACAAGATGTCTGGATTCTCTGCCCCTTGCTCTGAGCCCTGTGCTTGTTAAACCAGCCCCATACATCTTAAACAGATCTTTTTTTTCCTTCTGGGGTTACTGCTTTGACAGAGATGAGGACAGGGACAGATTGACAATGTTAGCAGGCCGAAGAACAGGAAAGAGAAGCCGTTTCTGGTCTCCATCGTTGGAGAATTGAGATTTTTCAGTTCATATAGAGGAGGAGAAGTAGGTAGCCCGAGGAGGAATGATCTTAGCACAAACTCCAGGAGCCCAAACTGGAAATGAAACAGGGTCGGGGGAAGGAAAGCATCTATTTGTATTTGGGGGATTTTTTTCTCCTCTTCCACAGAATGTTCTTCCTCTCATATCTCAGATGTCCAAAGTGAAGAGTAACATACATTTTGCTGGAATATTAAACTGAAAGTCAATAGTTTTTGCCACTAGAAGGCATTTCCTCCTTTCTCAAACATAACTATTGAATTTGAACCCTAATGTATGAATATAACAGGTGAATATCACATAAATTTCTTGGTATGGCTGCCATCCATGAGGGGTGGGAGGACTGATGAGCTGTGTGACCCTAGACAAGCTACTTAGGCTGACTGAGCCTTTGTATCTGCTCTATAAAACAAATGGGATTCAATAGCTTCAAAAGTCTTTTCCGGATCTGAATCCATATTCCTATGACTACTTCTGGTCCATATGTTGGCAATCCCATTTCATTCCTGATCTGTCTCTGACTAAATTCGACAAACATTTAGTATCTAATGGATATAAGACACTGAGACTATCATCAAGATGAGAGCTATAAATCAGTCCTTGTCCTTAAGGAGCAAATATTGGACTAGCTCTCTCTCTCTCTCTCTCTCTCTCTCTCTCTCTCTCTCTCTCTCTCTCCCTCCCTCTCCCCCTCTCTCTCTTTCTGTCTCTCTGTGTCTCTTTCTGTCTCCGTGTGTCTGTGTGTTTGATAATATGTCTACAGATAGATATAAAGTATATAGAAAGTAATTTCAAGAGAGTCATAGACTGGGATGTATGGAAATGAAGAAAAATCTCCTGTAAGAGGTAGCGCCTGAGCAGGGATTTGAAAGACTAGGGATTCTTAGAGAATGAAGGGAGGAGACAGTGGCTCCCAGACGTGGGGAAGAGCAGTCCCCAGGCCACTTCGACAGGAGCAGAGACTGTGGGAAGGAGGATAAAGCAAATAAAAGTGACATGACCTTTGGCCACAGTTTATAATTAGGAAAGTTCAGCAAAAGGAAACCGGAGTCCAAGAGCAACATAAGGACATCCTCAGGGTGTCAATGACATTGGAAAATTCGGTCCTTAATTCTTTGTGAGATGACTATACTTTGACTACATTTCCCATTCCAGCTTTGCTCACTGAAAAGTGTATCTGGTCAAGCTTGAAATGTCAAAGAGGGAGGGATTTCTTGAACCATTGTTGGGGAATCTACCAATTATTCGATAGAGTTGAATATCATCGTTAATACTGCTCCAATCAAGCTGTCTCTAGTACCTGGCGTTTCATCCTCCCCTTCCTTCTCCACCCCGCTTCCCTCAGCCTTGCTTGCTTCCCTCTGGTTATAAAGGCAAGGATTTAGTTCCTCAAAGTCCTCCCCTCTTTCAACTCTGAAAGCACCAATTGGAAATGCTCCTGTTGAAATGTCCTTTTCAGATATACAGCGGCCCAGAAGTGTATCTGATTCTTTAAATCAATCCCAATATATTTTATCATCTGATTTCATCCAAGGCTCAAAGCATCCTGTTCTTCTAACCTAGTTTTCACCTTTCGGTTGATTTATTGATTTAATAGAGATGTCTAAAAAAAACCATATCTAGTTTACACGTAAGATTGATTCTGTAACTCAATCATGACAGTGGGTATCATTGCAAAAAGTACCAGGGAATACAGTGTCTCATTGATTACATTATTTGAGGTTTGAGTTGATAAAAATCTCTTTTGGACAAAGGAAATAGTTTCTGCCCTCTGGGAGAATACATTTTAATGAGGGAAGAAAAGATTTATACAAACTCTGGGAGGGAGAAGGAGTCTTGAGACGGCACGGTTTGGAAAGAGCATGGGAAGTGATGTGGAGGCCTGGATCTGGGCAAGATGCCAGGCTTAGGAGTCCCAGAAGCAGAGTCTAAGGGGGGAGCAGAGATGGGGATGATGACCTGAGTGTAGTCTGCATGGTTTGGAAATGGGGATGGGTGGGGAAGTGGCTCCACCTCTATTAAACTTGCTTCTCATTTAAAAAAATCAAATCCATTTCCCCAGTAACAGTGAATTTGGGAGTGTCCCCTTGGAGATGGAATTCACTTTTTGATAGGATTTTTTGTTTGAAATCACACCTGTGATTTTATTGGTATAGGGAACTCTGGGTTGAATCCCTATACCAAAGCAGTTGGGGACCTATTATTAGAGGGCTACCTGGGCCACTCTGTAAGTGACTTACTCAGGATCATAATGTCAGTATATGTCAGGGGAGGGATTTGAACTGAGACTTTTCTGACTCCAAGACTGGCCCACTGTGTAAAGCGTCTCTTCTTGTATCTCTCTCAAAGTGTCTCATCTGGGAATTATTCTGGGAGCAAGATTATAGTTGATTGGTCAAGTGACATCATGGTCCCTAGCCCTCTGTTGTAATTAAGTGATTTAATGGACTGACTCTGAACTAGATCTCCGAGCTCTAGAAGGAATTTTAGAAGCTACTAGATCCAATCCCTTCATTTACAGATGAAACCCAGAGACCATAAATGATCTATCCAAGAGCACTCAAATATTCAAGGAAAAGAGGGGTTTGAACCAGCATTTCCTGTCCACACAGTGTTAGATTTTTGAGAACCTGGCCCATTTGCTCAACCATTCCCATTTTCAGATCAGTAAGTGCACGGAGAAAACCAGCTAAGGGCTGGTTTCTCAGGCTAAGGGACCACGTGGGGAATTACAACGTATGAAGAAGAATAACAGCATGAAATTCCTCCTTGCCTCCTTGAATCAATCTCCCAAAGCCACATGAGCCTTACCTACATCCAGACAACCACTTGGGACTATCGAAATGAACTGAAGTTTCAATTAACCATGAAGATGCTCCTCGACCGGCTTGTGATAAATAGGCGAAACAATGCAGCAACTCTAGTAGATGGATGTATCGAGGAGTGATAAGCTGGCTTTGAGGGTTTCAGGAGGCAGAGGGAGACTGCACAATGAGCTCTGCTTGGTCGGGGCTTAGTTTTAGTTGTTCAGCCTGGGAGAGCTGACGGCCCCGCTGGTTTTGTGCTTCCCCGTGTGTCCGTGGACACTGTAGGATGTACCTCAGCTGCCATAATGGGCACATTTCCACAACATCCTTGCCAATGCATACCATGCACCCGTTAAGTCTTTTGCTGTGTCTGGCTAAACCTCTCCCCTCAAGAAGTCGATTCCCTCCTGCCCCGGCCCCGCAGATACACTAATATTCTGCACAATTGATTTCTTTCTTAGAGTTTTGTACAACATCTTCCCCTCAAGGTGAATTCCTCCTTTAGCTGTCCAGGATTCGTGGGCTGATAAATCTCTGCTCTCTAGAGAGTCATCTTCCCTCGCAGATCATCTCCCCCCAGATAGATGTTCACCTACACAATTTCACTGATGATGTCCAAACTCTCACACACCTCTCCTTCCACACTCCTGCCTTCCTCGATGAGCTTAACCAGCCCTCCTGCTCTTAGGACTGGATGATAAAACGGCCTGGGCCCGAGCCGCCCTGAGAAAAGAACCCTTGTGACAAATCCTTTACTTGTCATATTGGAGCGTACATCTGCCAGAAGAGTCAGTGGCTGGCTGGCCTTGAGTCAGGAAGTCCCAGAAGCTCAGAAGCATATGCCCTTGCCTAGCAGACTGTGGACAAGTCATTTGAACTCTCAGTCGCCCAAACAACTCTCTAAGGCTATAAATTCTAGGATAGGTGCCCAGCTAGAAGGAGGTTTCTCACTGACATTGAAATAATAGTTTGAGTTAAAAAAAGAGACTAAAACACAGTATTTTAATTTTTAAAATTATTCTATGTTCACACAGCAGCATTATGTGAAACCGTCAAGTGAGGGGAAACACACTAGCTCCTAGCTAGTAGCTTTTGTATTGTTACTAGAGTTTCTCCTTGTCTCATGCCTCAGTTTCCCCCTTTGTAATTTCATCCTATTGCTTCTCACTTTTTTTTTGAGACCAAGCAGCGCAAGCCTAATTCCTCTATATTACTACTCTTTCAGTACTTGAGACTGCTATTCTATCACTCCTCATTTTTTCCTTTGAGACCAAGCAGCACAAGCCTAACTCTTCTATCTTACTGTCCTTCACATATTAAGATCACTATTGAATCCCCCCAAAGTCTTTTCTTTTCCAATCAACCAGCAAGCTTTTATTAATAATAATATATTTATATATAAATTATAAATAAATAGAAACTATATAAAATTATAAATTAAATATAAATTAAATATTATTTAATATATAAAAATAAATTATACATTATAGAAATAAAATAAAATATATGATAAACAAAATTTGTGATAATATATTAAATGAATAAATATAATACAATAAATAATAATAATAATAAATGACAAAATAATCACACCCAGTTTATTGAACCACATGATTTGATTTTGAGACACTGAACCCTCAATGGCCTCCTTTGGACCCTCTTCAGCCTCCAAAGTTCTTCCTAAAATGTCTCATTGTGCCAGCTAATCGTTAATAATAAGAAGACTGTTTTTAACCCTCATGAAGCTTACAGTCTAAAGGGGGAAGACAACACAGGAGAAGAGGTGACAGTGCATGGGGGGAGGGATAGGACATCAGGAAGTACTTGGGTGTGGGGGCATCTTGTTTCATGGAACTGAAACTAGGCAGGGAACAGATGCACGGTGGAGTGAGGAGCTGATGATTGCGTTTCTGACATCTATAAAGGACAGCTTTGGAAGGAGCTTGATAGAGAGGAGAGGAAGCTGAGGAAGGCAGCATCAATACAGCTTAAGTTAGTAGCATGATGCTGATTTTAGAAGTGAGAAGTTTATCCTGGGAGAGTCATCTTGTTCCATGGAGCTGAACCCAGACAGGGCATCTGAGGCAGAGTAGAGTGAGGAACTATCTTTATTTATGATGAAATCAAAACCCAAAGAAAGGACACTACTTTGTTGATTAAATGACCAATTGTTTGACTGATACAGATATCAAATAAGGGAACTGAGGCATAAATTGTAGAGTTGATCAAATCCAATCCCCTTATTTGACAAATGAGGACCTGAGGTACAGAGAAGTGAAGTAACTTACTCAGAAGGTAAGCAGGATCCCGGGGCCATAGATTGAAGAAAGAAATTCTGTTCTAATTCCCACCGACTCATTTCCAATGATTGGAAGAATCCCCACATAGCACAAATAGTAGTAGAGCAAGGATCCCTAAGCTTCTCTTTCCCTTAAACAACTCATAGGGTTGTTGGGTAGGACCAATGAGACAAGGCAGGAACATTTCATAACCATGAAGAATTATATACAAGTATGTGATTAATGGGGATCATAAAATATTTTCTCTGTGGCCCCCATCATGAGCTGTCTAAGGATGAATGATGGAGTCCATTGGGAACATAAATGTTCTAGCATCTTGTATATCTAGGAGGGGCTTAATAAACATTTGTTTCATAGGTTATTGGATGTAATGAAATATCCATAGGTACTACAGTCTATGGTCTTGTAAACTTTTCTTTCTTTGTGCAGAACTCACATTCCCAGGCAGTATACACTGATGTTTATTTATAAAGTAAAACTTCTGGCCCAATAGAAGGAGAAAAAAGAAAAATTCAGCTCATGTGAGGGAGGTGAAGGAAGGAGAGGAATGAGACGAGCATTGCCTGAAAATCCATCTGAAGGTATAAAGATTTTTATCCTAGTGATGAGCTCTATCCAATAAAAAATGAAAAGGGACTGCCTCTCATGGGAGTTTTCGGGCTGAGCAAGGCTAGCTAGTCCCTTCTGTGGCTCCACAGAACAAAAAAAAGTCAAGCCTTTCTAAGCAAGCAGACTTCTATTTTCAAGTACCCAAATAGCTCCCATGATATCTCTCCAGAAAATGCCTGAAAGGAGAAGCTTGGGATTGTCTAGGATCAAAGATTTAGATCTAGAAAGGGCCACAGAGACCATGTAGGCTAATCCCTTCTTTGGACAGATAAAATAGAAACTGAGGCCCAGAAATATAAGATAATTTTTCTAGGTCACAAAAGTCAACCCAATCCAGTTAAGTTAGCATAAGTGCTTAGTACGTACAGAGTGCTAGGTTTACAAAAACAAAAAAGACTTCCTACTTTCATGGAACTTACATTCTATTAGAAGAGCCATGATTTGAAATTATGTCCACAGACTTCAAATTTAAGGTTTTTCCCCTTCTATGATACCACATTGTTTCATAGAGATAGAAGGGATTATATAACTTTTTTGCTTCAACCCTACAGATATGGAAACTGAGGTCCGGGGAGACAATTTGCCCAATGTCACAAGAAACAAAAAGCAAAACCAGGATTCATAGTATCACAGGGTCATAGATATGACCTTATGGGCCATCTAGTCCAACCCCCTTATTTTACATATGGAGAAACTAAGGCCCATAGAAGTTAAGTGACTTGACCAAAATCACCCAAGTAGTGACAGAGATGAGATTTGAACCCTAAATCTAGGCTTCCAGGATTCCTTTTTGGTTTCTGGAATACCTTGGAAATCAATAAATTAATCAACAAACATTTATTAAGTGTCTACTAATAATAGACACCATGGAAAGATGAGGGGGCAGGTATATGTCTCCCTCCGCCATATTACTTTGGAAATAATATATTTGAATATGTATATGTATGTGTGTATATGTATATATATGTTATTAGCTGTGAGTCAGGATTGTGAAACTTCTATATACTGAGCAAGATCAAATTTTTCTTATGGGCTTTTTTTGTGGGGAGAGCGAAGGGGGCAACTCATTGCCCTGATTCTTCTATCTAAAAGACAGATCATCTCTCCAGCCTTCCCTATGCTCTCTTTATTCTCTCTCCCCACACTCATCTATTCTTCTCTGCTCTGAGCCAAGCCACTGGGGAATATGTCAGTGATGGAAGAATGCTTCCTCCTTTTTTCTCCCCAGATCTGAGTGCTCAGACTAAAGAGCTGAGGTAGGAGGGAGCGGAGGAGATGCTAAACCAAGCAGGAAATTAATCATGCTGGAGCCCTTCCCAAGTGTCTGCTTGGCTTTATTTTGGGAGTGAATTGGAAATTCCTGCTCCTCCACGTGGACTGTTTCATGACCAGAAATAATAAGTCAGAGAAAGAGATTCCAGTTAGGTCTGGGTACAAGGGGTAGGATCCCAGAGTTATAGAGTTATAGCTGAATGGGACCTTAGGGGTCATGGGATTATAAAATCACAGATTTGGAGCTGGAAGTGACAACAGAGATTGTGACCTTACAAATTGGCGCAGAAATCTTCTCAGGTGTCTTGGGAACAGTGAATTAGTGATGGATGTGATCTTAGAGGTCATGGCATCATGAATTTGGAGCTGGGAGTGACCTCATGAGAGATTACAGATTTCTAAGTTGGAAGAAAACAAAGAGAACAAAAGATGACAGAGTTAGAGAAATAAGTCACCTTAGACATCCTGGGATTAAGGAAACAGATTTAGAGCTGGAAATGATTTCAAGTGACTTGGGAACATTGATTTGGTGATGGATGGGATCTTATAAGTCATAGTGTCATGAATTTGGAACTAGAAGTGTCTTCAGAACCCATAAGATGATAGATTTGGAGCTGAAAGAGAGCCAATAGGCCAAGGGATTTATAGATTTGGAGCTGGAAGTGACCTTGGGTATAAAGAGATTATAAATTTAGATCTGGGAGTGATGTTAGAGGACACGGTCTCAGACTTGGAGATGGACACAACTCCAGAGCTCATGAGCTCATAGATTTGGAGTTGGAAGTGACCAATAGAAGTCACAAGATCAACAAATCACCTAATTGGAGTGGGAAGTGACCACGGGTTAACAGATTTAGATCCGGAAATGACCTCAACTGTCTTGGAAACATTGATTTAGAGAGGGATGGGATCTTAAAGGTAAAGGCATCATGAGTTGAAACTGCAAGTGTCCTCAGAACCTATGAGATGCTAGATTCAGAGCTGGAAGAGAGTCAGGAGATGAAGGCATGTTAAGTCACTAAAAAAGTCATGGGATAGAAAAAACCTTATTGAACAGTTTTCATGGGATCCTAGATGAGTCCTGGGAGCATTGTCTCTTAGATGTTCATCTGGAAAGGACCTCAGAGGTCATCATCTGACTACTTTATTTACTACACGAGGAATAGGGGTTCAGAGAGTTCAAACTTATCTTTCCAAAATTACTGAGGTCATACAAAATAGAACTGAAATTCAGAACCAGGCTCTTTGGTTCCAAAACCAGGGCTTACTCCACTGACCTCTCTACTGCAGCTTCTTGAGTTTTAATTTTGTTTTAAATTAAATTTGAGTTTAATTTAAATCGGTTCTTAGAGTATCACAAGTATTCAGTGTGACATCCGCGAGTGACAACAAAATGCTTTTGACATTGTGTGTCCTACTATTGGTTTATTCTAAAATGTTTTGTAGATAAGTTTATCAGTCACCTCCCAATATATTCTTCTCCCTACTGGCTCCTCCCTTGTAGCAAATTTTAAAGATATTAGCTCACTTTATTTAGTGCATAAAGTTTACAAAGCACTTGACACATTATTGGCAAAAACTGACCCCAATAATGTGGACATCCAGGGTGGTATTGCTATCTCACACCTGCAATTCCCCCCCTATCAAGAAGAGGGAAGAAGGCTCCTTCAGTTATTCTACAGTTCAATGTCACTTCATCTCAATTTTGTGTAAGTGTCCACTAAACTGCCTTTTTTTCAAGACTATTTAGAGATATCTGGAGAGAGTTCAGATCTCTTCCTTGTGAGAGGCGATACATTCACTGAAATACACTCGATGACATTCCCTTAGCTCATGTCTGGTTTCAGTTTCTCCATTTCCACTGCAAAGATGAGAAAGTCATTGTTTACCTGAGAAGTGGAGAGACGATACCATATGTAGCCAGCACAATTCAGGTGAAGCTTGCTGCCTTTGGACCCTAAAGACCCTGATTGAAATTGTCTTACCCATTTTCTAAAGCAGGGGTCCTCAAACTTTTAAAATAGGGGGCCAGTTCACTGTCCCTCAGACTGATGGAGGGCCGGACTATAGTAAAAACAAAAACTTTGTTTTGTGGGCCTTTAAATAAAGAAACTTCATAGCCCTGGGTGAGGGGGATAAACGTCCTCAGCTGCCGCATCTGGCGGGCGGGCCGTAGTTTGAGGACCCCTGAATGATCTTGACTATCATTTTCCTTTTTTAGACTTCATTTAGCTCATTTAAAAATGGTGGTTGTGGATGGAAAGAAGGATTAGATTAGATGATCTCTAAGTCCTTTGAGTTCTAAATCTATGACAAGTAATAAGTGGGTATTATTCCTGTTTCCTCAAAGAAGTTAGTTAAATAAGTCTGAATAAAAAATAGTTATGAAGCTTCTGATGAGCATGGATGGGACCTATACTTTTTTTTTTTTTAAGAAAGTCTCACTTATTTTATTATGAAGCATTTCATTTGTATTTTTAATGTTTAAAACTATGGAAAGTCTTAGACATATCTTAGACAGTCTCCCAGAGGGGAGATGTCATGGAACAGATTCCAAATGTCAAGCGGCTGCTACCTATTGGACCTACACTTTAAGAACCTCCCAAAGCAGCTGTAGCCTAAAAAAACCCAGGAGGAGCATTTGCTTTTTGGAAATCACAGAGGGAATGTAAAAATTTCTGTTGATTCACCAGCATTGTTCATTCATATGTATTTCCTAGATTTGCTGAGAAGCACAATAAAGACCCTTCTTAAATCAGATCCCATTCATCTACTCCATTCAGAATCATCAGAATTCATTGTGGGCCAATCTGAAGTTTACCTCCACACTATCTACGCACAAAAGGTTCGCTAACAATAACAAGAATGTTAACAATATCAATTTATAGAGAATTTGAAGGTTTACAAATTCAGTCCAATTAACAGTAAGAAAATGATTGCCGGGTCCATGGTTAGTCTACTATAAGAGAATAAATTTGTAAAAAAACAATTTAGTATTGTGCTTTGTTTGTTTGCAGATGTAGACATCACTCTCCTAATTGGTCTTTCTATTACTCGTTTCTCCATTCTTCAATCTCTCTGCCACACAGCAGATAATGATTAGAGACTGAGTAAGAATTGAGACCAGCTCTGCCTCACTAAGTCCAATTCACACACAAAGCAAGGCAGCATCCTTCTGATGTCTTTGCTCTTCTTTGGGAATGAAGCACAAACAACAACAAGAACTATAACAACAACAATAACAAACAATAACAACAACAGTAATAGATGAGGAAGTTGATGCTCAGGGATATTAAATCATTTGCCAATCAATATCACATAATAAACACCAAAGGGAGGATCTGAACCAAGTTTTCTGGCTCCATAGGCAGTGAGTGTCCCTTCTCCTTTTCTACACCATCTGATCATGTTAATCCTAGCACAAGTCTTTGGAGAATGCCTTTAGGATAAAATATAAACTTCTCCCCTTGCCATTCTAGCCTTTTGTATCCTGGCTCCAGGTTACTTTTCCAGACTGAATTCATATTACATCCTTTCATGCTTCTTTTGCAGTTAAATAAGGCTTCCTGGCATTGCTAGCACTCAGCATTCCGACCCCTGCCTTCCCTCTTGCATTACTAACATGTGCTCCCTCCTTTGCTGACCTGTTACACACTTTGCTTCAAGGTTCAGCTCAAGATCTTCCTCCAGGAAGTCTTTCCTGCTCCCTTAATTGTTAATATTCCATCTCTCTTCAGATTCATTTGAATTTTCTAGTCTGTGCATAAATTTTATGAGGGAAAGCTTTTTGTTGTCTTTGTAGCCACAAGAACCTTGGACAGTGCCTTGAATCTGGTAAATACTTAAAAGCTTGCTGAATTAAGTTGAAATGATTTAAAAAAAATCTATTTATTAAACCTGTGCAAAGATGTACTTGTTAACATTGGCTCCCAATTACTGTATCTATTTGAAAATTATAAAATTGTTGTAAATATAAAGTTGTATTTCTGTCCTAAGGTGGATCAGAGGAAGCCCTTACTTACAGGACTGAGTTTTCTGCCCACGGGCAGGAAATGCACCCTGGCCCCTCACCAAGGGGCCTTGTTTGATGTCCCAGCACCTTCCACTTGTCCTTAATGACATGAGGATGACTTTTCTCTATTTCATCTTTCATTAATTCAGATTAGCAGTCCCGGAGACACAACCCTGAAATGGAGGGAGGGCAGTGTTAGTTTCTCATTTTCCAGATGAGAAAGATGAAGGGCACCGAGGGTGAGATATGTTCAGTTCCTATGGCAAGTAGGCATCTGACTTCTTCTGGCTTCAAGTTCGCCTCTGTGATAGACAAGCTATGTAATCACTGGCAGGTTCTTAACCTCGAGGTGCCCTCGCCAAACCTCCAAGACTTTAAGTTATCCGAGAGTTGCTGGTCTGTATCACTGAAGGGAGTGTTAACAGCAGAAATAGCCAATTTAAGAATGAAATCACAGATGCAGACTCCTCTTGCACCCTTCTCCAAATATAATACTGGAGGCAGAAGACCTGGCTTCAACATTACCCCCATGACCTTGGTTGAGTTAAGTTCCCGATCTCAGTTTCTTTTTCTGTAAAACCAGGATGAAATGCTTTTTTGGTCCCTTTCAGTCTTAGATCAATGTGTCAGTGTTTAACTACTTCAGGTATAAGTGGTGAAGGTGAAGGCTGTCTCAGAGTCTTAATAGCAACAATAAAAGAGATTTTAGGCTCTATTGCCACTACCAGCACCAAGGAAGGACTGGAGTTTTGACCTGGATTTTTTTTTTTGACTGTGATGATTGGGGAAAGATACTGATGATGGAAAGGGATGGGAAGAAATGAATCAAGATGGTAATGAATAAAATATAACTTTTTTTTCCTTCCTCTCATACATATTTCTGTATCTACAGAGATTAGTATTACTACTCTAGGATTTAGTCCAATAACAAGTCCCTGCTCCTCTCCTTTTCCTAGTGCACACATAAAAACACCAACTCCAAAACAAAGAAATAGAAAAATCTTAAATTACCAAATATGAGATCAGACCCAATTTAAACTTTGTAGGCAATTTTACAGAGACTTTTTAAAATAAGATTATGTGATATTAAGGTCAAAGAAATGCCAGATTTTTTTGTCTTTCATGCTATATTATAATTCGTGAGAATGAAATCTTTCTGTGTGCTTCAGACCATGAGCAAGAAGCTGCTGGGGAAATGTGATTAAAACTTGAGAAATATACGACTTTAATCTTGATATTCCTGTTTTTGTGCACAGAGAGAGGCAGCCTAAGTCAGAACATTAATATTTAATAAACCATGTCAAAGCCATTGGTTGGTTTGGTCAGGCCAGTCAAGAGGTCATTTTGGCATTTGTGTGTGTGTGTGTGTGTGTGTGTGTGTATGTACACATACATGTATTTGGGAAAAGTTGTAGGAGCCTTGATTGTCTGAAATAGAGGAATCTCAGGGAATATCCAGTCTGATTTCTACCTGGAATATGGCTCTTGTATGCAACACTCCAACATGAGGTCATCCAGCCTTTGGTTAAAGATTTGCAATGATAGGGGAGCTCAATGATGTTTCATTGTAGGGTAGCCTTTTAAATATTGAAAATTGCCATCAAGTTCTTGGGCTTCTTTAAGTATTCTCAATTCCTTCAATATAGTTACTTTAAATCATATAGCAATGTATAGTTTCAGGTCTTCTTCTTTTTTATTCCTATTGATCTCCAAAAGGAAAAGGATTCTCTGGTGTGTGAGACCTTCCAGATGCCCCTGGTTGTGGTATCAGGTTGACTGCATCATGCCACCAGATTCTGTAGAATCTCCTAGATTTGATCCATAAGTCCAATTCATGAGTCTGGGCTATCTACAAAGGATATTCTAAGTGGATGAAAAATGTCTATGATCCATAACATGATAAACAGTTGGATGGACAATGGAAACTGACAATGAAAAGCAAACTAGGACTCAGACTGAAGAGGAGGGGGCATGAAGGCTGCATCATCTTAAATAAATTGGAAAAAAAGAGAATTACCCCCAATTTCTCCAAACAAAACTCCATTTTCTATTTATTTTTCATTTCATTTTTGAGGGCCATCTTTTAAATAATCATATCCTTCAAATGATGTTACAGGACTATGAGTCACGGAATGTTACTATTTTGTAAAGAATTGAAGTGGAGGACCAGCCAAAGTAACAGGAGCATGGTAGATATGAACATGGTAGATGATAATATGGCACAGTGGATATAATAGGAATTATAGGTAATTATGCAAGATTATGCAAAAAATAGAGCAGTTATGTGGCACACTGGATAGGGTACCAGGTTTGGCATCAGGGAAACTTCTTTCTGAGTTTAAATCTGGCCTCAGACACTTACTAACTGTTTAACCTTGGAAAAGTCACTTAAATCCATTTGTCTCAGTCTCTTCATCTGTAAAATGAGCCAGAGAAGGAAATGGCAAGTCACTCTATCTCTACCAAGAAAACCTTAAATGGAATCACCAAGAATTGGACATGAATGAAAATGGAACAATATATACAAAAGAACTAGTGTCAAGTAGCTTATTGGTGAAATATGTATTAAAAAAAATGGGAGGGTCATGTAATGAGAATGAGCAATAATGGATAGTCAATATGATGCATTGATACTCACACAATATTAAGAGAAATCTAGAAGATCCCTTAGTATCTTTACTGAGTAAATTTATAAGAAGATGTGGGCAAGGAAGGAGTACCTACGCTGCTAAGATCACAGATCTATAAGAAAATAAATGTATATAAATAGAATCTTACAAGACTTAGCCCATCATTCAACCGTATTGAACAATTTTAGATTCTGATTCTGTTGTGGAATATAATGGGCAATCTTTTCAACTTTGTGTCATCTATGAATCTGGTCATATGCCATTGAACTCAGACGTCATCCAAGTCACTGATTAAAATGTTGAACAGAGTAGGGTCAAGCATATGGCACAGAACTAGAGATATTTCTCCGCATTGAAATCCCTCCAATCAATACTATGAATATAGTCATTTAGCTAATGCCCAAACCATCTAATTTCACATTCATTAAATATGCATTTCTTCACCTTATCTCTAAGAATGCCATAAAAATCTTTGCTATATTTTTTGTTGCAATCCAGATGTGCCCTATCTATGGAATTCCCATTATTTACTTGGCTTATCAGTATTTTAGACTAGTTCTTACAAGTTCAGCTTGTTCTTTTAAATTTTTAGCACTTTTTATTTTTAAACTCACTGGTATATCTTCTTTTTCCTGTAGAATGAGCAAGATGTTACAAGGGCAAATGGTGTCATTAGGGCAAATGACCAAATTGGGACAACGACCCATTGGCACTTATCTTCAGATGACTACTTGCAAGGAAAGCCACGTGCTCTAGAGTGTTTTCTTTTTGATACCATGAGACATCCTCGGGGAGAACTGGTGACCAAACCTTCCTGACTTTCCCACAGCTCACTGTGTACAACTTGCTATTCCTTTTCAATACACAGCAAAGTTAACTTGTAAATCCCCCCTTTTTTTATTAAAGCTTTTTATTTACAAAACATATGCATAGGTAATTTTTCAACATTGATCCTTGCAAAACCTTGTGTTCCAAATTTCCCCCTCCTTTCCCTATTTCCTCCCATAGATGGCAGGTAGTCCAATATATGTTAAATATGCTATAATACATGTTAAATCCAATATATGGATACATATTTATATACTGATCTTGCTGCACAAGAAAAATCAGATCAAGAAGGAAAAAAAAACTGAGAAAGAAAACAAAATGCAAACAAACAACAGAAAGAGTGAGAATGCTATGTTGTGGTCCACACTCAGTTCCCACAGTCTCTCTCTGGGTGTAGATGGCTCTCTCCATCCCAAGGCCTCAATCATCTCATTGTTGGAAAGAGCCACGTCCAGCAGAATTGACTCATGATCACTTTTTATTGTGACTGGAGAATCTTATGGGCTCTTTGAAGGTAGGGAGAGAGTATGGATGAAGAGGATCACTTGACTCATTTAGAGAGTAGAGGAGGAAAGGAGATTCTTATTCCAGTGAGTATCAGCTTTAGGCACAGGGTTGCAAGCAGGAAAATCCAGCTAAGAACAAAGATTTAAGACTGGAAGGGCCCTTGGAGATTATAATCTAGTCTAGTTGTTTCCTTTACCAGATAAGAAAGCTGAGGCTTAGAGGAGTCTTACTTGTTATTCATATAGTTGCTAAATGGCAGAGTTTCTTTGAATCCTTCCACTGATGAGGAATTTAATACTTTTATTTATCAGATCATTCCATTTTGGGGACAGCTCCAGTTATAAGAAAATTTTTCCCTATTGATCCTTTCTATCTCTTATAGCTCAAACCTAATCATTCTTGGGGTGATTTTCATTGAGCCCAAATCTGTTCATTTATCTGAATTCTCATCTGAAGCTAAACAGACTAACTCGACTTCCCTTATTCACAAAAAAAGCTCTTCAAATATCTGAAGGTTGTGTACATCTCCATCCTTAATCTCCTATTCCCAGTTCCTTCAAATGATCCTTGTGTGATGTGACCTCAGGTCTCTTGTAGCTGCTCTTCATCTTCCTCTGAAGATACTACAGTTTGTCTCTTAAACATGTGAGGGTAGTTAGGTGGCACTAACTGTGTGACCCTGAGCAAGTCACTTTAGTCCATTTGTCTCATTTTCATCATTTGCAAAATGAGCTGGAGAAGGAAATGGCCAACCATTCTAGTATCTTTTCCAATAAAACCTCAAATAGGATCACAAATAGTCAAAGAGGGCTGAAATGACTGAATAACAAAGCAAACATATGGTGCCCAGAATGAGGACTTCAGTTGTGTCCTCCGATTGCTTCAAGTGGAGAGGGATTATTGGCTGTCATATTCTGTGAATATAAAGTGATTATATTTACATTTTGACTTTCACTTTATATTCACATTGAATTTACACTAAAGTAAAATGAGGCACCATTAATTCAGATCTCCAGTCTCCTAATTTTGTACATATGAAGTTGATTTTTAAATTGACTTGCTGTAAACATTATATTTATTCTATTAATAATGACATTTTAATGTATGGACACATATACATATATTGTTTTTAAGATACACTTTAACATATTTAACTTGTATTGGTCAACCTGCCATCTGGGGGAGGAGGTGGGAGGAATGAGGGGAAAAACTGGAACAAAAGATTTTGTAATTATCAATGCTGAAAAATTACCCCTGCATCTAACTTATAAATAAAAAACTATAATAAAATTGGCATTTTAAACTTTGTAGGGACTTTACCTACATTATTTCATTTAATAAAAATCTTATCAAGGCAGATACTATGGGTATTTCACCTCTATCTTACAGACAAGGAAACTGAGGCTCAAAGAGAAAGCCTTGCCCATGACCACCCAGTGAGTCTGAGGCAGGATTCAAAACTGTCTAATTAACATATCCAAAGGGAAATGATTTGATTTTTTTCCTGCATAATCCATATTTCATACACACACGTGTCCATGTACATGGATGCCTAGAACACAATGTTCTCCATATCCTCCTTATACAACAATAATAAAAGCTTTAACGATAACATTAATAATAACTAACATTTATATAGGACTTAAAAAACTACAGAGCCCTTTTATAAGTATGATCTCATTTAATCCTCATAATAATCCTGAGAGGTAGGTGCCATTATTATTCCCATTTTAAAAATCAAGAAACTGAGGCATAGAGATTAGATGACTTACTCAAGATCACAAGTTAGTAAGTACCTTTTCTCTATTGGTTATCTCCAGTTTATCTTGTATATATTTTGGTCATCCACAGTTGCCTTCTTACTGCCTCTCCTATTAGACTGTGAGTTTCTTGAGAGTAGAGACTTTTACCATTAAAAAAATCCCCAGGGTTTAGCACAATGTCTGGCAGAGAATAAGTGCTTAATAAATGCTTGTTGACTGACTTTCAATTAAGAGACTAAGTAATGATACATATTTCATATATGTTATATATAAATATATTTCATATATTTTATCCTCATAGTAACTGGAGGAAGGTACTACTATTAACCCATTTTGCTTACAAGAAAACAGAGGTTGAGAGAGATTAAGTAACCTGACAAAAGTACAAAAGTTCACATAACTAGTGAGTGTGTAGGGTTGGATTTGAATCCAGGCCTTTCTGACTCCAGTCCATCACTTTCCATACCTATGTATCACTTTCCATTTGAAGTTTTTTTTGCTCCCCCCATTATCCTCCCTCCTAAATTACCCTATATTTATTTGTATTTGTTCTCTTTATATTTATTCTACATATATTATATATTTATTATATTTATATTTATTCTGCATATGTTGTATATGTTCTTCTTGTCTTCCTCATTAAATTGGAAGCTCCCTGATACTAGAAATTAATATATATGTGCACACGCATATATTCTCTCACAATATGTAGAATGTGTGTTATATAATTGTACATATGTATATATATTACATATATCCATATACATGTATATGGACTATATCTGTACATATATATATATCCAGTACTGGGTACATAGTTGGTGCTTAATAAATGCTCCTTGATAAAGTGCTTTGCAAACTTCCTCGGTGTTAGCTAGCACTAGCGAATGTTCTCGATAAATCATACGTTGTAGCTATGGGAGCCATTGACTTGGTTTCCCCTCTACTCATCTGCCTTGGTTTTTGTTCCATCTTAGATGTATTTGTTCTGTTTGATCCAGTCTGAGGAGAATCCTCTTGCCAAGTAATCTGGAAATGACAGGAGCTGGATCTCAAGTCCTTCCAGCTGTCTGTTGGCGCTGAAGCATCTGCCCCAATCCTGGTTGGTTCTGGATACCAAGGATCGAAGGGCTGTAGATTCCAGGGCACCTTTGCTATCTTCGTGCCTTGCCCAGACCTCCGTTGCTCCTTTCAGGCCTTGCATCTTTCAGGTCTTTATCTCTGCAGACTCTACATGATAGATTCATGCTGCTTTTAGACAGTGGTTAGCTCTTAGCAATGTGCTCTCCTTGCATCTTTTGAATCGATTCTTTAAAAAAGGAGATCTTTGAACAGTTCCCTTGACAAGTCACTGAGATTTTCTATCTTGCCCCTCCTTTTTTCTTATCCATTTATGCTAGTTGTAGTGTGTGCATTTCATTTTTAATAGCCTTCCATTAAGAAACAGGAGTGTATCTATCATTCACCCCAATTTTTTAAAAGCCTAGCTTGAATGCACAGGATGATCTTGTAGTGGTCATTATTGTTTCCTTATATCCACTAAGGGTATGGTGGATAGAGACTTAGCCCTGGAGGGTATTCCTGGAGTCAGGAAAACCTGAATTCAAATCAGCCTCAGATACTTCCTAGTTGTGTGACTCTGGGCAAGTCACTTAACCCTGTTTGCCTCAGTTTCCTCAATTGTAAAATGGAGATAACAGCATCTGCCTCCCAGAATTGTTCCAAGGATCAAATGAGTTGATATTTGTCAAGCAGCACAACGGCTCTGTAGACCTTCACCTTGGTAGTCAGTTTAATACCTTTCTTTTCCCACACTTTCCTCTGGAGCTTTCCAAACCCTGAGCTAGCTCTGGCAATGCATGTGTCAATCTCATTACCAATGTGGGCATCCCTGGAAAGTTTACTCTCATGTATCTCTTAAGAACTTCAAATCGATGGGATACACTGGGACAGGACCATGCCCTCATCAGAGAAGATGCTGTGCTCTATGAGGAAAGCAGAATTGAATTAATGGGAGATGCACAAACTTAAAGAAGTTGCCCCAATTGTTCATATTCGTGTCCGACCTGTGGCAGAGCATTCTGAGCTTGGACTGATCTGATCAGCCCCAGTGGGACACACTGTAACTCGACTCTAACATAATGATGCCATTTTGGTCCTTTTCAAGGATGAAGGACAATAATCAGCTATTTATCAAATACTTGGTTCAGTATCTAACACACAGTAGGCACTTAATACATGCCCTTCATATCAGGAAGAGATGATTACAGAGATTGTGTCTGTCATCTATTTTCTTTGTCCACGTGACTGCACCTTGTAAGATGCTGTCAAAACGCTGAGTAGATGCTCTGAAAAGACTTGTTCAGAGTATAAAGTAAACTCCGAGGGCAGAGACTATTTCATTGTTATATTAATATCCTTAACTAGCCTTTGTGTCAGGAAAACTGGGGTTCAAGCTCCATCTGACATCTAACTCTGTGTCTTTGGTCAAGACATTTAATCTCTCATTGCCCCTGGATAATTCTTTAAGATCCTTCTGGGTGATTATGAGTAGGTCACTTGGTCTCTACAGAATTCTACATAAATCAATGATGTATCACCAATCTGCACTGGTGAAGATTTTCTTTTTTCATTTATTTTTAATAACATTGTTTTTTCTTTTTTTGCTTATTTATTTTTAATATACATTATTTTATGAATTATATTGGGAGAGAAAAATCAGAGCAGAAGGGAAAAACCATGGGAGAGATAAAAAAAAAGAAAAAAAAGAAATGAACATAACCTGTGTTGATTTATATTCAGTCTCCTTAGTTCTTTTTCTGGAGGCAGATGACATTTTCTGTCCAAAGTCAATTGGGATTGCTTTGGAACATGAACCACTGAGAAGGACCAAGCCTTTCATAGTGGTTCATTGCACATTCTTGAATTCAATGTATTCCTGGTTCTGCTTTTTCACTCAGCATCAGTTCATGTAAATTTTTCGGGCCTTTCTATGATCAGCTTGTTCATCATTTTTTATAGAACAATAATATTCCATTTTCTTCATAAAGCACAACTTGTTCAGCATTCCCCAAATGGTGGGCATCTCCTCATTTTCCAATTCTTTGCTACCACAAAAAGAGCGGCTCCAAACATTTTTTGCCCATGTGGGTCCTTTTCCCTCTTTTATGATTTCTTTGGGATACAGACCCAGTAATGACTCTGCTGAGTCAAAGGATGGGCATAGTTTTATATCCCTTTGGGCATAGTTCCAGATTGCTCTCCAGAATGATTGGATCATTTGACAACTCTACCAATAATGCATTAGTCTCCAACATTTATCATTATCCTTTCCTGTCATCTTAGATAATCCAAGAGGTGTGAGATGGTACTTCAGAGTTATTTTAATTTGTATCTCTCTAATCAATAGTCATTTAGGGCATTTTTCATATAATTATAAATGGCTTTAATTTCATCATTTGAAAATTATCTGTTCATATCCTTTGATCATTTATCAATTGGGGAATGAAGTATAATCTTATAAATTTAATACAGTTCTTTATATATTTTAGAAATAAGAGCTTTAGCAGAAATACTGGCTGCAAAGATTTTTCCCCAGCTTTGTACTTCCTTTTTAATCTTGTTTCTGTTAGTTTTATTTGTGCAAATTCTTTTTTCATTTAATGTAATCAAAGTTGTCCCTTTTGCCTTTTATAATCTTCTTTGGTCATAAATTCCTCTCTTCTCCAAAGATCTGATAATAAATTACCCCTTGTTCTCCTAATTTGTTTATGAAATCATCTTTATGGCCAAATCATGTATCCATTTTGACCTTATTTTGCATACCAAAAGTTTTCTGATAAAATCACAGCTGGACATTCTAAATATGTACAAGGTTCTAGGTTTCCCTTGTTCCATTTCCTTTGGTCCATCTCCTAAGAAATATTCCGTGGCCACTCATTCATGGAATGACTTAATCAAAATAATTATTTATTAGGCACCTGTTATGTACCAGGCACTCAGGATGCAAAGTACAAAGTATAAAACAATCCCTCCTCTCTAGGAGCTTACATTCTAATTCTAAATTATTGACTTATTGTCTGGTCTTTAAGACTCCAAATGAAGAGTAATACCATGCTCCCTTCTCTTTTTATCCATTCAGGCTTTAGAATTTTCATTGTTCATCCCTTTTCAGCCACGAATGGCTTGGAACTTTTCTCTAATTTTTTTCCCCAGCACCATGAGAAAGGAACGAAGCACTGCAGTTAACTGGTGGGTATTTTCATAATTAACTACATGCAGCTCAGACTCAAAACTGGTTTCAGGAAAAAAATGACAATGGCTCAAGATATGAAAGGGAAAAATGTTCTTGTTCTTTTTTTGCTTTTTTACGTGGGTAAGATTCCCATCTTCGTGCATACACTGTGCTTTCTCTTCAAGTTATTTGATAGTCAATTCCAATAATAATTTGGACAGGAGAGATAAGGGAAACCAGCTGCAGTGGTCCCTGCTCTTCCCCACTCCTTTGATGTTCGGGGCTTTCTTTCCTCTTCGTGACCATTCCTCCAGGACTCAGAGGGTAAGCTTGAAAATAGACTTTGATTCACAGGGCATCAAAAAAGACTTAAGTCTTCCGAGCAGCTTCCAGAGTCAGAGGGAATGAAATGAAGTGGCCATGGATTTCAGTATCCTGCTCCCTAAATGACTCGACAATGCCCCCAAGTTATCTGAATTTGCCCCCCTTTAAGGGTCTGGAGATCTCTGGACAAGATTGGAAGATTAGCCACTTATCTTCCCCAAAGCTTGTCTCCTCCACATTTTCATGATTTGACTGTTAGCAAGAAAAAAAAAAAACAAAAAACAGAAGCAACTCTTGTGTCTCATTTGAATTATTCATGTGACTCTGTTCTACCAATTCTAGCCTACTTTGGAAATCATTAATATGTCATGACTTTTTTTCATCCTGTCACCCTCTGATTTAAAAATGGCATTCTGATTCATTGACACAAATGCATCTTTCTGTGTTTAGTTTACGATTTTTGAAAGAACATGATTGTAGAGGAAAAAATATGGGACAAAGAATCAGGAAGCTGGGTTTGCCTCTGGGCTCTTCTGGTTAAGTACTGGCTGTGTGATTTTGGGGGAAATGGCTTAACCTCTCTGAGATCCAGCTTTTTCAGGTGTGAGAGGGTGATGATAGGAGAATGGATTTCAAGATGGAAGGGGTTTGGTTGGTCATTGGGTGTGATCCAAAGATGGGGAAACCAAAGCCTTCAGAGCCAGCATGATGGCCAAAGTCAGTCAGTCCATCAGTCAGTCAACAAGCATTTACTAAATGCATGCATGTTGCCAGGCCCTGTGGAACGTTCTAGGGATACAAAGAAAAGGGAAGACGCTGTCCTTGCCTTCAGTGGCAAGATCAGAATCCTGGTTCTCCATGTTTTCCACTGGACCATAATAACTGCAGGATTTAATTGTGTAACTACTGGGAGATCACTAAGCCTCCTGAGCCACAGTTACCGAATCAGGGAAATGGGCTTCATAATACGTATCTGTACAGCACAGGCCTTGATGGAGAAAGTGCTTTGTAAGTGCCACAAAATGTGAACTGTTATTATCGATTCTGTCGCATAACCTCAAGAGGGTTGATTGTCCACTGCTGAAAATCACACACCTTCAGGATCAGAGGCTTAATGTCCCAAAGGATGACTGCTTTGAGACATTCATCCAGCAATAATACCTCCGTGAAACTCTAACTCGTAGTTTCAAAATCCCTGGAAACTCTCTGTAGACATGAACATTAACTACAGAACAACCAAGTCAATAAGAAGTCCGGTTTTACAAATAGCATCTCATTTATTCTCACAAGGATTCACCTGGGTTCAGATATTGCCTTTGACACTTACTGGTTCTGCGCGATGGACATGCTACTTTACCCTCAGCCTCAGTTTTTGCATCTGTCAAACAACTTTGAGAAAGCTCTTAATAGCTAACCCTCAGGATTGTCAGGAATAAGGCAGTATAGCTCTCTTAATGTTCCTGACACATAGGAGGCTGGTTGCCTGGCTGAATAAAGTGTTTGGCCAACCTTTAAGCTCTCTATGAATGGTAATAATGGGCAATTAGAAACTTCAATCATGGAAGGACAACTGTTGAACTAGCTAGAATTTCTATTTGTCTCACAACATCCTTTAATTTCAATCAGTAAACATTTACTCACAGCTCATTATTAGAACTGAAATGTCAGTGTGAACTAGAAGGGAAAACATTTATTAAAGCGCCTACTATGTGTTAGGCACTGTGCTAAGTGCTTTAGAGATATTATCCAGAAAAGAATTCCCACAAAAGGGAATTGGAAAAACCAGGTTCTGAAATCTCTTATAAGTCACAATCTCCAGCTCTATAAAGAACCACCAGCCTTGTAAGCTTTCTGGGTCAGAATTCCAGCTGCAATCCACCCAGGCCCTTGAATGGATAAGTACTTCTCAAGTTTTCTGTGGAAGTGTGTCTTGGGACTCAACAGAAATGGGTCAGAACTTGGGGAATCCTCTCCAGAGTTTAGCTCCATGGGGTTCTCTGGAATATATCGGGGAATAGTGTCAGCAAATAGCTTTCCACCCCCCTGGGATTTGGGAAGTTTGAAAGCTGAATGTGATTGTAATTGCCTTGCTGGTATCATCCTGGTTCTTGGCTTTCTGCATCCCAATGTCTGTCTCCCGGAGAACAGACCCATTGCCATAGCAACTACATCCACGTAATGTACCTCCAAATGCCCCTCGAGTCCTTTTACTCTATTCTCCTCTATGGATGGCACTTATTAATTTAAAATCAAATCTAACAATTAGCTTGTCAACAGGAAGCTAATATCTCTCCTAATCCCCACTGTTCTACTTGTGGCTGGAAGATCCAGTAATCTCCACACTGTTTCCTGGAGAGTTAAGTGACATTTGGCCCGCAGTAAATTTCTACCAATAAAATTGCCATCTAAGCGGGTAGACTTTTTATCATCATTTAAATTATTCTCCACACTTGACGTGTATTTATTGGTCAGCTTAGACTTGGTGACAGATTTGCTTTGGGTCACATGGAGTGTGACTAACGGCCTTCCCTAACAACCTTAATGACAAGCTTGGAAACGGAGCGTGGTGTAAATGCACATCGTCATCTTCTAATAATATCTCTAGGCTCGTTATGGAGAAGCTCAAATAAATGAAAGGACAATAATCAGGACACTGGAGTCCATGGAAAGCCACTGATGGGCACCAGGAGGCTGCCTTGGGCTGTACCACACAGAGATGTGCTGATTTCACAGGACAGTTGGGTATCTCTGGATCTTAGAATCCTCAAAAGTGTGTGTGTGTGTGTGTGTGTGTGTGTGTGTGCGTGCACATTGATTGTTTCTTGTTAGCTTTAGTGTCTCCTTGGCATTTTTATTAAATAGGAAAAATTGCTCTAATAATTGTGATTCTCTTTTTCTTCTCCCCCCTCCCGGCCTGGTCTTTTTTGGACTATTAAAATTCATTTTGTTTTTAGTCAAGTATTTGATGTAGGTGACTAGAAGTGAGACTCAGATTTGCAAGGGAAATCTTAGAGATCATTTAGTCAAATATCCTCATTTTTATAGATGAGAAAAAAAAAAGATTCAGAGAACTTAACTAACTTGTTTAAAGTCATATGTGTAGTAGCTAAGGGGACTCTAGGATTGAGACCCAGATCAGCTTTATGTATATAGATCAGGGTAGTAGGCTTCACGCAGCAGGGGATTTAAGAGGCAGCTCATCTTGTTTTCTCACAAATATTCTATTCTTTCCCCGTCCCCAGACTGGAAAGCTCTATCATTGTTGCTCTTTGGATGAGACACTGGTCCTCTAAAAAACTCAGGCAACATGGGCCACATTGTGGGGGCAGGAGAATGGAGGGAGGTAGAAAATGGGAACATCGAAATGCACAAATGAGGAGACTGTTCTTTCCGAAGATGTAATATCCCTCCCGCCCATCCTGTGAGACTTTCCCAGAATTAAACAGGAGGGAAACAGCTGCTTGGTTTGCCTTTGGGAAATCTGCAGAGTTTCTCTGATGACCCCACAATTTTCTCAGAAACAAAAGGCCATCTTTTTAATACCAGTAGTCTAGCAGGGATGTTGGATGGTATGGCAATGAGTTCTAGATCACTCTAATCGCCAAAATAAAATTGAAAATGAGTTTCATATAGAGGTGCATGGTAAGTGTGAACAGGTTATATTTCCCCCTTTCTCCCTTTTTCTCCTCTTTCCTCCCCCTCTTTCTCCTTACTTTCTTTTTTTTCTTCTTTCCTGCTCTCTCACTACATGCTAACTTACCAGTCTCCCAGATAAGCCCATGTAAGATGGGTGTAGACAAAAAAAAAGGAGCATTAATAAAACATTACAAAAATATACAGGAGAGAACAAGCAAACAAAAAGGAGCTGAAGGGGAAAAGCAGGGCCACTTTGTTTCTAATAATAATAGATAACAGGTATGGAGTACCTACTATGTGTCAGCCATTGTATCAAGCACACTACAGATATCCCATTTGATCCTCCCAACAGTGCTGGCAAATTGATCAATTACATTTTATTCAAATTAAAGATTAAATGATTAATTTAAATTAACTAAATATTAGATTATTAATAGATAATAATAGATATCTCCATTTTTACACTTAGGGAAACTGAGACAAACTAAGGTTAAGTAACTTGTACAAGTATTTGAGGCTGGATTTGAATTGAGGTCTTTTTCTTTCCAAGTCCATCAACTCTATTTTTCAGTTTAGCAGCCCAAATTAATTTTTTTTCAAAAATCTTGTTAAATTATACACATATAACATTATATACATATATATCTTCATAACAGTTCATGGTTTTATATATAGCCCTGTTTTTTGATTTTCTTTTGAAAACTGCAGTGTTCATGTTTGTTTATGATTATAAAATTCACAATAAAAAATTAAAAAGAAAAAAATGATGGATTATTAATAACATGGTTAGAATGAGAGAGAACTAGATGGACAGTCCACAGATACATCCTTGGAATTTCAAAAGGAAGCAACAAAGGCCCCCCTCTGGTGTGGGCAGCCGACCCCCTGTGGTGAATTTATTAATCTACCGACGTCCATTAGTACTACTGCAGACATCAGGTGATCAGATTGTTAGATGTCACCTGGGGAACTGGGGTATTGTCGCGGACGGGCAGCTGGGTGTCCTAGTGGCTAGATGTCCTGGGGAACCAACAAAATGCAGGGGGGCAGGAAGGCAGGATGATGGGAAGGAAAATTATTGCTTAGTTTGCCTTTATGCTTGAGGCTAAATGACACTCTACTACATTATCCTGTAGAAGTCTGTTGTGCATATGTACACAATATATTTACTGTCTTTTTAAAAAAATGTGTCAGAACCAATATTCCTCTTGTGTCCTTGACTGTCATCCATCATTTAGATATCCACGAGGCAGCTGCACTGAGCCCTACCGAGCCCATCTCTAAGCCGGGGTCTTATGCCCTAATCACAGAAGCCCGACAGCCGGTGTCACCTTCAGAAGCATCCGTAAGGAATGAGGATGCTTCCCACCCACACATTACCTTGTCAGAAATATCGTTAGCAGAGGTTGAAATAATACAGAAAGCATAGGGATGTCTTCCAGGATGTCAGATAAGGGGAGTTATGGTGCAAAAGCGCTATTAAATTTATATCAAGACGTCAAGGGTCTGCGTGATTTCATTTGTGCGAGAACTCCCACCACCAACCCAGAACCAACTTAGCAGACAGTGACGCAGTGACGCTCTGGGCTCAGCTCCTCCTCGGTGACCTGTCTTGGGTCATCCGGCCAGGAAGGGCCACATGTGCCATCGAAGAACCAGTTTTCCTGACAACCAAGGCCGATATTCAAGATGAAGGGTTTTTAATCTTGGTCCACAAATGGACCTTTGCCTCCTTCTGTCCTAAAATCCCCAAGTAGGTATCTTTGGTTTTCTGTACATTTGATATCCATATGTTTAATCTTTGAATTGGACCCATGAATAGATTTCAAAAGCTTGATGAATTTGGAGGAGAAAAAAAACTTATCTTTATTATCTTTAGTTTCTAGCTGAAATTTAGCATTTCCTTCCATTATGAATTAAGAAATGTTTTTTTTTTGAAAAAAGGATTTATTGGTTTTGCCAGACTCCCAGAGGAATCCATGACATACAAAAAATTGCAGAACTTCTACTCTAAAGACTATATTATTTGGTTTTAAAATTAAAATATACTCATGTATTTAAAGGGATTCAAGAACAATCTTATCAATTAACACCCATTGATACTGATCACAATTGAACTGAGTGTAAATGTTCTCTGTGTCTCATCTACTCCTCTAATAAATTTGTCTTGGGAGGGCACTCAAGATGCCCAAGCCCTTCCTTGATTCCTCCTGATGTTGTATATTAAACATAAGGCTCTCACATGTACAGAAAACTGAAGATACCTATTTGGGGATTTTAGGACAGAAAGAGGCAAAGGTCCTGGAGGGAGAGAGCCTACTACAAGAGGGTAGGGTGTGAACTAGTTCCTGAAAGGAACTGGTGGGAAGAGGACACGTGTGCTTTAACTGTGTGAATCTGAGTAAATCATATAAATTCTCTATACCAACTTTGCAATGGGATTCTCTAATAAAGGTCTCACTTCTAAAATATACAAGGAATTGATTTAAATGGATAAGATAAAGCTATTCCCAATAAATAATCAGTCAGAAGATATGAAGAGGAAGAAATTAAGCTATTTATGGCTATTCATAGTTAAAAGCACTATGATTATGTGGGAAATGATCTATATCACTAATATTAGCTGAATACAAATTAAAATACTTCGAGGTCCTAAGTTACACCTTATTGGACTGGCAAAGATACAGAAAATGACAAATATTGGACAATATTTGTCCCACAGCCTTGTGGGCAGACAAGTATGCCAGTGTACCCTTGATGGAGCTGAGAATTTGTCTGGCTGTTCTGGGAAGCTCAAAAATATGATCAAATTCTGCGTGTCTTTTGACCTCGCTATACCACTACTTGGGCTATACTACAAGGGATCAAAGAAAATAAAAAAGGACATATTGGTGTAAAAGGGTCAATAACAGCTCTGTTCATGGTAGTCCCAAAATGGTGAGATAGAGACAGAGAAAGACAGAGAGACAAAGAGAGAGACAAAGATAGAGAAAGACACACAGAGACAGATAGAGAGACACAGAGACAGACAGAGACAGACACACAGAGAAAGATAAAGACAGTCACAGAGAAAGAGGGATACACAGATACACAGACACACACACATATATACACAAATAGAGAGACAGAAACACAGAGAGAGAGAGAGAGAGAGAGAGATAAACACACATACAGAGACAGAAGAGACAGAGGGATAAATAGACACACACATACATACACAGATAGAGAGAAAAAGAGAGAGAGAGAGAAAGAGAAAGAGAGAGAGAGAGAGAGAGAGAGAGAGAGAGTGTGTGTGTGTTTGTGTACGTTCAAAGAAAGTAACTTGTTTGAATGCACAATCCAGTGTCATAATGAATGATAAAATCGACAATTTCAGAGAAGAATGAGAAAACCCTTATAAACTGATGTGGGATGAGGTAAGCTTAATTAGTAAAATAGTCTATACAGTGACAAAACTGCTATAGTTTGATCAACACAATGATAAACCAAAAGTCCCAAAGCATACAGATGAAATCTGCCACCCCACCTTTCACCAGTGAGATGAACCTAAAATATATAGAGACATGCATTTATGGACGCAGCTAATGTGGGAATTCATTTTCTTACACTACGTAGATATGTACTGAGTGATTTGTTTTTCAGATTTGTTTGCTTTGTAATTTAATCACGAATAAAATTGTACAGAGATTCATTCCTACATTGCCATACAAGCACTGTGGTAGAGTGCCACAAACACTCTATTACACCATCTATTTTTGATCTAGACCTGGAAAATCAACCATGTAGGGTACTATTGTCATGGACACCTCCTCTTCTGATGATTTTATCTGTGAAACATGGTCTTGGAGAGTTAGTTGGGTACATTGAATGGTTAACTGGCTTGCCCATGCCCATAGTCTATATCACAGGGAAGATTTGAATCCATGACTTCCTAACTCCACATCTGTCTGCTCTGTCTTGCTTCCTCTCACATGTGGTCATATAAATACCAAATACTTATGTTAGATAAGTAGATAAATGAGTATTTGATAAATGGTAGAGAGTTATTAGGTGAGGAAAAAAAGAGGAGGAGGAGATAAGAAAGTATGAATGGGAAAGAAAAAGACCAGCAAAGAGTAAGTACTTGAGACTCTAGAGAAGGGGTCCTTTAGCTGGGGTCTATGATTTAAAAATGTCTTAACTAATATTTCAACATAACTGCTATCATTGACAATCCTAGATATTATAGTTCATGCTTATAAAACCATGATTCTGAGGGGAGATTCATAGGCTTTCCCCAGCGATTGCCCAAGGGGTCCAGGACATAATAACGAGGTCAGAAATGCTGCTCTAGAGGGTGGATAGCTATCCCAGTGATGACAGGCGTTCATTTCTCCCTTGAAATGAAACTTTTCTTTACTCCAAAGGTGTGGGAAGACAGCTGGAGTGGTTGAGTTCTCTGACATGCCATTTTTTTTAGTGATTCAATGTGAATAGCTTTCTAATTATTTATGAATGGCAATTAAAAATAACATTTTATACTTCATGTAAGAAAATAGGAAAAAGTGACTCGGCTGATGAGAAGAGATAATTTTCTAAGATGAAACCTTGCCAATCATTGCAAACTATGAAATTAAAGTTTCAGACAAGGCCATTCCTCCCAAGTATCCCAGATCTAGAAGTGAAAGGACCCTAGAAGGCCATCTAGTCTACCCTCTTCATTTCTCATCCCACCAGCAGGAAATGTGAAAGATGGGGCTTAAAATGAACAATTTGGACTCCATAGTTGATGTTCTTTCCATTACCCTATGCTGCTTCCCTCCAGATATCATCTAAAATCTAGCAGATCCCTCCATGTTCAACCCCACACTCTTGACTCAATTCAGTCCAGTCCTACCTGCCTATTATCACTAGGATCAAATACAAATCCTCTGTTTAGCTTCTGAAGCTCTTAACAATTGGTCTCCAGCTTTTTTTAGTCTTCTTACACCTTCCCTTCCACCTCCTATTCTTTGATCTTGCTGGTCAATGAACATCTCTTGTCTCTGGGCATTTTCTCTGGCTGTCACCCATGCCTAAAAGGCTCTCCCTTCTCTCTTCCACTTCCTAGTTCCCTTTAAGTCCTAGCTGAAATTCTACTTTCTACAGGAAACCTTTCCCAAGCCCTCTTAATTCTAGCCTTCTAGTAATTATTTCTCATTTACTTGGTTATACTTATTTGTTTACTTATCTTCCTCATTAGATTGTGAGCTCTTTAAAAACATGGATTGTCCTTTGTTTCCATTTGTATTCCAAGACTTTAGCCTCCTGATGTCAATGGTCCTCTTCCAAAATAATGAACAATAACACTTCTCTGCACTGATGCCTGGCACAAGGTATTCATTTTAAAAAGTTGACAGGCTGACAAAGAAGTAGGAGCTTGGAGGCAGAGACTTGGGTCAAGTCTTGCTACTGATGCTTACCCTGAAGAATTCAGTCAAATAGTTTCTCATCCCTAGCCTCAATTTTTTTATTCATAAAATAAAGGGGTTTAACCAGCAGCCCTCTAAAGTCCCTTCCAGAATCTATAATTTCAAGGATGAAATTGGTGGGATTTAGCAAAAGTTAATTTTGTAAAAGAAACTCAGTTCATTTTTGAGGATTCTCCTTTCCCTTCTATCATTGTTACTTTCTCCTCCTTTTCACGTAGACATGTATGTTTATGGGTGTTGGATAATGTCCACCCAAATTAGCAAATTGGTGGATTTTGCCTTTGTTAAAGCTTCACAGTTGACTTCTAAGTCTTCTTATCTGGGGCTTTTAGCACACCAAAATCCAGTTGTTGCTGTTGTTATTTTTAAGTCTCAGATTTTAGTGGTGAAATGAAACAACTAAATTCAAATGTACTTTCTTCCTTTGTTCAGTTTAAGGAGCAAACTACTAGACTGTAGCCTGAACTACCCCCAGCAAAGCCTGTAGCCAGAACTAGCCCCAGTAAAGACTGTAGTCAGAACTACCCCTAGCAAAGACTGTAGCCAGGACTATCTCTAGGAAAGATTGTAGCCAGAACTACTCCCAGTTAAGATTGTAGCCAGAACTACCCCTAGCAAAGATTGTAGCCAGGACTACTCCCAGCAAACACTTCTTATCTGGGATTTTTAGCACACCCAAATCCAGTTGTTTAGCACACCAAAATCCTTCCTTCCTATCATTTTACTGGATTTTTTTTGTTGTTCACTTCTTCAGTCATGTGCAATTCTTTGTGATCCCATAGCATGTCAATACTGTCCGTGGGGTTTTCTTGACAAAGATATTAAAGTGGTTTGCCATTTCTTTCTTCAGTGTCAAAGAAGTGACTTGCCCAGGATCACAGAGCTAGTAAGTGCCTGAAGCTGGATTTAAATTCAAGTTTTCCTGATTCTAGGTTCAGCATTCTATCCACTGAGTTATTTGGCTGCCTCAACTTTACTGTTAAGCTGTCCTAATTATCCTAAGAGAACTAGAGTGCTCTAAGTATATATATATATATATATATATATATATATATATATATATGTGTGTGTGTGTGTGTGTGTGTGTGTGTAATAAATACAATATATAATATATAAGAAATTTATAAATTTCTTATTCCAAAGTTTGTAAGGTCAGAGAAATTGTAAGTCAAATGATCTCTATTATATTCATAATTGGTTTACAATTTTCTCTTCATCTCTAGTTTCTTTCCCATTGGCACTAACAGCAAATTGTGATGTCCCTAATGCAGTAATAAGAGCATAAAAGCATTTTAATGTAGTTGAGGCCATAATCAAACTATCATATTGCTCGCAATCGTGGCAGTGAAACTTAGCTTAATAGAGCATCTTCATGCAAATGGAATCAAAGCTGGTTTTGTGAGGGCAATGATATTATGAAACAATAGTTTAATGAAAACCTAAAATTTTGATCTCTATTTGCTATGTTTTGAATAAGAACAAGGGCAGCAGACTAAATCCCCTTATTCTAGAGTTAACATATTAAGGCCTATTACTCACAAAGCATTTGTGTGCTACTTATCAAACAATGAAATAAACTCCTTAATGGAATTAGGGAAGCATTACTTGGGATTTGGGGTTGATTTCATGTTTTTATTTTTAATGCAGTATTCCATTCTCTACCTGAGGCTGGTTTCTTATGATTCATTCTCTATTCTGCCCTAGAAATGGTCAAGAATTGGTGCATGTCCTGAATGGTTTAAATCAAATACTCTCTCAAGGCTCCTCCCAGATTTTTTATTTTTTGAAACTGGAAAAAACCCCAATCTCCAAGCTCCTGAGTGTTTGTGTTTGAAATGCTGATGTTAAACTTTCAACACAGTCATTCTTCTGGAAAATTAGAGAGAATGACAGAACCTTCTAAGTTGGCTGGAGCTTCTGAGGCCATCTAGACCAACTCACATCCATCAAAGAGACAACATACCCAATAAATAGTCATCTAGATTTAAAAGGAAGACCACCAGTAAGATGTGACCAAGGGTGATCAGGGCCAGCCCAGTTCGTTTTGGGGTGGGGAACATTTTTGTATAATAAGCCTATATTGGCTTCTAGTCCATTGGTTCTACTTCCTGTCCTTTGGGGTCTAGGAGAACAATTGATAGCCTTTTGAACACTGGAAAGCAGTTAAGAAACCTTTAGGTTTTCCTCCTCCAAGCCAAGTACCTCCAGCTCTTTCAACTGATTCTCAGACAGCATAAACTCAAGAGCCTCTCCAAAATGATGACTCTCTTCTGAACAAACAATGTCTTTTCTAAAATGTGATGCTCAGATCACACCCCTAGAAAGGATGGCATGAATCAAATTCATTTGAAAACTGTGTCTGTTGAGTCTGGTCTGGAATGAGATACAAGGACATAACTTTGGCTCTTCCTTTTGCTATTGATTCCTAGTAAATGAAAGCTCTCTGCACACGATCCCCGGTCCTCCTCTTTATTTAGTATGCCTTCCCTCAAGCAAAAGTTAAGATGGGGTAGAAGGTCATGAAGGGAAAATGAGACTGATTTCTTGGATCCAGAGTTGGACCATGAAGGACATATGAAACCCAAAATACCCTCTTGGAAGAAAATTCTGCCTGATATGGTGAAGAATGAGGCATGGGGTCAAAAGACCTGAGTCTGGATACTGAGTTCTCCCTCTTAGGGACTGTATATTCTTGAACAAGTCACTGGTATTGTGGGAAAAGGACTGTGTTTAGTACTCCTGGACCTAGGTTGAATAGCTTAGTGATGTTAGATACTTAACATCTCTCAGCCTCAAATCTTTATCTGCAAAAGGGGGACAAGAATAACTCTTATCTCACAGGATTGTTGTGAAAATAAATTTGAATTCAATAAAATTGAATTAAAAATAAACATTTTTAGGTGCCTACAATAAACATTTAGTAAGTGCCAGGCACTGTGCTAAGTACTGGACCAAATGAGATCAAATGAGATAACATACACTTCAGAGTTCAAATGTAGCCTCAAGCAAGTCACTTAAGCTCTGTCAGCCTCAGTTTCCTCATCTGTAAAATGGGGATTTAATAGTCCCTTACCATTGGAAGGATAAAATGTGATAATATTTGTAAAGTGCTTTGAAAACCTTAAAGCTCTATGTAGATGCTAATTATTATTATTATAGTATTATTATTATTACTAAAGACCCCTCTCCTTTGTGAGGTCATAATGTTCCCTCCTCTTGCACAGTGTATTCCAGAACGTACAATCCATACTACTAATTTGATATGCTACCCTGTATTATTGTGATTATTATTATTATTGCTAGTATTTATATAGCACTTTGAGGTTAGTAAAGCATTTCACAGATGTTACCTTTTTTTGATCTCATAACAACCTTGGGAAATAAATGCTATTATTATTTCTCTTTTACAGGGAAGGAAGCTGAGGCAGAAAGAAATAGCTGGTGAGATTTGAATTCAGATCTTCCTGACTTCCAGCCCAATATGCTAACACTGTGTTACCCAGCTGCCCTATGTCACACAATCATTAGCATATCTTTTATTTTTAGATTGTCCTTTCCATACATACTCCTGTCCCCTGAACCATTGTCTATAATAGCGGGAAACAGTGTAATTCTGTGTCACAGTGTACGCAGCCTATCTGTAGTCTGCATCTCTTTGCTAAAAAGAAAGAAAACGCCAAGATGGTGTCGGAAACTACCACAGAAATCATCTAGTTTGCCTCCCTTTATAGCTGAGGAAACTGAGACACAGCATGTGGCATCAAGTAAATGGCTTTTACCGGGCGTTTTTAACCAAAGTCCTCTGGTAACAAACGCAGCTCTCTTTCTGCTGACTGCTCCACATTGTCCAGGCTTCATTATCTGCTCTCTAGGACTACAATTAGTCTTTGCAACTACCCAGAATTCTACCGCTCTGTTTCCGTTAAATCTTCATGTGCCTGCTCCTTGAGAGCAGGCAGGTATGGACTTCATCCCTCACTTTCCCTCAGCCCCAAGTGGAGTTAGGACAATGTTTCAAATACTCAGGTGCTCAATAAATGTTTGTTGACTGGATAGTTGAGAGTCCAACCCTGGGCACCCCAGATTTCTGGGGTTTATATTCCAAGTGAATCCTCCATCACTATAGACCAGAATTCCCATGTAGTGCAAGGGCTGTAGCAGGGATCCGCCACTGAGATTCCAGGATTTTCTGATATAAAATAAACAAGTCAGAGCAGGGAACCTTAATAAGTGGGGGAGATGGATGATCCCATGACCTCATAAAATGACAAAGGAAGCCTTTGATTTGAATTCAGTGGCTGTGACAACAGTCCCAGATATGTGCCAAGCAGCCTTTTTCTCCTGTTGCTGAAACAACAAACACCAGGAGCCATATGTTCATTGATCTCCATGAAATGAGCTTGTTAGATAATCTTGATTTGATATCATTTAGGGCAATAGCACATTATGGGGGCAAGAAAGAAAATGTAAACACCTATTCCAAAGGAAACAGGAAATCTTGAATAAAGGGGATTGTTGATTTTTCATCACCTGGAAAGATCAAAAGCTGTACAATGAAAGATAAAAAAGTTTTTCCTGAAATTGTAGTCTATATCCATCCATCCATCTATTCATCTTCTCTTTTATTTCTTTCTTTCCTCCTTCATTTATTTGTTCCTTTTTGTTGTTTCCTTTTCTTCTTTCTTTTTCTCTTTTTTCCCTCCCCTCTTCCCTACCTTCCCACCTTCTTTCTTTCTATTTCCCCCTCATTCCCTCCCTTCTTTTTATTCCTCCTGCCTTCCTTCCTTTCTTTTCTTCCTTCCCTCCTTCTTTGTTTTCCTTCCTTCCTTCCTTCCTTCCTTCCTTCCTTCCTTCCTTCCTTCCTTCCTTCCTTCTTTCCTTCCTTCCTTCCTTCCTTCCTTCCTTCCTTCCTCCCTCCCTCCCTCCCTTCTTACCTTTCCTTCCCACTTTTCCTTCCTTCCTTTCTTCCAAATTTATTACAATTTCATTAACATATAAACCAATATTACATGTAGAAGAAAGCTGACAAGTCATACAGAGATATTTCTAATTTATAAAATAACTACAATCAAAATATTAGACTTTCTTTCTGCAGTTTCTCAAAACATGGCACTTTTGATGTCCCTACTCCTCCTAATTATTTTTCAACTACTTATCTCTTTTTTTTTTCCTTTTACTAATCTGCCTTCCTACACGTTGTTAATTGAGCCAGTGATCAGTGGCAAACCAGTTTCAGAATGTTCATAAGAAGGATTGTAAGGTAGAATGAAGATAGCAGAACCAAAATAACAATACACATAATGACCAAAATAATTAAAAAAGAACCAGCACTAAAAAACACTGGTACTTGAATGAAGGCAATGACCATTTATAACTCCAGAGAACTGATTATAGCTAGGTCTCCCTTCTTTCAGTAGGGAGGCAGTGACCTACTGGTGAGAAACGTGGGAAATGTTAGATATTGTCTATGTATATGTTTATTTTGCTTAATTTTCCTTCATTATAGGAAAGGCTTTTTTGTGGATGGATGGGGTATTAAGAAATGAATAAATTCAAAAAGGACCTGTTTTATTTGGATGTTGTCTCCAATGAAACAGATAACAATGCACTCATGGCAGCTCATTCTGTATGGTTCTTATCAATGCCCTCCCATGAATTCATGATAGACAGTCTACCCAGTATACCGAAGGCCTTCCTTCCTTTCTTATTGTTGTTCAGTCATTTTCAATCATGTCTGATTCTTTGTGACTACATTTGGGCCTTTCCTGGCGAAGGTACTTGAGCAGTTGCCATTTCCTTTTCCTGTTTATTTTACAGATGAGGAAACTGAGGCAAACATGGTGAAGTGACTTGCCGGGGGTCCCACAGCTACTAAAGTGTCTGAAGCCAGATTTAAACTGGGGAAGATGAGTTTTCTGACTCCAATCTAGCACTCTATCCATTGCATTACCTTAGCTGCTTTGTATACACACATATACACACATGCATGCATGCACCCATATGTATATATATGCAGATATATTTATAATCTTGTACTTATCTTGAATGTACCCTTCTATACACATCTCCCCCAACAGAATGCTAACTCCTTGAGCATAAGGATATTTCCTTTAATCTTTGTATTACCAATGTCTATCATGTTGTTGGAACTGAATAAATCTGATTGATTCCAGTAGTCCCACCCTTTCATTTGACAGACAAGGAAACTGAGGCTCCGAGAGATGACAGGGTTTTTACCAACGTCACACTAGTTTCACCTCTTCTCGGGAGAGGGAGGAGACTGGAGCTCCTGGATGAATTATCATCCCTTTTCCCAGGTAGCCCAGGATCTTCTCCGAGTCAGAGTCAGAGAGAGCCATCTGATGTTCTGAAAGATCAAGTGACTCGCTTGGCCAAGATCACACAGCCATGAGGTGAATGTGTTAGCACAGGACTTGACACACAGTAGGCATTTAATAATGCTCATTGATCGACTGATGCGGTAGGGTAGGATTTGAACCCAAGTTTTTCTCACTCTAAGATTAGCTCTCTTTCCACTGTACCATCTGGCGTTATTGACAATGTTCTCATTAAAATCAAAACACACGGGAGCTAGATCCCAGGTTGGAATCGAAAATTACAAAAATAGTCCCATTTCCAGGTATACAAAAATATAAGCAGATCAACACTTTCCCCGTTTTCCCTCCATATGTTTTACCGTGGACTGCCTCTGTCCTAAAACAATAGTCTAAGCTGAGGACTTGGCAAGAATATTTGATTATCTCTGGGATTGCCGTATGTTTCTTTGTTCAGGGAAGTTGCTCTGCTTTTGAGATTATGCCTCTGAGCCTTGTCTGATGTGCTGTAAATGCAGAATTACAATAACTTAGGAGGCAAGGCAAACACTGGGGACTCCTTCAGTAGTTGAAACTAGCCATTTTTGGGATATTTTTTAGAAACATGGTCCAATTTCTGGTCCATTTGTGATGTAGATTGTGATAGCGTTGCTATTTTCACAAGAAGATGCTAAAATAAAAAGCCCTATTCAGACTTTATTTCTGTCTCTCTGCTCTTTCTGTCCCTGTCTCTTTATTTCTGTCTCTCTCTGCCTCTGTCTCTGACTCTGTTTCTCACTTGTCTCTCTCTTTGTCTCTGTTTCTGTCTTTTTCTTTCCATCTCTCCATCTATCTTTCTCTGTCTCTCTGCTCTTTCTGTTCCTGTCTCTTTATTTCTGTCTCTGCCTCTGTCTCTGACTCTGTTTCTCACTTGTCTCTCTCTTTGTCTCTGTTTCTGTCTTTTTCTTTCCATCTCTCCATCTGTCTATCTTTCTCTGTCTCTCTGCTCTTTCTGTCCCTGTCTCTTTATTTCTGTCTCTCTCTGCCTCTGTCTCTGACTCTGTTTCTCACTTGTCTCTCTCTTTGTCTCTGTTTCTGTCTTTTTCTTTCCATCTCTCCATCTATCTTTCTCTGTCTCTCTGCTCTTTCTGTTCCTGTCTTTTTGTTTCTGTCTCTCTCTCTGCCTCTTTGTCTCTTACTGTTTCTCATTGTGTGTCTCTCTTTATCCCTGTTTCTGTTTTCTGTCTTTTTCTTTCCCTATCTCTCTGTCTCTTTACTTATTTCTGTCTATTTCTCTGTCTCTCTTTTTCTGTCTTTCTGCTTCTGTCTCTCTCTGTTTCTGTTTCTCTCTGTCTCTGTTTCTTACTGCGTGTCTCTCTCTTTGTCTCTGTTTCTCTCTCTCTTTTTTCTTTCCTTATCTCTCTCTCTTTCTCTGTCTCTTTGCCTCTTTCTGTCTCTTTCTCTCTTTCTCTGTCTCTCTCTGTCCCTCTCTCTCTTTCTCTGTCTTTCTGCTTCTGTGTCTCTCTGTCTGTTTCACATACACTTACAATTTCAGCTCACTCTAGGAAACACGTTAAATTTAAGAGCATGATATTCTGTGATGACTTTTGGACAAATGAGATCTGCAGCTATGAGATTCTCAGGGCCCACAACTGTTTGGTCTTTAGCTAAATCTGCACCCATGTGTATGAAGGTCCAGTGGAGTGGGGCAGTGTGGACCTTCAGGGGAGCCAATGGTCACCAACCACTTCCTCACCTCAGTTTCATTCCCACTATGAAAATCTTTGAGAGTCTTTCAAAGTTGCCTCCCTAAATTTTTTGGGACCCATCTTTGGGTCAAATACCTTGATCCCTGTGGCAGATTCTCACCTGCTGATCCTGAGCATGGGGTAGAGAGAATGTGTTGTGGGGGAATTGGGGAATAGGTAGTAGGAGGTGGGCCAACTTTTCTTGCTCTGGTGGGATATGGGATGACTTAGAGGTAAAAATTCTCTGCAAATCCTAAAGCGTCGTTCAAATATAAGGCAGCGTTATTATTAAAGCTCACACAAATACACTCTTTGTTCTAGGATGATAATAATCAGGGCTGGATAATTAATCATTCCAATGTTACCGATTCAAATCAGTGGTAGATGATTCTAAAAACAGCATGGGGCATTCATGTTTTTAAAAGCTAAGACTTTATTAAGGGCAGCTCTGAAGAGGTATCTTGCCTGCGTCAGCCCTAACCCTTGGGACTGCACCGACCACAATCTGCCAGGGAAATGAATGACTTTCCAATGTTGGTGAGACAACCTTTAAGCTTGGGGAGCACGCAGCTTGTCACTCGTTCCCAGAGGGGATTGAAGACTTTAGAAGATCACTCACTGACCTTTCTGAAGCATTTCCCAGACCATGCTCGAGCAGGAGTTCCACATTTTCAGGATTATTTTGCCGATGAGGAGACAAAGAGGTGGGTAAGCTCTGGGCCTGCAGGAAATGAGTGAATCCCGCCACCTCCTCCACCAGCTTATAAGGTTATAACCTTCTCTTGGTCTGACATTTGGGAGAAATCCAGGGGCTTTCATTTTAGGGTCAAAGATCAAAAGTCACATTGAGATTCCCTTTTGTGAATCTAGTTCAGAAGACTGTGGATTATTTTCTCTATTAAACTTCTTGGACTTTTCCTCAAGAACATCCCGTCTGCTGGCAGAGAGATAACAAAGCACCCTTTTCCCTCTTTATATCTTCAGATGCAAAGATTAAAATCAAACCCTGAAGTTGGAGGCCACAGGATAACTCAAAACACCCAATGAACAAGATTAGCTGTGACCTCTCAGAGAAGCACTCACTTGAATTCCCACTATGAAAACCTTTACGAGTCTTTCAAGAGCCTTGAGGCACCCGGAGGAAAAGGACAAGAGTGTCAGAATTGACAATTATGTGTAGGAATGGCTTTAAAGGCCTTTTTAGATCCAGGAAATGAATGCTTCAATGTGATAAGAAGAGAGACAGTGTAGCATAGTAGTGAGAGCACTGGCCTAACTCCATCCCCAGCTCTGACATATACTGTACCTCGGTTAAGTCAGTAGAGAGATGGCGACATACATGGATTTTCTCATCCATTTTTCCAGAATCACTGAGATCACAGTTCCTATCCCTACATAATAGAATTATTATGTAATAAATGAGAATTGTACATAATAGAATTATTACAGCATGATACAATAAAAGGAATGATCCTGGATCCCCTTAATTACTCAGTAACTTAGTTTTCTCATCTGGAAAATGAGGAAAAAATGCATGGGTTACCTGGAGAGAGCAGGGAGAACTTATGGACATCTGTCAGTGCCTTTGTATTCTCCCATTGTCTAGAGAAAGTGAAGAAGGCCCGAATGTGTGGAGGATCCTCCAGTGTTCAACTTATGGGAGGATGAAATGAATCGACAAGCATGGATGGGTCATCCTCAAAGGGAGATCCCATGTCCACTGGAGTACTTGAATATATGCCTCAATTATTATTAGTGTTGGTGAAGCATAGAGAGATGCCCTTGGAATCACGAGAGCCTGAGTTCAAATTCTGTCTTATTAGCTATTGACCTGGGGTAAATCACTTAATTTCTCTCTGCCTCAGTTTCCTCATCTGTAAAATGGAGATAAGAATAGCATCTTTGTTTTTGTTGTGAAGATCAAATGAATTAGAATATATAAAATATTTTACAAACCTTAAGGTGCTATAGAAATGCTAGATATTATTATTATTAAATTAGTCAAATCTTATAAATAAAATATCTCTTCCTCAGCTTCCACAATGACAAAAACATGAGTTTTGGAATAGCCATTATGAAGTAGCCATCAAAATATAGCAAATCCTGAAGATGGAGGCCACAGGATAATTCAACTCACCCAATGAACAAGATTAGCTGGGATCTCTCAGAGAACCACTCAGTTGGATTCCCACTATGAAACCCTTTCAGAGTCTTTCAAGATTCTTGAGACACTTGGAAGAACAGAACAAGTATGTAGGAATTGACAATTATGTATAATAATGAGCTTAAATATCTTTTTACATTTTAATTTAACTTTTAAAGTATTGCTGTTACTAATTCAGTTGTATGTAACTCTTCCTGACCAATATTTGTGGCTTTTTTGCCAGAGATACTAGAGTGGTTTGCTGTTTCTTTCTCCAGTTCATTTGACAGATAAGGAAACTGAGGTAAACAGGGTTACATTACTTGCATAGACTCACACAGTTAGTAAGTATCTAAAACCAGATTTGAACTTAGGTATTCCTGACTCCAAGCCAGGCATTTTATCTACCCAGCTGCCCTACTACCATCATCACTGCCCCCATCCAGCTGGGAGCTAGTGCTTTTCCCTCAACTTACTCTGTGTTTATTTTGTAGGTCATTAAATGTATCCTCAGTAGAATGTAAGCTCCTTGAGGGTAGGGCTTGTTTCATTTTTGTTCTAGTATCTCCAGTGCTCAAATTAAAATAAATACTTAATTGTTTGTCGATTGTGGCATCTCCGTTGATTGCTTATTCTTAGGAAACTTAAAACCTAACTGTCACAGAGTGAAGGACAGGGAAGTACTCTGAGGATGATAATGAGACTTTTTTTTAAGAGTTCATGAGTATAGTCTTCTTCAAAATAGTTGTGTCAAGAGATAGTATGTACTCCTGCTGGTCCAACTCTGCTGGAAGAATCTCTACCTAGCAAGGGATTATGGGTCCAAATTTAGCGAAGCTCTTCATCAGAAGATGCATCATCCCTTGGATGATTGTTTTAATGAATTTACAGAATCTCAGAATTAGAAGGGAATTACCCCTGGCTGTAACAATTCATGAAAAGCCCCTGTAAATGTATGGAGTGGACATGGGTTTGAATAATCAAGAGGGTTTCCTTGAAGGTGAAAATAAAGTTCCCCAAATAGGTATGGATAACGTGATGTGGCTAAGTTGGATAATCAGTACATCTTACTGACTTTCTTTTCCATGATGAAGTCATGGGAGATTAATTGTAGAAAGCCTTGGTCTGATTGGGGTGCTCGCCAACTTGGAACATTTCAATCTCTCTACCTGGCAGTCCTTGGCAGAAATGCTTAGCATCATGCCTGGCACATAGGAAGCCCTCAATCAATGCTTTTGACAGGGCTTGTTGACTACAGGTGGGCGACTGCACTTGGATGGAAGCCAACCCAGAGGGACTCCGCCTAATTTGCAGCATCCTAAGGTAAGAAAATAGTCTTGTGATGTGATATGAAGAGGTAGAGAAAACAATCCTTGGTTCTTTGGTGGTCAGGCTTTTCAGAAGTGATATTAAAGTAGAGACTTTCTTAAGTGAGGTTGAAAGGTCATTGATATGTTCTTTTCTTGGGGGTGGGGTGGGGCAGGGAGAATGGTTGATTGGATATGGGTATGGGAGTTGGTAACTAGAAAATCTTTGACTGTCTATTTGACCCTAAGCACCCCTTCTCAGGGCTTCAAGGCTGTAATTTTCAGAGAAGGTGCTCACCTCCATCAATAGATAAGAGTTTTCTCACCCAGGAGTTCCCTAAATCAATGAAGTCCCAGGCCAGTCTTTGTCTTGACACTTTGATTATACATGTACATGATGTCTCCCTTATAGAGTGCTTTGAGGGCAGGGATGGTCTCATTTCTCAATGTGTATCTCAGAAGCTAGTGCTGTGCCTAACACATACTTGGTACACAATAAACTCTTGTTGATTGATGAGCTGGGGAGTCCTGGGGAAGTCACTTACTCTGTCTTAAGTTCCTTGACCAGAAAATTGGAATTATAATATTATTTGTGTATTATCTGCCTAATAATATTGTGAGAGGGTTCAGATGAGAACATGTTTAGACAAGACTTGGCAATTTAAAACACTGTAGAAATGGGAGATTTCAGCTTGCTAAAATAGGATCTCTATCAGATAAGGATCATCAGTGTAGGGTTTCAAAGAGCCTCAGAGGCCAATGAGTCCAATCAAATGGGGAGCCTGAGGCCCAGAATCCCAGATTTCATGGCATGTCAGCATTGGCAGGGAATTAATCCTGGTGCTGTCCCTCTGAGATTACCCATAATTTATCCTGTCTATAGTTTGTTTGTACCTAGTTGTTAATATGTTCTTTCCCCCCATTTAACTGTGAGCACCTTGAGAGAAGTTTTCTTTTGCTTCTGTTTCATCCCCAGAGCTTAGTCTAGTGACTGGCACATAGTAGGCCATTAATAAATCTGTCTGACTGACTGAATTCACAGATGATGGATTTCTAAATTGTTTTCATGTTATAGATGAGAAAACCAAGGCCCAGGGAAGAGAAGGGACATGCCCAGAGATATTATCTGAGAGAGAGGCTGGGCCAGAATCCTAATCTTCCCCTTTCTGGCCAGTGCTCTCCCACCAAATCTTTTATGAGAGAGGAGAGGTTTGGGCAAACCATACCATAATACCTTTATTTATGATGATGGTGGAGCTTGAAAACTTAAGTCCTGTTCATGTTTAACTTTTCTTTCTACATACATGTCAGGAAAAGTATTCCTGGGAGAGTATTTTTGGTATTCAGACTGAAAGAAGTAAGTACTAAGGATTATAAAGAACTCTTTAAACACACACACACACACACACACACACACACACACACACTCAAACAACCAACCAAACCACTTAAATATATGTGAAGATCAACGAGAATCGTCTCTACTCTGAATTTAAAATTTCCTTAGAATTTCTGTTCATATTCAGAGGCAGAAAGGATCATACCCCAGGGAGCTTGCTTTGATCCCAAGACACAGAACAGGAAGGTCTCTAAACTGGTACAAATTATTGACAGCTTCCCTTTTATAAGCCATCCAAATGCAAAATACACATATATGTATACATATATAACATGTGCAAATATATACAGATGTATTCTCTCTATGTGACTCTTTCTTTCTGTGTCTGTTTCTTTCTCTGCCTCTATATCTGTGTCTCTTTCTATTATACATCATTGACAGTTTCCCTTTTTATAGGCAGTTGAATATATAATGTACATAATGTATACTTACATAATATATGTACACATGTATTCTGTGTGTCACTGTTTCTGTTTCTCTCTGTCTCTGCCTTTTTCTGTGCCTCTGCTCTCTATCTGTGCCTATCTATTTCTCTTTGTCTGTCTGTCTCTGTCTTTCTGTGTCTGTGCCTATCTTTCTGTCTCTATTTCTCTGTCTGTGTCTGTTGCTGTCTGTCTGTCTGTCTGTCTTTCTGTGTCTGTGCCTATCTCTCTGTCTATTTCTCTGTGTCTGTCTCTCAGTCTGTGTTTGTCTCTGTCTCTTTATCTCTCTCTCTGTCTCTGTGTCTGTCTGTCTCTCTTATTATTTACTAAGTGCTGCAGAAGATAGGATGCTAGACCTGGAGTTAGAAAGACTCATCTTTCTAAGTTCAAATCTGGCTTCAAATACTTACTGTGTGACCCTGGGCAAGTTACTGTACCCTGTTTGCCTCAGTTTCCTCATCTGTAAAATGAACTGGAGAAGGAAATGGCAAATCACTCTAGCATCTTTGCCAAGAAAACCCCAAAAGGGATCAGGAAGAGCTGCACACAACTGAACAATAGTAACAACAATACTTTAAAAATTGGAGTTCCGAGTTTTGAGTTCAGTTATTTATAGCAAAGGGAAATTTTTGTTCAAACTTCTCAGCTTGTTTTATGATGTTAACTTTAAGGTCCGCAATGCACTTTCCATACAATAACAATCATAATAATAGCAGCATTTATATGTTCCTTTATTATTTACAAACTGTTTTCCAAATATTATCTTATTTGATCCTTAAAACAATCCTGGGAAGTAAATTGTGATTTTCTTCTTTTTATAGATGAGGAAACTGAGAAAGCCTGAGATCCAATCCTTGGGCAAGAACTTGGGCAAGTTCCCATAGCTAGACTCTAAATCACAATGTTGAACTTTGACAATCTTTGTTTGAGATCTGGTGCTCTCTACACTGCTCCATTTAATTCTCCTTTGTAATCTTATTTAATCTTCATAATAATCTTATGAAGCTGCTATTATAGGCTTTATTTCCCAAGTTTTACAGTTGAAGTTGAGAGGGGTGAAGTGTTTTGCTCAGGTTCACTTAGCTAGATAATGTCAGCTGTGAGATATGAACACAGTTCTTTCTATGAACTTTCTATGAAGGATTGTAACTTTCTAAGGGATGAGTAATTTGGACCAAATTTGGCTCACTTCTCAGGGGAAGGGAATATTCCTCAAATTTTGATTTTGAGGTCATTACTCGCCCTTTCTTTGTGTCCCAGAACTCAATGCAGTCTTTGACATGTAGAAATGCTTATTGCTTAAATGGACAAGTCACTTCACTCTGCACTTCAGTTCTCTAATTTGTAATTTGAAGAGTCTGGATAAGATAATTTTTAAGGTTCCTTCTGGCTCAACATCCATGATCTTAAGATCCTAAGACTAACTTGGCTTAAGGGAAGGAAAAATTTCCTGTCAATGAGCGTAATTCCAAAGTGGAATGAATTGCATTGGGAGGTGATAAATTTCCCATCACTATAGGGTTTCAAGCTGTGACTGGCTGACAGTTCACCCAGTGTCCTGCAGAAGGGCTCTTGCTCAGATCCATGTTGGGCCAACTAAGCTTCTTTCAATCTGGGGATTCTGAGGCACTATGCAAGGGCAGCACTTGGAAGCATCTTGCACTTTGAAAGGAGCCCATCACTCTAGCTTCCTATTAATGGCACCATATCAATAAACCAAATCCTTCCCAAACATTATCATTAGCTTAGGGGCAGGAGTCCTCAAACTACAGCCCACAGGCCAGATGCAGCAGCTGAGGACGATTATCCCCCTATCCAGGGCTATGAAGTTTCTTTATTTAAAAGCCCATAAAACAAAGTTTTTGTTTTTACTATAATCCAGCCCTCCAACAGTCTGAGGGACAGTGAACTGGCCCTCTATTTAAAAAGTGTGAGGACCCCTGGCTTAGGGAATACTCAGCGATGATCTTCTCCAAACCTGAGGAGCCCAAAGGACTGCTGATGAAGTATTGGAAAAAGTGAGATGATACTTGGCTCACAGTCTATCCCTTTGAAAGTAGTTTGTGTGGGTCCATTTCTATCATATCCCATTAGTCATAGGGACTCAAAAGAAAAGAAATTGCTTTAATATACCCAAATTCTCAGTGGACTCTGGGAAAGCCAGGCGATATATCTTCTGAAAAATATAATCCTTTGATAAATTTATCTCATGCTAGTTTGTTTCCTGGATAAAACATGCTTCTTGATGTGTGAATCCATGTTTAGACTCCAGCTGGCCTGGCACATCACATATGCTGATTACTTCTTCATTTAAATTTCAGGAAGGAAAATAGCTGTAAATTCCATGATCAAACTGAAAGTGGCTTCTTTTGCAATTCCTTGTCTGTACTAGTTGGTAACTTTTGGGATACTCAGAATTGATTTTTTTCTTACAAATCTAATTTTCTCTTAACTATTTATAGATTTCTCCCTTCTCTAATTAACTTTGGTGGAAAAAATAGAGAGTTATCATTGCAATGTTAGTTATTGTTTTGCTATTTCTCCCAAAGAAGGGTGGGTTGGATAGTATGATGAAGTTGTGTCAATGATCCCAGCTACTCTCTACCATAAACACCCATTTTTTGACATAAATGTTTTTTTTTCAGGCATGAAATATGAACACCACAATCTCAGAATAATCACTAAGCTAGAGAAAGAAATATGGCACTTGTATGTAGACTGTCACAACATTCTGGTTCTAAGTCTAAAATCATGATTATTATTTGCATACAATAGACATAGAATCATTCATCTAGAGTTGGACACCATAAAGAATGAATATGACTAGGGAAGATGGTGGCCAGTCGTGCTTCCAAAGTGAGGCACTAGTATGAACAAGGTATTGAAAAGATTTAAAGAAAGAAGAAAGGGGCAGCTAGTTGGTGCAGTAGATAGAGCATCAGCCCTGAAGTCAGGAGGTCCTGAGTTCAAATCTGGCCTCAGACACTTAACACTTCCTAGCTGTGTGATCCTGGGCAAGTCACTTAACCCCAATTGCCTCAGGGGAAAAAAAAGAAGGAAGACTTGCATTGAAATATGAAAGAATGTCTGACGCACAGGCCTATAAGTTTAAAAGCAACCTAGAGAAATCCTGAGGACTTTTTCCTATTAGGGACAATTTTGAGTAAGAATCTTAACAAAACTAATACCTCTTCAACAAGAGTGCAAAAGAAAACAAAATAGTTTGGGATCTCTACTCTTTATCACTTTAGTATACATTTCCCAACCCCTTATTTCCCCCCATTATTCACTTCATGTCTAAGATCTTTGGGTCTGAAAGATTTCTCCCAACTTATATTTTGGTATCATTCCCTTTAAATGTGAAATATTGTGAGACCTAGGACAATGAATGTAATGAAACTATATAGAGAGATAATTAGAGCTTTCCGCCACCGTTTCTTGGTTATTATTTACTGGTGAGATATTGATGGATAAGCCTTTCCCTGTTAAGGTGGGATTTAATACAGAGTCTAGAGCAATGAGCCAACAAAAACCAATCAAAGCCAGAGGAAGTGTCTAACTTAAATCTCTTCTTTTGGTCACCTCTGATACCAAGTCCTGCATGATCTAGGATTAGAACCTGTATCAAATCCTGATAATTAGTCTGCATTTCCAAATTCTTTTTTGTAGACTTGCCTGACAAAATCCCATAGGAGCTTTGAGGGGACTTCAGAGACCCTGTTTGCCTCAATCCTGTGATAATCTCTAAGGGACAAATAAACCTAGCTGGGGAAAGGACAAAAATGAACGGAATACAAATGATACCATTTCCTTTACAGGTTTTTCCTGATCTTCCCCAGCTCCCAATACCAAAAATTACTTGATATATTTATTATTTTTTATGTATATAGGGTATATATTACTTTGTATACGTCTTTGGGGGTGAGTGTATGTATATACATGTACACACATATATACAGACACATACCCATACATATACACATATATGTAGATGTATGTTTTTGTATGTAGGCTGTTTACTCCCTAGTAGAAGGTAAACTCCTTGAGGGTAGGTGCTATATAGTTTTTATCCCCTTATCGCTCTAGCACTAGAACAGTGCATGTAGTAGCTAAGGATAGGGATGGGATTGTAATTTCATTGGTACAGAAAGAACTTCCGGGTGAGGAAATTCCCTCTAAGGATGCAGGCCGACACCCTGTCTGTAACGGATCTCAGAGAGCATCCTATGCCCCGTGTCAGTGATGGAGTTTGAACCTAGGCCACGGTGACTTTGAGATCGATTCTCTATCCCGGTTCCGGCCTTCTTCTGGTTGTTTCAGAAATGCCTGTTGGATGAATGAACAACCCAGTAGTTATGGCCGTAGGCTGGGTTTGCAAACTGTGGGAACGTGTCTGTTTTTCTGCAGTTGGGTGGAGCATCTCCCAACACAAGACTAGAAATTTAGTCCTTTTGTTTGTTTCACTTCATCCCTCCCTTGTGTCTTCCAATCTGCATTTGAAGTGTCCATTAAAGCTTCCCTTCCCTGCCTGATGACAGTCTGCAAAATCGGAGAAATCAAGAAGAGGGGAAAAGGCCGGGAAAAGAATGGCTCCAAAGATGGTGATTACGCTGCAAAATGTCTCATTCACATCTAATAGACACTTAAGCAAGTGTGTTACCAACACAGCTGAGCAAAGCCTGCAGTCTGCCCCTGGAGCTCTGGGGATTGAGATTGTATGGTCTAGACAAGAAGCTCAAAAAATAACCTATCGGTGGCAGGGCCCGCACACATGAGGGAGCATCTCTAAGTTCCAGCAGAAAGGCCCAGCTTTCCAGGAGCAAAAGAACAACCAATTGGGTTCTTTGCCTTCCTTAAATTGTCCACCGAAGTGTGAGCAAATCTCAGTTACAATCTGACCACTTGGGACGTTCGGCTCTTCCGCCTGCTGGTTCTGAGATGGCTTCTGGAGGAAATGATGGCATTTAACCGGAACTTCTACCTTGCTCAAGGCGGACCTAATCCTCAATTTGTAGCCCTTGGACTTGAAACATGGTAAAATGAAAAATGAAAAATGGAGCTGAAGATGTTAGGATCCTAGATTTATTTAAAGGATGAAGTTATTTTAGAAGCCAATGGACAAGCATTTGGTAAGGACCAGGGACCATGTATGGACTAAGACAGAAAGACAGGCAGGAAATCTGGTCGTTTGGCCCAACTGGGAAACAACCAAGTACAAATATTGGCACATAGAAAATATCTCCCGAAAAGATACAAGGTGATTTGGTCGGGGGAGAGGAAATGTTTTGGGACCTGGGAGGATCAGGAAGGGTAGCCAGGAGGGAGTTCCTTCTAGACCAGTATGAAGGCAGAGAGGCTGGAAGTAGAGTCCAGTTTGATTGGACTATAAAGATAGAGAATTATCTATATTTTTCTATATACATATATTTTATAATACATTGCAATCAATAATCAATCAACCAATAACTATTTATTAAACTCCTACTGTACACCAGTCAGGCAATTAGGCGGTACAGTAGACAGAATACCAACTCTGGAGTCAGGAGGACTCATCTTCCCAAGTTCAAATCTGGTCTCAGCACTTATTAAGTTCTGCAATCCTGACCCTCAGTTTCTGCATCTGTAAAATGAACTGGAGGAGGAAATAGCAAACACTCCACTATTTGTCTCTGCGAGGAAAACTCCTCAGGGGGTCACAGAGAGTTGGAGATGACTGAAGCAACTGAACAACAACAGAACGGAAAGATTGCTGAGTACAGGCTACCTAAAGGGGGAATGAAAATCTCATGAATCTAAATATCGGCTCTGAAGACAATTCTCAAACCAGCAGACTTTCTTTGTTCTCTTTTGGATTAAGAAGTCGCAGAAGGGAATTTGACACGAGGGGCAACGGACCATAGAGGAAAGAGTTCTGGATGGAGCATCAGCAGAAATGAGTCCAAATCTTGGCTCTGCCACTTATTCCTTGTGTGAACTACAGCAAATCTCTTGACCTCAATGGGCCTTGAAGATTTCCTCATTTTATAAATGAGGGAGTGAACTAGTTAATGTCCAAGGTCCCCTGCCAGCCCCAGATTCATGATATTATGGTGAAACTACAAACCAGTGCTACAGTCCTACGATTCCCTAAGATCTTTACTGCAGAGTTACCAGATCTCTCAGTGGGCAGGGATTTGAGGGGTCACCTAAGCCAACCCATAGCTAGCTGAGAATCCCCTGAAGAGTACTTTGGATCAATGGTACTGTTGCTGTGGCTTGGGGTTCATTAGTTTCTGAGCCTAACCCAGATAATCAAATTCAACTCCAGGAATACTTTAGGCATGTGATAATGGGGAAAAAATCTTACCCCAAGAAGTCATTCAGTAGAATGTAAGCATCCTGAGGGAAGGGGCTGTTTTTTTCACCAATTAGGATGACCAATAATTAATAATAATAATAATATATAACATAATTAAGTATAATAATAATGACTCAATGTAGAATCAAATTGAACTTCCCATCTTTCAGAAGGAGAATTCCTATTTTACAACTGATGTAAATCATTGAAATGTAATGTAGGCTTTTATCCATTCAAGCCGTGACAAATGAGGGAGAGAATATTGGATTCTAGAGTGGGCAAAGGGAAGTGGGGTTTGGCCGTCCAAGTCAAGTGCCCCCTGAATCAGTAGGGCATCCAGCACAGTCCCAATTCCGGGACTATTTTCAGAAATGGGGTGGCCAAAACTACCCACCATTTGGGTTCTTAGAGCGATCCTTGGCAGAGCATCAGAGGCTGCTTGAGGGATGCACCAAGAGGAATGTCCCTGCTTCCCCTGGAGTCAGGCTGAAGAAAATTCATGGGCGTGGACTAAGCTTATTGTGTTCAACCTCCTATTCCTCTCTCCTGGCAGGGATGCCCGCATGAAAACACAAATGTACCTTTCAGAACATGATACATAAAAGGCGTGGCCATAGCCAGAGGAAGACCCCTCTTTTCAAGAGACTTCCTGTCTAACTATTTGCCAACATGGTATCAATGCCCCATATAGCAAGGCCAAGGGAACTGTTCCATTAACCATCCAGAGAAAAGATATCGCTTTGAAAATGAAGATTGAACATTTCTGGCCCTGTTTGGGGTCTTGAAAGCAGAGTGATAATAATATTTTAAAAATTCAGACAGCTGACATTAACCTTTCTTTGAAGAAACCTCAATTTTCTTCATCTCTAAAGTGGGGATAATAATATCCAGAGTGATAATTATTATTTTTCATTCCCGGGACAGAAACACAAAAAACACCACCAAATCAACTTTAAGACTTTTTTTCATTGGAGACAAGGGGGAAAACAGAGACCCTGGAACACAGAAAGGATATTTTAGAGACTCACCTGGGATACAATTGCCAAAGTAAAAAAGGTAGTAATTCCTTTTTTAGCTAATTATTTTTGCTAACTCAGTATTAAAATTGCTGTCTCCACCTTCTAGGTTTCTTCCTTGGGATAAAGCCCTATCTCATCACCCTACTTATGACTCTGCTAATATCTATACCACATTCTTCACGGGGTTGTTATGAGGATTGGAAAAGATTCTATATATATCTTTTTTTCTCTCTCTCTCTCCCTCCCTTCTTCCTTCCCTCTTTCCTCCTTCCCTCCTTCCTTCCTTCCTTCCTTCCTTCCTTCCTTCCTTCCTTCCTTCCTTCCTTCCTTCCTATCTATCCATATGTTACATACATCCATATTCATCATCATCAACTTTCTGGACATTCCCTACTTAGTCTAAGTGTGGAAAATTTAACACATACAAATGAAACTCATTGTGTCTCCTTCTCTTCCTAACTCCCTCCCCTTCCATCAACTTTGTGTTGGACCATCAGCCACATCCTAGTTTCTTCCTTTCCTCCTCATTCACCAAAACAAAGCAAATCAGTTGTCAAGTTCTGTTGCTTTTTCTATTTTGATATACTTGAATCTTTCCCCTTCTTTGCACTCACAAGGTGATCACCCAAGTTCAAACCATTCTCCCCTTCTGCCCAGCTGACTATAATACCCTTATATTTGATTCCCATGCCTCTGGCCTCTTCCTTTTCTAAGTTATTCTTTGTTTATCTCTCAAAATCATCTTTCAAAGGCCCTATTCCTTGCATATTCCAGCTCCTCAGTTTGGCATTCAAGGCCATGCACAATCTGGCTCCCATTTACCTTTCCAGGCCTAATTCACATTTCTCCTCTGAAGGAACTTTTTCTTATAGCCAAATTGAACTGCTAACCACTACTCAAACTCTCCTCTCTATCCAGGGCATCATCCCTTATAGCCGGAATGATTTTTTTCCTTTTCTCTCAGAAGCTTTTCACTTAATTTAGCTTATCACTTCCTCCATGAAGTCTTCTCTGATTCCACTACAAGTATTAGTGCTTTCTCCTTCCACAATTTGTTTTTCTTTATATTTATTAATGTGTGTCCATATATACACACACAAATTTTCAGTGAGGCATATGTATCTCTTACTCTGTATATGTATGTATATGTATATCTTACTCTGAGAAGCTTGTTGGGTCCATTCAGTAGAATGTAAACATCCTAAGGGAAAGGACTATTTAATTTTTCACCCATTAGGATGACAAATCATTAATAACAATATTATAGATAACATAGTTATATGTAATAATAATATACACACAGTGTCTGATACATCTGTGACTGTTAAATGCTCTTGATTTCATTCATGTTTCTTATACTGTAGATTATAAGCTCCGTGGTGGCAGGAATCATTGCGTTTTCCTGTGTTCTCTTGCATACAGTAAGAGTTTAATAAACGTTTGCTAATTTGACATTGCTTATAAATTGTTCAGATCCGGAATCGGGGACCCTGGAGGTCACCTAATTCACCCAGTTTATTTTACTGATGAAAGAACCTGAGACTCACAGAAGTTAATTGATTGGCTCAATGTCATACACTAAAGTGGATCTAGGATGAGAACTTAGGTGCTCTGGTTCCCACATTTAAGGCTTTTTCTATCAACATAATCATAATTCTCAATTCCTTACCCTCATGACACCTTTATGCTCTTAAAAATTGTTGAGGGCGCTGCCCCTAGAAGCTTTTGTTTATGTGGGTTATGTCTACAGATAGTCACCTTATTAGAAATTAATATTATGAAAATAGTTTTGAGCTCATGAATCCCCTGAAAGAGCTATAGAATGTCCAGGAGCTCCCCAAAGCCACTTTGCCCTATCCATGGGGCAACCTCAAGGAAGCATCTCTCTGTTTGAGGTCTCATCCATGCCAAGGGACGTGATTTCACCATTGAGAGTGGGGTGGCTTTCTACATAAATAAGGCTGGTGGGAAGGGAGCATTCATACATACAAAATTGCCAAGATGAGCTGAGAGATTTTGCTCAGAAATGGGGACAGATTGCAGGAAGCTCTGCCAAAGGAACAAGAATTACGTAAGGAGATTACTTGGAGGAAGCAGAGGACAAGTTTATGCACAATCCAGATAACAGTTTAAATGAAGCTTCAGTCTTTTAAAATATGAGCGACTTGGACGCCACGTTCTCTTAGAAATCTGCCCTCCTCCCCCTGTGCCCTGGATCCTCATAGAATTCAATTTGGACTTGTTCATCTGCAAGGGCCTCAGAAGTTGGGGTCCTGGGGATTCCCTCTGCAGACACAGATCACAGGCCCTCTGTATGTGAAGAAGATTTCACATCAAGGCAATGAGCACTGCCAAGGGTTGGGGCCTGAGGACCCAAACAAGAGAGGAATAGTCTCTGCCCTCAGAGAGCTTATGTTCTACTCAGGGAGGAGGGAAATGCTAAAGCAGGTCTACCTGGAGAATTACTTTGGCCAAACAAATACATCATGCTGCAGCCAACCTGATGATAAATCTCTTATTTTACTTTCATTCCCTTCTTACTCTGCTTTGCCCCATCACGCTCTATTTTATATTTTACTTTTGAGTGTTTCTTTTCTTTCCTTCTAATGGCACGTAAGTTCCCTGAGGGCAGAGCAGTTCCATTATTTATCTTCCGTCTCTCCCAGAGTGCCTTGCTCATCACGGTTGTTTAATGACTATTTATGGGATTGAATTTGGACCAGCAGTCTATAAAGGTTACGAAGGTATTCCTGTTCATTCCTATTTAGGTTCAGAGCATCCCGGCATCTGTGACTGTCCTTATTGTTCCACAAGGCCCAGGGCCAGACGACATCTGACAGATCACAAGCGCTCGCCAATCCCAAGACATCTACAAGGGGTAGGTCAAGAATACAGGCCGACAGATGGACTGCCTCAATTAACCACTAATGAATGGCTTTGGTAAGAAACCTCCCTGCATGATGACAGAACAGAGCAGTTTGGGGAAGATGTTTCATTGACGGGGACAGCCTCGGTGGTCCATTTTGGCTGGTAAGAAGCTATTACTCACGTCCATAATCACCGGTCTCTTTGCCCCTAACTGTTGTTTTTGTTGTTCGGTTGCCTTTGTTGATTAGCAGATATGGTAATTTATTCATTCATGAAAGAAAGGTGGGATTCTTGCATATGCTGGGACAGACTGACGATGAGAGACAAGGCAGTCGGGATAAAAATAAAAATGGATACATCGATGGCACTTTAGCCTAGTGTGACAGACAGAAGGCTTCAAAGAAGAGTTCAAAATCTACTTCTGTCACTTTGAAACCAGATGTCTCCTCAGATTGCTCTGAGTCTCAGGCAAGTCTCAGAGACTATGTTATAGACCCAATCTTCTTAAACTGTTGGTCGCAACCCCATATGGGGTCATATAACCGAACGTGGGGGATTGCAGAATTATGGTTTATTTTCATTAAATGTGTGATTTGTATGCCCATTTTACATACCTAAATATTTGGGGTTATATAAAGATTTCACACGTGAAAAGGGGTCATGAGTGGGAAAAGCTTAAGAAGCCCTATATGGACAGGCTGTGATTAACCTTGGTGGATGGAGTCACTGCTGAGGAAATCCCAGGTCCCAGATTTTTGCTTGGACCAATTCCAGGGATCAAATCAAAAGCAGATTGTGACTTCCCCTTGTTCAGAGTTTTAGGAAGAATCCTCCATTGTCTGTCTCAAATTCAGAGAATTTGCATGGGACTTCCATTCCCAGGGGAAGGGAGTGAAGAGAACACAGGAGAAGGGAAGATTCAGTGACTGCTGGATGTTCTGAGAGAAAAGGAGGAAGTAGAACACGGACTCCCCATGAGTGAATTTAATGGTCTCTCTCTGACAATCTCCCTTTCCCCTGTAGGTTTTCCTCTCACAATAGGTGGAATCCAATTTCTCCTGATTTTATGCTTTTAAGAATCTACTTCTATACCGAAGGGCACTCTACAGTGCGCACACCTGCCTTTACTGCCTAAGATGTGGGAGTCTCCTGCAGTATCTGCTTCTCAGCGATTACTAGGGAAAGAAGCCAGTCCTTTCCCAGCCCTGTTTCTGGATTATTGAGAGGGCAGGTTCCGAGAGGGTTTCGTCTGGGATGTGGAGACAGAGATGATCATTAGAAGGAACACTTGTGCACTGCTGGATAGTCTCAATACTTGTGGGGGGCAGGAGCTATTATTAGACAGGAAAAAGTGGTAGAACAGAGAATAAAGTCATCTGATTAAAAAGTGTCTTGAGGCACACTGGGGACGCAACTTGGGTTCGTGCATTCAAAAATATTTTGATAACTACTTTTTTCATATGATTGATTTTCTTTGTAACTCTAGGGGTTTTATTTTATGCATTTAAAGCTATTATTTCAAGATGAGGGCCAGAAACTTTACAAGGATCCCATGATCACCTAGTAAAAGGTTAAAAAATTTTCTGATTCAAAATAGTTTGATTTCCTCTGTGTGCAAAAGACTGGTTTTCTGCAGAATCCCATGGGGCAGCTGTGTGGTCCTATAGGAGGGAAAGCAGCACAGTGAACAGCCCCTTGGCTTTGGAAGGAAAAGGTGTGAGTTCAAATCAGACCACCTGTGTAACCTGGGTAACCACTGAATCTCTGGTTGGCTTCCACATCTGGAATATGAGGAAGTTGGACTATGTGGTCTCTGAGGCCCCTTGACCACATGACCCATGAACTGCCAACTGAGGCTGGTTGCAGACTCAGGGAGCATGCCAGCTGAACCAAATGTGCTTCCCCTCATGCTGAGCATCTCTCATGTCACCGTAGGAGTTATTTATTTTTATAATTACGTTAGCTCAAAATTGGCAGGGCCCTTTCGCTATGAATGTAAAAATGGAAGCGAGGCAGCTGTGTTGACATGGCTGGTTTGGCCTTGTGCCCTGTGTCACCCACAGTAGACATTTCTCCATTAACTTTGGTCTACTCTGCTCCTGTCCATGTGCCAGGATGGTGCTCTGCCTGTGCCGAAAGCCCGGTGGCAGCTGGGTGACTTAGGCTCAGGCTTTGGGTGGGTGGTCTAAATTTTGATGTTTTGTGGACTGTTGATTCTTTCATTAACAAGAGGACAGGGGATGGATGGCACAGCTGTAAGACAGAAGTTCTTATAAAACGCCCCTGCCCACAAAGGACGCTGCTGTCCTTTATGAAAGAAGCAGCCTTCTTGCTCTCACCAGACAGAAAATGCAGTGATTAGGGTCATTCTTGGAGAACACCAGTGCTTTCTTTAGGGAAGGTATTGCTCTAGGCATCTGGGACAACTAGAGATGAACACAAAGGAAGAGGAGAAAAGGAACAACAACCAAAAGGAACACTCCTCCCACAACAGACTAATGGTACTGGATTAAAACCTGAACTTGTTAACAGAAAGATTTAGAATCCTCGGGGGCTTTGTATAGTTTCTTTGGTCCCTGGAAACCCATTGGTGTTGGCTGAGATTCCCTTCAAGAAGAGGATGCTCTTTTTTCTTTGTCTGAAATTCAAATCCTGTTCATGTTACGGCACATCTGATAAACCAAGGACCTTTTGCCTCTTCTCTGATGCATTGGATACTCCCCCAAATTTCCCACCCTGACCTCTGGACCACTCCTGCCCCCAGCTCCATGTCCTTCCACTGGGGATCCTTGCCAGCCATCACATCTGTCACAGAGCCCGCTCACCATGTTTCACATGGCTGTGACTTTTTTTTTAGTACAACAGCAAGGAACAACTAACTCCCTAATTTATTTGTTTTTTATTTGGATTCTGAATTTAGAAAACTCCAACTAGAACGAGCACTTCAATAAATGCAGGGGGGTACAAATGCAGGTCTCCTGTCTGAAATGCTTGCTTTTAAAAATAATTACATTTACCTAGCTCTTCATGGCTTGCAAAACACTTGAAATGTTCATTCATTTGATCCTCACCTCACTGGGTGAAATACGTGATACGATTGATCCCCTTTTATAGATTCCCATAGACTGAAAGAAATCAAGAGATCTCTCTGGGAGATGAGGGTTTAAGTCTGGGTTTGAACTCAGGGCTTCTTGATTCCAGAACCAGTGATCTCTCCACGGTGCCACTCGACTGCTTCTTTAATAATTAATCAGTCATATTAGTCAACAATTAGTCAATCAGCAGCTTTCAAATCGGTCTTTGGCTGGTCTTTTTTTTTTTTTTTTTTTGCCTTTCCTTCTCATCTTTTCTCTTCATTAAAAAGAGTGCAACATGTCCTATTGTGATAACATTTGTGTGTATGCACATATGTTATATAATATAATAATTATAATACTATTAGAATAATATAGATTTATTCTATATCATGTAAACACACAAAATATCAATATATTATTACATATAGTCAGCTTTTCTGAGCCTTAGTTTTCTCGTCTTAGATGGGATAATGATAGTTCCAATCTTTCAGTCTTTCATGTCAGCCAACAATTAGTCAATCAGCAGCTTTCAAAGCTCTTCTTGGCTGGTCTTTTTTCTGCCTTTCCTTCTCATCTTTTCTCTCCATTGAAAAAAAGTACCATATGTCCTATTGTGATAGCATGTGCATGTATGTACACATGTTATATTATAACATGTTTTATAATAATATAATATTAATTATAACAATATAGATTTCTATTATGCCCATTAAGTATATCCATGAATTATATATATTATATTATATAAATATATTATATTTATTATATATTATATGTATGTAAATATATAATATATAAATAGATCATTATTACATATTGCCACCTTTTCGGAGCCTCAGTTTCTCAACTTAAATGGGATAATGACAGCTCTAATCTTTCAAGGTTGTCTGAAGATTAAATGAGGTACAGCCCATAAAGTCCTTCAGCAACCACCAGAAGCTTTATAAATAGGAGCACTTATTGTTCTAATGCAATCTCTTGGCCCTATGCAGCAGCTGGACTTTCGTCTTGCTCTCCTACAAGATGACATCCATTTGGAAGCTCATTCCACCTCAGAATTATATCCCTTCTTTCCCCTTGGAGTCCCTTCTTTCTTCTAATTGTAGATGGTAGAGGGTGGTAGTGGAGAGCTTCCCCCATATCCTTATTTAAGGAGGGCATCCAGAGTAGCCCACTCAACGTTTCTCATCTAGCCCAACACATTCTGGACTCATTAGCTTGACTGGTGACCCTGATCAAATTAATTAATTTCCATCTGCCTTAGTTTCTCCAGCTGTAAAAAGGAGGTAACAATAGCAATAACTGACAATTATTGAAGATCAAATGTGATATTTGTAAATTGTACATCATAGGTACTTTAATAAACGCTTGTTTCTTTCTTTCTAACACCCTCATCAAAAATGCTCTAAATGCATGAATAGATGATTCTTATATTTAAATGGATGGAAAAATGGCAGATGGACCCAGCCTTCTCTTGATAACCTTGGAGCTCTGGAGCCCAAATCTCATGGTTTCCACTTGTATTGGAAATCAGTGTACAAGGGAATATTCTGAGACTGGCTCTTTGTCTGATAGCAGCCAACAGCATCTTTGTCACCAGTTCTATCAACTCTTCAGTTTTTAAGGGGCAGGACAGACACCTCACGGTGGGGCTACACTTTCCAGCAGAAAGATTAAGGTTGTCAACCGGAAAGAAGAAACCTTTGGGATCGTCTCTGACTTATGCTTTCTGGATCTTTGCACAGAGTTGCTCGTGTGTTGGCTCCCTCATTACATTGTGAGCTCCTTGAGAGCTGGGACTATATTTTGCTTTTCTTTATATCCCTAGAACTTGACACAGAGCCTGGCATTTAGTAGACACTTAAAAAATACTCACTGAACAACTGGTTTGGAAACCATAGTCTGAGTTCAAAACTCAGCTCTACCATTAACTGCCCCTGGGTTTAGGGGTCATAACTTCTCTGGCTCTTTTTTTTTTCACTTGTATAATGTACTCATATGAGATTTTGGGGCATTTAAATGGTAGAGGGGCTAGAGCGTCAGATCTGGAGTCAGGAATACTGCTCTTCCTGAATTTAAATCTAGCCTCAGAGACTTCCTAGCTGTGTGATCTGAGTGAATCACTTTACACTGTTTGCCTCCGTTTCCTCATCTGTCAAATGAGCTATAGGAGGAAATGTCAAACCATTCCAGAATTTTTGCTTAAAAAAACAAACAAATCCAAATGAGATCACAAAGAGTCGGATGTGACTGAAATGACTCACCAACAACTAGGTGACCTATGAGTTCCTTTCTAGCTCTATGGCTCTGATCTTTGACCTTGGAGGTCTGTTCTAGTCGGTTCCATATTTATCATCCTCTGCTCAGTCAATCAACAAACATTTACTAAGAGCTGATAAGTGTGGGCTGAGTCCTGGGGGTACCAAGGCATCCATGGAATAGATGCAGTATCAGGAGGTTCTGTGTGCTCCTGTGCCCTTCCTCCCATTTGAATGTAAGTCTATACATAATATTTACAATTTGAATAAGAGGCATTTTAGAGAGTGAGCAGATGGGAGTGGGGATGGATCAAAAAAGGTTTCACGTCAAAGGGAGCACGTGATCTGTATCTCAAAATGAGGAAATGAGGAATCCCAAGTGGCAAGGTGAAATGGGAGGGAATCTCAGGTTTGGGGAAATCCAATGCAAAAGCACAGAGGCTGGACCTGGAGCTGGACTGTGCACGACACTGCGGGCCAGGATGGGGAGATTTCAAAGTGCAAGGAGGGGAGTCATGTGGAAGCGAATTAGGAAGGTATAATGTGAAGTACAAGCGAGGGAAGTCAACCATCTAGAACATCAGTACCAATAATAATAAAGACTGACATTTACTGAGCACTTTAAATCTTGAGAAGTACATTATCTTATTCATTCGAAGTGATAGTTGGCAACGGTGAGAGTTTTCCAGTATGAATGCAAAATGTGCAAAGCGTTTTGTAAACTTTAGGAAGACTATATAAATGTCATATATTATTATCATTCTCATTATTATTGGAGAGGATTTAAAGCCCGTTTATGTAAGGGTTCCTCATGAAGTTCTCTCTAAAAGAAAGCAAAGGTCCACCTGAGTAATTTAGATTCAAACAAATCCTGATAGAAGCTTCATTCTATAAATACTCTCTTTCTTTCCTTCCCCCCACTCCTGTCTGTATCTCTGTCTCCACTTCCTTCTTTTTTCCTCTCTCCCTCCCTCAATCCTATCTCTCCCTCTCTCTTCCTCTCTCTTCTTTCCCTCTCTCACTCTGTTTCTGTCTCCCTCTATTTCTCCCCCCTCTATCTCTGTCTCTTTTTCTGTCTGTCTTTGTTTCTCTGTCTCTCACCTCTCTCTATCTCTGTCTCTCTGTCCCTGTCTGTCTGTCTATCTCTCTTTTTACTGGGAATTACCTTTAGAACTGCCAACTGAGTTACACAACTCCTCTCCTGATAAGCATTGCTGCAAAGAAGGAACCGACTTGAAGGACCCAGTTTCTAGTGATAATTTCATTTATTTTTACCCTAAACAAAAACAGGCCATCTGGCCCATGTGATCTCCAGGAATGTATTCAGTGTTTTCCTACCTGTGACAGCATTGGATTACAGCAGCGAGGCAATTAGCAGTTTTATAAGATGTGAGTCAGAAACAAAGTCATGTGGAATAGAGGGATTCCACAAACATTGCAAGGGCTTATGGGCTTTATTGTATTAGAAGGAAGAAGATTGGGCTTGGATGTAATTTCATTCTTTAAAAAAGTTTTTAAATTAAATTAAAATTTTTTTAAAGAAGTGAAAATGCTATGTTGTGATCCACACTCAGTTCTCACAGTCCTCTCTACGTGCAGATGGCTCTCTTCATCACAAGATGATTGGAACTGGCCTGAATCGTCTCATTGTTGAGAAGAGCCACGTCCATCAGAATTGATTCTCATACAGTATCGTTGTTGAAGTGTATAATGATCTCCTGGTCCTGCTCATTTTACTCAGCATCAGTTCATGTAAGTCTCTTTAAGCCTCTCTGAAATGTATGTGGTTTCTATGGTTATAGGGAACACCCAAATGAGGAGATTTCCTTCAGCAATGCGGATTGGTACCATTTCTGTAACTCTGAGTCTTAGAGTTTCCTGGATGAGTGACCAGAGACCAGGGACCAGATAGTGTATGTCAGAGGTGAGATCTGAATCTGAGTCTTCTTGGTTTTGAAGCTGTCCTTCAATGACACCAGGGTATCCTAAATGTGTTAGAATTTGCATTTAGGTCATCTATGATGCCTCCTCGTGGTATGCAGGTAAGCCTTGGGAGCTCTGCCAATGGGATCCAAGCTACAGCAGTCTTAGCAAGCAGAAGAGCTTCAAGTTCTATGGCTACATTATTAACTCTCTGTCTATTGTCTGGGACCAACCTAGCTTGTTGAAGCAGTTGAAACACCAACGTGTTGAAGTTTGGGGCTACCACAACTCTAGAAAATTATCTATGAAGTTATTATTGTTTTGTGATAGGATTTATGGTGTCATTGGTGTGGGTGACTATTGGTGAGGGAAGGCCCTTCCCAAGGCCAACCAGAATCTGACTGCAGTGAGCGGTGAGGGTGTCCAGGATCACACAGCCCACAGGTATCAAAGGCTGAACTTTAACCCATGTTTTTCTTATGCTGAGACCAGCTCTTGATCCATCTGTAGTGCCTGGGTAACAAGCCATGTTAATAGTGGGAGCCACATGCCTATAAAATCACAAATTCTATTTTTAACTTGAGAATCTGAAGTAAAACCCAAATATGCTATTTCTTTGGGTGAAATAAACCATCTTAGATCCCTGCTTTGTTTTTAAAAAAGAATGAGAAGGATTATCTTTTATGATATTAAATGTATCCTATCTGGAGCCTTTCTCTGCAAGGATATTTGCAGACCAGTCCAAGGTGAGAATATTTGCAGTGTAAGAGAGGAAAAAGAAAGAAAGCAAAGCATCAGAGACTTCCCAGCATCCTATTCTTCTTCCACCAAGGAAGCTTGGTGACCCAGCATATAGAGCACTGGCCTGAAGTCAGGAAAACCTGAGTTCAAATCTAACCTCAGATACTGACTGTGAAACTCTGGCCAAGCCATTTAACCTCTGTCTGTCTCTGCTTTCTCACTTGTAAAATTGGGATCATAATAGCAGCCGTTTCCCAGGGACGTCATGAGGATCAAATGAGATAATATTTGTACAGTGCTTAGCATAGTGCCTGTCTCAGAGCTGGTGCTAATATAAAAATGCTTATTCTTTCCCCCTTTAATCTCCTTCCCAATCAAAGTTCATTTGCATCAGGACTAGAGCTCCCTTCCAAATCTAAATTGATTAGATGTAAAATATTAGATAAATCATAATCATTAGACATAAAGCTATAAGGAGGACAAGACTGGTTGTCATCAATGAGAGTGAAGATGGGGGCTGAACACAATGAGAATTCTTCAGACACAAGAAAAGATGATTTTTTGATGAGGTGATGGTGGTAGGATGGGAACTGGGGAGAGAGTCCATTAATTTCAGCTGCAAAAAGATATGGAGCTTTCAGGCTTTATACCTGGGGGATCCTAGCACCTGGACCAGGGGAGGGATTTAGGTGAGGCAGTCAATAGTCAAAAGCTTATGTTAAGTACCTACTATGTGTCAGACAGAGTATTAAGTATTAGGGGACTTCTTGGAGAATGAGGAGGGCAGAAATGGGAATAAGACAGAACCATGAGAATCACTGAAAGAAGGAAAAGGATGGGGACAGGCTGGAGAGCCTTGAAGCATGGAAGATCCTGGGATTCTGACTCTCTCTGCTACATCTTTATTGTGGTTTTCCTGTAAACAATTTTCTCAAAGTCAGACGTGCTCCTCTAGAGAATGGCCTGTGTCCTGGAAGTGAATTCAATTCAGTAAACATTTATTAAGTACCTACTATGTGCCAGGCACTATGCAAAATGCCGAGGATACAAAAAGAGGCAAAAACCAGTATCTGCCTCTGAGAAGCTTACGGTCTAATGAAATCAACAATTTTGAAGCTTCTCGTCTTTGGGAGGAATATACATGGGGGGGGGGTGGAAGTTGGGAACTCTGGTAGTGAAAAAGCAGCAGAAGGGGTGTGTGTGTGTAGGAGCATGGGAACTGGCAAATTTCAGAGACTACCAGATCACTGAGGAGAAAACTTGGTTCTCATAAAGAGAAATTCTAACTGTGGTTCTGTTTCAAGGTCAGAGGGTAAATTCCTAATTAGAAATGGGCATACCTTCTAATTTGCTGATTGAGGATTTTGTCAGTGTAGAAACTCCCTTCACAGATACAGACTGGCACCTCCAGGAGTAAGTAGTAGCACCTATATTTTATAAATTGAGCAGGGTTTTCCCTTTAAGCTAGAGAGGCCATCTTTGGGATTTGGTTGGTTGCAGGGGTCCTCAAACTACGCCCCGTGGGCCAGATGCGGCAGCTGAGGACGATTATCCCCCTCACCCAGGGCTATGAAGTTTTTTTATTTAAAGGCCCACAACACAAAGTTTTTGTTTTTACTCTAGTCAGGCCCTCCAACAGTCTGAGGGACAGTGAACTGGCCCCCTATTTAAAAAGTTTGAGGACCCCCGGAGCCTCTAGAGCAACAGAGCTACTATTGGTCACACAGCTCCAGAGAGATTTTAACTGTAACTCTTATACCTTCATGGAGTGCTTTTTTTCTGGGCCCTAGGTTTGCTAGGTTCAAGACAATGAGCCAACCCAGAGAGTGAATGAGTATCCATATGCCGTGCATGAAAAGTGTAAGGTAGTACATAACGGATACTTACTTGACACATGTATTTAATAAGTAAAGTTATTTTTATTGCATTTTATGGCCTATGGGTGCCTCATTTCCTTGAGCCTAGATTATTGCACTAGACCTAGCTAGGGCTTGTTTTTATACTCTTATTTACATCTGTAACTTTCTGGAGCTCCTGTCCTATTTCCAGAGCCTTCGGGAACCCAAGGTCACCTCTGCTCCAAAATGAATCATCAAAGGAGAAATTTAATGGGGGACAGAAACAGATAAGGAAAATAATGTCAGAGTTTTATTATAGTACATTGTGAAAAAGCATTGTGACCCTCAAGAAATGAAATATAGTTAAAAAATAACATTACACCAAGAGAAATGAGAATTGGGTCATATTTTACTTTGTATGAAGTCCTAGTCTACAAAGATATTGCTCTTTTTTGATCGTAATCATTGTAGCAACAGATGTATCACAGTAACTATAGATCATTGTAGTAACAATATATTCATACTATTGGATGAAGATGCAAAGGATTCTGCCTAAACTCGAAATGAAAAGAGTAAATATTCAGTATTCTTAGATATGGTTGAGCAAACCTGTTGATAGCCATTTCACACATGGCTACTTGGTTGCTTCATAATAGCTTTCAAAAAAAACCCACCGATTCTGATCCAATGGTACCAAAGGTCCAATTCAATTTCAATTCAACAACCGTGAGAGGCATGTGGGGTCGTGGTTCAAGAAAGCCAGCATCCAAGCCAGGATGATCTGGATTCAAGTCCTATATAGTAGAAGCAGTCTCCTAACTCCTCCCCCCATGCAATTTAGGCAACTTTTTCCTTAAAAGGGATTGGAACCTGCTTTGAGATTTGGTTAGTTCACAGAACTGCTGATGACGCTTTCTTATTATTTCAGTCTAAAGTGGCCACAAGGTGCTAGAAAAGCTCCTACATGATTGACATGATATAATGGAATGGGTTAGGGACAGATTTACTCTGCTAAATCAACTTGATGAATCCTTAAATGCCTATTAAATCTCCTATTCCTGTTATGTTTCAGTAAATAAATCTCCTTTTGTTAACTGTTGAATATCCTGTAAATGTCTGTTTTGTTCCAGTATTGAACCTAACTACTAGGGACCTAGGGCTAGAATCATCTTACTTTTGATTCAATCTGGCTATACGATCCTGGACAAGTCACTTAATATCTCAGTGCTCCGGGGAACTCTCTAAGATTATAAATTGCGTAGAAGGAGTCAATTTATTGGTAAAAGGAGTTTCCTGATTTGAGAATTCCTTGTCATTGAAATCACAAGTCCCATTCCTATTCTGTCCCTAAGCATAAATTAATATCTACTATGGGCAAGATTATGGGAAGTTAAGCAGAGCAGTGGTTAGAGAGAGGAGTCGAGAGTCAGAGATCACTCAGGTTTTAAATGTGAAAGACCAGGAGATGTTGATGTCAAAAAAAAAAAAAAAAAAAAAAAGAGGACAAATTTTGAATCGCTTAACCTATATTTAAGATGCCTTACATTTGACTTATGAAAGTCTGACATTTTGACACTTGATGAAATTTGCTAAGATTTGTGAAATGATTTTGGGGGGAGGCTTTTTAAAGCCCCTTTAATTTAAATTAAAATCACAACATGGATCAAGGTTAGAGATAAAATTATTTCACCCAAAATAAATAGAGGGACCTATCATCAATCTTCCAATGAATCTCACTTAATTATCACCTTAAAATAACTCAGCGAATGATAATTGTGCTTCTTGCTTTTTATCTGATACCCGGAACAAAGTCCATGGTTCTCAGAACCATTAGCCAAATAAGCAATAGCCTGAGGGATCTCTCTTGCCAGTAGGACAAACTGTGGAAAACCCAGATCTTGATGAGGAGGGCAGATATGCTGCCTCGTACTCCATCACTTATCTAGATTTACCAGTCTCTAGATAGTAAATTTTGCTAAATTTCAAAAGATGAAAAATGTAGGTTTGGATTCCAGCTTATAAATTAAATCCATTTTGGTTTGTTATTTATCAAAGTGACATATGCTGTTTCCATGTCTTCAGCTACAGTGACCAGAATGTTTGTGCTATTTGAACAAAAATGACTTTTCCCTGATATTTAAAATTAAAAAAATCGGTACCATTATTGTCATTGTACTTTTGATCCATTGTCATTTCATCTTTTGACAATACTGACTTAAAAGTCACTTTTTAAAAATGAAACTTGAAATTAGAAAAATATGAACAACACCTGGATAACAACTCAAATCCCTTGGAGAACTGTTTGGAGACATCCAGATATACATATTCAAACAAACATTGGGACTTTAGGTGTCATCACTTTAAAATTCCCATTTCAGAGAGGAACACAACAAGTGGTTCCCTCCATTTTTTTTGTTTGTTTCTCAAATCCCTTTCAACAATATCAAAAAATATTGTGAACTTCAGGATAATTCAATTTGCTAATCATAATATTTGTTGTTGTTGCTTGTTGTTCAGTTATTTTTCAATCATGTCCAACTCTTCATGATCCCATTTGGGATTCTCCTAGCAGAGATACTAGAGTAGTCTGCCATTTCCTTCTCCAGATCATTTTATAGATGATGAGGAAACTGAGGCAAACAGTGTTAAATGACTTGCCCAGTCACATAGCTAGTAATATCAGAGGCTAGATTTGAACTTGGGAAGAAGACTCTTTTCTTCCCCATTGATCCAGACTGGGCACTGTATCCACTGTACCACCTAACTGCCCTAACTTTTTTTTTTTCTGAGGCAATTGGGGTTAAGTGACTTGCCCAGGGTCACACAGCTAAAGAAGTGGTCTGCGACCACATTTGAACTCAGGTCCTCCTGACTTCAGGGCTGATGTTCTACCCACTATGCCACTTAGCTGTCACCAAAGTGTCAATAAATACGACTATTGTATAAGTGTCATTAAAGCATTTTTAGCATGAACTCCTTGAACCATCATGCTATACTCTATTAAATGATCTCCAAAGCTGCCTCCAGCACTATGCCAGAACTGTGGAGAAATAACTATGAGGCTACACAAAGATGGAAGTCATGAAACTCATCAAGGCTGATACCAGTAAGAGCCACCTTCTTGCGGTGTAGCGCTAATAAAAAGTCTGTCTCCACACTCTTCACACAGCCGAAGAGAGCTAGCACCCCAGCCCGACAAGAACCGGGACTCCTAGGTCAAGTGTGAAGGGTGTCCAGGAGGTCTCCTAGTGATTGCCAGTGTGTATCATAAAAGCTTGTCACGGAGCATCTATGTGAAAGCAAGGGAGAACTCATGGGAACTTACTCTAACTGGGGGCACCAAAGAGCTGCCAATAATATTATTGGAGGGGGTCAGGGGAGGCAAAGTTGCTGCTGGATGGGCCTCAGAGAACCGAGTTCAGCAGCAGAGTTATAGCCGTCTCACTAGTGTGGGAATTGTCCATGTGAAGCTGTGGGAATCAGGACAGTATTCCATTTCTTGCTGAAAGATGCTCTTTGAATCTATTTTCTCTCTGAATAAAACTTTCTGTGATATTTTCTTTGCAAAGAACACGGAAATGGGGAACTGGTGTCGTATTGGGGGCTGCCAATGATGAGATTTCCTCAGGTTTTCTCAGTTGTAGCTCAAGCCAGTATAAATATGAAGCCTTCCAAAATTAACTTAGATCCTATGTGTGATGGGTTTCTGAATTAGGGCTATACTCTTAAAAAAATCTTATGATGTCATCATTTTATATTTTTAACTAGGTAGTGGAAAAGAAAGGGCACCGAGTCAGAAGCAATTAAGTATACGTTAAGCACCTACTATGTACCAAGCACTGTGTCAGCTGTGGAGGAGAAAATGAAACAATGAATGAGACAATCTCTTTTTGCAGTAAGCTTATATTCTATTATGTCTGAAGGTTTGGATTGTAGCCCTGATTCTCCCGCTTAATCAGCTGCATGACCCTGAATGGGTCATGTGCTTTCTATGAGACATTTTTGTTGTTGAATCGTTTCAGTGGTGTACAACTCTCTGGGTTCCATTTGGATTCTTCTTGGCAAAGATACTGGAGTGGTTTGTCCTATTTCCTTCTCCAGCTCATTTTACAGATGAGGAAACTGAGTCAACAAGATTAAGTGACTTGTCCCAGGTCACCTAGCTAGAAAGTGTCTGTAGAGAAATTTGAATTCAGATCCTCCTGATTCCAGGTCTTGCACCTTTTCACGGTGTCACTTCGCTACCCTGCTATGAGGCATAGTTTTACCATTTACAAAATAGAGGTAATGATTTTTCTATTATCTACCTCACAAATAGATGTTTCTACAAGTCTCAGTTTCCTCATCTATATGATGGGAATAATACTGGAGAGGTATCTATCTATCTATCTATCTATATATATATAAGGGACACTTTAATAGATTACACATTTAGGGCTGGAAGAGTTGTTAAAGATAATTTTGTTCAAATTCTCTGCATTTTACATTTGAGAAAACTGAAGTATTGAGAGGGAGAATTGATTTGCCCAAGGTGATGCAGCTAACATGAAGCATAGCTGGGAATTAAAGCAGGTGTCCATAAGAGGTGCTCTTAAACTAGACCTCTTCTCTCAACAAAGTGGCTGATCTTTTTGTAAAAATGTATTTTATTTTTCCAAGATACACACAAGATAGTTTTCAACATTCACCTTCACAAAACCTTGTGCTCTAATTTTTTCTTTCCTCCCCTCCCTTCCCAAGACAGCAAGCAATCTGATATAGGTTAAACATGTGCAGTTCTTCCTTCTAAACATATTTCCATATTCATTATTTTACTCAAGAAAAACAAGATCCAAAAAAAACCCATGAAAAAGGAAGAAAAAAAAACAAGTGAACAAAGAACCGCCACAAAACAGGTGAAAACACCATGCTTTGGTCCACATTCATTCTCCATAGCTGTCTCTCTGGATGCGGATGGCATTTTCCATCACAAGTCTATTGGAATTATGGCTCCTTTCCTTTTAGACAGATCATTTTGTATTTATTTCTTCTTTCTAGTGCTTGTTTATGTCAATTGCTAAGTCCTCCCTGAATGGCCTACCCACAGTGCTTTTTGTATCTGATGGACATCAGCACTCCACATCATTTTGTAATATTGTCTCATTTGGTAGAGCTGCTGGTGAACATCTGAGACATAAGTAGAGGATCTAAATAAGGAAAGGTTAAACTGATTCTTCAATTTGGGTCCAGGGAGGAATTTTTCCTCTGGGTGTTTTGCTGCCTTCATTACATGGACTGCACACCTCCAGGTGACTGCATTATTTAATAGACTGATGTAAATTAAGTTGCCCTCCATACATTTTAAAAATATCATTTCCAAACAAGATTGACAGTCCAAACAAAAGATACATCGGTTAGTTTCAGGACAGACTGGAGTGAATAAACCAACCCCTCAGCTTGGGGAAAAAACAGTAATGATGTAGCTTCAGTTTTGGCATTTTAAATGTTCAGCAGCTAAGGGAGTAGGAGTAATGGAGAAGAGAAGACACATTAATCCTAGAAGATGTATATTACAAGTGTTTTCATAAGTCATCAAAAGCTAGAAACCCAAAGACCAAAGAAGAAATTGACTGGTATGATTCATGGAAGCAACAAGAGAAAATAATGTCAGTTCTAAGTTCAAATAAAAGCATTCTGGTATTCCACACCATCATCCTTCCATGATGCAAAATGGCGCACGGATTGGTGATTCCATCGACTTTGGGATTCTGGTGTTGGAATCAATGCATATTGTGGACTACAACTGGCTGTGATTGGGGAGACATGTCTGAGAGAGTTGTCCAAGGCCTAAATACCGTCTTAGAGGTAGGGCTAACAGGGGCCTTGGAAACCCTCTGATTTTAACTGAAGTTAAGTGACTTATCTAAAGATACATAAGCATTAGCAGTGAGATTGGAAACCAGTTTTTCCTAACTGTAAGCCAGCTTTTCTATCATATTTCTATAAGATGGGATAAAAATAACATTAAGAATGCATTTCTACAACAAGATTTAGCAAACATTTTCTCCAAATGAGCATATGTGATAGGAAGCAAGGTATTATACTTTCATTTTATAGGATTATAGGATTTTAGAGAATTCAGCTATCTAAATGGCAGTACAGTGAATAGAATCAGGAATATCTGAATTCAAATCCTGCCTCAGAGTCAGGCTATGCGATCCTGGGTGTATCATTTGACTTCTCTCAAGCTTCAGCTTCCTTCTCCTGAAAACAGGGACAATCATAGCACCTGTATCTTGGACTTTTGGGAAGGATCGTGTGAGATTACATATGGAAAATGATTTGCAAATTGAAAAGTGCTCTAGAAATACTGGTTACTGGTATTAGAGTTGGGAGAAATCTTAGAGATTATCTGAACTAAATCTTAATTTTCTCAATAAGGAAGTAAAGATCCAGAGCAAGTAAAGGAATTGGCCAAACATTTGTTAGCATTGGCTGGGAGATGCAAATCTCTAAATATCTCATTAGATATTTTTCAGCCTGTTGGGGGAGTGAGGCTTGGTTAAGTTCCCTTGGCCAAATACTGGACTGTTCCTTTGGAGAGCTCTAAGAGCTAAGTTTATCTGATGAGCTATTGGCTGAAAGGCAGCGAGAAAGGAGATGCTATATTGGTTGTGATGTCCAAAGTATCTCACATCTAATGCCCCTATTTCTATGAAAAGCACTTCCAAGTTTACAACCTCAGAGCCATCCTGTAGTCTGGCTGGTTATTTTCTGGGCCTGATTAATTCAATTTCTATATCTCTTACATCAGTCCCCCTTTTGCCCTCATAAATCTACCACCATTCAGGTTGCCATGATTATTCCAAAAGACTCTGGCAGCTAGGTGTTGCTGTGGATAGAGCACTGGGCCTGAAGTCAATAAGACTCTTCTTCCTGAATTCAAATCTGGCCTTACTAGTTGTGTGACCTTGGGCAAATCACTTAATCTTATTTGCCTCAGTTTCCTAATATGTAAATTGAGCTGGGAAAAGAAATGGCAAACCACCCCAGTATCTTTGCCAAGAAAACAAATGGGGTCACGAAGAAGCAGATGTTACTAAAATGACACAACAATACCACCACCAACAAAAATCAAATCATTGTGTGACTTTCCTTCTTTAATCTATCTCCCCTATAGCTACTAAAATAATTTTTCTGTTTTTCCCTTTTTTAAATTAAATTTTATTTTTTCAAGCAACAAAAATCAAATCATTGTGTGATTTTCCTTTTTTAATACATCTCCCCTATAGCTACTAAAATTATTTTTCTGTTTTTCCTTTTAAAAAAATTAAATTTTATTTTTTCAAGCAACAAAAATCTACTTTCTGCCCTTCTACTCTCCCCTGAATTGAAAAAGAAATAAAGAAAAATAAAACCCTTGTATGAATATGCATTGTTAAGCAAAACAAATTTCCACATTGGCTGTTGCCAGAATAAAACAGAAGAAATGTCTCACTTTTCATTCTGAATCTTTCATTACACTAATTTTCCTAAAGCATGCATTTGATCTCTCCTCAAGAAAATTAAATGGCTCCCTATTGATTCTAGAGAAAAATAGAATTCACCAGCATTTAGGGCTTTTTACAATCTGGTCCTATCTTGTTTTTTGGAGCTTAGTTCACATTATTCTCCTTTTGTGCATTCTATAAGATAGATGATTTCCTTGCTCATCTTTAAACTCAGCTTTTCTAACTCAGTGTCTGTCTGTCTATCTATCTATACATATATACATACAAAAATATACATATATATGTATATATATATACATACACAGTAGGTATTCAATAAGTGGCCATTGAATACATCTGAATTGAAGTGCCATGATATGGTAGACTTGGAGCCTTTTAAACTAGGTTCAAGTCTTGACTCTTATCCTTGTTGTAGTGATGATCGGTAGGTAAGCCACATGAACTCTCTGAGCCTCAATTTCCTCATCTGTAAAAATGATGGGATTGGATTAGATGGATTTTCATGTTCTCTGTTGCTTTAACTCTATGATTTTGAGTTAATATAACAACGAATCATTTAGTCAAGAGAGGGAAGTCATTTTGTGATTTCCAGAGTAAAGAAATGGGTTGCACAACTTTTTATCCTACCATTTTGGAAGGCGGGGGTAAGCAGAGTTATCTGTAACACATAGATAAAATGTGTATATAAAAGATGGGTGAATTGGTGCAGGAGGAAGGCCGTGACTCGGGCAAGGATCACCCTCAGAATTCCAATATGGTGCCACTCAAATCATTCCTCTCTCATGGAGAAGCAACAACTCCAATCTTATTTCTTCCCAGCATTTCTAGGCTTTGAGAACAAATCAGGAAGATGAAGCCCAGAAGCCATTCTTTGAAGCTCATGATTAATGGCCTCCAAACCCTTACCATCACATCACCAACTTCACAAGGCTATTTAAGAACAATTGCATTTATGGGGAATTGAAATTTAATTTGAAGACCCAAACTGAGATTGTCACCAGACAAATAGCCTAGTGAGGAAAAGAGTGAATGGAAAGTGAAGAAAAGAAATGGAATGGGAGAAATTAGGGGGCAGGCTGTGTTGTTGCCCAGCGAGCCTCCGAAGATAGCTTCAGTTTTCTCAGAAAGACATTTGGAGAGACAGTCTCTGCAACACCGAGTGTCATTACCTAAACAACCAACAAAATGATCTGGAAGGCTTGATTTTCAAGCAATAAGATGCCCCCAAAGCCATTTATTTTGAAGTGGTTTCTAGTCCTGGCTCTGCCACTTACTTGTGACAAGCCCTTGGCCCCGTCAATTCCTCTCCCCAAACCTCAGTTTTCTCATCGATTAAAATGAAAGGGTTGGGACAGAAAATGTCTAGGGTTCTCAGGTACAAATTATCAGTTCTGGTTTGTTCAGGCTGTCATTCATCCCTGAAACGTTCCAGCTGTCAATTTTCACCTATCAAAAAGTGACCATGTGTTTCTTTTGTCTATACCTATAAATACAGATATTGTCCCCCCACCTTAGTAGAAAGTGGGGTATTTGAGAATGGAGATTGTTTTACTCCTGTTATTGGACCCCCAACATCTAGTAAGGACAGTTTGGCACATAGTAGGTGTTTAATAAATATGAGCTGATTGGTTGCTCAAGTCTCTTGGATAAGACAGAGACTAGGAAATATGGCTCCAGGAGGTTGGGGAGGAGTTTATTCTCCTGACACAGAATAATTTGGTGATCCTGGGAATCATCCTAGAGGCCTGAGGTCAGGATTCCTACCTTGGACTTATGTACCCTGAGAATCAGGACTCAAATGATCTGCCCTTGGCCAATAGAGATCCCGAAAAGGGATCCCTTCAGTTCTCTGTTCCTCATTCACCTTTATGTGAAAAAAAAAAGAAAGACTAGCACCACATCAAAGGCCTAGTATTTATAATTAAATTAAGCTTTAATTTAAATCTGTCAGGCTGATGTGTTAGCCTTCCCTGTGCCAAAAAACAGCCGTTTTGCCATTGGCAATATTATGTTGTTTATTCACAAAAACTCCCATATCTTATCTACTATCATTTTCTGACTGGTTTTGTGAAACCCTTGTGCTTCATGTTAGATTTTATCATCCTGGCCCTGCTATTAACCAGCTGTGTGATATTGGGTAAGTCGTTCCACCACTGTTTTTTTTTTCCTTTTAAAATCTATAAAATTAAAGGTTGGGGGTTATTGATTTCAAAGGCTCCTTCCTACTCTGAAGTTCTAGGATTCTTTGATTCATGAGCTGAGTCTCAATTACTTCCCAACCCTTATGACACCCAAGAGTTCAAACACTGGTTCAACCTCATAAATTAATTGCCGTGTTTTTAATTCATTTTGCCAGCTTTTTTATGATTGTGCTTGTGTCAATGTGAAATTTAATGTGGCGGTTCAGGAACCCATCAGATGAAGGTCTTTGTAAACTGGAGGGTGTTCCTGAAAGTCTGTTGTTGGAAAATCTTTCCCACTTTCTCCATCCTGGGCTGTTTTCCTTGTCAGTAATAGTACTTATTCCTAATGTCTTATAATTATCTTCCATAGTTAAGCTGTTGCCAAGGCCTGCAACATCTCTCAAATTTGCCTCCTCTTCTCCTCTGATAATGATTCCACTCTAGTGTGGGCCCCTATCCCTCATGCCTGGACTATTGTTTAGCTGCTGGGGGCTCTGCTTGCCTCAAGTCTCTCCCCACTCCAATCTACCCTCCACTCAGCCATTAAAATGATTTTTCTAAGTATAATATCCCACTACTCCTTACTTCCACCCTACTCAGTTTCCAGTGGCTCCCTCTTACCTGTAAGAGCAAATAAAAAATGCTCTGTTTGGCATTCAAAGCCATTCCTACTAGCCCCCTCTTAATTTTCCAGTCTTCTTATACTTTACTTCCTGACACATCCTCTTCAATACAGTGACACTGGTCTTCTGGCTATCCCACAAACATCTCTCTGTTTGGGGAATTTTCTCTGATTATTCTTTATGGCTGGACTCTCCTCCCTCCTGATCTCCATCTCAGGAGCTTTATATTTTTTTAATCCTAACTAAAATCCCACCTTCTACAAGAAACCTTTTCCAACCCCTCAACTCCAGTGTCTTCTCTCTTTTTAATTATTTCTCCTGTATTTAGCTTACATGAATATATTTCTCTTCTTCTTATCTTCCCCATTAGATTATAAGTTTCTGAGGACAGCGACTATCTTTTGCCTCTTTTTGTGTCCTCAGATGCCAATAAATATTTATTATCTGACTGCAGAGGTAATTAAAAAAATCAAATCAGTGTGTCTCTATCAGCAGAAATAGATAATTTCATAGGTTAGAGGATGATGGTCTGTTCTTGTCTGAGTTAACTCTTTTTAACTGACTTCTGTTATTTTCAAAAAGATGTGGGGAATTAAAGGTCCCTGCAGTTGTTCCTGTTCTTATGGAAAACCTCTGGATAGAAAATAAAGCCATCTAGATTAGGACTTTTAACCTGAAGTCCAAAAACTCCTAAAAATCCATAGAAACATTTCAGGCATTCCATGAACTTAGAGAGAGAAAAAATGACATTTATTTTCATTGTAATATTAGTTTATTCATTTAAAAACATGCTTCTGACATGGTACCCACAAGGTTTGGTTGATCTCTTATTGTGTTAGATGCTAAGGATGCAAGAGACAAAATTAGTCCTTACCTTCCTGGAACTTATGTCTATTGGGGAAATCAACGTATTTGCCAAAAGATAAATACAAAATGGGAGAAGGAGGGTCATAACAAATAGGGGCACTGTATACAGAGGGGCACGTGAACTGAGTCTAGAAAGGATCTGAGAATGGGGAACCAAGAAATCTAAAAATTATCAGGATGCTGAGCATAAAGGAGATAATACATACAGATGATTATCTAAATTTTTCATGCTTCAGTCTGTTAGCTAGTTGCCAACGTAACCTCTGGCTTGAATGTATTTGGAACTGTGGGGATGGAGCATTTCAAATCATCCTCTGCTTGCACCTGAATCCCTTTATAACCAGCTCTTACTTCCTTGTGATCAGGTACATCTGACCCTATTGAGGTGATGAGGGCAAGTAAAGTAGACAATGACGAATTCACCTACATGATGGTCTAGGGTCCCCAAGATGGCCTTCTTATCGAGAGGACCACCCAGACTCACTACCTATTAATATTAACCTATGGCCTCAGGATATAGAGTGCTACATTAGGCTTTCTAGAGTGGGAGATGTTATACATCAAGGAAGAGACAGTTGTTGTTTTATTTTTATAACTCACTCACACAAGTTGGGGAAACCTACCAAGAAATGAGTCACCTTTGGTGTAGGTAAATTTGCCATCCGGGTTCTCATGCCTCGACTCGATATTGGAACTACAGGCTTCCTGGGGAAATGACTCAATAATTATCTTATTACTTTGAGAAGCAAAAAGACACAGAGCAAGACAGAGAGGAACACACAGAAAGTCAAAATGAGAGAACCGCTCAGTATTTTGGCATTTTCCCCTTTTGTTTAAAATAAAATTGCAGAAAGAAATTCAGCAACGGCTCATATCTATTGCTCCAAGACATGCAGCAGATCAGGGCTTCCTTAGTTCTCCTACAGAGGCAGGAGTTTCCTGACACTACTTCTTCCAGGTACAGCAAAGGTACCATCTAGGTCCTGATCAAAGAAACATACATGAATTTCCTAACTCATTTTTGGTATGATCCCATTGCACCAGGGGCAGAGACATAACTAGCCATTTTGACACCCAAGGTGAGCTTTCCAAGATAAATGAATGGGAAGCCTCCTGAATTCTTCTTTCCCATTAATTTTTTTCTTTGGCAAAAAGTGGATTTATTTAGAGGAATAAATTACAGACAAAATGAGGAGATATGATAGACACTAGGAATGATAAACATGAAATAGAGTTTTCCCATTAACTTTTAAAGAAAAAAAAATAGTTGATGTGTGGATGGACCCTTAGGCTGCTTGGAAGATTGAGTGCTAGAGGGAAAGGTAGAGAGTAGTTCACTGCAGTACAGACCACTATGTGCAGTAAGTACACCATATGGAAGTTTCCTGGTTTAATTAATTATTCCTGCTAGTGAGATACTAAGCTCAATCGTTTTCATGCTGTTGATGGTGTCCAAGTAACGCCAGCTCATCCTTTAAATTTCAGCACCCTGTGGCAAAATGCTAGTCATCTTATTCTAGGTACGCCCCAGGTAGCTTTGGAAGGAACGTTAGAGAACATCTACTTTGTCTGTCTCTGTTTACAAATAAGGAAAGTGATGTGTGAGAGAGAGAAGAAATGATTTAATTATGACTAATTAGTGAAATAGCTGGGAATAGAACTCAGGCCTCCAGATTCTCCAGTTTACAACTTTTTAAAAAACACTATGATGATTTATTACAGACAATGGTAATTTTAGGGAACGAAACCAAAATATCAAAAAAAAGGTCCTTGGACTTTCATGGGTGACTTGTACTCATATTATCATGGCCCCAGCTCTTCCAAAGGTGGAAATATTATTTAGGGAAAACCTTGGAGAAAGAGTGTGGCACATTTTGCCTTCACGGATCCCTTATCCCATTCCTGAATTCTTTCCTTCCCCATAATGCTTCTTGCCCAGACCCTGCCAACGTCCCTGCCCTTCAGGCTCTGGTACTCTCTGCTTCTTTCCTGTTTCCCCTTTCCAGACAGTTCCTCAGACATTGCTCTTCATCATCTACCTTTGTCCTTCTGTACCGGCCATTGCCCAAGACTAGAATTCTCTGGCCCTCACTTCGACATCTTCATCTCCATTCCTTCTTTCATGACTCAGTTCAAATCCCACCATCTGTTAAAAGTCTTTCCCTGCTCATCCAGCAGCTATTTTCTTCCTCTGTCAGGTTATTTTCTATCTGTTCTGTATAGATATCTTCCAGGTACCTGATGATTTTTATATTGTTTCTCCTATTTGAATACAAGTTTCTTGAGGGCAAGAACCATTTTGGCCAATCATAGCATAGTGCCCAGCAAATAGTAATTGCTCAATAAATTCTTGTTGACAGAGAAGGATCTGTCTTTATTAACTTATACCAAAATGTAAAGCAGGCTCTACCCCCTTCTCAAAAATTCTGTTACTTCTAGGATAAAATAGAAACTCTATTTTTCCAGGTAAATTTCATATTGCCTCTAAACACACACACACACACACACACACACACACACACACACACACACACACACACATCCCAGTGTTCAGCCAAACTGTCCCTCTAGATATTTCTGGAACTGAGATTACATCCCCTAGCTCTTTGCCTTTGCCTACATTGTCTTCCAAACTTATGACACATTCTGATCTCACCTCCAGCTTTTAGAATTTTTCAATTCTTTGAGACTCAGCTCACTTGCACCTTTCACAAGAAATCAAACGTGGCAGGGCCAGGTGTGAGTAATCTACCTATTCTCGGATAACAGTTGTACTTATATCTGTATATATAACCCTTAAGAGAAGTGACCATTTCAAATTGATCCCTGAAATCCTAGCTAGACTTTGCTTTCTTTTTTTTTTTTTTTGCTGTATAGATGGAGTGTGAATTTCAATTATACTCCCATCAATCAGCCTATCACCTAGCCTTTATTTCTCACCTGATAGGCCCTATCCAAGGTACTAGAGTAAAAAAGACCAAAAAGTAAAGTAATACCTGTAACTCAAGGGGATTACATTCTATCCAGGAATATTTGCATTTCTAATAAGAAAGTGAAGTCTTTGTCCCTCTTTGAAGGAATATGGGACCATTCTGAGCAAGAGGGTAGATCACAAGAAGCAGGAAATTGTCCAGTCTCCCCTTAAGCAAGTTAGATACTTTAGACCAAGATAAGGTCAATACATATGAAGAAATAAGAGAAAATTCTGAAGAGTAAATATTGCTATGCTATGGCTCTGAGCATAGTAGCCATCTGCCCTCCCAAATCACCTCTTCTTGTGCAATAGTGAGCACTGGGGAATTGAAAAGATTGTCCATCATTTGCCCAAGGTACCATGGTGGAGTCATTGGCATTTCTAGATGAGCTTAGAATTCCAATTTTATAGATGTCCTGACCTTATATCCACATCATTAGCTGATTATAACCCAGGCAGCAACTCTCATTGATGCCATTTTGTTATGCATTGGGCTGTGATGGAAGAATCCTTCTCTTTTCCAAGAACTAATGGCAGATGCTGGCAAAAAATCATTGAAGTCACTAGAGGAAAGATGGCATTTGGAGACAGCCAATCTCTGCAGCTCCTTTCCATTCAAGGGGTTTTTAATTCAACTCTCCAGACATTTATCAAATACCTGCTGTGTGCCAAACATAGTGGTAGGCACCAGGGATATAGGGGGCAAAAATAAAATGATCCCTAATCTTGAAGAACTGACTTCTGCTGGATGGATAAAGCATACATACGAGTACATATACATGGGTCAACAAATATATTTATCTAAACATGCATAAACAAACATATGTGTGTGATATTAGAATGCAAAGTAATTTCAGGATGGAGAGATATTAATAACTAAGAACTTTAGGAAAGATCCTATGGAGGGCCCCTTATTTGTAATGAGTCCCTTCTCCTGATTCACCCCACAAAGCTGGGAATTCCATGAATCAGAAATGCAGAGATGGGGTATGGCGGATGTGGGAATGTCTTGTACCAGGGCCACGGGCAGGAGATGCAAAGTTTCATTTGGGGTAAACAGCCAGTGGGCTAGTTTGAAGAGAATAGAACACTCCATGGGAGAAAGATGAAACAATAGCTGGGAATCAGATTGGGGAAGGCTGTAAATGTCAGTCTGAGAATTTCATTTGGGATGGACGCCAAACCTCTTTCCCTTCTCTCCTCTCTCGGTACCTGGCAACACACGAGCCAATTCGGGAAGCAACAACAGTGCTTGTGCTTTCAAAAGTCATTGTTCCCATCATTAAAAGACCGAGCTGGGGGAATGGCTTCAGTGCTAGGTACACAAATGGCATAGAAGTGAATGGACTCAACCAATGGAGTTCATATTGAGGGAATAATATTATGGTTAAATCTATAAAGAGTTGGTTTTTCTCCAAACTCAAGACCTTGTTAATGAATTTTCAAACAACGCTTCCCTAACTTCCCACAGCCAAATGTTATTCAAAACTCACGGTTCACAGATTGCAGCTTCCCCAGTGACGGCCTGGGTATGGAATATGATTGATCACTGCTTAACTTCAGCCAAGCGCTAAAAGAATTACAAACTCTAGCGGCGAGTCTAGGAGCCACCCGGCCCATAATTTCAAGTGCCAAAAGCTACCTAGAATGGATGGAATCCAATATTTTCATTACCTTTCTCTTCAATTAACTTTCCTTTATCCTCGTCAGGGAACATGTCTTATTGTCACTCAGTGTCAGAAGGCAATTAACCCATTGACACAACATGTGAAATGGAATGTTCAAAGATAAAGAAAATAAGCCTGGCAAAGATTACTGAGCTATTTCCTCAATTTATTTCTTCACTCTCAAGACCTTGGATTCTTTCTTTTCTTTTTTTCTCTTTCTTTCATTCTTTCTTTCTTTCTTTCTTTCTCTCCCTCTCTCTTTCTCTCTCTCTCTCTCCCTCCCTCTCTTTCTTTCTCTCTCTCCCTCTCTCTTTCTCTTTCTTTCTTTTTCTCTCTTTCTCTTTCTTTCTTTCTCTCTCTTTCTCTTTCTTTCTCTCTTTCCCTCTCTCTTTCTTTCTTTCTCTTTCTCTTTCTCTCTCTCCCTCCCTCTTTCTCTTTCTTTCTTTCTCTCTTTCTCTTTTTTCTTTCTCTCTCTCTTTCTCTTTCTCTTCTCTCTCTTTCTTTCTCTGTCTTTCTCTTTCTCTTTCTTTCTTTGTCTCTCTTTCTCTTTCTTTCTTTCTTGGTTGTTTTTGTCAAGCTAACATGGAAAGGCTGGTGAATTAATATAATTCATAATCTGTCAAAATAATGTGAACAATGGCAGCATCCTCTTAGGCCTCTAGGACCAGCCCCAAAATGTGCCCATCTCTCTTCTTTACACTAAGGAGTAATCTTGCATTACAAGATGGCCATACCTGGAGCTCCTTCAGGCTGGATTTTGGAAGACACCTTGGAGTTATCACAACTAGAACATTTCCCAGAAATAGATGCTTCATGATCTGGCAGCCAGAAAGAGAAATAACCAAAGCAGCTGTCAGCAGAGCAGAAACTGTGCTTCAGTGGAAGGGAGCTGGCCTCTCTTGTTTATGCTAGGAATTTTATCTTATATCTTTCTGCCATGTAATGTAAAAAGGGAATCAGGGATCCCAGAAACAGTCTTTGAATCACCTCCATCATTCCAACTGCACAACCTCTCTTGCCAAACTTTTGCTGAGTTTAAGAGGAGGTGGCACAGTCAGTAGGGTGTTGGACTTGGGAGATGACTGGTCGGAGTTCTAATCCTGCTTCGGACATGTCTTAGTTGTGTGGACGTGGTCAAGTCATAACTGCTCTCAGTCTTAGTTTCTTTATCTAGACATTGGGGACAATAATATCTACCTTCCACGGTGGGGAGCAAATCAGATAATAAACCTGAGTGCTTTTACAAACAGTGCTGGAGAAAAATATTAGCTCTATTATTGTCTTTGTCATGCTCAACAACTTTATTATTATAATCCGAGTTTCTCTGGAATGATCATTTCTAACATGGAGTCAGTGTGAGAGGCCTTTGGAACAAGCTCCATTTATCTAACCTGGAGCTCACTGTGCCCCTTGCTACCTGCTCTGTCTTTAAAACCAGTGAGACTGAGCTAGTCACTTTTTTTGGCTGCTTTTCCCACCATCTTTTTGATTATATTCTGTTCCAGCATCTTTTTAGTCATATCTAATATGGATGCTATGAAATGAACTGGGGAGAGAGGAAGGACTTGACTTCCCTTTCTACTTCTCTTTTACCCCACCTCTGGGTATTTGTTTCTGTTGCATGTCCTCAGTTTTAGGTGCCAGAGGTGATCCCCAGAGCACTCAGTCATGGAGTCATGGAGTATCTAAGTCCATGGTGACTTGGGAGCCATGATTGTAAGTGGGACAGTTCAGCCAGCCAGCCCAGAATAGGAACCCTGAGAAGCCAGAGTGCCTGGGACTTGAGTCCAAGGAGAGCTTTTGGACTTGGAACAGGACTGTGCTCTTCAAGAACTAAGCTATGAATGCCATTTCCTTCCCTTCCCCAGAAACCAAAGTGGTTTGAGAATAAGGAGGATTATATTTCTCCTGTGTTGGGGCAGCAAATGTGTGTATTTGTGATTATGCCTGCCGAAATAAGTATTTCTACATACAAACTAATCTTATTGTCACTGGCTGTCCCCTATAATTGAGGAAGTAGTATCGGTGGGGGCCAGAACCACTGGCAGAGAGTTTAAACAATCCCAGGCCTCTTATGGGTACCAGAAAATCCTGATTGTTGTGGGGTGAAATGTAACCTAATGGACCTTCAGGAAGTGAGGGCCAGGAGAGCATTGTTACTTTATTATTACAACTGTAGCATCTCATAGCCACAATTGAGATATGTCTTCTTAGTGCCCTAGAAAATCCAAATGGTTTGAGTTTCAGCTATTCAAGTGAGGATTTAGTTATCGGACCTTCTCTCATCAATTAGTTAATTAAAAGCTACTCATTAAACATCTGTTTTGTCCCAGGCACTGTTCTAGGTGCTGTGAATATAGAGAAAAAAATGGAACATCTGTTGGTCCCAACAAGGGCTCTCTTGGTTCCCTCTCTTGGTCCCCTCTCTGGTCATTCCTTCCAGCTAAGGTTATCCCATACTTTTTTTTGTATATGTCTTCTATGGATTTACCTACATGCAATGTAACTCCCCCAGTAAGTTGAGCCAGGTTCCTCTGGGAATTAGAGAGCTGTTTGTGCTGAAGGCTAAGGCAAGGTTGAACTCTTTATTTTACTTCCCCTCCTATATAACTTAGAGTGTGGACAGAAGGGATGTGTTCTCCCTTTTTTGTATACCCAGAATTTAGCCTAGTTCAAGGTAGACATTAAGTATCTAATAAGTGCTTATGGACTGACTGATTTTAGAGCCAAATTTAGTAGGTCTATATGACCATGTCCTGTGGATATTGAGTCCTTGCTTCCAAGGCAGGTGAAAACAGGTTTTCCCCTAAAATGTAGATAAATCTTACTTAAGTCTTAAAAATCTGTTACCAATTCTTTAGATGTTTGCCTTTGTTTATGGGATTGAAGAGGAGGGAAAAAAAGGAAGTTGAGGGAGGGTCTAAGAAGGGAGCCTTTTAATGTTTTTTTTCCCCCACTTTGTTACTAGCAATACATTCAATAGAAAAATTCCAAAGGAACAGATACTTGGTGAGGGACAGGACAGGTGAGGAGGAAGCTATAAGTTTGCTTTTAACCCAGTGGATCAGGGAGAGAGAAAACCCAAGCTGGGAAGAAAAGGTGAGGGCCACAGAAAAGGAAAATCCCTAGAGGCCTCAGAGGAAAAATAATGGCACTTGGTGAGTTGTCTAGGACCTCGAAATCTGGCAGGAATCCCATGACCTTCTTTATCTGAAGCTTTTGCATCCTGACCTTCTAATACCTCAGGACCAGGGTATAATCATCAGTCCTAGTGATGTATATTTGGGATTATTCTTGCTCCCAAGGGGAGCAAAGGGCCTGGTTCAACTGCAGCTGAGGGAGATGTGTTCTTGGTGTTTCTGGGACTCTGAGCAAGTATTTCACAGAAATATTGGGGTTTAGGTTTACATTCTAGGGTACTGTGAGCATGGTACCGTGGTTCTGGTACAGTGTAGATTAAACAGGCAATTGTAGGCTACCCTGGGAACCTCATCATTATACATGACATGTTTTTTCCTCTCTTGGGAAATTTATTCCAAATTAAAAAAAAACTTTCAGGATTATTTCGGGAACACAAACATTTTTGTAAGCTGGGCTCTCTTGGTACGGTTTCAATGTGCAGTTTGAATTATTCTTTAGCACTTGGGAGGTAGGCGGACCACTTTGAGATCCTTCCCCAGGCTTCCCTTCCTCCAAAATCATTACCTGTATGGTAAAGAAAAATTCTTCAACTACATGTTGGTCTAAACATTTCTGATTCTGCCAATGGCCACAAACTGTCACGGTGCGTCCACCAAACACCGGACAAATTCTCCTATAAGAGATAAGAAGTTTTTTTTTCTCTCGATGAAAGCAAATCAGCTCTAACTAAAAACCCTAAAGAGGGGGGAATCTTTCTATTTCTGAGAAGACAGTGGCTAGAGTTATTAGCTCAGTGCTTGTTCAAGTTCATTGGGCCCCATCTTTGGAACTAATCTAATACTATGCTATGACCTCCAAGGAAGGTCAAAGTAGAATGACCTCAATGACTTCTCTGGAGGTTCCGATGATGTGGCCAGAATGGGGAATCGTGTGCCCCGCTCTAATCAGCATTTTATTATTCTCCTGGCATTAGAATCTGCGGCATGCTTTGTGGCAAACACAAATCCATGCCCTTTGCAGGATAATGGGAAGAAGCACTAAGCCTTTCAGTGAGGCACATAATTGGGTCGACTTATTACCTTTCAGACAGAATGAGGATCTGTTCATGTCTCTGGGGGAGAAGATTAAAAACCTGGAGTGTAATAACACATCCTCATCAGTGATGATGAGAATAAGTGAAGAAAGAACAAAGCAACAAATCCTCCCGACTTCTAAATAATAAACATTAATTTTTTTTTAAAAGAGAAGCTAAAGTAGTACTCATAAAAACAATGACCTGCAAGTATTCATTGGGAAGAGACAGTAGAGAGAATACTAAGTGGGAAGAAATGGGAAAATAGGAGAGCTGGCATCAGATAATGGAATCATTGCAAGGGGAAGTCTGAATTATGTGCATCTTATTTTGTATTTATGGGAAACTTGTAAATTCGATTGGAATATGGTCCGTGATACTAGACATGAGCAGATTATGCAGTAGCAGGGAGACCTAGATGCTCAGCCAAAGGACAAATGCGTATTGGGAATGGGAGGAGGATAACAATTAGGAAAGTGATTAAGTTGATGTGGATGAGGCTTCTGTATGCCAACAGATTTCACCTTCCTGTGGAAAAGAAGCCCGAAGTGCTGAAAAGATTTCAGAGACATTGATTTTTAGAACGTGATTGATTAAGGAATTCCTGGCCTTAGGAGATTTAAATTATAAAGGAGCGTTTCATATCTCAGAGCTATTACCAAACCATTTTCAAATGGGCCACTCACTTCATTTTCTCTGCTTTGTGATGCTCTGCTCTGGGCTCTGGGAAAGCTCCCATTTCTTTCCAGTGGAAGTCAAGCTTACAACAAGCTATCAACTTCAGCTAAACTCATTTTCAGAATTAATGTCAGGAATCCTTAGCTGAGACCAGGGTCATAAAAAAATAGTGGAAGGATGATTTTAACAATTACTTGCACTTTGCTAAGGTGCGAGCATAGGAAAGGGCTGACAATTGCCAATTACGGACTCGCTTTTACATTCGTGGGGATTATATACCAGCCGGTTCTACCCTTCAGTGCTTCCATGGATTTGTGGTCTCATCGATGTGGCTAATTCTTTGAATGGGACACATGGCCCATCTTGTATGCCTCTTGTTCATGCTTTTCCCATAAATGTTATACAGAGGGTCCATTCAGGATGCTGGAAACCTTTTAGACTTTTGAACACGGAAACATAGGAACATGTGTAGAATTTGCTGTGATGATTATTTGTCCCTTACTATTACCGTGTGACTGAATCTCTTCCTTTTTGGTTATAATCTACTAGAACAGGAGTCCCATCAACTTCTTAATTTTTATAACTATTTCAATATAAATACCTTTCAATATAATTATAAATACATACAAATGTATGTTTTTTTTAATATTATCTTTTTAAAAAATATGATTCTGAAAAAGGGTCTGACTATACCAGACTGCCAAAGAAGTTCTCTGGAACACAAAGAAAGGTGAAAACTTTCTTCTCTGGATTAGGTTCCTTATGGCAATTCTTGGGCCCAAGTCAGTATCATTTATCTGTAGTATCCTACTTGTACATGTCACAAAAATCTTCCTTCTCCTTCCAGACACCCACAAGCTTGAATCTTTGGAGAGTATAGTATTCCTTGATTTGTCACCCATAGAATCACTAAAAGAACATGAATTTTTAAAAGATGGGCTTTTATATCAAGGAATAGTTTGGGATCCATAAAAGGACTGCTTAATTTCCCCAAAGCAATCTAGTCTGCTCTCTTATGTTAGTTCTGGTTCCAGCTAATTGTCCATCTGTAGTGTCTGTACATCTTGTATATCTGGTATATATAAGTATATCTTGAGGGACTAGCTCAGGAGGATGTCCTTGCAGCCGAGCCTGTACCATTCTTAAATTTTCATTACTGAGGAAGGTCAGTATCAACTCTGATCTCCTTCATGCATGTGTACAAGAGCCTTCAATGACTCTCTATTGCTACTAAGTCCAAATTCTTTAATTTGTGATTTTAGGCTCTTTAAGGATCTTGTTTCAATCTACCTTTTCAAAACGAGTCATACAACTCCCTCTCACCCATTATATACATATAATATTATATATATATTTTATTATTGAACATATACTGAACACATCACAAAATACTGAACATATCTTGAATATATATTTATTATTGAACAAGTGAATGAGTCAAAATGTGAAATAAAGAGTGGAAACCAAAAGAACAAAATATAGTATGAGAGTGTTCTTGATGAAGAAACCATAAACTTAATCAGATTTGGCTGCCTTTTTGCAATAAGCCAAAATTTTTAAAAGTTTATTTTGTATATTTCATAATTACATATAAGTCAACAAGTATAAATTAAAACTCAAATAAATACCAGTCATTGTGCCTAGTCCACAATAAGAAAATATTTCAATCTCAAAAAGATTCAAGAATGTTTTGAAATTCTTGATGTTATGTCTGTCATAGCCAAAAACAATACTAGCATCGTCTGAAACCACTAAAAATTATAACTCAATAATTAATCGGGGTCCAATTATTATAAATTACAATGATTTTTCCTTTTTTAAGAAAATTGTCATATATTCATTAAATTAATTTTTATTCATGAATATGAATTTTAAAAATATCATTCTGACCTTTTCTTGTTGCATTTTATAGTAGAAACATAGACTACCAGGGCTTATTTGGGAAGTTAATTAATCAGACCCAGAATTCAATGGGGCACAGAGAAATGCAAATACAGGTAGGTCCTGATTAATGTGAATAATGAGTCCCATGGAATGGTCATATGTATTTGAATTCATCCTATTTGAAATTATATTATGCAAAATATAATGGGGAGTTCTGTCTTGGTTCCTTTTCCAATTGGTAGCTGAAGAAAAGGGCTCTTCCACTAATAGTCTAAGGGCGATACCTTCAATGTCTCTGGTTTTATATAAATATTTATCTTTAGTTTTTTAAATCTTAATTCTGGAATTGGTAACTGTTCTTTTTTGCTTTCCTTTTAATTTCCAGTCAGAACACAAGGCCAAACGCTCAGCTCTCTGGACATAGTTGGAGAGAGAGCTGGAATGGACACCTTGTATTTTGGACTCTCAGCTTCAAGAAAACATAGTCATAATCCTTTCAAACTGTGGGGCCAGGTATTTGTCACAGAAATATTACCTCGATTTTGCTTTAAAGCTATACATTGTAAAGCCTTATTTACATAATTCATCAAGACTGAAATAAAATTCTCAATTTGCATGGTCAAAAAAATGCTTCCTCAACTGTTAAATTACATCCTTCACACAGACATAGGGTCCTCATCAGGAAATAATTTGAGCCCTAAATGAATCTGTTAGCTGTAGCCCAAAGGGATCTCTAATGTCTCCTCACAAAAGGTGCTCTGTCAGCACTGACAAGCTATTTTGCATTTGGGGATTGTATTTGTAAAATGGGAGGAAAAGGGGTCACCTTGTCTCTGCAGGTGTATCTTTGGAAAGGCGACGATGCTTTTCATCTCTAAGAGGGGAAAGAAGGGAAGGAAAATACTCTGTGGCCACAGAAGTCCCAGTTTTGCCTGTTTCTGCCATTCTTCTGGGATTTGGGAGAATAATTTCATGAAACAGCCCTTCTTTTCCAAGTGCTAGATTAATCATTGTGAAGACCCGAGTTCAAATCCAGTTTCAGACACTTACTGGTTGTGTGAGCCTGAGTCAATTCCTTTCTGCACCTCAGTGTATAAAATAGAAATAATAATTGCACTCAGCTCATAGGGTTTCTGTGAGGGTCACATATTTTACATTGTAAAGTGCTAGATAAATGCTATGATTGTTGTTGCTTTTGCTGTTGTAATTCTACCAAAGCCACTTAAACATTTCAAGGAGAGACAGAGACAGAGATAGTCTATTTCTCTTCCAGTAGAAAAATGATCTGATTTGCTTGGTCCACAGACATTTTCTTTGGGATGGGGAGGGATGTTTGGGAATTGATGTCTGGGATGATATTGAAAAACATGGCATGCTTGGCCAAATCTCGGCTATCATTAATGGCAAGGTGGATGGTCTTTCACTGGAACAATAAAGTGGAAAGAGCTCTTGTTCTAGAGTCTCAGGACTTGGCTTTCCAATCTTGACTTTGTGTAACTGACTTTGGGCACGCCACTTGGCTTCCATTTCTTCACCTGTTAAACAGAAGGCTTGCAATGGATGGTCCTTATCGAGGTTTCCTTCTTTGGAAAACTATTTGATAAAAATAATTCAATTCCCTTTGGAGGATTATTCCATCTTTCACATAATGATTTTTATGGAACATTTTTCAATAGTGTTGTAAAAAAAAGTTCTGGTGTTTTACCTTTAGTTTTTGGAGCTAGATCTAACTCCCATGTCCTAATGGTCATTGCTCTAAGTTCCTCTTCCTTCTTAGAGGGAACAAGGGACCAATATGTATTAAATGGGATCTGGGACCAAGGAGGCTAAAAATCATTATGTGAAATATGGAATCATAATTGTTCCAGTGAAAGAACATATACCTTGCCATTAATGACAGCTGAGAATTGGCCAAGCATGCTATTTTTTCCAATATCATCCCAGACATCAATTCCCGGACATCCTTCCCCATCCCAAAGATCAGATCGTTTTTCTATAGGAAAAGAAATAGACTCTCTCTGTCTCTGTCTCTCCTTGAAATGTTTGTCATGTGGAATATGGCCCCTGCCCCTTAGGGGTCATATTCCACATGATGCCAAGCATGACGTAGATGATTAATAAATAGTAAATAATCACAAGGGAAGTAGCTTGGGTATGGGGCTTAGGTAACTAGTGCTGGAAGAATTGGGTTCAAGACCTGCCTTAGGATGTTTAAGCTGCATGACCCTGTACCGATAGCCATTTCTTTGGTTCCCAAGTCACTCTCTAAGGCTAGAAGTTGCAAAGTAGGTGCTGATCTACTTTGATAGAGAGAGTTTTTTCTGAAAGTTAATCTGCATGGATGAAATCATAGGTCCAAGGAACCCTCACTGCAAAATAGAAGCAGTGGAATAAAGCAGCTAGTGATGATTACGATGATAACAACAAGCATTTATATAGCACCTACTATGTGCCAGACACTGGGATAAACACATTATCTAATTATTATCTATTTGATCCTCCCGATATCCTTGTGAGATAGATGCTATTATCCCCATTTTACAGCTGAGGAAACTGAGGCAGATAGATGTTAAATGACTTGGTCAGGATAACACAATAAGTATCTGAGGTTGGAAAGAGCTAGAGATCTTTCTACTTTATTGTTCCAGTGAAAGATCATCTATCTTGCCATTAATGGCAGCTAAGAGTTGGCTCATCTCCATTCAGTTCTTTCTTTACTGTTCCACCTAATAGGCTGAGCTGGATTCAAATCTTACTCCTACCCCTAGCATTTGATCCTAGGTAAGTCACTTAAATCAACATTTCTCGCTCCCTATGATTTATCTTCTGAGTCAAGGGTGAGCAAAGTGGTGGGTGGAAGAAGAAATGACTGAGAAACAAAGATCTGATCTCCCGAAAGAATTTTGATTTATTGAGCAACGTAGCCAATCATCTAACAAGTCAGGAGCAGCTTCTTCCTCAGCTTCGGCTGGATCCCAAACACAAGCGGAGGCAGATTTTATTGTGTCACAGAATGGAAGATGTAGAGCATTAAGACGTTTTGATATGTAGGGGAAGTCAGAAGGGCTCTCGGTACCCTGAAAACTGGCCAGTTTGGGGACATCTTGGCAAGCCCTTTCATAGTCGAGTTTCTCCAGCAGGAACACAGTGAATGCTACATCCTGGAAACCTCCCGATCATTTCTATTTCTTCTGTTTCCCTTTGCCCTTGTTGTTATGCCCTTCACTGCCACCATCAATCTAACCTAAGAAGTTAATGTTTCAGAACTGAGCAAAGGAAAATGCAGGAGCATCAATGTTTGCACTGAAAAATGGGCCTTTTCATTTTTCATTTCTTTCAGTCTCCATCACTCAGCCTATTGTCTTGCACATAGTAGGAACCTCAAGAATGGTTATTAAATTGGAGAGGAACAGCTAATAATACTTGGAGGAGGAGTAGCTCATTTCCACTGGGTGAGGGAGGGATGAATCAAGGGAGACCCCATGGAGAGGGTGGAACTAAATTGGAGTTGATCTCACATTTTAAGTTTTGCAAAGTGCTTTAAAGTATTATTTCATTTTATTATCACAGTGACCCTGAGAAACAGGAATTTATATCGTTTTCATTTTGCAAATGAGGGAACTGAGGCAGAAGGTGGTTAAATGATTTGCTTAAGTTCACACAGCTACTCAGTGACTCTAGTGGGATTTGAACTCAAGGCCCTCTTGCTTGCTGGGCAATGGATAGAGAGGTGGGTCTGGATCTAGTTCAAATCTGGCCTCAAACACTTACAATCTATGTGACCTTGGGCAAAATCACTTACTCCTTTTTGCCTCAGTTTCCTCATCTGTAATATGAGTTGGAGAAGGAAATGGCAAACCATTCCAGTATCTTTACCACGAAAACCTCTAAAGGAGTAAGTAATGAAGAGTCAGACATGACTGAAAGTGACTGAATAATAGCTTTTTATCTCCAGATCTAGTGCTCTATCCATTGCACCGCCTATCCATCGATCCGATTCTCTCATGTATCTCTCTCTACACAAAGCCCAAAGCCCAGGTGCCTCTCTGAATACGCCACTGATTTTTCCTAATTCTGCCTTTTAGGGAGGAACAAAACATGTCACTTTCCTGTTCCCAGTATCAGCTCTTCAAATACAGAAAGAGAGCCTATCATATCTCCCAGAAGTCTTCTCCAGGCTAACCAGCCCCCTTCCTTTAATCCATCCTCATATGACCGCTCCTTGAATTCATGGATTGTTTCATTTATTATATTTGTATTTGCAGTGGCTAACTCAGATCCTGATATACAGTAGGTGCTTAATAAATGCTTGCTTTATCTCTCTCCTCTACATGACCTTTATCAATGACCTTCTTAAAGTAGAAAACAGAATGCATTCATTGGGATACTTCAGCCCAGGCAGAGTTCAGCAGCACCATGGCCTTCTCATTGGCCAACAGCTCCAGAGACACTTAACCGTTGAGTTCATTGACTTGGGGGTCATTTTCCCCCCGTCCCTCCTTCTGCCTAGGGCTCAGTGATTTATGAATCTGTCTTGTTTCCCCTTCTGGAAGCCAGAGACCTTGTCCTATTCCCCAAGTGTTTTTCCTCTCCTACCATTGCTTAGGGAATTGTATTGAATAAGTATTTGTCGAATGAAGAAATGCATAATTGATAAGGTTAGGAGAACGTGGCGGATACACAAAGATCCTTCAGAGAGCTTGGGCTCTGCATGGTGGCTGCCCCTGCTGCTTTCTTGGGCACCTGATCACATCTGCATCCTCATATTTCTGAGGGAGAGCTATTTTAATAGCAATAAGGTGCATTTATAGAGCACCTACTGCTTTGTAAATTGCTTCACAAACACGTCTGTTGAGTAACTCAATGGATAGAGTGCTGGGTCTGGAATCAAGAAGACAGAGTTCAAATGCAGCCTCAGACACACTATTTATGTGAGCCCAAGCAAGTCTCTTAATGTGTTTGCCTCAGTTTTCTCATCTGTAAAGTGGGGGTAATGATAGCTTCCATCTCCCATGGATGTTGTGAGAATCAGATGAAATAATAATTATAAAGCACGTAGCTCAAAGCCTGACACATAGTGAGCACCACATTTAGCTGTTATTGTAAATATTAAGCCCTTATCAATCTCTATGAAGTCAGTCCTATAGATATTATGTGAAATATGGATATCCTATAGATATTAACTCCATTTTAGACATGACATTTAGGGATTAAAATACTTATTCCCTTTGATTACTTTCAGGCTTAGAAGTACTTTATAATAATATTCTATAATACAGGAATTTTTGGTGCCCAATTTTAGGAGAGGAGACGACTTGTCCATTGTGACAAAGCCAGTAAGTGTAAGAAGCAAGACTTGAATCCAGACCTTGCTGATTTCTAGGAATCCTTACTCTACTTGTTTGACAGTAGGGACAGAAAATGTAATCAATTTAATGGGGTAGCCTGGGTTAGCAGTGCCTCCCAGGGGCTCCAGGACTTCTTGCTCATACTGGCAAAAGCCGTCTCTATGATACTAAATATACGTAGGGAAAAGGAAAGAACACTCAAAAATCAATCTGGATGCTTTTAAACATACACATTTTTGGCATCGTTTTGAGAAAAGATGCCAAAATACATTAAAAATGTATTTTTTTCCTATCTCCATCTGTATATTTAGCATTCGATAGACACAGCCAAAATGAAACACTAAATTGAGTCATTTGGCATTGAGCAAGCAGGTTAACCTCTCTGAGACTCAGTTTTCTCATCTGTTGGATGGGATAACAAAGGCCTTGCCTTTCTCAGAATAAATAAGCTCTGAGGAGCAAATAAGCTAATTGAAATAAGAGCTCCTTTAAGATGCTATGCAAATGTAAGATGTCACTTTGATTTTTTTTCTTTTTTTTTCCTTTTTTTCTTTTTTTTTCACTTTCATTTTTGAAATTATTAAATCATTTGCATTTAAATACTTGAATTATCTGGACATATCTTATGAAGATGAAGTCTTGTGAGTCTTTTGTCATTTCTTATTTTTGGTTTCTTGAGGTGACAAGTAGAACCAATTAGATTTTCATAGCAAATGGTATTATAGACAATTATCAGGATGGAAAAAAAAAAGTTGGCTTAAGTTTTACAAAAAGAAGCTGCTTTTCTTTTTGTTCTAATCATCTTTCCTGAGAATAGTGGTGCTTCTTCCAAGGTAAAATCAAAATTCTAAGACTTTTTGATATCAGGAGAGAATTCTAGTGCTTATAAATTAGTATATCCTGGCCAATTCTTTAAAAGTCACCTCGAGTTCTTATAGAGACACTGTTCTTGGATCTCTTGTTGGCTTGGTGGGAGGGAGAATGTGTGGGATGTTTAAAGCGATATCTGTTGGTAAGCAGAACGCAGCCAAGGGGGATCAAAAGATGTCTGTGTCTCTTCATGGTTCACCGTAATTTTCATGGTAACTCCTTAACAATCTGGTTGCATAATTCCAATTTAATAGGAAAATAATCATGGGACTATGGTTTTAGAAGTGGAAAGGACTTCAGAGATGATCTAATCAGCCCTTATTTTACAGTTGGGGAAACTGAGGCCCATAGTCATCTAGGTGTCAGGGTCTGGATTTCAAATTGGGTCCCCAGTTCTGTTTTCTATGTACCATAGTTCTTCCATTCATTAAAGGAAAAAATTGGCTTTATAAAAATAATTGCCTTTTCTGGCACAATAAATATAACTAATTTTCACCATATTATATATGGGAAAATTCCTTCCTTCCTTCCTTCCTTCCTTCCTTCCTTCCTTCCTTCCTTCCTTCCTTCCTTCCTTCCTTCCTTCTCTTCTCCTTCTTTCCCTCCTTTCTTTCCTCCTTCCTTCCTTCCTTCCTTCCTTCCTTCCTTCCTTCCTTCCTTCCTTCCTTCCTTCCTTCCTTCCCTCCTTTCCTGCCTTCTTCTTCTTCTTCTTCTTCTTCTTCTTCTTCTTCTTCTTCTTCTTCTTCTTCTTCTTCTTTCTTTCTTTCTTTCTTTCTTTCTCTTTCTTTCTCCCTCCCTCCTTCCTTCCCTTCCTTCCTCCTTCCCTCCTTCCTTTTTCTTTCTTTCTTTCTTTCTTTCTTTCTTTCTTTCTTTCTTTCTTTCTTTCTTTCTTTCTTTTTTCTTTCTTTCTTTCTTTCTTTTTTCTTTTTTTCTTTCTTTCTTTCTTTCTTTCTTTCTTTCTTTCTTTCTTTCTTTCTTTCTTTTTTCTTTCTTTTTTCTTTCTTTCTTTCTTTCTTTCCTTCCTTCCTCCCTCCCTTCCTCCCTTCTCCCTTGTCCTCTCTCTGTGTGTCTCTCTCTGTGTGTCTCTCTCTGTCTCTCTCTCTCTCTCTCTCTCTCTCTCTCTCTCTCTGTCTCTGTCTCTCTCTCTCTGAATCTGTCTCTCTCTCTCTCTCTTTCTTGGTGGAGAGGAAAAGTAGAGTAAATCTCTTACTGCACTGAAGCAATTGGTGTTAAATTATGTGCCCAGAGTCACACAGCTAGGAAGTGTTAAGTGTCTGAGGCCAGATTTGAACCCAAGTTCTCCTGACTTCAGGGCTGCTACTCTATCCACTGCACCACCTAGCTTCCCCCAAGCTTTTTCTTTTTGGATAAGTAAATTACGCACCTTAATTTCAAATAACAAAGAAAAAAATCAAACAACTGACAGCTTTATTACCCCCTCCCATTTTTCAACTAAAACAAGAATATGAAAATGATGTCTATAAAGCAAAATGTAGAAAGACTTTATTTGGAATTGTATTTAAAGGGTATTTTATTCATAATTTTTAATAAGCGCTTTGAACAGGCCCTATGTAGCACATACAGCAGGGCAACTAGGTGGTGCAGTAGAAAGAGTACCAGGTCTAGAGTCAGGAAATCCTGAGTTCGAATCTAGCCTCAAACACTTATTATGATGCTGGGCAAGTCACTTAATTCTGTTTATCTCAGTTTTCTTATGTGTCAAATGAGCTGGTGAAGGAAACTGCATGAAAACCTCCTGAAATGGGGTCACAGAATCAAAACAACTCAACAAGAACAAAAGCACATTCAGTAAGAAGAGAATTGAGTTTGGAGATAGGAAACCTAAGCTAGAATCCAGGCTCTTGGTGACTTGGCTAAATCAGTTTTCTCATATATACAATCAGCAGTTAGGTTAGATCATCTCTGTTGTTCCATTATCTTTAAATCCAGCGTCCAACATGAAAGGCTGCACCAGGATCCCCAGTCAGTGTCATTAACCAGTCTTGTGAAACAACATTGGGTGATGTGATGTGACAGGGACGGTTTATTTAGATATAACAACAACCGTTGGCATTTACATAGAATTTGAAGATTTGCAAAATGTTTTGCAAAGGTCTCGTTTTATCCTGTCCACCCTGGGAGCTTAAGTTCTACTATTATCCTCATTTTACAGATGAGGAAACTGAGGTAAACAGAGGTTAAGTGACTAGCCCAGCTAGTCCCACAGCTAGTGAGTAGGTGGGGTTTTAATTCAGGTCTTGCAGACTCCCAGTCCCATGCTCTACTCATAAATTCATCTCTAATAATATTAGCGAACAGAAGCGACCGTGGGGTTTGGTTGACGTCTAAATGGTTCCTTGACCAAAGTCTTCTGCTGCCTTATCATGGGATGGAAACGAATGAAGAATTTATGAGCCAGATTAGATCATTACCAGATTTACAGTAGCTTTGGCTTGTAAATTATTCCTTATTCACTCCATCTCCTGCTGTGATGCACAGAACATTACGGGCTATTTCATACCCAGAATGGACTTTGTTCTCACCCCACTCCTTAGTTTTCTTCTCTAGTCTAAAAATCTCTAAGCAATAATGATCAGCTGCTCATCTATCACTCTGAGAGGTGATTGGGACATTGTCCAGGGTCACACAACATGAAGAAATTCAAGCTCTGGTCTTTCTGATTCAGTCTACGCCATTGGATACATCTTGTTTCTCACTTGTAGAAATAAAACATTTAGGTGACATACTCTCTCTCCCCTCATGGAGTTTACCATTGAACAGAATCTGATTCTTCCCTTTTGAAGGTAAGAAGGAGAAATCTTCCTTCCTTGGTCCTTCTCCTGGTTTCCAAGGAACCAACGCTTGTGTGTCTTTTCCTGAAAAAGTGCTTTGCAGTTGCTATAGCAGCTCTCCCGCCTAGAGATTCACAGAGAACTAGTAGTGGACAGGTAGAAATGTGTCCCCCATTGTGATATTTGGAGTCCCCCTCCCTGGGCTTGGCAGGGCCTCTAAATGGGGCTGCCTGGTGCTAAGAACATATTGTGTAGAAGGGTCCTGGTCCTGTTGATAATTGAAATGATTTCTCCTCCCCTAATTGGCCTCCCGCCACCCAGGAAAGCTAGGAATGGATGCCAAAGGCACCCCTGTTGTCTCCCAATAGCCCATTTTCTACTTCTAAGTCAAGGAAAATTGAACTGTCCATATTTCATTTGCCTGCTGAATGTAGTATAGCTTCCATTGCCTTTATCAATGCTGACACACGCACAACGATTATTTTTGTTTTACATTTCTAGAGTACTACAACCGCTGGTCTAGTTGACCCTCATCCTGGCATTTGAAGCCCTGGAGAATCAGGCTGTGGCCATATCTTTCTTCTGTCGTCCACTTTATGGTCAAGCTGCTGATAACTCCAAGAACACCGACTGAGAATGAGGAGGGTGAATCAAACCCAGGCTCTCTGATGTCAAATCCAGTGGTTTTCTCTTCCCCCAAGAGAATCTGGTTATCACAGCATCAATGTTTGTAGTCTCACAGAGTCCTGAATTTAATGGTAAAAGGAGCTTCAAGGCCATAAAATTCAAGCCCTTCATTTCTCAGTTAGAGAAACTAAAGCTAAAGAAGTGACTTGCTCAGTTATTACGTTTTCAAGGTAGGATTTGAAGTCAGATCTCTCTGACTCCAAAGTCAGGACTTTACCCACTGAGCCACTTCAGTGCCCCTGCATGGTAGGCTTTCTGATTTCTTCCTAGTTTCTCTTTTAGATGGAACTTGCCATTGGGAAAGAGGGAATCAATTGGCAAAGCAAACTGGACAGGTTTTCATTTTTCTGAGATTATTTTCCTATGGTGGAGGGGCACAGGAGATGGAGGTGGCTTGAGAGAAAGGAAGTCCTGGTCCAAATCCTTTCTTCAACTTTGTCTGGGATGTGTTCTAGGCAGCTGTAACTCTAAGACAATTTACAGACCATTAATAGAGAGAGTTTCTTCTCTGGTACTTATATAAGCTAACAAAAGGGTCTGTTCTCTCCACCCTGAAACCTTTACCAATGACATTACCGTAACAGGGACACCTTTAAGTAGTACTCATAACTGGAGTGACCACTTCAGTCTGTTTCCTATGCTTTTCTGGGAAACTGATCCTGGATTCTCAAGATATCTCCCCAAGTAAAAGAATATTTCCTACAATCCTAGGAGAAACTGAGTTTCTCTAAAGTCTTTCTTAAGATTAGAGAGGCTCATTGTTAGACATTTAACAGGAAGGGATGGATTTTCAGGCCCAGAATCACAAAGACCACCTACCAAAGATTAGGTGTTTGGGATAAGTGTTGGTGAAAGGAATACCCCTACAGGTAAAATTAAGTGACCTTGAACCACTGAAGTTTCCAAAACACTTTCAAATGTATCATCCTGCCTTATTTTCAGTGAGCAACATAAACATTACTGTTCTCTGTTTTTAGAGAAAACAAATTGAACGCCTTAGCCAATTCATTCACATTAGAAGCAGAAGCACAGGTTCTGTGAGAAGGACTACATTATAGCTGGCTCCACACAAAATACAGTAATAATGAGAACCCACTTCTCACTATTGCTTTCGGATTCACAAAAAATTCAATGAAATTGATAGGACCAACATTACTCTCCCCATTTTACTAATAAGGAAATTGAGGTAGAAGATACTAATCTAGTATTACTAGATTCTATACGATTCGACTAATCTAGAATACTAAACTAATGAAGATTATTAAGTCTACATTCATAGACCAATACTAGTTTCCATATCATACTAACAATAAATAGCATTATATTGTACTTTGTAGCTACTATTTTATTTGGTTCTCCCAAGAATCATGTGAGGTAGAACTATTATGATCATCTTCATTTTACAGATGAAAAAACTGAGGCAGTCAGAAATTAAATGCCTTGAGGAAAGTCACACAGCAGGTAAGTATCTAAAGCAGGATTTGAACTCACGTCTTCTTGATTTTAAATCCAGCAGGCTATCCAATGGACTACTGAGTTACCAAGAAATGATTTGCCCAAGATATCCTAGCTCATTACATCAGTTCCTGGTCCAAGTATTAGACATCATGACTCTTGCCTTTAGGACCAAAACTCTCTTCCTCAGCTTACTGCCAACCAGGTCTGTCTCCCTAAAACAGCCAACATTCTCCCGGGAAGTTTATTTCTGGGAAGACTAATTATTTTCCCCTTCCTTCCTTGAAAAACAAGATATACTTCAAATAAAATGTGACACCAAAGGCACTCTATGATGTTTGCCCTGGTTTTCTAAAAGGAAAAAATGGGCTCCCATTTGGGAAATTACAGCATTTGTCATAGGACAAATCTTTCTTGACAGAAGCATTTTAATGGTAGGGCGCTAATTAGTGGAAGCATGTGGAGAATGTGGGGAATATAAATTCTGAGCATTGCATACATTCAATAGAACCATTGGTTATCGGTCTTACTGCAGTCAACAGACTTCCCCTTTTATTTTGTTAAATCACATAGACCACAAAGAAAGAAAAGAAAAAAATATATACCTTAGAAAAGCAGCCAATTAAGTTCTTTTTGGCAAAGTCTAGAGACCTGTTCGCTCTACAAAAAAGTATGTAATGGCTATTAGTGTCAACAGGAATGATGAGCCTCTGTGGAGATGGAGAGGCCCCCTTAGCGTGCAAACGTTTAACAAATATCGACCATCTGTGTCCACAACTGTTGTTTTTTCTGATGGAGGAGGAAAAGAGGGAGAAAAGGAAGACAGAATGGGAACACTGTGATCAAGGCAGCAGGTAAGAAGCACCTTTCCGTTGATATCGGCCCTCTTGGGACCAATGGAAACCGTATTCTTATTTTTTTCTTAACTATAGAAATTGATAGCCCATCATATATTATATGTGTAGTTAGGCCCTTGCTTTCTGAGATCCTGAAAGTCTCAAGATGAGGAAGAAAGAAAAGAAAGAAGGCTTATGTTTTTGCATTTAGGGAAAGACTAAGGAAGGATCTGCGGGCTACCATTAAGGTGATTGAAATAATGATAATTGGTAAGGAAGAGGAGAGATAGCCATTCTAGGAGCAACCCACTCTGAGTTTTCTGTGAGTCACTAAGTCCACCAGCCAAGCCAAAAAATATCCACTAAATACGCTGAACAGACCACTGGGGTCAAGCCGGGAAGGATGATCAAAGTGTCCAATGGAGGAAACAAATGGTGTTTCTTCTGCCTTCAAGTCGCTCAGTGCATAGAATGAATCTAGCTTAAAAAAAAAAAAAAACTAAGGCAAAATATTGCCTCAGTTTCCTCATCTGTCAGTTCAGAATGTTGTACTCCAGGGCCTACTCCATGGCTTTAGACACAGATGGGGCACAATGTCTACTCATAAGTTGAAGTATTCGGTGTCTGGAAGTCACGGATAATTGGCTGGCCATCGCAGAACCTACCAGGCTGAACTTTGAAACTCCTGATGGCCACGTGTCAGGCTTCCCTCTGAAAAAATGAAGATTTCCTATTTATAAAAATCAACAACGATACTTTCTCTTTAAGTAGGTAGCCATTGAGGGCTGGTATGGTTTAATTGGTACCAATTCAGTTGTGGAGGGAGCTAGGCCAGGGGTGGTGCACCCAAAGGCACTTAGACCTTGAGCGAGAAGGACTGAGTTTAAATCCTGGCTCTATCATTGCCCTGTTGGGTGACTTTGGACACCTCTCTGAGTCTCTTTCTTCATCTGTGAAATGGGTCTCAGGGTATTTCTACCATGTGCTTCACAGCATTGTTGTGAATGTAAAAGGGGTTTAAATAGCTGGGACTGAGCTGACACTGGACAAGGATTGCCGTGTGTGTGTAGTTAGAAAATTAATTGTGACCAGTATATGCACCTGTGCATGTACACCCTGGTATATTTAGAACACTGGACTTGGACTCAGGACAAACTGGGTTCCAACTTGGGTAAGTCACTTGCCTGCTCTGAATTCAGTTTCCACTCTGAGATCTTTTCTAGATTATTTTTGTTTTTGTTTTTTTTTTTGCTGAAGCAGTTTGGGTTAAGTGAGTTGCTCAAGGTCACAAAGCTAGGAAATGTTCATTGTCTGAGTCTAGATTTGAACTCAGGTCCTCCTGACTTCAGAGCTGGTGCTCTATCCACTGCACCACCCAGCTGCCCCCCCTGCAGTGTATTTTGATGATTTATTTGTGATCCATCTGCCAACCTAGAACATGTCACACAGCTATGTGACAGTGTCTTGAGTCAAGTTTTCTGGTGGCTGGACTTTTTTTCCCAAGGTGCCAGAGAATGTGATTTTATTCTAAATCATGTATGATTCTTTAGATAAATCACTCACTTTCTTTGAACCCCAGTGTCCTCATCTGTATAATAGGACATTGGACTCGATTATTACTAATGTCCCTTCTATGAATTCAAAGCAAATTTCTCTTTTCTTTCTTTCCCCACTCTCCACTCCCAGTTTTTATTCCTAAGTAATCTGTGGGTACTGATAGCCACAGGAGAAGGATAACAAAGCTCGGCTGTTTACAGAAACTTGGCAAATAGACTCTCATAAAAATAAAATAAAACAGCTGACATTTATAGAAGGCTTTATATATACTGTCTCATTTGATTCTCATGAGTACTCTGGGATAAAGCCACTCTAGGTATTGTTATCTCATTTGTCTCACCTTCTTCCACTATAAAATCAGGGAGCCGGCCCAAATAGCTTCTTCAATTGCTTCTGGCTCTAATTCTCTGATCTTCTGATCCCCAATTGGCAGCTGAGGAAACCAGGAAGCTCAGAGTGTTTAGGGGGATATTGTGGATCCAAGGACCCAGATTTGAATTCTATTTCAGCTACTTATTTCCTATGGGCCAATTTTCTCAACTATAAAATGAAGAAGATGAACTTGGTGGCCTTTGAGGTACCTTCCATGTTTGGGTCCGGTACCCTCTGGTTCCCTGACTTAGCCATGGGCACATAGCTGGTGAATATCAGATGTGGGGTCCCTGTCCAGATCTTGTATGTCCCCAAATTCACTGTTTTCCCACTATGCCCTATCGTTTTGCAATGCTCAAAACATGGCGGGGGCTTTACAGAGTAAAAAAATCAAAGAAAAGGAATTTTCAAATGGAATACTTGGAGCTTCATGAAATCAAAACTACCCGGATCGCCAAGATTTACAAGTGGGAAACAAACTATCCTTGAAACACCACAGAGAGAATTCTGGCTACATCTGTTCAGGAGGCGGCAACGAGAGCAGCGAGGGATCATAAAAGTGCTGCCGGCCTCTCGCCATTTTTCTCAAAGCTTGTCAGTGGGGAAAATCATTAAACAGCGGGAAAAGGGAAACAAAAAAGATCCTAAGTGGAGGGGAAGAGAAAGGAAAGAGAGAAATGAGAAGCAAGGAGGGAAGGAGTGGTGCTGCTTGTTAGATTGAAGTCGTGTGGGAAATTCAGTTTTAAAAATGAATGAAAGGACAGGAGGAAAAAGAAGCTCAAGCTGGGGAGGGGGCAAGGTCCCTCCAGAGGACTCGGAAAGAAAGGCAGATGCAATACAGGCAAATGGAGGGGGATATCCTACTTAAAGCTCATGCAATAATGGAATGGGGGAGAGAAGCAAGAAATGTAAGGAAAGAAAAGTCAAACAAAGACATGCTGGGCAAATGTAAAAAAAGTCTTGTGGATCAGAAGTTTATCTTAAAATTTAATATGCAAAACAATGGGCCAGAAAGCTCCTCTCTGCATGTGTTTGCCAGGCCATTAGGGTACCATTACTGAGCACGAGGGAGCAGTAATTTACCAAATAGCATCTCTGCAAGGAGACATGCCCCCCTTTGTACTACTTAACTTACAACCCAAGAGTAGTTTACTTACTTAGCAAAAATGCAGCGTGCTGTGGTTTTGATTTTTTTCCCAAAGTGGAAAAATAGAATCATAGAATAATCATTAGAAGGAATTGTAGACACCATTTAGGTCAACTCATGCCCGAACCAGTATCTAACAGTCAATACAGGAAAATTCAGTCTTTATCTGGAAAGCTCCAGATTGAGGAGACCCATTACCTCTATGGACAGCTTCCTCTGCTTTTAAAAATAGTTAGCAGTTAGTAAGCAGCAGCTAGGTGGTACAATGGCTGGAGTCAGAAAGACTCATCTTCCTCAGACATTTACTAGTTGTGGGACTTTATATAAATCACCTAACTCTGGCTCGGTTTCCACATCTGTAAAATGAACTGGAGAGGAAAATGGCAAACCACTCCACTCCAAGTAGAGTCCTGAAGAGTCAGTTATGACTGAAAAATAACTCAATGACAACAAAAATGGTTAGTCGGTTTTTCCTCTGCCTACATGTAGCTCTGGGACCAATCAGAATGATCTCTCTTCCATGTGATAGACCTTCAGATATTTGAAGACAGTTATTATTTTCTAGACTCAACATTTTCAGTTCCTTTAGCCAATCCTCAGGGTGGCATGAAATTGAGTCCCTTCCCCATCTTGACTATCTCCCTCTGAACACTCTCTAGTATGTTGCCTAGCACTGAATACCATCCTCAGGCTGTGATCTGACTAGGGCAGGACATAGCAGGGACCACAACTCTAATCCTTGGTAGAATGAATCTCTTATTGCCAACTTATATCCTGTTAACATTCTTGGTTACCATATCATATTGAGCTAAATGGTCCACTAAAATCCTCAGATTGTTTTCAGATAAACTTTTCTAACCATGTACTTCCCTCCCTATTTTATACTCAAGAGGTTGATTTTTAAACATATATATATTTTATTCCCTTCCAATTAAATGTTAATTTAATTGTTAAATTAAATTAATTATTAAATTAAATTACACGTTAAAATGAGATTGCTTTTTCAATCCTATGTTTACAACTTTATACTTATCCTTATTACATTTCATTTTACTAGATTTGGGCCCAAACTGGCCCAAAGATATTCCCTGGAAAGAGTTTTTAAGCAAGCTATCTGAAGAGATACTTATCTCCATTCCCTTTAATTCAGCATTCTGGAGTGATACTGCTCAATGGAGAGTGTTTTCAGAAATCAAAAAAATTATACCTTGACCTTCAATAAAATTATTGCTTTTCCAAGCAAGAACAGTGTGTATCCTTTTCTTTTGTAGGCTATTAGATATGTGTGGGCAGGAGGTGAAGATGACTGATGCTAGATAATGATTCCCATTTGACTCATTTCTCTTTGATAATTAGTCATTTGGAAATGTTAAATTTACTTGTATTTCAGCCAAATGTTCCTCAGATTTGACTGAATGCAAAGGTTCATTGTGAAAAAATCATTATCCCATGGATTCAACGGCAGAAATAAAAAATAACCTGACTGAGAAAATGACTCTGCATTAAAATGAACTGTCATATGAAGGAAATGTCCAATGAGACATGAGACGAAGTGCAGATGACTGGCTCCATTTGGGTGCTCGTTTCTGTCGGAGTTGGTCTCTGGGGTGGATATCTGATTTCATGACAGAAATCTTTGACCTTCACAAGGCTCATACAGTCTCCTTAGAGCTGGTGGGACCTCAGAGATCATTCAGTCCAGTGGTGTCAAGGTCAAATAAACGTGGGGCTGTAAAGTCATAGCTGGAGATTGTTGTGAGCTACTTATGCTACAATGCTGTCTGTCTTATTGTATTTTTATTTGTTTTGTCAGATCTTTTGCAAGTAAATTTTTATCTGATTTGGGCAACTTAAATGTTGGCTGTTGTAGTCCATCTGTTTGAAAGGGATTTCAGAGATAACCCAGCTCTCATTTTGCAGATGAATAAACTGAATCCCAAAGAAGCAAAGTTACGTTTCCAAGGTCACATCAAATGGGAGAGTCAGGTTCAAAATCTTCTGACTTCAAACCTAGCCTCTTTTTTATTACACCAGACACTCACTAGTCTGTTATGCCCTGTTTGCTTCTTATTGATGTCTATCCTTGGAAATTATGTTTAGCTAAATCAGGCTGATCAAGAAATATTGATAATGATTATCAAAAACCCTAATTGTCTTCAGGTGTGGCTGTGACATTGTGACAAGGAGGGGACTAGCCTTTGCTTCTGAAGCATTTTATACTCTTTCTGAGGCAGCAGAGGGCCAGGGTATGAATTGATATCTTGAATTAATCAATTGACATCTTAAAAACAAGCAGATGGCTATTCACTCAACAAGCAAGTGAAGTGCTTATATTACCAGGAACTGTCCTAGACGCTAGAAATACAGCAACAAGGGAACCAGTCTCTGCCCTCGAGGGAATTACCTTGCACTGGAGAAAATCACATGCATATATAAGCACACAGACAAACACAAAGGAGATATAAAGCAATTTGGGGTAGGAAGTCTTCAACAATTGGGGACATTGGAAATACTCTTCATCTATGTCTGCTTATTCCTCCATCCATACATCTAACTGCTTACAACTGGAAAGATACAGAGCTTCTTTTGCCTAAGACTGAGTGCACATTGGACCTGTTGTGATGGGACAGATGGCAGTCAGGATTACAAGAAGGCAGAAAGGGGATCATCAAAAAGAGTGGTCTACACTGAGCCACTTTGCCTCTTTGGAATCAGTTTCCTTATTTGTGAATAATAAATTGACAAATTGGTCAGATTAATTGGATTTCAGAGGTCCCTTTCCTGCTCTAGTTGTCATGACCTCCAACATACACACCTGTATAAATATGGTGTGAGAATGAGGTTTTTCACTAATTTTCAGCCCTTTAATTTAGGGTCTTTTTCATACCATCCCTCCTATAAGTATGGTCTCTTTTGTCTGAACTTGGTGAAATGAATTGGTGAAATCTCAGATTCATCACAACATAATTTTGTACTCGCTATACACGAGTGGTATACTTATATACATGACTTGGTCTACACAACATAGCTTTGCATACTTTATGAGTCAAATCATGTACCACGTCCTTCCTCCATTTACAGAAGTGTATATGACACACCGTGCAAGGTAGACAGTCATTTTGTGCCTCGACTCCAACATTTTGAGTTTTCTCCTTTCTTTTTTTCATCAAGCAAGGGCCTGTTGCATTGCTAATGAATTAGGCAGCTTATTCTGTGTCAATTGACATTTAGCTCAACTCCACACACGTCTGCCCAGTTACCACTCACTGTGAGCATTAGAAAACCACTCAGTGGTTTGGAGAAGTCAGTATTTTCAATTCTGAACATTGTACAGTTAAAGCAAAAAGAGAATCCCAAAGTAAAACAGCAATAAGCCCTAATGACTCTAAAGACCATTACAAAACTGGCAATAGAATTAACTCACAGTGTGTGCTTCAGGCTTTCAATCCACAGAGCCTCGGGTTCATTAGCTTCCTACTAACACTGGGTTCTTAGCATCAATGTCAAACACAGACAAAAAAACTTTATGAAAAAAATAAGAAATTCTTCCTATCAATCCAGGTAAAATGGCTAACATTGTTTTGAATCAACAAAAATACCTGTAACCATGAATACATAGATTTAGCTCATTGTATTGCTCTTTTTTTTTATTGAACATTGTAGATTGCTTTTTATCAGTACCAATCAAACGTTTGTGGTGAATCCACATCAAGCAAGACTATTGACGCCATTTTCCCAAGAGCATGTGTTTACATCCTGCCTCTGTGTTGCAGTTTGGTAATTCTCATATTTATTTCAAATTGTTTCATTATTATTATATCTTTTATGATGTTTTGTGATCAGTGATCTTTGATATTGCTATGGTAATTGGTTGGGTCATCATAAAATGGCAAACAATTGATAAATGTTGCGTGCGTTCTGATTGTTTCATCAATTCACTGTTCTTTTCTCTCTCTTCTCAAGCCTCCCTATTCCCTGAAACACAATAATATTGAATTAGGCCAATTAATAACCCTACAGTGGCTTCTAAGTGATCAAGTGAAAGGAAGAGTCCATTGATGCTGGAAACTTCATTGCTATCTTATTGTAAGAAATTGCCACAGACAACTCATCCTTCAGCAACCACCACTGATCAGTCAGTAGATATCAACATGGAGGCAAGATCTTCCACCAAAAAAGATTATGATTCACTAAAGGCTCTGACGATGATTAGCATCCTTAGCAATAAAATTTTCTAAATTAAGGCAGGTTCAGGTTCATTGCTCTTTTAGACATAATGTTATAGACTATTGAACAGACTATAGTATAGAGTGTTAACATTTATATGCACTAGGAAACCAAAAACTTTGTATGGTTCACTTTTCTGTGATTTTTGCTCTATTTTGGTAATCTGGAAATGAAGCCACAACCTATTAGAGGTGTGCCTATACTGCATTTCATTTAATCCTTGAACACTCCCATAGTGAGATCGTTTGCAGAAGAAGAGATTGAAAGAGATGCTAAATGACTTACAAACTGGTTGAACTGGGATTGGGACACTGATATATAGATGCATTGCTTTTTCATGCTCTCTCATCATCTAAACCATGGTGGGGAAACTTTTGTCTGTTAATGGCCATTTAGATATTTATAAACATCATTCACAGGCCACACAAAATTATCAACTTATAGGAGTTAACCAGTGGGAGGTTGTTGTCCTTAGCTTTCAGCTCATCCTCACCTGTGGTTACCCTTGCAAATGATTTCACAAGCCTTATATGGCCCAGAGGCTAGGTGTTCCCCACCTCTGATCCAAACTCTTCTCACTTATCCACAGCTACTTCTTCCTTTGAAGTGGGTCATGGAAATGCTCCTAACTGTATATGGGAGTGGAAAGTTCAGGTGATCATTGGAAGAAGCCTGGGCAATTTCTAGGGCATCATGAGAAAATGCTCCAGCAGTCACACACATTGCTGACCTTGTAGAGACTGGTCCTTAAGGGTTGTACGTGACTATCGAAGACAATGTTTAGTAATAGGTATCACTGACTCTGCCTCAATTCAATAGTAATGTCTATATTTATGCCCTGTGATATGGCAAAGAAACTTGGTGCAGGGGATGTAGCTGGGGAGAGCCTCTCCCCAATGACCTTTTGATTTCATAAGGAATCTCACTAGGTACTTTGTGAATTAATTTTTTTGTTGTTGTTGAAGACAAAAAACACAAAAAATAAAAGAAATCACAAGATGAACAAATCTATTTAATATATCAAAGATCTGAAATTTTATTGGTGTGGTCCCTTCCTTTATTAATGAACCTCCAGGAGCACTCACTCCTTCTATAACCTAATAGATGATTTTCTAGAATGGCTATGATTGACTAATTTATCAGTCCAAAACCTTGAAAGCAATCTGAGTTTGTTAGGTCTTCTGAAATTCATCTAGATTGAGTGTAAGGCAGTAGATTTCCGATCTATCCCAACCTATGTTGGAAGCTTTTGCATTTTAATAGACTTGCCAGAACTTTTAGGCTGCTGGTAACAGATCAGAAATCACAGTTATTCCATAATAAAAGGAAAAAAAATATATTTTTTCTAAATCTTTTGACTCAAGGCAAAATAGCTTACTGAGATTTATGTGCAGAATATCAACAGAGGTTTTGGACTGAATATCTTGGGAATAACATGGTCTTGCCTAGATCAAACTCAAGATTTATCCTTTTTTACCGAATCTTTTCTCAACCTTTGCCTACCACGCAGAAGGATAACTTGTCTTCTCATCACCCAATAAAACTGGGGTCGATTTTCTTCCCTGATCTGTGAGGAGCTTCTGCTTTCTATATTTGGACGAACACTTCTGCAGAGAGAGTGTCATTTTTATTTCCCATGCTTCCCTAAGAGAACATTCAAAGACTGGCCAGAGCACATGTCTATGTTATATGCCATTTGTATCCAAAACACTCATAACTGGAAATACTGCCTTATAAGGAAGGGAAAATCATTTCCCTTGCTTATATATAATAGGAGATGTCAGCTGAGCACTGTCTTTCAGTTTTCTAATTTGTAACATGATATGATGGCATTTTTTTGGACAGTAACTGAAATGATCTATGACCATAAAGATACAGTCTCATGGTTATAAGAAAGATTTATGATTCTGGTTGTAACCGATATTTTACTCCCCGGCAACATTATAGGCATGGCTGCAAGCCCGACAAAATCGAAATAAATGCACAGAATGAGCAAGCTTGTCAGGTAATAAAGGAAGTTCTTCAAATAAATGGTAAGGTTAGGGAAGGGGCTGAAGTCTGATTACACAGCTAACAATTCTAATGCTGTTTTACAATTCTTCCTCAAATATTTCCAGATCCACATCTGCCTGTTGTGTTTGGAAAAGTAATTTTCCTCTTCAAAATAAATGAAAGGGTGGGAAGGGTTGACTAAATGCTTTTAAAGATAGTTATCATATAATTCTACATGCCATAATTTGCTTTTATGGAAGTTATTGACTCTTCCTGAAGAATGTTTTGAAAAATGACTGCATCTGAAATCCTCCTTGAGATTGTGTATAATGATGTTTTAGAAGGGAATGGGCTACAATTAAAAATGCAACTACAACCACATTGACATTCAAACTTGGAGAACACAAATGGCTCCCTTCAGTGGGAGCATGAACAAGGAATGGTGATTAGGAAACTCAAGGGCAGCTGGGTTGCTCCAAAGCCCTTGTCCAAAGCAAGGTTTCCAATTAAAATGCAAGGGATGATAGAAGGGATATCACACAAAGAGCAAGTGCAAATAAGGGAATTTTGCATTTCTCCTTTTGCAGGAATTAAAGTTACCTCCACCGAAGTTAACGTTATACAGATTTTTTAATGCCAGATTAGAGAAACACCAATGGGAGGGGGGAAAACCTTGCCCAGAATCTTATTTCTGCTGCTCTAATGATGCTTCTAAATGTCAGGCACAATATGGATATTTCTGACCTCATGACTCATTTTTAGTCCATTCCAATTAAGTTGGTTTAGTCTTTAAAAAATCGCACATTATTCAAAAACAACATTTAACATAAGAAGTTAGATTCTCATTTTGAACAAGAGGAGCATAAGAAATACATGATTGAAAGCAAAAGGAAAGATGTCATTGACAACATTTACCAGTGCATCACTATAATGGGAGCTTTGACTTTTTTTGTAAGAAAAATGGAGGCATCAGGACTAGGTTATTAAAGCACTGGATTGGAATGGAAAGAACACTCTTGGTTTGATGTGGGTTTGCTTTCCAGTTCTTCTAGTTCTTAGGTGTGTGACTTTAGATGTGTCTTTTCTTTAAGCCTCATCCATAAAATATTACAGCTGAGAGAGGGAATGCCTTGGAGCTAGGAAGAGTTGAGGTCAAGTCTCTGATTTATACTGACTGTGTGGGTCTGTGTAGACCCAAATTTGGAGTCATTTCCCTCTGTGTCTAGGCAACCAGACACTCGTTGACCTGTGGCTAGGCAACTAGAACCACTACGTGCTGACCTATTTTAGTAGAAGGAGCTTTCTCCCTTGGGAGTTTCTGATGATGAAATCACAGGTCCACCCCCTTCCCCTACTTACCTAACAGAATTCATGTGAAGCTAAAATGGGATAATCAACACAAGGGGATTTATTGCCACATGGAAATATGGATATTATTTTAAAATTAGTATTAAATATTTCAGATGATACATAATTTATCAAAGGAATCTTTTTATTACCGCATATTGTACCCTATTTGCATCTTCTTATTCTTTAAAACTCTTGCCCAAATTTTACATTGAATCTTCACAGAAACCAACATGGCAGAGACCTTCCTATACTTCTTTTGACCGGTTATGGGTATTAATGTTACAAATGTTCAATATGACCATTTCTTTTTCCATACTTTTTCTCCAGAATGGGTCTGTTTCCTTTTCTGGTTGCACTTTGTACCACTGATGACTCTAATGCCCTTTTGGAATGTTCGACAGCGTAAAAATGGTAGGGGAAAAACAAATGATAGGATTGTCTCATTCTTTATATTTGTATCTACAGCATCTAGCCCCTTGCCTGGCAGATAGTGGGGCTTAATAAGTGCTTATAGATTAATGCTTATAGATTAATTGATTAAAATTGATTTGACAAAATTGCAGCATATGGACCCATCTGTGAAGATGGATGTTAATACATGGAGATGAAGAAGGCAAGGGAAAGAGCCAGCAGTTCCCTTTGAATGGAGCATGGAATAGATGAAAAGCAGTAGTACTGAGTGAAGCAAAAAGGGGATTGGGAACATGGTTGTGAAGAGTCTTAAATTACAGGCTAAGCAACTCATATATTACAGGAAATGGGGAGCTATTGAGGGTTTTTAGACAGATGGGAGAGACATAGACTTATGCATTAGTATGATTGTTTTAGTCTTCTGAATTCTAGTCTAATTGCCTCAGAAAACCATAGTAACTCCAAGCTGGATGGAATTTAGAGATCTGGTCAACCCAGAGCTGGATAAAGACTGCCCTAAACAACTATTCTTGCCAAGTACTAATCTCTCCTCTTCACAAAGATCATCAATAATGGGGAATGGATCACATCCTGAAGGAGCCTATTCCCAATTTTGTTATTCTTGTAATTCAGCTATTTTAGTTGTGTCCAACTCTTTGTGATTCCATTTGGGGTTTTCTTGGTAAAGGTAATCGAGTGGCTTGCTATTTCCTTCTCCAGCTTATTTTCCAGATGAGGAAATGGAGGCAGAGTTAAGTGACTTGCTCAGGTTTATACAATTAGTGAGTGTCTGATGCCAGATTTGAACTTAGGTTCTCCTGACTTCAGGCTCAGTGTTTTATCTATCTCACCACTTACTGTCCATAATTCAAATTTGTGCAGCTCCAATTGTTAGGAAGTTGTGATGTATCAAACCGATGTCTCACTATAACTTCCACCCATTACTCTTGGTGGGATCTTCTGAGATTAAATAGAACAAATCTATTCTGCTTTAACACAATTGTCATTCATACACCTGAAGATAAGTTATCAAATCTCCCTGTAAGTCGTCTCTTTCCTGGCAAAACTGTCACCTTCATCTTTTTATCATACAGCATTGGATTCTGTCATCATTCTCATCACCTTATGATCCAACTTATCAATGACTGTAAAGTCACTATGGTAATATGTAAAATATGGTATCAGAATTGATTTTAATATTTCAGATTTTTAATTCCTCATTAGATTTTATTAAATTTTCATTTTGTTTACTACAAAAAATCCATAAAAGTTTTGTTTTTGTATAGTAACATGTATTATTTTTATTTTCTTTTTTTGCTGAGGCAATTGGGGTAAGTGATTTGCCCAGAGTCACACACCTAGGAAGTTTAAGTGTCTGAGGCCAGATTTGAACTCTGGTTCTCCTGACTTCAGGGCTGGTGCTCTATCCACTGCATCATCTACCCCCCCCCCTTTTTTTTTTTTTAACAAATCCAAGACAAATGATTAGAACTTGTTGTTGTTGTTATCCGGTTACTTGTTTATTGCATAGACCAAAAGTGATTTGGTCATTCTGAATAATAGAAGGGATAGTGTCATCTATCCATCCAGCATTGAACTCTAGTGGAAAAAGAGGTATGATTAGGAGTTGTTACAAAGAATATGTTTTCCATTTTTAATCCCTTCAGATATTTTTTTGTAGGAGAAGGCACTGAGTATATCCTTCCCTTGGTGGTGGATATTGTAACTCATGTCTTTTTTTTTAAACAAATTCAAGACAAATGATTAGAACTTTTTGTTGTTGTTATCTGGTTACTCATTCATAGTATAGACCAAAAGTGATTTGGTCATTCTGGATAGTAGAAGGATTTAATAGAATGGATATAATGGCTCTAGTTACACAAGTAATTCAATTTCAGTTCAACATTTCGAGCTGCCATAGCCATTGCTGATTCATATTGAACCTGAAGCCCACTAAAACTTTGATTGTTTTTGAAAGAATGTTATGTATCATATTGGGCTTGTACAGTTGATTTTTGAACCAAAGTGTAGGACTTTACATTGATCTCTATTGAAGATATTTATTAGATTTAAATTGTTTTCTAGCCTGTTAAGAACTATTTTGGATCCTAAGTTTTCAGCTGGCATAGCTACTATTCCCAGCTTTGTGATATCTGAAAGTTTAGAAAATACACCATCTACGCCTTCATCCAAGACATTGACTAAGACATTGATCGGCATCACCAGGACCTCAATCCTTTCATCATGACTTTCTAAATCAGATCGTTTAACCAGCTGGGAACCCACCTGAGTCTATCATCAGATTGTTGATACCACTATCTTGTCCTAACGGTATGGTAAAAATCTTGTCAATTAGAGATGTCAAATCCAAGTATATTTTGCCTGTGGTGATCTGTTTTTTGAACAGTCTAATAACTGTGGGAAAAGGAAATGCAGTTCATCTGGCATTAGTTCTTGATGAAGCCAGACTGGCTTTTAAGAATAAAGATTTCCTTTCTAAATGATCATAAACTCTTCCTTAATAAAACATTCTGGAATTTGGGCAGGAAATGAAGTGAAGATGTAGTACAGAGGACCATGGGGTTAATCTTCTTAAGCTGTTGTCTTGATCATATCAAGATAACTCTGCTCTCTCAGATTCAGCATTTATACAAATGCATTACCTTGGCAGCACAAGACAGCCTCAACCTACTTTTCTATTACTCTTTTACTTAAAGAGAAAAACCCCAGACTTGACTCTACCTAGCTTCCTGACCTTTCCCCATTTTCCCCACCACCGAGTCTACTTACATTCACAAAAGCAAAGCATATATAGTCTCTTTGAATTTCTACCACCAATCAGAATGACTCAGTCTGGTTATTCACTTACTTTAATTCACTATGACTCAGCCAGTTCTACATTAAACACCTCTTTGTCTCATCATCGCTTAGGATGAAGATGAAGAACACCATAGTCTTTGCCCCTAAGGAGTTCCAAACAGATCTAATCTTGAGGGCTGCCAATTGCCAAGGCAGAACGTAGCTCCCCAGTAGACTGTAAGCTTCTTGCAGGCAGATACCATTTCAGTTTTGTTCTTGTATCCCCAATGCCTACAACAAGGTCTTGGTATAAAGTAGACATTTCAGAAATGCATTTCTTTGGAGTGTTGAATGAAAGAACAAAGATTTATCATGTTAGACATGACACTAAATATCACTTTGGATGATCTGAAAAAAGAATGGAAGACAATCTGAAGGCAATCCAAAATAAAAGTTAGCAAAATAGTTTGAAGAACACTATGTGTGACTGGGAGAAAGCACCTGCTCTCTAAAAAGGTCAATGTCCATTTGGATGCCCAAGTTTGAATATATCTGTTTATTCGCTGTCTTGTTATTTCAGACTTTTGCTGTCACCAGGCCCCTGGTTATCTGTAGGCTACTTATTGCCTGCATTGCATCTTTATCCTTAGACTCAAATACAAATACTTCTGTTAGGCTTTTAAGGTTTTTCAGAAATTGGCTCCAATCTACTTTTTCCTTCTGATTATCCACAACACCCTTTTGGTTCACTCAATGGCCAAACTGGCTTACCAATGGCTCTCTATGACTTTGCACAGGCTGACATCTCAGTCAGAAATGTCCTTCTTCTTCCTGGCTGCTTCTCAGAAGCCTTAGTTTCCTTCACAGCTCAGCACAAGCATCACTTTCCATGGGAGTTTTTCTTGTTCTCCCTCCTACCAGTTGCTAGTGCCACCCCCAAGCGTCTCATTTTAATTCCGTATATATTTATAAATGTTCATGTTTCCCTTGGTGTGCAACATCACGTGTAAGCGCAGGAATTTTTGTTGCTCTAATTTTGGTTTGCAACTTGATGAAATCTCAATTCCTGGGCACTATAATCCCAGTGACTTCACTTTTTGGTTCCTAGTAGAGTTTTGTTCAAATCCCAAACTTGAAGATTTGAATAATTCAACCCGGATGAAATTGTATAGAAAAATGTGAATACTATGAAATCAGTCTTCCCCTTCTCTGCTTTATAGGCAGCATTTTAGCCTGATGATCAAGACTTTGGACTACATACAAAGAGCTTAGAAAGTCAAAGTGGTCACTCCTCTCTAAAAAATAAACCTTTCTTGGTTCCCAATTTCCTCTAGGATAAAATACAACGTCCTTAGTCTGTCAACTAAGGCCATCCACAACTTGGCTCCAACCTTATTTCAGGTTCCTTCCCTTTACCCACTAACTTCTAGCAAAGTTCTGATTTTTGAATGGATTTCTCATCTTCTACATACTGTATCAAATTCAAAATAAATGAAAGGGTGGGAAGGGTTGACTAAATGCTTTTAAAGATAGTTATATAATTCTACATCTTACTTTCTTCTCATCCTTTCAGAATTCTTTTTTTCCTTCAACATTCAGTTAAGAACCCACGTCTACCAAGGAACCTTATTTGCTATTCCCAAATGAAATTGTTTTTTTCCTTCCTCAAATATCCTTAGAGCATGTTGCCTGGGTTCCACTGTTTCCCTGTGACATTTATCTGCATTTATCTATGCACATGTTGTACTTCCCGCCTTCCCCTTAATATTCCCACCACTCAGTGAAACCAGACTGGAAGGCAGAAAGGATCCTCACAACATTTCTGAGAGGTTAATGCTATTGTTATTTCCATTTTACAGTTGAGGAAACTGAGGCAGCCAAAGGGGTAAGTGACTTATGTAGGATCACACAGCTAGTAAGTGTTGTGACTGGATTTGAATTCAGGTCTTCCTGACTCCAGGCCCAGGATTCTATCCACCAAGAATGAGCCACTTTTATTTTCCTCCTCAGGACCTAGCGGTGTCTTGCACATAACAGAAACCTAATAAAAGTTTATGGAATTGAATTGCATAGGACTCCTGGGCTATTCAACTCTGATCACTGTTTTCACAACAAGGGAAACATACAACATATATTTCTTGGGTCAATTTCTTCATTTCAATTGTAATTTTGAAAGATATAGAAGTTGACTAAGTCAATGAGAAACCAGAACAAGACCTGGCTATTTCCTGGATTTAAGGGATCTTTCAAATGGCAGAGATGGGGAATTCTTTGCCAAAGTTTACAGTGTTATCAAATATCTCTAGCAAGTTAGAAGCTGGATAAAACCCTTAGGAACTCCATAACAATGGTTGTTTCAATAGGAGTCTCTGGATGGCTAAATGCCAATAGAATGGTATTTTGAAAGAATAAAAGTCCATGGAAAATATGCTGAGATAGTCCCCAGTAGAGACTTGAAGCGTTGGCATTTCAAGTCTTGGGTTAATTGTTGCTGGCTTAAGTAAGGCATAATTCCTTTCTACTTCCCATTTTCTTTCCTCTTTTCTTCCTTTCCTCTCCTTTCCTTTCTTCTAAAAACAAATGAGAAAAAGTATAAAAGAACAGAGAAAAATGCCCATCCAACACGCCAATGAAAGATGCCAAAACACCAGGGAGTGACTAGAATGCCAGATGAATGTAGGATCATTAGATTGGAGCATTAAGGGGCCTTCGAGGTTACTGAGTCCAATTCTCTCATTTTACAGATGAGAAATCAAAGTCACAGTGAATTTCAATCATTTGTCCCAGGTTAAACAGGTACTATGTGAGAGAGGTGGGGACCAAACCCTGCTCCTATAACTTAAAATTCAGTTCTCCATCCTCTGTACCATATTTTCTGTGGCAAGCTTATTGTGCTAAAGCTTCATCCCCATAAAACTGAAATAGGAAACCTTCAGCTCTTGTAAAGGATGTGCTCTACTTTATTAGTTTGGATTTTGCCCTTTGAAATTCTCTGAGTTTCCTAGTTTGGGACATGGAAAATACACACACTCCTTCCCTCCATGATCAAAAAAGCCAAATTGCACAGGACATTGAGGAAAGTGTAATCCTGTTTGCCCAATTATTTGGGATCAGAAGTCCCTCTCGATTACTTTTAAAAGAGGATAAAAACACTACATTTGTTTCCATTAATTTTTTATTAAGTAAGAAACGATCCATGATTCCTCCACTAAAGCATGATGATAACCCTGATAGAAGTGCCCTGGTTGGCTCTGCTAGTAAGCTCCAAATTTGGGTCCAGGTCTGCAGAAAGATCCGGGCTCAAGAATCACCTCTAAAATCCTTAAAAGCAGGGCAAGACACATTTCTCTGGGCCCCAGTTTCCTTATCTTTCAAATGTGGGGGCTGGAGTAGATAGCTTTTACTTTTTCTATGATCCTATTACTATAATGGTGATTCTGTAAAACACCTTGCAATCTACTATCTTTTCTTTTTTCTCTTTGTGTTTATTTGGCATATATAAATGTATATATATTTTTGGCATATATAAGTGTATATCTATATCTATCTACATACATACATATATATATATATATATATATATATATATATATATTTTGTTATCCCTAGTACCTATACAGTGCTAGCACATAGCAGGTACTTAAGTTTTTGATTAATGATGACTGATGTGACTATAGCCTTTAGAGTTTGTGAAACACTTTATATACACTGTCTCATTTAAGTTTCACAACATTTCTGCAAGATGGTATAATTATCTCTGTTATGCAGAAGGGGAACCTGAATCTCAGAGAAGTTGCATGATTTACCCATGATTACACAGTCAGGAAGCATCATAGACATAAATTTGACCCAGATCTTTCTGAATCCAAGTCTACAACTTCATCCTTTGATAGATTTGGAGGAGTCATAAGTGACATTAGGGGAAAGAACACCCATATCAATTATATTCCAGCTCTTTTGAGAGACTAAAGTATGAACAAGACTATGAGCCAGGCAGGTGACACAGCAGATAGAGTGCCAGGCAGGCAGTCATGGAGATGGGTTCAAATCTGGTCTCAGAGACTTACTAGCTGTGTGATTCTGGGCAAGTCACTTTATCTGCCTCAGTTTCCTCATTTGTAAAATGAAAATGTTAATAATAATATCTGCTTCCCAAGTCTGTTGTGAGAATAAATCATATAATATTTGTAAAATATTTTATAAACCTTTATGTACTATATAAATAATATTATTATTAGTTTATTAAACAATAGTTCATGTTTTTTTTCTTATATGTATTTTATCTCTTCCCCTCATCAGAGACTGAAGTCTGACCTATACAAATGTCCATAAATCTATCAGAGAGCAGTGAAATTTCTTATCTTTTCATAGGAGTGGATAGAGTGGATCTATGAAAATACATTTTAGTAACTCTTGCCAGAGAGGTATATTAATCATATAAAGGGAAAGCAATGGAGTAATCTTATCTTCATTTTGCTCTCAGACCCAACTATACTTACAGAAAGCTCTTAGGTTTCTCTCTCCCTTCTCACCTCTCTCTTTCTTTCTGCTTCTCTATCTATCTCTTTCTCTTTCAATCTCTCTCTGTGGTCTGTCTGTCTGCCTTTTTCTCTCTGTATGTGTATGTGTGTACTGATCATGAAACTTTTATGCCCACGTCACCATCTGCAACAGCCTTCAGTTGAGTTAATATCTCAAAAACACATCTAATCTCTTTTCCAATTTAGTTCACTACACATTTCAATATTGCCAATTTCCATTGAAATGGCCGCTCGTCCCTCCAGTCTTTGGAAATCCCATGGACATCTAGCAGCCCGTCCTTTCAAACTGCATGGCAAGTCCAATTCTTTGGCTGACCCTTCTGCTGAGTGTCTTTATGACCGAGTTTTTCCAGGAGAACGGCAGGACTGGAGGTTCCTTTGGCTCATCTGTAGCCCGTTACACTAATGAGTTTCAAGGCAGCATTTTATCAAAGTCATGTGTCAGAGCCTTTCTGTTATTGCTCCGTGTTTTGATGGGTTAGTCTTAGTTATTAAAGGGGAACTCATATCTTTCCTTTCCTTGACGGGGAGAGAAAGTTGAGGGCCTTCCAAAATAGGTACTAGAAGACAAACAGCTGGTGAACCGGCTAACGATGCATCGCTGCATTGTTAACTTAAAGCTGTTATATGCCTTGGTAAACACATAATGGGCCTCATGAAATTAAGAGAAAATTAAAATGTAAATGTTTACCCAAACCATATTTCCTTTGTCTCTTCCTCGAGTCGACTACACCTGCAATCTACATGTAAATAAAGTGCTTTCTTAGCAGAAAGAAGGTCCCTGTCCCCATAGTGGTTTGCAATGAGGAGCAGCAAGAGCCGCCCTTCTTCCCATCCATCATAGATGGAGCACAGGCAAAACTAGGTCTATGGGGCTCCAAGAAGGCCCCAACCTGGCTTTCTTTAGGATTTAGAAAAGCCGTGTTCCTTCTGGGTTGGTGGCCCCAGCTGTGTTCAACATCCTCCTCACGAGAGTAAAAAAGCATGGCGGCAAGTCCTCAGTTCAGAATTTTGCTAATTGATGGGAGGTGATGGTAAAATGCATGGTCCTCTGCTTAGCTGCTTTCGGGGAGAGTGCAATAAATAACAGCGGTTGTTACTGAGAGGAATCCCACAGCACAGGAGAGAAAGAGCCCTTCTCAGCAGTTTCCACTAGATAAATGGGACTGCTTGGCATAAATAACTGGTTTTTTCCCCAGGTTCATTAAGTTTACAATCTTGGGGAACAGGGGCCCTAACTCTTGTGTGGAAAACTGGGGTGTTGCCCTAAAAAGCCTCTCTCACTAACACCAGAGAAAATTTGTATGCTCAGGAATTATGGGAAAATTAAAGGGAAAAGGCAATCTGTAAGGAGAGAGAAAAGGGGAGAGGGAAGAATAAAGAGAAAGTTAAGGAGAGAAAGAAGGAAGGAAGAAGGGAGGAAGAGAGGGAAAGGGCAAAAAAAAGGAGCTGTTATGGCCAGTAATTGGAAGCTGGGAGAACTTGGCCATTTCATGAGTTCTTTTTTTTGAAAATGGGTCCTTCAGTGACAAACAGAAATAGTAGCTGCACCAGCAACTCCAACAACACAGGGACTTGGGCAGGCTCTGAAACAGAAAGTGATTTCTCTAAGAAATGTTTCAAAATTAGCATGTTTCCTAAAGATACAAGAATAAGTTATTTGATTTGTTTTAATGTAGGGTAACTCCCATTCTCCTTCTTTTTGGCATTTTTACTAAAATTCAAGTAATTTAAATATCCATATGGAGAGAGAGAGAGAGAGAAAGAGACACAGAGAGATAGAGAAAGAGAGATAGAGAGAAAGAGGGAGAGAGAATCAGATAGAAACAGAGAGAGAGAGAGAGAGAGAGAGAGAGAGAGAGAGAGAGAGACAGAGAAACAGAGAGACAGAAAGACAGACAGAGAGACACAGACAGAGAGATATAGACAGAGAGATACAGAGAAATAAAGAGAGATAGACCAAGATAGACAGAAACAAAGAGAAAGAGACAGAGAGACAGAGATAGAGACTAGAGAGACACAGACACACAGAGAGAAACAGAGAAAGATAGACAAAGAGAGAGAGTGACAAAGAGAAAGAGAGAAATAGACAGACAGAAAGACACAGTAAGAGACAGACAGAGAATCAGAGACAGATAGGGAGAGAGAGACACACACACACACACAGTTGGGGTTAATGAAGGAAAGAGAGTATATGTGTATACACATTGGAGGAGTTCTCTTGAATTTTCGTTTTATAACTTTGCTATTTCTCTGTTAGATTAATAGTTGAAAGATGGGCAATAGTTCGAGGAATAGATAGTACCTATTAATGCCTTCCATTTTTAAAATGTATGCACACCTTTCTTTTTATTCTTATCTATTTATCACATATCTATGCGTAAATCCCTGAAAAGTGAGCGGTTTACGCAGGCTCATGCAGCCAGCAAGTATCAGAGATGTTGTTGAACCCAGATCTTCCTGCCTACAAGCCCCAAACACTTCCTATTACGCCAGGTTTCACTTCAGAAAATTATAACTTCTTACATTTTCTTTAAAGCAACCCTGTAGGTAGACGCCATAAATATTATGACAAGTTTTGACAGTGGAGAAACTAAGACTTACAAAGGCAGACACAGGATTCCGGTCCTCGTTTGCCAAAAGCGAGTGTTTTTCCATTACAAAATGTTGCTTCTAAAGCAAAAATGCTGCTCAAGTTTTGTATGTCTAGACACAACCTGAATTCCCATTAACTTTTCCAGAGGATAAGTATGGTGGGGTGATAAAGGCCTTGGTCAAGGGCATGAAATTTAAAAAATACTGATAGTATTTGCATTCTAGTAGCATAGAAATAATGGAGTGTATCATCGAATTAGCAAGAATAACCAGTTAATAGTCAGACTGAAACAGAGAAGTATGTAGAGGATCATTTCACATTACATATGCCAAAGTGTATCTCTAGACTGGGATGGGGGGAAGGAGAAAAAAAGGGAAAAATTATACTTTATTATATATTATATTTATATTTATTATGTATTTATTTAATTTTTAAAATTATATATTTAAAAGAAATATCAAATTGCACATACTAGATTTGCAGTTTCATGTACAATCAAGGTTTTTATTATACTATGTTGTGAAAATTTTTTATTCTATTCAATAAATTAAAAATAATTTTATTAAAAAAAAAAAGGATAAATGGCAAGATGGAGGATTGTACGTCCTCTTCGCTCATTCTATGTTCCCTACCTTAACAAAGGGTATGTTTTATACTATTTCCCCCAGGCCCATTTTCAGATGTATTGGGGGGAAAAGGGGAAGAAAGTCTGCACTGAGGCTTTTGTCTTTATGGAAGTCTATTCAAAGAAAATATGGTTATGACATTATTGGGTTTTCTCCATTCACAAATCATTAGATTCCACCTCTTTAGTATCAATACTGGGAACTCAGTAAACACTCAAATACTATAATCAAACAATTCATAAATAAACCACAAGTTCAGTTCATTTATTTCAACAACCCAGTGCCCATTTTCTTCCCCTGACCTTCGTCTTGTCCATTTGAAAAGTCAGATTTTGCTCTCCTTCTCCCCTGTCAGTTTCTACTTAAAAGGTTACTGTTCTATTTAATTCACAACAAAAAATCTTTGCAAACTAAATTTAAAAAAATATTTCTTCTTTAAAAGCTTCTAAAATTAACAGTGGTGGCCATATCTCCTGCATGAATTTCCAAGGACATCTCAGCATTCTACTGACTTCATTGAAATAGATTGTACAGTAGCCAAGTATGGATAGACTAGAAGAGAAATGAAATTTGGTGACTGAATCTGAAACCAATTTTCAGGGTTTTTAAAAGCTCCCTCGCTGTGATCCTAGGAGAGACTACTCCTTAATTACTTTATTTCAAGTAGCAGGTAGGAAAATTCCTGTGGGTAAGAGGACTTCTCATGAATTCCAAAAATGATGAAAAGAAAATGTGCTGAAGTCCGGACAATTCTTGGAAAGGAATGCATTATCATATGCTTCATTTAAAAATATCTCCTGTTATCATGTGGGTATCATTAAATTTTACCAGATGGAGAGGCTAATACTGACATTCAGAAAGGCAGTATCTGTGCCTGCTGTAAAGGAGCCTGAGTTTGAAATTTTTGTAGCTTTTGAGAAAGCCCATGAACTTGCAGTGCAAACAGCAGAAGAGAAATATATGACTCCTAAAAAATCATTTCATTTTTTTAAGCCTCAGTTTACCTATCTGTAAAATAGGGAGAAATTTTTTTTTTTGCTCTACCTAACTCAGTAGGTTGTTGTGAGGAAAGCATTTCATAAAACTAAAAAAGTAAATAAATATGTTATTTTTTTTTTTTCATTTAAGACTGTTTTTCTATAGGTGCAGGAATTCAAGGTGTGGAAAGTGAGAAATAAGGCCCTCTTGATCACCTGTGAATGCTTCGGTCATCAGGCTAAAGCAGGGACTTACCAGCTGTCGATTTTACTAATTGGAACAAAGTAAAAGAACAAGTAGAAACAAAATGGAACGGATTTCCCAGAATTTCTAAATGTTCTGTTTGTAGCAGTGACATCAAAAGTATCCTATTTACACTCTATGAAGAAGTGACCATGGCTCTTCAGAAGAGGAAGATGGGAAGAAGAATTGAGCCTGACCATGTAAGCACAGGAAAAATCTATTCTGCAGATGTTTGTTTTTAAGATACTCGAGAAGCAAATTGAAATAATGTGAAGAGAGGGAATGTGGAATAGTATCTAAACGCAGGGGGCCTCAAACTTTTAAAATAGGGGGTCAGTTCACTGTCCCTCAGATGGAGGACTGGATTATAGTAAAAACAAAAACTTTGTTTTGTGGGCCTTTAAATAAAGAAAATTCATAGCCCTGGGTAAGGGCGATAAACGTCCTCAGCTGCCACATCTGGCCCCTGGGCCGTAGTTTGAGGACCCCTGATTTTCTAGAGACCTGTCTTAAGCCAGAGAGACCTGGGTTCAAATCCTATTTCTGACCCATATTAGCTGTGTAACCCAGAAAAATTGTAGAATACAAAATTTACCCACATAAATCACCAGCCTTTCTGTATGTTACCAACTGAGTCCAGCAGCAAGAGATACAAAGAGAAATTCCATTTAAAATAGCTAGATAATATAAAATATTTGGAAGTTTACCTGCCAAGACAAAGTCAGGAACTATATGAACACAAGTACAAAATACTTTCCACACCAATAAAGTCAGATCTAAACAAATGGAGGAATATCAGGGAGGTAGGGAGGTGGAGCGAATATAATAAAAATGACAATACTACCTAAATTAATCTCCTTATTCAGTGCCATACCAATCAAACTGCCAAGATGTTACTTTACAGAGCTAGAAAAAATAATAGCAAAGTTCATCTGGAAGAACAAGGGAAGAATTTCAAGGGAATTACTGAAGATGGCTTAGCTGTGCCAGACCTAAAACTATATTATAAAGCAGTGGTTATGGAAACCGTTTGGTACTGGCTAAGAAATAGAGTAGTCCATCAGCTGTGTAACCTGGTTAAACTCACTTTACACATCAGCACTCGAGGCAATGCTTGAAAGCTCTTGGGTTTGCAGAGAAGTGGTTGGCTTGCATTGGTAATGGGAACTTGCTTCCCTGGGAGTTTCCTGTTCATGAAAGCACAGGACCAGTTCCTGTCCCTCTAAGAGAAAAAGATGCCAAAAGAATGGAGGGAAAATTATGGACGGCATCATTATTCAAGAAGGTCATCCGAGGAATCATCAGGATTTATTGACCCATATGCTTACCTTCTTTTAATTATAGCATCTTTTTGAGAATGGTCTCCATATATATTGAGGATATTTTTGAAGAAAATATGAAAATCGGCAGGGTTTTATAGCTGGTTACCTGCAGATGGCTACATCTTCACTCATTTAATTGACTAGAAGGTATAGAAAATGCAAAATTCTTTTTGTTTTGGATAGTTTTTATTGTTTGTTGATTACTTTCTTCCCTTGCCCCGAATAAAGATTTGATATATCAAAACACAGTCAATAAGATGTCTTTTGTGAGTATGTTAAAATCCTTCAAGATTCTTTGAAGCTACAAGAGTTAGATTTGTCCAACCCTACTGTTATTATTAGAACTGAGTAAAATCTAAAAGGAGTCCTATATTTACTAAAATTCACCACTGAGTCACAGAGCAATGATCACACCTTTGCTCTCACCATTACTTATAACTGTTCTTTCTCATAATTCCTAACTCTAACTTTCCTTTTTTGGATCCTGGTCTTCTAACTTCCCATATCTCCTTCTAATTTTTCCCAAATTTGTTGGGAAGTCAGTGGAAAGAGCACTGGCTCTATAGTTGGAGCATTCATATCTCATTTCTATGAATTTTCATGTTTGTGACAATGACCTCCCTAGTTTCCTTCCTGTTTTCTTTATGTGCAAATTGAGGGAGTTTATCAGATCCATGTGAATCTGAAAACTCCCAAGTGTTTCTCAAAATCAGAGTAAAATGTAATTAGAAAATGTCTAATAAAATAAAATAAATAAAATAATAATATAAAATTAAATTAAATTAAAAATATATTAAAATTTTATATAAATTTTATTATATTAAAAATATAATAGAACATAAATAATGTTAATTTATGGTTTTCTAAGTTAATATATGTGTTTCTATTTGAGTTTGAAACCATTAGTCTGGATGAACTTTAAGGTCTCTTCTAGCTCTTAATCTAGGATACTTTTTTTTTCTTGCTCTAGTCTCATATCCCCCCTTCACAGGATTGACCAAATAGTTAATTAGTTCTACTTTATAGTATCATTTTTCCTTGAATTCCTTAATCATTTATCCTTGTCAAATCTAAGTGAGCTTGCCCCTATCTTTTGGCTTCTTAATTCCTACTCAAATCCTGTTAAATGCCTGAAGGAAGTCATGAAATCATGATGATTGGGTTATCTGAGCTCTATTAGGCCCTTAATGTTCCAATGTAATCCTTTATCTCTTGGGTCTCCATCATATTCCCCATGGTGACTACTCCAAGTCTTCCATTCTCTCTTCAGGTTTATACCATCTTCTTCTTACTAGAAAACACTCCTTTACAGAGAAATGCATTCTGGTCTTCACTTCGCATTGTAGACCTTAACACTCCTACATGTCACTCCCCAGACCTATTGCCCTGAATAATATTAGCTAATATTTACATAGTGTTTTAATATTTGCAAAGTACATTATCTCTGTTATTCAATGTGATCCTCACACTATCCTGAAAGGTAAATGCTGTTTTTAACCTCATTTAATAGATAAGGAAAATGAAGCTGAGAGGTTAAGTGGCTTCTTTAGGGAGTAAATGTCTGAGGGAGGATTTGAACTCAGGTTTTTGAGACTCCAGTCCAACACTCTAAGCACTACACAATCTAGTTGTAGTTTCTGAAGACAAAACGACTCAAGTCCTTACAATGATCATCCCTACTACTTGTATCATCTGGGAACATACCACTTTTATCACTTCTTTCCTTTATCAACTGATTTCTTCCCTAACACCTAAAAACTTGCCCAGACTCCATTTTTCCTCATCCTTAAAATACCTTCTCCTGAGACTTTCACCCCTTAAAACTATCATGCTATTTTTCTTCTCCTTTCCCACCAGAATTTCTAGAAAAAGCCATATATTCATGTTGCTTTCTTTATCTTCTCTACCTACTTCTTAATCTCTTACAATCTGGTTTCTTACCCCATTACTCTACCATACTTGATCCTTCCATGGTCATTAATGATCTTATCACTGAAACAATACTATCTGCAGTAATCAACATTAGAATATTTTATCAAGAGGGAATACCCTCTTGATCTGCCATCAGCTTTGATCCCTCTGACCACTCTTCCTCTGGGATACTTTGGTGATACCTCCTTTCCTGTTTTTCTGCCTACATATCTGATTGCTCCTTCTTATACCCCTTAGACACACGATCATTCACACACCTTCTCCCCTTGTAAGAATGATCCATTAAGTTCTGTTTTGGATTTTCCCATTCATTGCTGCACCCATGCCCTTACTGAACCCACCAATGCCTTTGCATTCAATTATCATTTTGATAAAGATGATTTCTAGGTCTACATCATTTTTTTTTATGGGAAGGGTTAAGTGACTTGCCCAGGGTCATACAGCTATGAAGTGTTAAGTATCTAAGGCCAGATTTGAACTCAGGTCCTCCAAACTTCAGGGCTGGTGCTCTACCCACTGCACCACCTAACTGACCCCTACATCTATATCTTAACTTATCTTCTTGCTTGTATAAGTCAATTAACATGAACAATTTTAGGATATTATACTAATAGGATATTACTATTAACTGCAACTTTTATAGTAATAGGATATACCACTTTTTCAGTTTACGATGAGAACCAATATGTAGAAATCACTGGAGACAAAGACTAGGTAGAGGTTTTCCACACCAAAGATCCCTGATGCTTAAACACCTTAGTCACGTACAATACCTTTTTTTCTCTTGCACACATTTTACGTTTTTATGGTGGTATTTTTGCTGTGTCAAGGTTGTAACTATGAAATATTCCTCAACTTCTTGGCTAATATGGCACATTACATCCAATAAATTATGGCTGTTGTCACCTAAGAAGATATGTTGGATGTTTTAGAAACAAAAAGATTTTTGAAAGAAAAAGTTCCCTGTTCTTCCTGTTTGAAAGTAAAGTATGATAATCTCTTTTCTATTTTAAAAGCTTTTAATTTCAAAATAAACCTATGGATACCTTTCGCCTCTGTTCCACAGTCATTTCCTGAGATAACCCCTCCGCAATTCTCCCATGTAATGAAGAAAAGCTGTTAAGCAGAACCAACCAATATACCAACTGTTTCTAACAATATATACAATATTATACCTCAAGATTTCCCAACTTTGATATCAGTAGGAAGGAAGAGAATTTAGCTTCTAGATAAGTAGTTTCTCTCCTTTTTTGGTCTGTAAACCAATTTCATTTAAAAAGTATTGTGAACCTCTAAAGTAGTAATATAGCACTCAGAATATTCTGCAATTATTTAATACTTAAGGCAACATTAAAGAATTTTTAACTAGAACACCTAAATTAAATATGATCTGTATAGAGCACAGATCATTTATTTCTTAATCATAGTTCACTACCTTTTAGTTTGTTTATATTGTTGTAATTAACTACTTCTTTTCCATATCAACTCCTATGATCCTTCTGATATTTCTCTGAGCATATATCATTTCTTAATTTCCTTGAGAGTAGCTATCAGTTCATTTTTGGTTTTGTATTTCTAGTGTTAGCAATATGCCGCACACAAGCATTTAATAAATGGTCATTGCTTGATTTCTTTCTGGTTCTTTCTCACAAAAGTGATAGCTATTGTATGTTTTGATTATTTAGCTTTTTTGATGGTGGAGGCGAGTATGGAACCTTTCTTGGTTATATACCCAATAGTTAAACATTAATATTAAAATAAACACAAGTAAATTAAATTGCAAGATACCTAGGATTTGGGAAGGGGAAGCAAAATCCTCCCATTATTAGTAGGAAAAACCTGTCAATTTGTGGTTAAAGGTGCCTTTTCTTATTGGTGAACTAGCACAAGATGATTGCTTTTCTCTCCTTGAAAAAATAATGACTGTACTCCTAAAACTCCCCCTCCCTACTCCAACAGTACTGGATAACCTTTAAATTCATCTTTTTTTTTTTTTTTTTTTTTTTTTAAAGAGCGATTCCTGGTATGATATCCTTTTTTTTTCCTTTTTAAATCTCCAGCCTTTACATCAGAATGCTTCTAATTGCATGTCAGGGCTGTGCCCGGCTTTTCTCGTTTTCTTCTGAACAAGAATGCCTCATTCATCACCGCAGCAACATGGATAATCTCCCTTGATCCATGACAGCCTGTGGATCAGGTCACAGCCAAAGATAATGTTTAATAATTTGTGTCAAGAGGTAAATGAGTTTGTGCCTGTTGGCTTCAGTGAGATGCATGGTTCTAATTTAATCTTCTGTGAATTGCTTTAATACAATATGTGCATTAGTTTCCGCTGTTTATATCTATACTTAGACTTGAATATTTAAAGCTGATAACAGTTAATTCCTCCTAAGTCATGGGAAGATGCTTTTCTTATTTTATAATAAGAACTTTGACAAACTTAAACAAAGTCATAAAAGTTAAAATTGTGTGTTCACATAGATTTAAGCTGGGTCTTTCCCCTCCCTTTCTGTAGAAGTTAATGGCTTATATGAGTTGATTTTGGCAGGGTGTCTTTGGCGCAAGGCAAATCCTGGGGAGCAGGGAAGGAAGAGTGAGGGAATTATCGTGAGTGGGGCTCAAGAGGCAGTGGGACAGACTATGCCCAGACTATGCCAAGACTGGGCACTTGGGCCAGGTAAAGGCTGATGGGCTAACCATGAGAGATGGCCAGGGGTCTGTTACTCTAAGGAGAAGAATAGAGACTGTTTATTCGACTCCTACAGTATCAAAAATACTAGAGCTCAGGTAGTCCTTCTCTCTGTATATACACATACAAATATAATTTGCATATTATATAATAGATGAAGAATATTATATATTGTAATTGGGGAAAAGTAAAATTAGGTAACTTTCTTATATAGTAAATGGCAATAATGGGAACATTAAAGACCAAGTGGTAGAAGCATCAAGGGATAGTTGAAAGAGGCTGGATTTAGAAATAGGAAGAACTGGTTTTGATCCTGACTCCGACATTTCTGAGTTACGTCACCTTGGCCAAGTAGCTTAGCTTCTTTCACTTGTAATTTTCTCATTTATAAAATGGGGCTAATAAGAGCATTAAGTTCACTTATCTCATAGGGGTATTGTGATTTTAATAAAGAGAATTTGTATGTATGGATATATATATAATATCATATACATATATGTCCATGTGTAATCCAATTTTATACATGTGTAATTGAATAATATGTATAAATGTATAATAATACATATATTATACAACTATGTGTATATATAGCAACTATATGTGTACATACATGTTCACATAAAATGTCATTTTATTATCACAATAACCCTGCTCTGTAAGAAAAGTGTTATTATACATTTACATATATGTACATATATAAGTATTTTTCAAACCTTAACTGGCTATATAAATGCTAGCTATTATTATTAATGTATAAAAGACTCTGGAAAATACTGAGGATATGCTTTTTTAAAGTATTCAAGAGTCTTACATTTTCTTTCTTTCTTTCTCTTCCTTCCTTTTTCTCTTTCTTTCTTTTTTCTCTTTCTTCTCTCTTTTTTCTTTCTCTTTCTTTTTTCTCTTTCTTCTTTTTCTTTTTTTCTCTCTCTTCTCTTTCTTTTCTCTCTTTCTTTTCTCTCTCTTTCTTTCTTTTCTTTCTTTTTTCTCTCTCTTTCTTTCTCATTTTCTCTTTTGCTTTGTCTCTCCCTCCCTCCCTCCCTCCCTCCCTTCCTCTTTCCTTTCCTTCCTTCCTTCCTTCCTTCTCCCCTCCCTTCCCCTTTTCTCCTCCCCTCCTCTTTTCTTTCCCCTCGCCTTCTTTCTTTTCTCCTATCTTCTACTCTCCCCTCCTCCTCAAAAGAATCCAACCTGTGATTTCATTAGTCTAAGGAACATCAAGGGAGAGAGAAGAAACTCTGCTAATTAAGTCATTAAGGGCTCTGTTACTTTTAGTCTTATAGTCACACAGTTGTCATGGGTCTGAAGACACAAAGGAGAAAAGGAAATGCTTTTAAATGACATTTCATTTTGGTTTGGGCTTTTCATTTGGGCCTTCCAAGTGTCTTAAACCTTTCCTATTTCCATGGCAACTGCTGATCAAACCCATTTCCCAAGAGCGTATAAGACAAGTAGTGAAAAAATACTGGAAGATAAGGCGAGTGCAGGAGGAATTTCTCTCACCTAGTGAAGGAGGGGAAGCAAGTCAGAGGATCACAAGTTTTAGATCCAAAAAGGAACATAAAAGTCAGCACTTCTTCCTTCCTCGTTTTTACAATAATCTGGTCAGGACCACACCAGGAAGATTTGGTCACGGTCACACAGCAAGTAAATGTCAGAGGCAGGATTTGAACTTAGCTCTTCCTGACTTGAGGTCCAATGCTCTCTGCACCCCCTTGCTTCTGGCCATGACTTGCAGCATTCTACATCATGTCTTACTCACTGAAAATAACGGGGATCTCCCCTTGGGAACTCAGAGCTGACAGCTGGATTTCTAGACAGTGGATCCCCACTGTGTAAACCTCCATTATTCACAATTCTTTATATATATTTTTGGGGGACCAGACTTGACATTAGTGGGGAAATTCCTGCCATTTCAGAGGCTTGCAGAGGGTCCCTCACTGGCCGGTTGATTTGTCTGGGGTCACACAACCACATGAGTCAGAGGCAAAGCTTGAACCCAAGTTCTGATGAGAAAATCAGTGCCCCTAACTCTCCATCTGCCCCTTCACTGGAAAGCTGCCTTCCCGGGCTGTTTGTTTTCAGACAGCATCCTCTCCTCCAATTGACCACCTAGGTACCTAGCAAGGACTGCAAGGAAGACAGGTTTCCAGCTCCTGGAAATGGTTAGAGACTATAAGATCATAAAACAGCTCAAATAATTCACTTTTTTCATTAGAAACGTGCACATGAGTGTAGCAGAAGACACTGAGATTTTTCTTAGTTCTTACTCAATAATGGGGCCGATAAATCACCCATTGATTGCCTATTACATCCAGGAGATTGCCCTGGGAATGAGTCGCAGTAAAAGCCTCAAACTCCCAGTCACTTGTGTGCAAACAATAAACATTGTTTGCCATTTTTATATTTATGCCGATGATTACAAAATAGGCAAAGCCGGGCCATATTTGGGGGGAGCGGCATCCTGCGTGCTTATTGTGGTCCTCGGGAAGAAAATTGTGTGCGTTTGGAACTGATCATATCGCTGCTGCAAAAGCGTAATGGGAAAGAGGCAACAATCTCAGAGACCATTTATAGTTCTGCTATCAGTTCTATGATAATGAATTAAAGAATGAGAGCTTTTCTAATATGGAGATAAGGGATTCTTCCTGTTCTGTCACAAATGATATTTCTGGGGGTGTATTTTAGGCTAATGGAGGGGTACTGGTGGACAGAGCTGAAATTAGGGTTAGGCATTTGGGGCTTTATCACAAGGTTGCCAATTTAAAGGGAACTCTTTGCACCTTTTTAGAAATGACTCTGTTATTGCTTATCCAAACCCTGACAGTAATGGACTCTATGGGGCTGGTCTTCTTTCTTTTCTCCCTCCATCCCTCACTCCATCCTTCACTCCATCCCTCTCTCCCTTCCTTCCTACCTTCCTTTCTTCCTTCCTTCCTTCCTTCCTTCCTTCCTTCCCTCCTTCAGTCCCTCTCTCCTTCCTTCCTTCCTTCCTTCCTTCCTTCCTTCCTTCCTTCCTTCCTTCCTTCCTTCCTTCCTTCCTTTCCTCCCTCCCTTCTTTCTTCCTTTCCTCCTTCCTTCCTTTTGTCTTTCCTTCCTTCCTCCTTCCCTCCCTTGCTTCCTCCCCCTCTCCCTCTCTTGCTTCCTTCCTTCTTTCCTTCCTTCCTTTTTCTTTTTTTCTCATCAGTACGAGATAGACTTAACAGTCTCTAAGGTCCATTCTTTCTCTGCCTCTTTATTCTTTGATCTAAGTGGGGAGACAAGCTATTTGTATAAGAAACAAGTAGTCAGTGATCATAATTAAAAATGCAAACAAGTACAGTTCTGTGAGGTCAGGATGGACAGCTTCTTGCAGTCACGGGAGCTTCTTAAGCTGGTCCCAGCCTTGAACTTGGCTAAGTGGAGACAAAGCAGTGGATGAGGCCAGGAATGGGGCAATTATCTCTAGGAAATGTTTTAATGGCTGTGGTGAGTAATTAATCTAGGTTATTTTCACCTCTGCCTTGACACTTTGCATTTAAGAGGATAATTTATTATTATAAGTTGTCTGAAGCTTCTAAGTGTTAGTTAACAATGACTCCAAAAATATTTCAATAATTAAACTATTCCTACCAGGATCATAATTCTAAAAGCATTCCAGGTCTGTGGGGAAAGTAAGTAGTGTGGCATATAAATGGGGGCTCAGATTCACCTGGAGGTGACAAGATGGATCTTGAAGGTGTGCTGGCAAAGGAAAAGTGTCCGCCATGTTGGAAAGGCTTTGAGAGCTAACCTAGTAACAGGCTATGTTTTTATTCTGAGGGTCAGCCCAGCTACCTTCATGCTCCCTAGTCATTTGGAGATCAATTCTTTGTTTATGGCAATTTATTAAATAAAAAGCATTCATTTTATAAAATTAATTTTATTTTTTAATTTCCTAAATCAATCATTTAATTAAATTTATTTTTTAAACCCTGAATTTAAGGAGCAAAACCAAAAATTCTCCAATCTAAAATAGAACAGAAAGAAGTGATTATATGTGAAATTGAGAATCTTTATTAATACTGTTTGGTTTTTAAAATTACATATTGAAAAAGAAAGTTTAAGAAATTCAATGGTACTTTAAAAAAATGTTATTTCTAAAGTTGACCTGCTGGTCTGTTTTCTGAATTTCCTTTTATTTGCTTTTGTTCATTAAAAACATATTTCCCTAACTCTTTTCTCTTTTTTTCTTTTGTTTTGTGCTGGGGGATAGGATTCAAAATTTATTTTTAAGGATTCAGAATGTGAGGTGGGGGCAGGAGAAGTATTTGGTTTCAATTATTTGAGAAATAAAGCAGTAATATTCATATGTTGAGTCAGGCAGACAGACCATCAGTGGGTCAGCGTTAGAGCACGCTTAGAATACTACAAAAATCTAACCAGTGAGCCTTCCTACTTTGGGTTGTAAGACTAGAACGTCCCAAGAACTTTATGTCCAGTGTATGTCTGAAAAAGCATAGAACTGCTCCCCTGGAGGCTGTGGCTCTCTGACCATCAGGATTCTGTGGGTTATGCTGCTCACACGTGTTGGAGAAAAAGGTGCGTGGCCACTGCCACCAAAAAGGAAAGATACATGTGGCATCTGCCAGTCTTTATTCCTAGCACATAAGAGTGGGGAGATAAAGGATCTGAAAAGAAGCTAAAGAAAGAAGGGGGATGGAGTCCCTCCGCTATGGGCCGATTTCACTAGGGAAGGAAAGCCAAATTTTTCAGGTCTTTAATCAACCCCAGAAGGTCAATAATGTAATGCTGGGGAAAGTGAGGCAAGATAGAGATTAGAGAGTTTTTAATATTTTATTTAAATTTCTGAGAGGGAGAGATTGTGCTGGGGGCATGTTGCCTCCAGTGCTGATGTCCAAAGTATCCAGCGGCGAATTTCTTAAACTTCCTTTTTTAATATGTACTTTAAAAACCAAACTACTAATAAAGATTCTCAATTTCATTGTTCTATTTTGGATTTGGGAATTTTTTTTTTTTTTTTGCTCTTTAAATTCAGGATTTTTTAAAAAAATCAACTTTATAAAATGAATGTTTTTTATTTCAATGATATATTTAGAGCTCTTAACTCAGGTAGCTAAACAAAGGCAGGGGGGTGGGGTCCAAACTCTGGTGAGCCAGAATCTCCAGGCAGGGAGATCTGGTTTTGACAGGTTGTGGGATAGGACCATAAATTCTAACAAACTGGGAGTTAAGGAGATGTCCAGCTTAGAGCCAGGAAGTCTGGACTTAGAGGGATAAACAATGCCAATTAAGCATCTGCAATTGGACATCTGGAGTCTTAACTTCTGAAGTGTCAGATCTCCACAGCCCTAATTATCTCAGTTCTAATGGGCAGAAAAGGGGGGTTTGCAACCAGGGAAACTGAGGCAGAACAATTCAAGGAAACTGAGGCAGAACAATTCAGGGAAACTGAGGCAGAACAATTCAAGGAAACTGAGGCAGGAACATTAGGGAACTGTGGCACAACAATACTTCCTATGGTCTCCTCACTATGACCCTACTCTCTGACTACCTCTACAGATTATTAGGCTTCTCCTCTAATTCCTTTTCCCCTCCCCCTCCAATAGGTGGGTGCCAATTATCTAGGCCTCCCCATTTCTTCCTGCAGCCTTCTTATTATTCTCTCTGATCAGTCAGTATGACACTGGACTTGGGGAGAGGAAGAGTTGGATTCAGGTTTTGCTTCAGATGTGAGTCTGGGCAAATGATTTCATCTCCCTGGGCTCCAGCAAGAGGAGGGGGTTAGAATGCCAGCTCTTAAATACCATCTTATTATCCTGTGAAGTGGGAGGAAGCCCCTGCTGGGGCGGAGCCCACATCACATCTCATTCATCTGCCATTTCTCTGCCATCCTCTGAGTCACTGATCACTCCCAACGGCTGGCCACCCCCATGTTGCAAACTTCCAGTGTGGGTGTCCTTTCTGAAAGCCTACTCTATTTTATTTTCTAATCACCCATCATTTTCAAAATGTAAATGAACAAATTTAAATATCTTGTTCTCAACTTAACAATTTCATGTTTCATTCCAAGCTTGAAATAAAGCTACCCAGGTGTTCTCTTATAAATAGGACCACATGAATTTAAACAAACCTTTGCATTATTCATTTGAACAAAGGAAGCCTAAGTCCCTGCCCAGGATATAACTAATTTTAACTCTTAAAAAACAAACTCCTGAATGTAATTAGCACATCACTAAGTATTTTCTTTAACAGATGCATCAAGTTGTGACTTTGAAATCATTATGTCCAACAGACAATTATTCTGAAATCCACTAAAAGTTATCTGTCATCTCCTTCCTGCTATAGTGACTTTGCATTATCATAAATTGTTTTAATTCAGGCCCTTGGCAAACAATTTAAATGAGACTGGCAATACAACGGTGCTAATCTCATGGCTGAAATATTAAAAACTCCATGCATGAAAGATTCATTGCTCTCCAAAGAGCCATCATCCTGGAAGGGAAAAAAGAAACAAACAAAAAAATCCCCTCCAACCTACCACCACCTCAAAGCTTGACTCCCAAGTGAATTAAACAAAAGCTGCCTCTTACCTAGACGCTTAAATGCAATGGGCTCTGATCTCGATGAGAACAGAGATATGTTTCAGTGCCAGCTCTTCTCGTGCTCAGAGTGCTGCCCTCAAAAGAGAGAACTTTGACTTTTTAGCCTAAACAAAAGACTCAAGAAAGGGAGGTACTGGGAGAGGAACAGCTGAATTGGAAAGTAGGTAAAGAGTAGTGAAGTAGAAAAAGACTGGATGCATAGGAAGGGATGGGTTGACAGAAGCTATAAATGCCAAATAAGTGATTTTATATTTGATGCTTTAGATAATGGAAAATGTGGGAGTCTGTGGAGGAGGGGGAGAGGAAACAGGATCAGAACTTCCCCTTAGGAAAATCCCTTTGAGAGCTGATGGAGTGGAGAGTCAAAGACTTGAGAAAGGGGAGCCTGTCCCCAGGAGGAAATTGCAATAATATGGGTATGAATTTAGAATGGACCACGTCATTTCCCTTGGAAACCGGCGTCATCCAAGAGCTTCCAATCGTTGGCAGCTTAATCAGTTCAAATTGGCCCTAGAAAACGTTAGCATCTGGTTGTTTGATTTTTCCTTCTTTTCTGGGAGAACCAGTATGGGCCCCAACTTAAAGCAGGCCTGGATGGGGGACAGGTGGGGCAGCACATCTGCCAAAGCCCATTAGTGGTGTCTGGAGGAAATGGGTTTCATGTGTCATCAGAACTTGAAAAGATTTTAGGATGATCTGGCCCTTCCTTCTCCTTCAATAGTTCAGGTTCCAGAGAAATCCCAGAAGGATTGAAGGGCCTTGCCCAAGGTCTCCCAGGTTTACATGAAAGCTAGAAAAAAGTCCCCTGCTACCCTATCTGCTTCATCATGTTGTCTTATAACTGAAAAATCTCGTTTCATCAGTTGTATTCATTTGCCACATTCTTCTTACAGCCAGTGAAACGAATTATGAATTCAAACCAGGTATCCGCTCAGAGATCCTATCTTATTTAAGCCTGGGGCAATACCCTTGGCCAAGTTTTGAAGCTCAGAGGATCTTGATTTCTTTCACTTGTGTCTCTTCTTTGACACAACATTTCTTTGATATGGTTTCTGTAGAGCTACATGTTTTCATAAAATAGGTTGACAGGTTATGTTCTCAACCAGTGTACTTTTGATCTAAAATGTGCTTTTCATCAGCTGTCCCCTCCTCAGTTACTCTAAGCTCCCCACTGAAGAGGCAAGATGGTGCACTGTGCAAATGGAGTCCAGATGGACTGGGGGTCAGGACAACCGGGTTCAGATTTTGCCTCTGACATATAGCAGTGATGACACGCTGGGCAAACCCACTTAACCTTGCCACCCTCCAAGGCGATTCTCTAAGTGACATAGGGTAATTAATTTTGGCAAGGGAAGGAGTTTTACTATGTGGATGAAATCACAGATCTGAACTTAAAACAAGCAAAAGAAATTGAACTGAAAATACTTTCCCCATTATTTATTTTTTGAAGCATTGCTTCTCTTTTTAATTGATTCTTTCTTATGGAGACATATCAGCACCTTAACCCAATGGGTTCTGGTTTTAGATGTATAGAGGTATAGATGGCTAGGTAGATAAATAGAGCATTTCTGTGGTCCAGCACTTAATGTATGGTCCAGGCACCTTGCCAAGCACTGAGGATAGAAATACAAGGGAGCAGGCAGTCATTCTCCCCAAGGGACTTCTATTCTAATGGAGAAGCTAACACAAAAAGAGAAAGTAGAAAATTGGGTAGGGAAGTTGGCATGGGGAAAGTGATGTGGCTGGCTGGGTCACAGCAAGAGAAGGCAAAACCTTACCCTCAGAATTGGGGAAACCAAGGAAAACATTAAACAAACATTAAAGGCATCCAGAGGCAGCAAATGAAGAATACCATACTGACACTCCATCTCTTTTCTCTCCCTTCCTTCTTTCACTTTCTCTCTTCCTTTCTCCCTCCCTCCCTCTCTCCTTCTTTTCTTTCCTCCCTTCTTCCTCTATTCCTTCCTTCCTTCCTTCCTTCCTTCCTTCCTTCCTTCCTTCCTTCCTCCCTCTCTCCCTCCCTTCTTCTTTCTTTCTTTCTTTCTTTCTTTCTTTCTTTCTTTCTTTCTTTCTTTCTTTCTTTCTTTCTTTCTTTCTTCCTTCCTTCCTTCCTTCCTTCCTTCCTTCCTTCCTTCCTTTCTTTCTCTCTCCTTCTTTCCTTCTTCCTTCCTTCCTTCCTTCCTTCCTTCCTTCCTTCCTTCCTTCCTCCCTCCCTCCCTCCCTCCCTTCTTTCCTTCCTTCCTTCCTTCTTTCCTTCCTTCCTTCCTTCCTTCCTTCCTTCCTTCCTTCCTTCCTTCCTTCCTGCCTTCCTTCCTTTCTCCTTTTCTTCCTCTCTCCCTTTCTCCCTTCTTCCATTTTGACTTCATTTTATACCTAGCCTTAATCACTGAATGGGTGTTGCCCCAGATAAACTGACACTTGGTAAAGACATAAGTCAAAGTCTCCCACTGCATCCAGGGCTATCTCCAGTCATCCTGATCTATATCTTGTCACTGGAGTCAGATTGCATGTCATTGTATCACCTTTGTGATCCTCTCTGAAAACAAAAGGCAAACAACCAACAAGCACCAACAAAACACGAGTATGTTCTAGTCTCTCCAACAGTGATCTTTCTTGTCTTTTGTAAGTTTTGATCCATTTTTATTTACATTAGCCCACAGCCCAGTGACTTTCACAGCCCTGATTTTATGGCACTCCTCTTCTTGTACTCTCCAATTTAGCCAAGACAAAATACTAACTTTTTCTAGATTTCAGTCTCTATCTCCCACCTCAGTATCTTTGGACAAATCTCTACTATGTGCATCCTTCTGAACCCTTCCCAGATTTCCTTAGTTTTTAATATTCTCATCATCCTCAAATGATCTTGAAATTTACTTTTAGTACCACACTTTCTCTCCCTCCGCTGGTCTTGTCTTATCTCCATTAGAATGTAAGTTCACTGAAGCCAGGGACTGTTTCATTATTGTCTTTTGTGTCTCCTTCACCTCCCTAAGTAACACACTCCATAGCTGCTTAATAGATATTTGTTGAATACACCTTTATCCTAAGAGTTTGAGCCTATTCCTTTTATCCTGAGTTCTGCCAGTTTATTTCCCATAATTTTATTTATATCTCAATTGAAAAGACATTCAGACTATCCAAATATTTGTGTGCATGCACATAAACACAAGCATTTCATTTCCTTCCTTCTCCCCATTTTCACTGGAGGTCAATTTCTCTGAGGGCCATGGCTGAATTTAAAAATCCCTTCCATTGTGTTGAGTTCCTGGCTTCTAATACTAAAGTTGACATTAAGTGTAAGAGAACTGGTGTATGAGGCCCCAAAGGGCTCTATTTTAAAACACGGAACAAATTATCTCCATTCTTCTCCATTAATTCCACAGGTTTGCACTATTTGTACATTGGCAGGGATGATAGATCTCTTAGTGGGGAAGGTGGATGGAGCATCTTTTTTAAAAGGTAAAAGTCATTTGAATAAAACAAACCTTTAAAGCATTCCCTTTCCAGCTCATTGGATAAATTACTTTAGAAAGGATGCCCCGAGACCCCTGCTTTGTGTTTCACAAATGCTCCATTTTACTTACCAACCTAAGCATAAATCCCCGCTATGTGTTTAACTAAGATTTACTAACGCCAATAAGGTAGAACCCAGGTCCCATTTCTTTTGACAAAATTATGTGTTTATGTCCTACTCCTTTGTTCCCTTTTATCCTAAGAGTTCTGCCATCTCCATTCCACATAATTTTATTTATATCTCAATTGAAGAGACACTCAGCCACCTGAATATTTCATGTTATTTTAATTCTTGCACACGGTTCATTGTATAAGTAACTGCCTACAGCATTCTTACACCTTCCACAGAAAGACATCAAATTAAACTTTTGAACTTAATGGCAAGGCTAGGATTCTGTCCTGTGATTTTAAAGATATTTGGAAATTTAATTGGCTATTATTTTTTTTTTAATAATGGTGACTGTCACCTCTTTCCGATGGAGAAGCGTTCATGAACAGTATTATCAAGGAGTAATACCTGCCGCTCTGGATTGCTGGGAGGCTCAAATGAAATAGTTTATGTAAAACACTCTGTAAGCTTTAAGGCACTATATAAATGTCAATTATTATTTGTGTATTTCTTTAGAAAATATAGTTATGTAGATTTCTAAGAACAAATGTGCAAATATATATATCCCATACCCATACTATTACAATTTCCTGCTGGGGACAGTCTCCCTTTCTCAAGGCTTTCACTCTCCATTCTATTAGCTCTCAAAGGGATTTTCCTAAGGGGAAGTTCTGATCCTGTTTCCCCTCCCCCTGCTCCACAGACTACAGCATTGTGCATTATCTAAAGGATCAAATATAAAATCATTTATTTGGCATTTATAGCTTTTGTCAACCCATCCCTTCCTACGCGTCCAGTCTTTTTCTATTTCACTACTCTTTACATACTTTCCAATTCAGCTGTTCCTCTCCCAGCACCTCTCTTTCTTGAGCCCTTTGGCTTCCCCTTAAACCTGAAATGCTCTCTCCTCTTTAAATCCACCACCTAGAGAAGAGGTGTGCTGCTCTGGGCTCTCTCTCCCCTTCAAGTTCTATAAGTCCAATGGCTTACATTTCTAGAATTAGAGGATGGCCCATGATCAGGAATTTAAATTTATAAACTATATAAAACATATGTTATATATGCATGTATGTATTTATATGTGGGAGAAAGAGAGAAAAAGAAAGAATCAGAGACAGAGAAGAGAGAGAGAAGAGAAACAGAGAGAGTGAGGGAAAGAGAGAGAAGAGAAACAGAGATAATGAGGGAAAGAGAGAGAAGAGAAAGAGAGAAAGAGAGAGGAAGATAGAAAGGGAAAGGAAGTGGGAGAGGCAAAGAGAGAAGCAGAGAAGAAGGAGAGAGGGAGAGAGAAATGAGAGAGAATATAAAGCTTGTTCACTTTCTGAGTGTCTGTCCTGTTCCTTGGAATCACTTTTAGAGAAGAGGTGTGCTACTCTGGGCTCTCTCTCCCCTTCAAGTTCTATAAGTCCAATGGCTTACATTTCTAGAATTAGAGGATGGCCCATGATCAGGAATTTAAATTTAAGCTATCTGGTCTTTATGCTTATCACTTGATGAGGACTAAATCTAAATTCAAATAATACAAGATCGAAAAAGTCCACAAATAAGTACATGTAAAAATCTTTAAAATAATCCAGTCTCTCCAGTTTATCAGTGATTATTTGGTGATACATAGACTTAAAGAAACAATGATTAAAAGCTAAGCATCTTCACTGAGGTCATTGATTCCAATTTCTTATTTCAGAGAAGACCAAGATGAGACTCAGAAAAGGCATGACTTGCCCAAGAATCCAGGGATAGTAAGTATCTGAGGTAGGATGTGAATTCAGATCTTCTTGACTTGACATCTCACATGTTATTTTCTATATCATGCTGCCCTGTGAATATGCTGTTTCATAATTCCAAGCTGAAAACTACCATTTTGGCCATCATCATTAATAGCATTACTCTAGAACAAAAAGTTTCCCAGAATCCCATTTTGAAATTTAGAGAAAGACCTCATACCTAGACAGAAACCTCTGCTTGACAACCTTCATTTCTAGAGTCCCCACTAATTTGGTGCCATTTTGTTTTCAGTGGCCCTTATTGTTAGGTTGCCCCTTTTGTGTCAAACTTCAATTTTCCTTTTTGTAACTTCGTTCTTCTTGCTCTTAACTCTTCTAAGCAGAATGAGTCTAAATTCTTTCAAATGGAAAAGTTGTCCAAACACTTGATAACTATTATCTCCATTTCTGTTCTCTTCTCCAGCTTTTCTCCAACTCTTTTAAGCAGTTCTCATATGGCTGCAATCCAGGTAGATCATACTTAGAGTTTTTCTTTATCTACTAGTCTAGTGATTCTGTCACACGCACACAATGGAAATGAAGTCAACTGGCATGGATGATCTGTTCTTGATAAAGGGTCGCCGCTTCCCCTTCTAAATGCTCACACACCATCTCTTTAATAACATGTTCTTGAATTTGGCAGGAATCCAAGGCAAGATTAATAGTTTTTGTTTTGAAGACTGTGCATTATTTCTTTTTTTTTTTTTAGTTGGGACTATGTTTGCCCCTCTTTAGGTCTGTAGCACTCCTTTTTCTTTACCATCTTTCAAAAATCCCTGGAATAGCTCAGTAATCTCATCTAGCAGTAGTTTTAATAAACACTGTACTTTATCTGGGCTTTGTGATGAGTTCAGTGATGGCAATTAGGTGCCATCAGAATCAGTTGCCTCATTTATCTTATGAAGTAGCTATATTTGGTTAGACTTGTTATTGTAATATGGATTGAGTTTGATCTTTCCATCTTTTCTTAGATGTCTTCTCTAGCTTCTTGCCTATATTAACAATCTTCTTTTTGGTGTGTTATCCATCACCAGAGTGTCTTTTAAGCTGTGCCCAATTCTCTGAATTAATTGGTGTTTCCACCAGGAACAGTGAATTCTTCCATCACATATTGTTGTTTGCTAAGAAAAACCAATTGTTTGCTTCCTTGATCCTTTGGTTTCTTTTTTTTTAATTTCATATTTTAACTATTAAAAGTTATTCTTCCTCACTAAGATCTAAAATCTTTTTAAAAAACCCAATACTTAGAAATATATTAATGCAATTTAAATGGATTCTTATTGACTCTCATAGTGTAATGGATGGAATGCTCGACTTGCAATAAAAAAATGGCGAGTTCTAATCTTATTTCAAATACTTACTGTATGACCCTGGGTAAACATTGATCCTCAATTTCTTTATCTCTAAAATGAGGAGAGAAATACTTACAGTAACTACTTTGAGGATTGTTAGGAGGCAAAAAAGAGGTAATGGATTTAAAGTGCTTTATAGATTTTAAGGTTTTATTAAAGACCATATAATATCAGCCAATTTTGTTGTGATCAGCATGTTAATATGCTTCATTAAAAAAAACAACAACATAGATTGAAATATAGACCAATCCTCAAATCTAAATATTTTTCAGTGCATTATTTCATTCTTTCATCTTTTATTTTACAGAATAGAAAACTTAGACTTGGAGAAGTTAAGTGATTGGTCAAACCAGGTGTTTTATAGGTTTAATTTGAACTTAGGTCCTCTGACTCCAAATTCAGGGCAAGTAACATGAACAGTCATGTTACCTTCTTGCTTTATCTTTGTCACTTTTTGCACATCATTAATTAACAGTGGGTCAACTGCCTTTTTTTTTTTTTGTCCACTGATGATTAGGCTCTTGCTGTATTCCATACTGTGTCCTATCTGGTCTTTTGATCTTCTAGTATTTTTCCTTTCCCCCAAACTCTAGGTATTTCTTCCTCTGTCTATGCTTGCTTATTCCTTACCTTTTGTTTGTCCCATCGATAGCATGGCTCCTTCAATAGCCATTAGCTCTCCTTCTTTTGTGTTCCTTTTACCTTCTCTTTTCTTCTGTTCATACAGCGATGACCACATTATCTTTTAGCTTGCCTCTCTAAATTTTTATTGAATAGTTCTTTTAAGACATTTTATTCTGAGCTCTCAAAAGCATATTTACAAGCAAATATCATCACTGTCGTGGACTTTGTTTTCTTAAATGGAAACCATCTATCATCCAAATAGAAAAAGACTACTCCCCCAAGGCTAAACAATGGACATCACTAATTATCTTGGTTCAGCCTTTGAGACTTGCTACTGCATTTTTACCTGGATATCTTGGAAAAATCTAACCTGAAATCAACCCTGACAGGTTTTAATGAGAATAGATTGTGTATTCTCAACAAACTCATGGGTGTTAGGGCTGCTCATTGAGATGGAAAGTGTTGTGAAACAGATTTATTGGGGGAACAATGAAAGATGTTTAATAGCCCACAAGAAAGGAGTAGTATCAATTGTCCTTTGTCATGGCTGGCAAGGGCTTTGCTTGGATTTCCACCAGCAGAGTGTGTTTTTGGATATTAGGAGATTATTCTACCCCGTGTTGTCCGATCTCTCAGAATTTGCCATTTAATATATTTGCCTTGTTTATTCAGAGGGTGGTGCAGTGAATCTTTAGCATACACTAGAAGTCTTGTGCCAGCTTTTAAGTCTTAATAGAGTAGTTTTACACAAACTTGCCATCTGGTTGGATCTAAATAATAGACATTAAAGATATTGGTGGGGGGATGGAGAGGACAGTTCTTGATCTCAAAGAGCTTACATTCTAATGGAGGTGGGTGGGCAACAAATACATATAAAATCAATAAAATTACATTTACAAAATATATACAAAGTAATTTGTGAGAGGAAAGGCTACTTACAATTGGAGGAATGGAATCATTGGCTCAACAAGCATTTATTAATTACCCATTTGTGCTAGGATACAAAGAAAAAGCAAAATAATCCCTGCCCTTAAGGAATTTACATTGTCCACATATTTCAGGAGTACATAGTAGATACATACAATATTATCTTTTTTTCTTTTCTTTTCTTTTTTCTTTTTTTTGCTGAGGCAATTGAGATTAAGTGACTTCCCCAGGGTCACACAGCTAGGAAGTATTAAATGCTGAGGTCAGATTTGTACTCAAGTCCTCCTGACTTCAGGGCCTGTGGCCTAATAATTCACCATGCCATTTAACTGCCCCCAGTGTTATCTTGGATCAGACATATGGAAAAAGGTTTTGTGAAGGAGAGGCTGTCTTTATATCCCCTCAGAGTCATGCACATGGGAAGTTCTTACTGAATAGATGAAGCTAGAAAGTGCAATTGACATCTTCCTAACATTGCCCCATTTTTTCTGTTCTCAGTTAGACACCCATTTTCTTTTCTTCACCCAAAGGAGGCCAATCAATCAGGTTTCTACTTGGCTCACTCTACGCTTTGTTTATAATACCAAAAACTGGAACGCACCACAGCCGAAGGAGGCAGGGCTAAAAGAATTACTATTTTAAAATGCAAATGGAAATTGGTGAAAATCAAGAGAAAAGCAAATTTAGATCTGTCTGGGTGCCTGACAATTTCTCCTCAGGTCTTAGGCTTCTATGTTCTGATGACTCTCTTTGGAAACCTTAGGTTTTCCATGTAAGACTGACTCAAACGTGACCGTTTTGGAGAGCTGGCGGTAGTAAGTAAAATGAAAATATATCTTGCTGTAAGAAATATTCATTTGGCCAGAAGAGGCTGTGTTCTATGATCTGTCCACGTTAGAGAAAATTAATGCCTTAAGGAAGGAGTTCAATTAGCCAGATAATAAAAACTCTAAGTTATTTCATCTAGTCATGGGAATAAAATAGGTCACATTTTTTTTCCCCAAGCAAGTAAGGTGTCTCAAGGATTACAAAACATTTTCCTTAAACACAGGAGGAAATTAAGAATCCTATGGGTTAAACAGTTCTCCCATCGTCACCCAGCTAGTTAGTAGCACAACTGGAATTCAAATCTCTGACTTCGGTCCACAAATTCTATGTCCTTCCTCTTATGTCACCGTGCTTTTTAAAAATGAAAATGGACAAAGAGAGTGAGGGAATGATATTTTGTTTGTTAACAAGTACAAACATGATAAAACCATTTAACTTCTCTGTCATCATTCCCACTTGTAAAATGGGCATAACCATGGTCCTTAACTCCTCGGCTTTTTGTGAGATCAAATGAGACAATTCATGGAAAGCATTAAAGTCTTAAAGTGATATAGATCACATTCATCATCATCATATTTAATAATTCACATTAAATTAGTAATTAGAACCCAAGATGTCATTTCTTTTTTTTGATTTTTAAAAATGATTTTTATTGATATTTTCCATTGCTCATATCACAAGAATATCCCATATTTCTCACCTTCTCCCCCTTCTGAGAGACATCCACTATGACAAATAGCATATCTTTTAGAGAAGGAAAAAAAATCAGTTGATCAATACACTGAAAAAAGTCTGAATACATGTGCACTGCGTAACAATAGATCTCCTCCCAACACAAAGGGGTAGATTGAGAGTGTCTTCTCATATCTCATCACTCAAGTCCCATTTATCGTTCTAATTTTGTCATATTTACTTTTGATTCTTTTATTAAAGCTTTTTATTTTCAAAACATATTCATGGATAATTTTTCAACATTGACCCTTGCAACACCTTGTGTTCCAGATTTCCCCCTCTTCACTCCCCTAGATGGCAAGTAATCCAATATGTGTTAACTATGTTAAAATATATCTTAGGGGGCAACTAGGTGGCGCCGTGGCTAGAGCACCTGTCCTGAAGTCAGGAGGACTTGAGTTCAAATCTGATCTCTGACACTTAACACTTCTTAGCTGTGTGAACCTGGACAAGTCACTTAACCCCAATTGTCTCAGCAAATATATATATATATATATATATATATATATATGTATATTATCATAAATCCAATATATGTATATATATTTATGCAATTATCTTTCTGCACAAGAAGAATCAGATAAAAAAAGGAAAAAATGAGAAAGAAAATAAAACGCAAGTGAACAACAACAAAAAGAGTGAAAATGCTATGTTGTGATCCACATTCAATTCCCACAGTCCTCTCTCTGGGTTCAGATGGCTCTCTCCATCACAAGATCACAAGATGTCATTTTTTAAGAGAATCCTTCATAGTCTATTTAAATGCAGAAGGAGTTATCTTCAGAATTCTAGGGATGGTAATGAAAATGTAGAAGGGAATCTTTATGTATTATGAATTCTGAATTTGGCCCTAGAAAAGGGATAAGAACATGTAACTCTTCTTTCAGTAAAAAAGAAAAGGGCAAACCAGCTAGCATTTATACAGCGCAAAACATCAATTTACAAATAATATCAGATTTGAGCCTTACAATGATGTAGGGAGGTAGATACTATTATTTTCATTTTATACATAAGGAAACCAAGACAGACAGATATTAAGTGACTTGCCCAGGGACACACATCTAATGATGTCTGAGGTTGGGATGGAGCTGTTCCTGAATTTTCAGGTTCCGCATTCTATCCATCGCACCTCTGAACTCTTAATGATGTGCCAGGACATAGATATCATCCATGATATATCTAGTTCTTTTTACTTAGCAATTTTTCTTTGTCACAAGGGAAGGTTCACTATGACAAAGATTTTTTTAAACTGATAAGTTCTATTTTTATTTATTTTTAATAAACTGATAAGTTTATTTTTATATTATGTTTATTCCTAAATCTCTCTCTACTCTTACATCCACTGAAACATCAAACAAGATGGGGGAAGCAGTTCAGCAAACAAACAAACAAACAAAAAACCAACATATCTACTCTGGCTACCAATGTCTGTAAGAATCAACACCCAGAATCCTCCATTTCCCCAAAGGAAGGCCAGAGGTGTCCTCCTTTCTTCCTACTTCACTAAGGCCAAACTTGATCATTACCAGGATCAAGCAGCTTTTGGAAGCTGTGCTCATTCTTAGTTTTGTAGGAATTGTTTTGTACAAGATAAGTGCTTTTCAAATGACTGGGACTTTATGTCTCCTGGGGAAGAGGACTCCACTCTGAAGCTACTTCAGCTGGAAAAGAAGAGACTGGTTCTCCAGATGTCCATGGACTGAGTCCATTGCTGGGTTCAGTGCAAATCTGACTCCTGGATTGTCAGCTCATCTGATTAATTGTGTGTGTGTGTGTGTGTGTGTGTAAAATCATTGCCAAGCCCATCTCCTTTTTACACAGAAAGAAGCCCATCTTCAATCCAGTTCAGAATAAGAATTGGTAGCACTGTGTAGTCTCAGGAGCAAGGGCCATTAGAATTAGTGGCTGGAAAAGCAAATAGAGCATGGGTAAATGGAGCTCTCCACATTCTATTAATTTGATTTTAACTATGGCTGGAACAAGTGTGTGCTTGGATTTACTGCACTGGATGTGAGCATCGGCTTCAGTAAACTAGTGTCTTCTCAGGTACATTTGGAATGATATTAACACTCATATAATCTTTCCCCTCTCTCTCCTTCCCTTTATCTTCTTTCCCTCCTTCCCCCCTCCCTTCCTTCTTTTCTCTTACTCTTTCTTCTTTCCTTCTTCCTTTCTTCTTTCCTTCCTTGCTTCCTTGCTTCCTTCTTTTCTCTTTCATTTTCTTCCTTCCTTTTCAACTTCTGTTTGCTTTAATCCACTGGAGAAAGAAATGGCAAACCATCAAGTAGTTTTGCCAAGAAAACATCATGGACTGTATTCAAATGCTACAATCCACAGTGTCATGAAGAGTTAGGAATGATTGAACGACAGCAACAAAGATAATTCAGTGAATATTTTCTTAGTTGCATGATCTTATCTGCATGTACCCTCCCTCCATCCATGTGAGATTGCACCTCATCTACTTCTCCTCATCCTATTGACATAAGTCTATGTCCTCCCATACATCCTCTATAGAGAATTCACTCAAGTTGATGGGGGAAGGTTCTTCTAGATCTTATCATTATAAGTCAGACAGCTGATCTTTGATCAATTGCCCGACCCAGAAATCCTAGGGTATAATCATAAAGTATTAATGAGGGGTTAAATGAATTATAAGGCTATATATGTAAAGCTATATATATATATACACACATATAAAGCTATCTATCTATATTTATATATCTATATCTATCCATCTATCTACCTACCTATCTTGAGGCCTTTGGGGGAAATGAATACATTTCTCTGATTAGGAATTAAAAGTAACAACCTCATTGAATAAATAGGGATATAAACAGTTAAGAGCCAGGGAGGGAGAATTTAGTTCTGAGGGATGCCCATTAGCCAAGAGGAGGGAGAGGGATTTTTCTCATCCTCCCTCCTATTGGCCACATAAGCTGTGAAGGGAAATTCCTTAACTGGGAGGAGAAAGCTGCATCCAGCACGGAACAGAAACACATGCTCCAGACAGACAAGGATATAGAAGGGCCATCATTTAAGGGAGGATGTAGTTGTAAGGAACAAGACTTCTGCCAGCAAAGAAGAGAGCTGGCTTTGAGAAAGAGCAGACCCTGGGAACACAGCCAAGCAGCCTGTCTAGAAAAGACACTGTACCTGAAGAGAACTTCATGAGAACTCAATCAAGGCAGAAAAGACTTCTAGGCACTGCAATACCAGGAGTCAGGAATTGTTTTGCCCCCTTAGGGGCCTATCACTCTTTCCATGGACACTATGTATTTGTGAGAGAGTGCCTCAGTTATTTTGTTGCTAGTGAGATTTTTTTTGGTGGTTTTTGTTTGATTACTTGGTGTTTTTCCTATGATATCTTGGTAAATCCCTTTTCTAGGAACTGATTATATTCATTGTCTGACTATTAAAGTGAAGTACCCTGGTGAGGGCTCATGATTTATATAAAGTTAGGAGTAACCGCAATGCTAGCCTAGAATCGGAGATACATTTATCTTCTTGGGGAGTATACCTGAAAATGCCTTGCAAATCTGGGGAATTAACTCCTAGGAAGTGCTAGGTATAAGTACCAGGACAGATCTCTATTTTACACCTGTTTTCTCTCTTGTTATATAGCCACTCTAACTCATTTCCCTAGTCTTCATTTTGTGGGAGCTATTTTTTCTGGCACGTCTTACATATAAATCATCACTGTTCAGACACCGTTCCCTGGTTGCACTCACAATGAGTATATCCACTGACCTTTCAATCACCCCCAATTTTTGATTTCCAGTGATTGTGGTGATCCATGAGTCAGAGCTGCATAGTGTTTCCAGGAGATTATTGGTGTTTTAAAAATATATGAGTTTTTGCTGGAGGGAGTAGTTTAAGATAATTGAAAGCTATGAACAGTTTCCCAAATTCATTCCAGTCCATTCTGTTTGTCCTTTTCAATTTGGGGGCCAGAACACTATTCATTTGCAGTTTCTGTTTAAACTGTTTACATATAGAATAGTGAACAAATTATCGTCACATGTGTATCTTGCACATACGGATTAGTGTATATGATGTCTTCCCCATTAGAATGGAAGCCCTCCATATCCCAAAGAGATCATAAGGGAGGGAAAGGGACTTGTATGTGCCAAAATATTTATGGCAGCCCTCTTTGTAGTGGCCAGAAACTGGAAACTGAGTGGATTCCCATCAATTGGAGAATGGCTGAATATATTGTGGTATATGAATGTTATGGAATATATTCTGTAAGAAATGACCAATGGCGTGATTTCAGAGAGTCCTGGAAAGACTTACAGGAACCAGAGCAGAACCAGAAGATCATTGCACATGACAGCATCAGTATTATATGATAATCAATTCTGATGAACGTGACCCTTTTCAACAATGAGATGATTCAGGCCAGTTCCAATGATCTTGTGATGAAGAGAGCCACCTACATACAGAAAGAGAACTGTGGGAACTGAGGGTAGATCACAACATAGCATTTTCACTCTCTCTGTTGTTGTTTGCTTGCATTTTGTTTTCTTTTTCATTTTTTTCCTTTTTGATCTGATTCTTCTTGTGCAGCAACATAATTGTATAAATATGTATGCATATATTGAATTTAACATATTCTTACCATGCTTAACATATATTGGATTACTTGCCATCTAGGGAGGGGGTGGAGAGAAGGGGAAGAAACATTTGGAACACAAGGTTTTGCAAGGGTCTATGTTGAAAAATTATCCATGCATATGATATGTTTTGAAAATAAAAAGCTTTAATATAAAGAAAGAATGGAAGCCACCATCTAGAGATACAAAAAGGCCGTCACATGGGGGAGCATATGGGACTGTACTTTTTGCTTTTTTCTGCATTTCCAGAGCTTAGCACAATGCTTGACACATAATAGGTGCTTAATAACTGATGACAGGATTGACCACAGAAAATTATGTACAAGTAGAGTTTATCTTTAGAACAACTTAACACATCCACAGGTCTGCCATGATCATAGTCTGAATTTGATTTCAAATTCTGTGCTATCTTTTTACTCCTTGGATAATGCCATGTCTTCTCTCTGATCTGTCATAATTATCTGCCTTGAATCTCATTCTCACAAGGCCCACAGTGCCTTCCAGTGCACTGCTGGATCTTTGTCAAATCTTGCATTTCTGAGACTCGGTTTACCTCTATGACCCCTTCCAATTCCAAATCTATGATCTTAATTTCTGAGCAATCATGTGGTAGAGGATGCAAAGGGATCCCGCCTCAAAGGCAGAAGAGCCAGGTTTAAGTCCTGTTCTTGACAATGAGTTGCAGAATTCTGGACAGGTCAGTCAGCACCCTGGAGAGCTCTATGAAAATAAGTTGAAGAGAGGGGGTTGGCCTGCATTGGTAGATTGGTCTGCCTCCCAGAGGAGTTCCACAAACTCATGGTTCCTTTCAACTAGTCTTGTGTGTATCCCTTTGTACACAGCTATTTGCCTTAAACTGAGAGATTATTTTTGCCTTCTTAAAAAATCTCCAGCACTTAGCACAGTGTCTGGTAAACAGTAGGTACTTAATGAGTATCTGTTGATTGATTGATGAAATAGCATCTCTAAGTCATTTATTCATGCTGCAAACACTTATTAAGCACCTACTTTTTGTCAAACACTGTTAGTGGTTTATAACTGATATCTAGCACTCAGCACTTAGGGTAGCCAGTAGATTGATGTTTCCTTATGGGATTTCACGTGACTTTTATCTCAAGCAAGGGGCACAAATGCTGCAATCAGCAGGTTCTCTTACACAATGAAAGTGGAAGGTTAATCCTTCCATCGTTCCCAAAGGAGGGCCACATCTCTAAATTTTCCGTGCTATATGTTGACATGGATCTCTGGATGCCATCAGTTCTGAAGGAGGATATTGCCAATGCATAATTGGGCAACTTTCCAATTAGCAAGAGTCTCTGGATGCCAGTCCTTGTATTTGAGGGTGATAACTCAGATAATCATTGCTATTTCTGTGTTTGGAAAAGTGAGAATGCTGCCAGATAGTTTGGCCTTCTTATCTTGGAGAACTGAGGGTAGGATCTTTCCCAGGATAGAGTTCAAATCTATTCCCAGACACTTACTATCTGCATGACCCTGAACAGGTCACTTAACCTTGTTTGCCTCAGTTTCCTCATCTGTAAAATGAGCTAGAGAAGAAAAAGCTGGAGAAACCACTCCAATATCTTTGGTAAGAAAACCCCAAGGGGATCATGAAGGGTCAGACATGATTGAGACAACTGAAGTTATTGTTGAGTTGGCAATTTAATTTTTCAGTCCACAGCAGATTAGAAGTGACCTCTTACAAGGGAGGAGGGCTACCCCAGGACCTTGATTATCATTTTACTGTTGTTAGAAATAAAAAGACAAAAAAGGAACTAAAATCAGACACAAAAACTGGGAAATAGCTGAACCATATCTATTAATAGGAAAATATAGGAATGATTGGTACCTGTAATGATGTTCCTGGGGCATCAAGAAAAGATTGAATTTTGCTCAATATGAACTGTTTAAGAAAGCAGGAAGTAGAAATGATTGATTTTTAGAAAGACTTCCATCCCTTCCCCCCAAATTAAATACTTAAAAGGTAATAAAAATAAAATGCTCCAGTAATCTAGGGTGACTTCAGTTTCCTCATCAGTAAAATGGGCAATTAGGGATGAAATTAGACAATTTCTGAGTCTTCTTAATGGTTTTAACATTATAAGATTTTCTACCTATTTTATTAACAGTTCTGGATAGAGATGTTTTATTTTTAAAAATTAACTCTAAAATTATTATTGAATATTAATTTAAAAATTAACCTTAAATATAAAAAGGATATATTTCTTTTAGACATCTCTTTTCCTTAAATCAAGTTCAAAGTGCATCAGTTGCCCTTCAAGCTTGTTCATTTTCTTATTCAAATTTGTTCTTTCCTCAGAATGTGGAAGTCTCTAGTGGAAGTTTAAATGGACCTACTTACTTTACTTGAGAAAGGGAAGCAACTGGTAATTTTTATGTATTTATTACTGGACCAATATTCAATATTCTACAATATGCTACATACTCTAATGGATGCTAATTAATTTGACAAATAGTACTCTGAAGGAGATGAAGAGGCTATGTGAGTACTTAGTACATGTTCCTTCATTCATCTGCCTCAACTTAGCCCCTCCGGACCTAAATTTCTTTGTCTATAACATGGGAATGACACCTATATTTGCCGCACCAAGTTCAATGGCCTGTCAAAGGATCCACAGTGAGTTCAGATAAGTAACACAGTGTTTTCCTGATTCCCAAGACATTTATTACCTGTTTAAAAATAGAGAATTTTCCAAAGAGGTGATTTGCAGCGAGAGAATCTTCAGTAATAAGCTGTTACTGAGCAAGTTAATTTAAATGTAAGCTCTTTAAAGTCAAGGACTATTTACTTCCCCTTGGTCTCTGCTCCCCAGTGCCTGGTATACAGTAGGTACTTACTAAATGCTCCATGATCACTTAGCTGGTTCCTCAGCTGTGGAATCCTTGGTGTCTGCAGTCAAGCTAGTGGTGAGCATGAATAAACAAAATCCAATCTAGTTGTGCCAGATAATTTACTGTTACTACCATCGTGAGCTGACATTTATGTGGAACCTTACAGTTTACAAAGTGCTTTGCATATATTATGATGGAAATAGCTTAGACCTAGGCAGAAGTAAATAGTAGAAATCAAATTGTGTGCTAATGCCTTCTCCTCTAAGGCTTCCATCAGCTCAGTTTGTCTTGCTTGTATTGCTATATGTATACAGGGGCTACCCCCATGACAACATAAGCTCGTTGGGGTCAGGGACCATGCTTTTATTTTACTTTATATCCCCAGAACTTAGCATGATGTCTGGAACATTTTAAGTGTTTAGTGGATGTTTGTTGACCTATTACTACAGGAAAGGCAAAGTGGGACAAAGTTGGGCTTGAAGTCAGGTGAACCTTATGTTTGAAATTGAACTCTGACACTTTCTGACTGTGCTATCTTGAGCAAGCCCATTAACCTTTCTAATTCCTGTTGTTTTTTTTTTTTTTTAGGAATAATCTAAGTTACCTAGTTCTATATATTTAGAGCTAAAAGGGACTTAAAAGTTATCTAGTCCCATCACCTCATTATTTAATTTTAAATTATAACATAAATGATAAATTTTATTATAAAATTAAAGGATGAAAATAGGGCCCAGAGAGATTAGGTGTATTGTTCATGGTCATACAGGATAGCAAAGCCAGGACCAATTGAGTATTCTTTTCCACTCTATCACACAATCTCTCTGAGACTCACTTTCTTCATTTATTTTTGAAGGTTTGTTGACTTTAATATCTAGTTTAAATATACTGATTTTTAAAAAAGAGTACACCATAAAACTTTATTTTACAGAAGTATAAATGTGCATACTTCTACCCTATAGAAAAACAGCTATGAAAATAAACTCATTTTAAAAATTATAATCCAGAGCCAGTCAATTTAAGTTCACTTGTTAAAATGAACTCAGGACAAAAGTGATGATGAGGAAATGGTAATACGACGTGGTGATGATCACTCTATTTGTCTTTTACTTCAACCTCCACCTGGGTTTCCAAATGCCATGTACGAGCCGACGTTGGAATGATTCCATTTTCGTTATAATCTTTTATATATTGATATAAGAATATTTCTTTCAAAGATATAAATACATAGCACATCCTACTGAAAAATCCTACTGAATCTTTTATCTTCATTTGGGGAAATGGGGATTCTGGAGTCTTAAGTTTCCTCAACACCAAAGACAAGCAAATATAAACATTACCCCCAGGAGATTATTACAGACATATAATAATGAGGATGAGATTCCAGTGGAGCTCCTCCCTCTTTTCACTGTTTAAGGAGCTCTTGGAATCTGACAAGCTGTTCCCCCTGCTGCTACTACACACCACGTACATATGTGTATACATATACATGTATACAAGTACACAAAACACATATGAACACAATACACATGTACACACATATGTGTATATATGTGTGTGTATATACACACATATCTATATATAGAAATATATAGATAAAGCTGTATATAAACACATAGTACATATACATATGTTTATGTACAATATGTATTCTTATTTCTATTACGCCGCTACATTGCCTTTTTACCTCCTGCTGAGAACTATTAGCTAAAATTACTGGTTGATTGTCCCTTTTACAAATTAAGTGGGTCCATTGGATAACCAGAGATTTCAACACTGTGGGGAATTAATGAATCTGAATATAAGAATAAACAAAACTGAAGGACTGCTGAGATATACATAGAGATGCATAGTTAAATAAATGCCAGCTATTACAAAGGCTTTGTAGAACTGAGCTGCAGAAATGTCGGTTCTTGAAATGGCCCAACTCCTTCTAAAACAATTCTTTAACAGTTATCAGGATACAGAAATGGGTTCCATTATCAATGAGCATAATTTTGAACCAGGGTCAAATGACAATCAAGGAATCCTCCATCATTCTCCCCTTATCTTTAGCTACAACAACCCATTTTACTGGAAAGATAATCTAAGATTAATGGACATCAGGAATTTTGTAGGTGACAATCTTCCAACTAAAGTGGTGAGGAGAGAGAATTCATTGGTTTCCAAAGTCTAAAACCAGCCAATTCTCCATCTTTTCCTTTAGTAGGTAAGGAAACAGAAGCCAAACACTGAAGAGAAGTGATGAATTTCAGGAGCCGGCAAAAGGCAGTGACCCAGTCAGAATCTGGAGTCACAGGCAATGAGTTGGGGCTGATATTTATTAGACCAAATAGCTTTCTCTCCTTTTCAAATGCATAAGATCCCTCACGTGATCCAGAAGTACAAGTTTTAGAGGCTTTAGAAGTATTCTTTTCTGGAGAGGGTCTCTCAAAATATTTTGTGCATGACATTTTGACTTGAATATACTTCAGTCGCCATAAAACCAGCATGTCCCAAACCGAGCACATCCAGGAGCTTCCCTTGAGCTCTTCATCAATGGCCAGCAATATTTGAATGAGTTATCTAAAACTTCAAAGCTTGACATTATCTTTGACTCAACTATCTCTATACCCCTTCCCCTAACCTGCCAGTCTCCTAAGTCCCCTAGATTTCAGATAGTTTTATCTTCGAGATTTCATTCTCATCTTAATCCTTTCCTTTCTGTTTCCAGAGCTGATGCCTGATCCAAGTCTTCATTCTGGCCTGGATTATTTTGAAGTCACATTACTGATTTCCTTAAGTCTTGTTTTCTCTCCTCCATTTCACAAAATGAAATCTTCTGAAAGTTCACTTTTATCCAGTAGTTCCCTTGTTTACCTGAGGACTGTCTCTTCAAGGATGCACATTTCAACTCATCCACGCCTGCTCAGCCAGACTTTCTCTTCTTTTTTCCCATTCCCTTTTCTAAGTTTTAGATGGGTAGCTCACCCAGTGCCCTTTCTCTTTTGCAACTTTGACATTGAGAGGACACCGATGATGGCACACTATGAGATTTATTTAACCCTCATCCATTCTACATCCATTCCATTCCTGCCTATCTTTTTCACTCATATATTTCATTTACAAAATGCTTTATTTGGGTTCTGTCATTTATTCCATGCTAGAAATGTATTGCAGCTTGCTCACATCCATTGCATGCCAGCAATGGCTTATCAATGCCTGAAAAATCAACTTAAATATATTTGGCTGACTTTCAAGCTGGCTAAAAACCTGGTCCCCACCTGCCTATCTACTACCCACTAACACAGACTTCACTCCAGTCATGCTGGTCTCCCTGATTTTCCACAAGCATTTTATTTTTAAAAGCCCATCTAAGTTATTTACTGCTATAAGAATTTCATACTTCACAAGGCTATTTTTTAAAGATTCAAAACAAAATCACTATAGACTTTTCTTGGGAAATAGGGATATGGTAAAGAGTGAGAAACCAATCACCTGAAGTTTGCTTTTTTTAGAAAAGAAAGCATTATGTTTATGTGGGTCAAAGGCACTCATGTCAAAACAATTCATCTTTGACATAGAAGGACAGAGAAACAAATTGGAATTTATGAATAGGGACAGAGGGAAATTTCTTCCACAGGCAATGCCTCTATGATTATTTCCTTTATGAAGTGATACTTCTAATTAGGAACTTAAGGAAATGATCAAGGTGATAGGAGATGAGGTCCTGAGTTAACCCAAAAGAAATAAACATCACCCTTGTAAAATGATTCCATGTTGCCTTAACTCATCTTGGAATGATCTCCCCCAATCTTCCCTTGCACCTGCTTATCCTTCAGAAGTGAATTTAATGCCCCTTTCCCCCTTGAAGCCTTTCCAGGGTATTTGGCCCTTGATTACTGATGTCTTCTTCTCTGAAGTAGGCAGTTAAGATAGATTTAGGAAGATGACCTAAACAAGTGGCCCCAAACAAATCACATAGCCACGATTTGTCTCAGTTTCCTCACTTATAAAATGGGAATAATAATAGCACCTACATCCCCTCCTCACCTTGCTCTTAAGAAGTTCACAGTCCAATGAGAGAATTGGGAAAGTATTAATGCAATTACAAAGTCTTGCTCTTTCTACCGTAAAAAAGGAAACTAAACTCTTGGAGCACAGGATCTGTTTCATTTTTGACTTTGTCACTTCAGTACCTAGCATGGCACAGAGAACACGTCTAATAAGCATGGCTAAAATTTAATCAAATGACTGAATAAAAATACCCAGATGACTAAGTTAGCTTTTAGATACTCAAACACAGTTCTATGGAAGACTTTTCAGAGATAGAAAAATGCTTAGACCCGTTCTTCCCCTTCATCTCCCCCTTCTTCCAGGATATTTCTCTAAATAAAATTATTAGCCTATTTCTGGTTAATCTTCTTAACCTTTATTTTTTCCTTTTTGGCAATCTGAAGCAATTTTCTCTTACAGTGCAAAGAATTATCAGTTATTCTTTTTTTGCATCTTTTTCATATTCATAAGAGAGAATCACTGCCCTTTGAACAAGACAATTATTCACTATAAAGATAGAAATGAGTTTACTTTCCCTACGGTTCTAAAGTAATTATATAAACAAAATTTTTAGGATGCAAGTGAGAATATCTGAATAGAATGAGTTGTTGGCAAAGTTAATTGGCCGATCTGCTTATGGAGATCTAATTTGGAATGTCAATTGAATCTTTGGAAATTATTGCTTATTTCCTTTGAGGATTATTTATTGGTACATGCAATTTGAATGTATAATATATAGTTTACTCACCTCTGTATTATGGTTTGAATGGGAAAATTCTTTCCATTATGCAGGTTTTAAAAATTCATTCCTTAATCTGTTTTGTGCTTTTCCATTGTTAGTTTAAGGAAAGCGTAGCAAATGTTAGAATGAGGACATTGCTGCAATCATAAATAGAAAATGCTTCCCTTTTTCCTAATTCAATTATTTACACACTTGAATGACTCCCAGTAACCCAGTAAATTTATTGGTAACTAGGTACTCTGTGTGTAATAGTCAATGGATCTTTACCTCCTTACTTTGGCAACCTGCTTAGGGCCAAAGAAGAACTTACTGTAACCGTGGAGTGCCATAGGAAGAAAAACAATGGCTATTTTTCTATCAAAATCATGAGGAAAGCCAACAGCAAGATGAGAAGACCTCCTAAGGAACACTGAAGGGAGGACATTGGTGAGAAGGAGAAATTAGGTGATGCAGTGTTCTGAACTTGGAGTCAGGAAGACCAGAGTCCAAATCCTACCTCAGAAACTATGTATCTCTGGTAAGTACTTATCTTTCCAGGTTTCAACCTCCTCTTTGGTAAAATGAGGGAAATGGATTTGTTGATCTCAATGTCCCTTCCAACTCTCCATTTATGAACTCACGGAATTCTGGGTCTAGAAGGAATCATGCAGTCCAACACCTTATGTTATGCATTGCAGACTCTCAGAGTTTGAGAAAATCTCAAAACTTTTTTTTCAGCCTTTATTTGAAGACTGTCAGCGAGGGGCAAACCATTACATCTCAAGGCAGCCCAGTCCACTTTGGAGTAGTTCCATTTGTTAAGAAGTCTGATCTGACATCGTTACATATCCCTCTTTTGAAACGTTTGCGTATTGCCCTCTGGGGACAACTAGAATATGTCTAATTTCTCTGCTCCAGGAAAGTCCTCCATGAAGACAGCTTGAAGTCCTCTCTGCTTTTCCTTCTCCAAACTAAATAGCTCCAGTTCTTTTACAAATGTGCACGTTGCATGATCATTGTAATTCTTTTCAATAATCTTCCTCTGAAGGCTCTCTAATCATCAGCATCCTTCCTAATACATGGCATCCAGAATGGAATACAGTATTTCAGAAGTATTCTGACCATGAGAGAGCAGTGAGATAATCACCTCCTTATTCCTGGAAATCTTTTTGTCTCTCTTAAAGCAAGCAGAGATCACATGAGCTTTTTGGACCAAAATATTATTGACTCACATTGAGTTGGGGTTTTACTTATCATACCCTTTTCTTACAAATGGTTTCCTAATCATACCTCTGCCATCTTGTCCTTGTTCTGTCTCTCCATTTCAACCGATGAAGAGTTCTACTGCAGAGAAGAGAAGGAACCTTCTGGTCACAGGAAGAATAAGCTGCTAGGTCACAGAAATGCCAAAGAAACTAGAATTTGCTGCATCAAAGAAGAGTAAAGCTACAAGGTTTTGTCCTGGCATCCGACTTTAAAATTAATTTTTAGATAAAGCAGATTTCATTGGAAGCATTAGACAGGCTATGAGAGTTTGATCATTACTCCTTGAGTTCTCGAGAAAATAAATCACATCTTGAATAAAAAGTCCATTCTGAATCTTATTTTAGATCTCCAGGGCCCTTTCCTGAAAATACTCATTGCTCAGATTCATAATAGTTGAACTAATGTTATGTTTTAATTGCACTTATGCCTCAGCACATACTCTTGTAGAGTGAACCATAACACTAATTGTTTTCACATTTTGATTAAGCTATACAGAATAACTTCCCATCTTTTATTTTAAGCATGTTGCCCCAGTTGCAACTGAAGTTAAATATTCAATGAGAAGCTCTGCTGGTGGAAACAGGTGTCTATGTTGCTCTCTTTAAGAAAGGGGAGTAGAGCAGTCTGGAAAGTCCCCTTGACCTGGATATACTGAAATGTAGCTGTCTGCTGGCAATTGGGATGAGGAAGAGCCTAGGATAAGGAGAAAGAAGGAGCAAGAGGATGGAAATGATGAGACGTTCCGGTGGTGGAAACAGGTATCTATGTTGCTCTCTATGAGAGTAGGGAGTAGAGCGGTCTGGAAAAGTCCCCTCAACTTAGATATATTTAGATATAAATGTAGTTATCTGCTGGCAATTGGAATGAGGAAGAACTGAGGATGAGGAGAAAGAAGGAGCAAGAGGAAGGAAAGAACTATAAAATAACCAGGAGAATGGGACCCATTCAGCAACAAAAAGAAAAAAAAATATCAGGGAGGAAAAAATGGAGTCCAGAATTCATGTTATTTCAAAGTCTATCCAAGAGATTTTCATTTGAAGATATGAGAGTTTGAGTTTGGGGGCAAAGTGAATGAACACATTCATGTACAAAAATGTGTGTATATCTATCTATCTTACACTTACATATGTGTAAATACATGCACATATGTCTGTATATGTGTGTACAAGCATATAGCATCAACATGTGAATATAACTATGCACACATATATGTATGTATACAAATCTGTATAAGAGATAGTTATTTACATAGTACTTAGATTTGCAAAATAATTTATATATGTTATTTCATTTGATCCTTATGCCAACCTCTCAGTTAAAAAAATGAGCCTCCATCCATCCATCCCCAATACATTTATATTTATCTATTTATAAATTCATCCTAACTGAAAAACTGCATCAATTCCTCAGTACTAGTACCATCACTCTTTTGGCTTTCTCAGATTTGTCTTGAACATATCTAGTTTGTTTAGTTGTTTACATATGTCCCCCATTGGTCTGGGAGCCCTTTGAAAGCAAGGACTATTTTTTGCCTTTCTTTGTTTATCCAATACTTAGCACATAGTAGGTGCTTAATAAATGCATATTGATTGATCACACATATGTATGAATCATTACGTGATTGTAAAACAAACACCAAAACTTTTTAAAAATTTGAAATAAAATGGAAATAACATCCTAGAGTTATTTGGGAGGGAGGCACAGTAGGTTTACTAGGTAGGGAGTGAAATGGTTAGACCTGTATGTAAAGAAAATTTCTTTGGTCACTTTGGGAAAGATAGTCTGGAAAAGCAAGATACTTAAAACAAGGAATCATTCATATAAAAAGTGATCGGGCCTGAACACAGGTGGTAGCCATGAGAATAGGGAGAGAGAATAGAGGATACAGGGGTTATAGAAAAAGAAATAACAACATTACACCATTATTTGGCTATGAGACGGAGCTGAGTGATAGTGAGGAGTCAGGATGGGATATGGGTTGCAAACTGAGGTGACTAAAAATATGGTAAATCATCGGTAATAATCTCAGAAAAAGAGGGGTTTGCAGGAGAGAAAGAGAATGGTATAAGATCTTTGATGAAAACCACTAATCCTGTGTAACTCTATCTTCCTACCAAAACAGGAAAAATAGGAAGGGAGTACTTTTCCAACCATTGCTCCAAACAGTAATCTAGGCTTGATGGGGATGAGAACCCTTCGTTACCAGTTCATTGTCTTGGAATTGTATCCACATTTCCCTGCTGCAATCTCTGATGTTGCTGTTTTTTTTTAAATGAATTAATTTATTTTATTATAGCTTTTTATTTACAAGATATATACATGGGTAGTTTTTCATCATTGACCCTCACAAAACCTTCGGTTCCAACTTTTCCCCTCCTCCCCCACCTTCCCCAGATGGCAAGTAGTCTCATACATGTTAAATATGTTAAAGTATATGTTAAATACAATATATGTATACATATCTGATGCTGATGTTTGAGGACCTTGTGGGGTTGATATGCCATTAAAGGTGGACTCTCAAAGATCAAAAAATTACAAGACACAATGGAACCATTAGCAGAGACTTCTGAATGCAGAAACTGAGGAAGATGTGGAAGGCATGGGCTAATAGACTGGAGCCAAAACAAACTCAAAGAACTGTATGGGTGAGCTCTGAGCTTACTGAATTCTCCTAGGCACAGAGAGCTAGTTTTTAAAGCTGGGGCTCCCTTTCCTCAAGGTCAAATTCTAAGACACTAAAACCACAGCTAGGAAATTAGAATCCACAAACGGAATGTAAAATATCACTCTTTTTCAAAAGAAGGAAAAGAGGAAGAAAAATGAGCTAAAAAAATTAAGTATTAGTATAACTTTGGACATTATTGAAGGGCAAGAATCTGAAGAGTTGTCTTGACTTGATTCAGGCAGAAAACACTGACGGAATTCTGCGCATTTGTAACATGGTTTTTTGTTCTTCTGAATGGTCTCTATTTTTAATATCTATAGGATATGATTTTAATAAACTTATATTGCATCTTAGGTAGCTTCTGACAGAAACTGCAAATGTGAGTGATACTTCTAAATAGAAAAATTAGTGTTGAACTATAAAGGACAGGACTAGGTGATCTCTAATGATCAAGTACTTGCAGTTTTACAAAACTTTCTTATAACAGATTGTCTTCTCTCTCTCTCTCTCTCTCTCTCTCTCTCTCTCTCTCTCTCTCTCTCTCCCTCTCTCTCTCTCTCTCTCAAAACATTATGTGCAAAAAATGAAACAAACACAAAAATCTCCCAAGTATTTAACTTCTTAGCATCTTATCTGGATGTACCTGGCAGCAGGGGCAAGATACGCAGACTGTGGCTGTGTGAAAAAGGGCAGCATCATAAACAACTCACCTTTCAGTAGCACTTGGAAATTTATAAAGCATCTTCCTCACACCAGGCCTTTGAAATGGTCAGAATTGTCACCCCCATTTCACAGATGAGAAAAGTGAAGCTCATGAAGACTAAGAGATTTGGAGAGACTGAGCCTAGGGTAAAGTTGGTATTCAAAACCAGAGTATCTAATTCCAAATTAAGTGTTATTTATCATATATGTTATATATATTCTGATATATGAGGATCAAAATATTGTTTTGTGATTGTTGTTATTCAGTTGTTTCAGTCTTATATGACTTTGTGATCTTATTTGGGGTTTTCTTGCCAAAGATAGTGGAGGGGTTTACTATTTCCTTCTCTAGCTCATTTTACAGATGAGGAAACTGAAGTTAGGAGAGTTAAATGACTTGTCCTCAATCACACAGCCAGTAAGTGTCTAAGGCTGGATTTGAATTTGGGGAGGTAAGACTTCCTGACTCTAACCATGACAGATTTTATCTGCATGATTTTATCTATGGCAGATATTTTCACACTTTGCCATTAGCCAAAAGTACATGATCTTAAAACTTTTTTTCTCTCTCTTTCCTTTCTATTCATTAGCTTCCACCAACAAAACAGAGAATTAAATCTAGACTTCTCCAAATTCCCTGAAAAGAAAACAAAACCCTCATTAGGGTATAATCTTTTGTTTTCTAATTAAGCAAAAGACAAAGCAGTACCTGGAATAAAGCAGAGGAAATCACAAAAGCTCCTCTACCCAGAAGATCTCACAGGATTGTTTCTGTCTTGAATTATTTTAAGGGGGAAAGGACCTGGTTAATGATGAAAGAAGACGTGAGGGATTCAAGTCTGTGCTAATCTCACATTGGCCAAGTCTTGGCAGAAAGAGCCTGTACTGATCTCATCTACATTAAAGCAGGATCAGGAAATTACAGGGCTTCACTTCCCCCCCTTCCTCATTTAAAACAATTTTCAACATTTTTTTCAGTTGGTAAGAATTTCTTTTCTCTCCTCATTGTCCTCACTTCCAAAGGGAATAAAAAACCCAATGCCTATTACAAAATATACAGTAAAGCAAACCAAATTCATCCATTGGCCACATTGAGGCTACTAAAGATGGCACCAGTAGTTCTTAAAAAAAGGATTTCTAGCCAAATAAGCTCAATAGTGGGGGGTAGGGAGGGGAGCAAGGTTAATTCTCTGGGACAGAACTGACTGGAGCAGAGCTGGTGGGGATTGGGGACCATGTGTCAGTGCTGACAGTGCTGGGATTGAATGATGAATGTTGCAATGAGTTTAGACCTCCATGTTTATTGTGACACCCGCCGATCGAGACAATGTTATTCAGGGTGTTGCTGTGCCAGGAATCAGCACTTTGATGAATCATCCTCCTTATTGCCCCCAGTAGGTTTTAAGCTTCTTGCGGATCAGAAAGGGATTTATTAAGTGCTTGCTAAGTGACACTCATCTGCTAAGAATGGAATACACATAGAAATGGAAGCAAATCCCTGCTTTTCAGGAGCTCACATTCTATTTTCTGAAGGGGAAGAAGGGGAATGGAGAGAGTAGATAAAACAGGGTTCATAATGTCTCTTATTTCATTGCATATGGAAAAGCCTAATGGTACTTGGGCAGAGAAACTAAGAGAGTCCAGAGGACCTTGGGGAGCAATGACAGGATAGAGGGACTCTGATGAAGAAGACAGGGCATTCAAGGATCAGAGCAGAGTGGGATTCTGGGATGTCTGTAACATAGGGCCATCCTGACAGTTGGCAGGCTTGGTAATGATGAGGAAGGTCCCTGACTCCTTGCCATAGTGGACTTTTTATATCCTTACTACTTTATACATGGCAGACATTCAACAAACTTGTATTGAATTAAATATTTTATATCAAATTACATAAAGTTTCCCATATGTGTTAGAGTGATTTTTGAATCATGTCTTAAACTCAGTCATTTTAATTTGTGGTACTCAGCCACATGGCAAAAGGTCTTAACTATGCTGAATTTCACTATAACTGGAGCCATAACTGGGACAGGGCCACTGGGACTCAATTCCACAGCCCTGATGTGAAGGCAGCAGACTTTCTCACTTCAGAGGTCTTCTATACCTTATGATCCTTGGTCAACCCTGTGTCTCCTGCAGAATTTAATTTTCCACCTAAAATATCCTTCCTTTGCTCTCCCAGAGGGCCAGCCCTTATAATGAAAACTTATTTTAAAAAAACCTTAGAAAATCATCCCCAAACCTACTGGAAACAATTCACAGCTTTAGCAAAGTTGCAGGATATAAAATAAATTCACACGAATCATCAACATTTCACAAAGCCCATGAGCAAGAGATAGAAAGACATCCATTTACCCATCCATCTTTTCCTTTATCTATCTATTCATCCAGGCATCTATCTATTCCTTTATCTCTCTATTTATCCATCCATCCATCTATTCTTTTATCTATCTATTTATCCATCCATCCATCTATTCCTCTGTCTATTTTTTATCTATCCATCCATCCATCCATCTATTCCTTTATCTATCTATTCACCCATCCATCCATCCATCTATTCCTCTATCTATTTTTTTAATCTATCTATCTATGAATCTATCTGGTCTTGTTGTCTGATTTCTCTCAGACAATACCTTATTCCCTAAAATTCCCTATTGTGATTTACAGATTCTAAGGTTAAACATATCATTTTCAGTAACTCAAAAACATAAATACTATTAAGTGGAGTGATAATTACTGTTTTCTGCAGTTCTTGCATGTCATAAAGCTTTATATCAGCACAAACTCAAAGGTTCCTTCCTTGCCCACCCTCATATGAAGGAAAACAAGGGAGACTTTGTTCACCTCCCAGTGAAAACCAAGCCATCTTTTGGGGAGACTCCTTCCTTGCAAAGCTGATCTGCTAGGAAAGCCTCCATGCAAAGGAGAGTAGAGGAGCTGGTGGGCACCCCTGCTCTGTTTGCCATCCCGATCTTTCTGACACCTCTGCCCACACTGGCTGAAAGTGGATATTTTGGGGAAATCATTTGATTAACCTCAGGTGATACCGAGTGTGAATTTTCATTATGTCTAAGATCAAAGTCGGGCAGGTTTGATTCACTTGTGGTCTCCTGGGCCAGGCAGGGCAGGGAAATGAAATTGCTGCGGGCTGACTGAGGGTGTTGATGGAAAAGGGAAGGAGGGGCATATTTGCAGTGGGCCTTGTTAGGAGAGATAAACCCCAGTTTTCTCACTTCCCCCAGAAGAGAGGGTTCCAGAATACAAAAGTAGAAATGGACCAGGGAAAAGAGACCCAACATTTTCAACCAATCAAAGAGAACAAATAGGCTTTCAACCTATCACCCTTCCCTTCCCTTTCCCTAGATCCTGCACAAATGGAAGCCATTTCTTAGAATAGAAGATCTAGAGCTGCAAAGCATCTTAGAGGCTGACTCCCTCATTTTACCCAGCAAGATTCTGAGGAGTAAAGAGATGAAGGGACTTGCCCAGAGTCACATAGGGAGTCAATGGTAAGCACCAAAATTTGAACCTAGATCCTTTGATTTCACAGCAAGGACAATGCAAAACATTCTGGATTTAAAGAATAGAGTTCAAATTCTGACACTGCCCTTTACTATCTGTGCCATATGGTCCAAACTCGCCATTTTACAAAGAAGGAAACTGAGATCAAGAGAGTCAAAAGGGACTTGGCTAAAATCCCACAGGGAGTCACTCCATTTCACTGTGCCTCAATTTACTTATCTGTAAAATAATGTGGTTGGATTAGATGACTTCAAAAGTATGAATATTTACAGCTGTGGAAGTTAGGGATGAATTTAAGGAGTAGACTACTTCCCTCAGAATAAAGAGGAGGAATTCCACAGGCAGTCATTAGGAGGAAGTGCAGTCCAGTTCTCAAATCACAATCCCACCATTCAGAAGGAGGTCAAATGAGAAGCAATGCTCTTGTGCAAAGAAGACCGGGATCACTACTGCCCCATAAAGGTCCTGTATGAGAGCACAGGAAGCTAATTTTGAGTCTAGTGCTACTGATAATTACTAACTAAATTTGTGGGATACCAAATTAAATCTCATTTAATTTCTTTGCCTCAATGTTATATCTATTAATATAAAATGGGTGGTAGGATCAGACCAGATAGTCACTAAAGCTCTTTGTGGTGTGCTCAAATTTTTTGATTTCATGAAATCATTTTTATTCACATTTGTTTAGTGGAGGATGTCTATAAAGTACTTCCCAAACCTTACCTCATTTTATCCAAATCACCCCAGGAGGCAGGTGCTATTATTATCCTCAGATCATATGAGGAAGCTGAGGAGGCTCAAAGGGGCTTAGTGACTTCTTGCAGTCAGCCAGGGATGAAATGCATCATTTATCCCAGGAAGATCCCCTTATTCTACTCTCACATTTATGAAGGCAGGAAGGAGCATGGACACATCACAAAGGTGTTTAAAACACCCTTCAGTCCTTTGAGCAATCAGGTTTCTCCTCTGCCATGTTTATTCCTTCCAATATTCTGGATTCTGGCCAATTTATGCATTCATTTCCCATATAATGTACCTGAAATCCTCTGTTACACCACCCATAGAGAGTCCATTCCACCTTCTGGTATTCTGAAAATACTTTTCAGTATTTTCTTTCTCCTTAAGCTTTAGTTATTCATAAATTCACATTACACCAAATTCTTCTTTTCCCGAGCACCCTGGTTAGCCAAGGTTTTATGGCAGAGTGTTTTGCTGAATTATTGTTTTGAGCCAATAATTATAATTGCAAAGCATTTAACAATTGACAATTTAACAGCTCTTTAGTGACTATTCTGTCCAAAGCTCATGGTACTAAGGACTGGGTTATCAAAAAGAAAAAGAAATCATCTGCTCTCAAGAGACTTAGAGCCTAATAAATGTTTCTCGAATGGATTTCAGTTTTGTGCACCTAAAACAGTGGTTCTCAACCTTTTTTTTTCCTGGAGAAATTCCAAAACACTAAACATCTCAGTTAGTGGCAAAAATGGCACCCAAACAGCTGAGTCTCTAGATCCAATCAAAACCTGGGCTTGGAATTAATCTGTCTCTCTGATTTATTTTTTTATTCTTCATTTCTCCAGGACTCCTGACAATAGGAGACTTTGTGCTTCCAAGGTCATGGCAACTGCTTCCCAGTGTTGAACCTGGAAGGTCAACAAATGCATCAGGGGATGGTAGCTGGGCAGTTTGGATGTTGAAAACTCAGGACACATGCCCTTCGACAGTCGCATGGAACTCATGGAGTTACATGATCCTCTAGTAAAGATTCAAAAACATTAGAACATAACTGTTTATAAATATAAGGGTTCAGAGAAATAAATGGAAGTACCTTGGGAGCAGATCAGTTTTTGTATCCCTAGTGTTTGACACACAATAGGGGATTTGACAAAATCTTGTTGGATTGCACCAAAAGCACCTCAGAGATTACATAATCTAACTCCTGAGATTTAGAAAGACTAATGAGTTGGCTAACACAGTTTACCAGTTGGTAAATAGACATAGATTGTTGGATTGAATTGAATGAATTCATTCATGCCTTTTGTAAACAGGATAAAAACCAAAAGGGGTTGGCTGGGGGGAGCCCAGGAGTAAATTCCCATTTCCCAAAAGCCACAGGTACACATTTCAGTGTGCTAGAGTTAATTCCCTTGCTTGCTCCTTTTTCTTCCAAAGCCTTGTGGAGAATAATAGTTAATTCAGCCGCTTCTCAAATTAAAGTTGAATGCTGTGTCTGGGGCATTCTCCCCCTCACTTGCCATTTTCTCATTTGCTATCTTTGGAAATTTCCAGGGTTATTGAATGACTGATTTCCCAGACTGAGATATTCTCTAATTTATCAAAAACCCAGTCAATGACAACGTCTGCTTTAAGGAGTCAAATCAATTGTTTGTTGCTCTGCATCCTGCACCACGTAGGGGGATCATTTTGGTAGCTATAATAATAGAGCTACTTGAAGGCCAACAGACAGTGAAGACAAATAAGAGTGTACCAGCGTCATCGTGTCAATCAATACGTTGAACAAGAGTTTAGCAATAGCCCTGTCTGTTTTCCCACAATCACCCTTGGGAGTATCTGAAGGCAGCCGCTTCTTTGTCTACAGAGAAGATCTTGAACCGGATTTTGGAATAAGTGGCTATCGGTACCGAAATCAAGATTGGGGAGTAGGGGACACAAGAATTGTGAGGGAAGTGCCGATGTTCTCATTTACAAAGGAAATAGAATCTGTCTTTGAAGAATAAATGATTCCAAATCATTCTCATTCTCTGTCTCTACCTGATAATGTTAAGATGACTTTTCTTTGGAATATATACTATAAAAAGATCACACCCAGGGATGTAGGTGAAAATGGATTCGGCCTGTATTCAGATGCTTTGTTTCTACAGTAGCTGTAGTGTAGGCTAATAGTAGGTCACTAATACTCCATAAAAGCTATTTTTGAGTCCAGTGCAGCTAAATACCCCTCGATTTCAGTATACTTTTGGACGCAAGTTTCCAGCCTTCCTGGGGAGGCTAGAGTCTGGTTGCCAGCTATTCTATAATGATGACTTCTGTGGATTAGGCTCTGAGGCTGCCGAAATTCCAGAAAACATGGGGTCTTGATAGAGACCCCCAAAACAAGTTTGCAAAGAGTAACAAAATTTGCTTTTTAGTATTAATAGGATTTCCCCAAGGATGCATTTTTCTGTCAGAACTAATCCCTGTGATCAACAAATAAGGGCTCCAAGAGATGCTGTAAGCTTTCTTTTCTTTTCAGTTCTTTTCTCAGTTATTCTTACATATCTTCCAGGGTCTCTTTTAGCATAGGAATTGCTGACATTTCTGTCTCCCCTCTGCTGAAACCCTCTAGATTTTTAGCTAAAGAGCAGAATAATGGAGCCATTTTTTCTTCTTCTAAGGACATTAACAAGCATAATTCATTAGAAGCATCATGGCACTTTGGAAAGGCTCTAGATTCATAGTCAGAAGACAGAGCTCAAACCCTGGTTGTTCTGCTTCCTCCCTCTATGTCTTTGGATGATTCCCAGTCTCGTGGTAGCTTATCTATGAATCCACAACTGAAAAGGGCAGTGACAGAATTCAAGCCTGAATCTTCCTGACTCTAAATCTGGTCCTTTAGCCACTGAACCATTGGTCAAATAATTGGATGTGGAAAAGAAATAGAGAATTAAAGTAGGGGCAGGTTTTTTGGGGGGGACATTGGAAAATTTGGTTTTAGACATGTAATTTGAAGCACTGCAGAGACAGCCAGATAGAACTAACCAACAAATGGTTTAGAATATAGGCTTGGAGCTCTGAGGGAGAATTTGGGGAATGAAAGGCTCTTTGGGTCACAGTTTCCTTATCTGTAAAATGGACCTGAAGTTATTTCAAGTCAACAAACTTGTATCAGGTACCTACTATGCTTCAGGAACTGTGCTAGGAATCAATTTGAAAGGTCAATTCTTAAAAACCCAAAAGTTTTTTAGCAATCAAAATTTACAGGTTTCTGTGTGTGACAGATCCTGTTACCTTTTATTTTTTCTCTTCCAAAAAAGCTTTTCTGACAGTATTTTTGTGGGTTTATCAGGAATTGGGATTTTTTTAAAATATTCAAATTATCAAGTCTGGAAAAGTGTTTCTCAATAAAGAAGTAAAACCTTTAAAATGTGTTGAAGATACAAAGATCCTTTCCCTCTTTAAGAAAACACAATTTATGCTTTCAAGGAATTCACAATTGAACAGGATAGATGACATTGTACCAATTATACACTCACACAATACACATATACACAATACATAAATATTCACATGTACATATACACATATACATGTATGTATATATCCATATATAGATATATACATATACATATGTATATATACACATAGACATATCAATATCTATCTATCTAAGCTAGCTAGCTAGATTTGGAATGGAAAAGATTTCTGTAGGAAGGGAGTTTTTAGCTAGGACTAGAAAAAAGTCAGGGAAGGCTAGAGCTTGAGATGATGGAGAAAATTCACAGCATAGGAAAGATGGAGTGTTGGTTGGGAAGTCAGGCAGTCAGAGGTTGAGGTTCTGCCCCTGAAGTTTGTTAGCTGTGGCCCCACATGGAAGCCACGGAAACTTTTGGCCATAATTTCCTCATATATAACATATATGTATATAACATGTAAATAAGACCTGTTGTGTCCATTTCAATGGATTGCTATAGGGTACAAGTGAGATGACATAATAGGAAGTATTTGGCAGACATGAAAGCAGAGTGTAAATATCAGTTTTTCTTCCTCTTGCAATTACTCTCCCTTTAAACCTTGGACCCACCTTGAATTCTTCCCTCCATCATTGTCAACTTCCAATCAGTTGATAAGGCCTGTCATTTGGGCCACTGAAATATCTCCCACATCTCTCCCTCTTTTTCTAATTCTGTTGCAGCCTCCCTGGTTCAAGCCCTCATCACTTTGCAGCTGGACATCTGTAATAATGCACTAATTGGTTTCCCTGCCCCCGAGCTATCCTGCACATTGATGCTCACAATGTCTTCCACACAAAATTTTAGCATCTCTCCTTTATTGACGTGATAAAGGAAAAATTCTTCATTTCCTAAAAGTTCCAATCTGACTACACGTTACTTTTCTCAAGAGGCAGCGGGGATGGTCACAGGGGAAATAGTCCTAACATGGGAATCAGGAAACCAGGATTCAAAAATCATTTAAAATTCTATCTATGTAATCATAGTTCAATCATCATCTCTCAGATCCTCAGTTTCTTCATCTTTTCAAGGGTATGCAGATAGTTGAACTAGCACACAAAGGTGTTTTGAAAAAAGTGCTTTAAAGCATCTTAGTGCCCTGTGTAAATCTGAGTTCTAAGAGACCTTAGAAATCATCCCATTTCACAGATGAGAAATTGGAGGTCCACAGAGGTGAAATCAATTCCTAGAACCACACAACCAGAAAAGTCTGAGATGGGAGTCTAATTTAGCTCTTTTTGCCTCAAAGTCCTAGGTTCTAGCCACTGTACTATGCTACCTCATTATTATTTCCTAATACTCTTCTTCATGTTCTCCACGTTTTGGTCAAATTGTATGAGTAAATAGTTCTTCCTGTCTTTTCCTCTCTTACCTTGGTGCCTTTCCTTATGGTGTCCTTCTTGTTTGGAACAGATCTCCACTCTTATTTCCCTGTCTCATGGCTCCACCTGTTGAAATCTCTCCCTTCCTTAAGATCCATACTTCTTATTCTCTCTCATCCTAGACATGATCTCTCCTTCCTCAAATGTGTGCTTTGTCTATGTTTCTATGTTGTACCTTCCACATTGTACCCCTCATCCTAGTGACTGATGTATATTTTTGAGACACCCATTAGGCTATAAGCTCCCTGAGATAGCATCTAGATCCTATTTCATCCTTGTATATCCAGAAGGCCTTCAATAAACAACTGTTTAATTTAATTGGTCATATCTGCTGAGTAACTAGTTTGATCTTTAAAAATTATGGATGAGTTATTTACACAGAGACACAATCTGAGTCACATTTAGGTACAGAGGTAGGTGTAGTTAGTGTTTATTGGGAGGAGAAAAGAGGGAGAGGGAAGGATTTCCTTCCTTTGTTCCCACTATAGACAATACCATCTTGAAACAGAGTAACTTACACAATAGGAAATACTATCCCCAGCAGAAAGCAAGCCCAATGAGACCAAGTAGATTGTGTAGATGAGTTGTGGGGAGAGAAGGCTGAGGGAGTAAAGCGGAGTTGGACAGAGGCGCTGCACCTGGTGGCATAACATAAAAGTACAGTGAGAAGCAGGAAGACCTCAGGGCCCCAGTGCTGGAGCTGGGAATTATCTTGGCCCCACGTGTGTCTGCTTCCTTGGTGTATGCTATATGTTCTATGCATGTACACATCCTTGCCACTAAAGCTCTATGTATTTATGGGAGAAGTCACCCCAGGTTAATATTTTTAATTACTATTCATACAATAGCATTTAGGTAAATCCCTTTCTGTTGATGTAATTATATCAAATGACAAATTATGAAAGGGTCAATATAATGACGTGAAGATCCACAGGGTCCCCTTTAGTGAGGAAGTCTTACCCTGGAGAAGCATCAGTAAAGGCACATTGTACTTCTTCCAGGTACCTTAATAACTTCTAAAATGAAATGACAGTGGAGATTTTTATATTCAGGCTATAATCCAAAGGGGTCACTGTAATGTGAAATTTTGTCCTGGATATATTTGGAAAGGTCTTAGTAGCTTCAGGGCCTCGAAAGAAATGAATACTTGTGTTTTATTTTTAGAATTCAGCCATCAGACTGTGTTTCCTTTACAAGTCAGACACATTTCTCTGAGATAACTTTTCCCCAGTTGATGGCGTGAGTACAAATATCTGTCGTCATAATTGGTTTTCATTCCAAGTATGGCAGCCAACGTGAGTTGCATGGAGGTTGTATCCCTTGAAGGCTGGTGCTGAGTACTGGATCCAGAATTTCCTGTGTAGGATCATCTATGGCAATGATGAACACTAGTATTATGGTTATTATTACTTTAGAGTCATTCTAGTCTGCGTGCTTTATTTTGACATGAGTGTGAAGAGCTTGTCTAATACATTATGGTTTTCAAGTCCATAGAATGAGGTTTTTCCCATGGACAAGTAATGGACCCAAGTGACTTAATCCCTTTTTGGGAGAGCCACACCTCTGGGGGCTTTTCTGAGTTGCTTATCCTAGCAAAATGAGTTTCCCTCTCATTTGATATACCTTATGTGCAGCAAGACTTGACTGGAGAAATTTAACATGCCTTATGTGTTTCCTGGACCCCAAAACAGCAACCTTTCATCTTGAGCATTTTAGGAAAAGTGATCTTCTCTATGAAGCTTCTTTACTTTTTCACTCAATAGCAAATTTATCAGGCACTTATGAGGTCAGTAGAGTCATGAAGAATAGAAAGAGGAATAAGGCTTAGTTCCTGCTCTGATGGAGCTTACAATCTAGAAAGGGAGGTAAACTAGATCCATTAAAATACAAAGCAAAGTGCAAAAGTACAGAAATATAGTCTGATGCAATATAAAACATTATTAGATACCTACTGTGTGCAAGGCACTGTGCTAGACATGCTAAGTTATTTTACAGCTAGAAGAGTTGACTTCAATTTAGGTAAGGTATCATGGAAAAATTGCTATGGATACTATTCTTGAGGAATAAATAGGTGCTAGAAAGTCAAAGCTAATGGAGAAAGGTGTCAGGAAGCATATTGCTACAGGTAGTCAACCTGAATACCACAACGTAATATAACACATTTATAAAGTACCTACTACATGTAGAGCTCTTTGCTTCATAGTAGGGAAATTCAAAATTTAGATAAGACAAGGACCCTGCCCTCATAACACTTACACTACAAAATATAAGACTCCAAAATGGGAAGTCATCTCTTATGATACAGTAGAATAAATTCTTCAGGAAATTAAGAAACAAAACTGCTGCATGAAAACCAAGGGAGATGGTTATTACCAACTTGGGAGAATCAGGGAATTGTAAGACTCCTGGTATTCACAAGAGACAGGTCAATTAACATAACAAAGGATTATAATTTCTATGACAATAGGAGTGTGTGGGCTGAAGTTTGTCATAGGAAATTAATATGAATTATTATATTGTGATATGCTGCAGCAACAAGAAAAAATGAAAAAAAAACAAACAAGTCAAGACTGTCAATTATGGAAGATAGAGGGCTACTTATAAAGTTGGAAGTGACCCTAGAGGGTCATCAAATGCAATCTCCTCATCTTATTTACCATTGAAAAAACCAAAGCACAGAAAGTTTATTTCTTGACCGAGAAAAAGCAGCAGTTAAGTGGCAGAATTGGGATTTGAACCCAGGATTATTTGCAGCAGCTACAAGCCCAGTGGATCGAGACGTGGGTCTGGAGTCAGGAAGACTGAGTTCAAACTGGACCTCGGGTACTTACTATATATATGAACCTGGGCAAGTCACTTTAGCTTTCTTTGTTTCAGTTTCTGCATTTGTAAAATGGGAGAAATAAGAGCACCTTCCTCCTAGGGTTGTTGTGATGACCCAATGAGAATTAATATCTGTAAGCACATAGCACAGTTGTTGGCACACAATAGTCTCTCTCTCTCTCTCTCTCTCTCTCTCTCTCTCTCTCTCTCTCTCTCTCTTTATATGTGTGTGTGTGTGTGTGTGTGTGTGTGTGTGTGTGTGTGTATAAATAAAAAACATCACTTCTTGGAAGGGCTGGGCCAAGACTAAATGGGTGATTCAGAAGCTATGAGTTTTGGGGCACTCACCCTCTCTGGATCTCAATTTTCTCATGTGTAAAATGATCATGTTAGTCCTGAGCTTTAAAACCCCTTCCAGATCTAATAACAAATGTATAGTCTAGGAATATGTGATTGGGGGTGAGGAAGGGATGAGGTTGACTTTGTTTCCCTGGAAATGCAAAAGAAACAACATGGAGGTTGTAGCTATAAATACAAAAAGCTTAACCTAGCATTGATGGCTGCATCACCATCTAGACTGCTTATGGGACATTGTGGAGACAATGACCAACCCACTGCTAAGGTAAAACTCCTCTCTCCATCCTCTCTTTCTCTGTCAGTGATCAGCTCCTATGTGTTTAATCACCATTTCTGTGCAGATGTTCCTCAAGTGTACATATGCAGTCCTTGATTCTCCACCCTGCCTCGCCAACTGCCTGCAAGATGTCTCCATCTGCAGGTACCATATATATCTGGAACTTAACATGTCCTAACTAGAGTTTACCATTTTTCCTGCAAAAGCCACCACTCTTTCCAATTTATCTTCCAGGTACCTTCACGGCCTCAGGAAAATCCTTGAATTCCTACCCATTGTCCTATTTCTTTGGACAATTTCTTGATCTTTCTTACTTGTAGCTGTAATGGGTCAGAACTCTGAAACCAGGATTCTTACAAGGTGTTAAATCAATGGAATTGAGAAGACAATAGTTACCTAGTTTAGCATGGTGCTTCATAGTTCTCTAATTCAGTATGATTGAATTAGTCTTAAAACAAATGGTTCCCTAGTGATAGAATGATTGGTTTATACTCAGTATACTGCATATAAACTGGGACAAACTCAGCCAGAGGCAGACTCAGAGAAGACAGAGGACTGGAGATGGGAGCACAAGCTCTTGGAGCCCAGGAGAGATGTTTATTCCATCGTCTACCTTTGTGGTGACTGGAGGCTGGAGCACAAGCCCTCAGACTCAGAGAGATTCATTCCATCTCCCACCACTGTGAGGACTAGGACAGACTTGGGGAAGATAGAGGACTTGAGGCTGGAGCACAAGCTCTCAGACTGAGATAGACTTCAAGACAGAGACCATCATGGTGGTCCTCCTGCTTCTTCCATAGAAACCAAGACACACTCCAGAGGCCCTCCAGAAAGCTGGCCTGGGCGGGCCCCAGGCAAGGAGACAAGACTTTGAAGGAGATAATAAAGACTTTGGACTTTATCCCTGGATATTCTCATGGTGATTACTCAGCTGAAACTAAGGCTGGTCCAGAGACCTCCAGAAAACCAATCAGAACATTACATCCCCAGAGGAATGGGGGAACTAGAGGAAACTAAGGATGTTTAAGGAATCAAAGCTGGATTGGATTAGAACCAAATTATTTAGTCTTTTAAATTCCCATAAGATTATCATAATGACTACTGGTTAATATAATTACCAACCAAGGTAAGGTCCCCATCATATTTTGTTTGACATAATCCCAAATCATACTCATTCTTCCAGTTTCTTTAATCCATCCTTTATACAATTGTCAAATTATTCTCCCTTACCCAGAGTTCTGATCATATGCCTTCCCTATTCCAAAGTTACACTGGATTATGGCTTTTTGAGACACAGGACAGCTTTTCTTTCTCTCTTTCTTTCTCTTTCTTTCTTTCTTTCTTTCTTTCTTTCTTTCTTTCTTTCTTTCTTTCTTTCTTTCTTTCTTTCTTTCTTTCTTTCTTTCTTTTTTGCTGAGGCAATTGGGGTTAAGTGACTTGCCCAGGATCACATAGCTAGGTTAAGTGTCTGAGGTCAGATTTGAACTCAGATCCTCTGACTTCAGGGTTGGTGCTCCATTCACTGTGCCACCTAGCTGCCCCCAGGGAAACTTTCCTGTTTGGCATTTAAAGACTTTCCCAATCTGGCCTGCATTTATATTTCTAGAAAGATTTCATATTATTTGTCTTCATATACCCTATAACTATTGTGTTTACTATTATATGGATATGAAAATCTATTTGCTATCTTTAAACCTTTGAATAAATTGTCCCCCTAATTCCTGGAATGCTTTTTCTCTTCACCTTTCCATGAGGAAATTGATAGCTTTCTTCAAAATTCATCTCAAGTGCCATCTCCTACATGGGGAACTTCTTAATTCCCCCCCGGGAGCTAGGGTTTCCCCTAAATTAATAACCATGACAGTAGTAGTAAGCACTTACATAGCACTGTAAAATTTTCAAAGTGCTTTTACCTTATTTTATCCTCACAACAACCCTGGGAGATAAGTGTGATTATTATCCTCATTTTTCTAGAAGAGGAAACTGAAGCAGGAAGCAATAAAATGATTTGCCCAGGATCACACAGCTAGCAAGCATCTGGATTTGAACTCAGGTCTCTGGGACTCCAGATTGGGTGCTCTAATCATTGGCCATTCAGCAGTCCACAAATTGCTTTTATATAATTTATGTTGACTTCTTGGGGTACCTGGTGCTCCTCCTAGTAAAATGTAAAATGCTTAAGGGTAAGTAAGGCTTATTTCATTTTTGCCTTCATATTTTTTGCACCTAGAAAAGAGTAGGGGCATAATAAATACTTGCTGAATAATATTTAACTGGCTAGGTTTTTTTCCCTTGACTTTCCAGCTCAATGATTTGTGTACTGTCTAAATCTAGCCACGGTCAGCTAAACTCTTCTAAAGCCATTAAGACATCTTTGCTTGAAAACTAGAGGAAACTAAGGATGTTTAAGGAATCAAAGCTGGATTGGACTAGAACCAAATTATTTAGTCTTTTAAATTCCCATAAGATTATCATAATGACTACTGGTTGACATTTTGAGCCCTGCACAGTTTGGCTTCCATCTATCTTTCCAGATTTATTGGATAGTATTCTTCCTTATAGATTGTCTTCCAGGCCTTTGAGCCGGTTACTGTCCACACCTTCCAATTCCTTTACAATCCTCTTATACTGCACTGTCCATGGTGCTTGAAATGAGCTTAATACTCACCTCTCCCTTGTTATTCTTGGGTATCTTCCAAACTCTTTTGTCACCATTTTCTATATACAACCTTTCTTGATCCTCCCAGCTAGTGAGTATAATTATATAATTCATTTTATTTTGTTTTTATATTAATTATAATATATAATTTAAATTAGTGAGTATAATTTTATAATTTATAATTTTGCCTACATGTTGTTGTTACTCATTTAGGCACTTGTTATTTTCCTCTTGCCCCTCTAATTTCCTGGAAAACATAGATGATTTTATTTTTTGTTTATTTTTTTGGTCTCTAGGCTTGCATACATAGGGCACTTAATAAATGCTTTTAATTTAACTGAATGAATTTGGTAGTTCATTCCAATAAAATAAAGCTAAATTTGGAAAACAAAAGGACTTTAATATTATTTTCTAAATTTTTTACTGATAGTATTTGAGATCCCTCTGATAATTGATGTTCATTTATAGAATGAATATTCCAAAGATAAAGCTAGATTTGGAAAATAAAATAATTCTTTACTGACAATAGTTGGGATCCCTCTGATAACTATATTCATTTTTAGAATTTGAAATATTTTATACCTATAAAATAGAAGTGTTTGTCTTGATCTATCCATAAGAAGAAATGAGTATGAGATTTAGATATCTATGTTCCTTCAATAAGATGAATTAGTACAGATTGTTTTTACTTTACTCCTTTACTGGAGTCCTGCACAGGTCCTTGAGGGTTATTCTAGCAGAAACCAAGCATCAATGTATCAAACAATACTTAGAATACAATTCAGATGACTATTTGCTTCTCTTTTGTCCAAAGACCAGTCTAGGTAGATTTAGAAAGACTTTTCAAAAGATTGGTGATAGGGCAATGGATTTTCTTAAAAAAAAAAAAGCTACTCCTAAAGCCTACCTACTAAGTAAAAAAGGAGTTGACTTTGGTATCAATGATCAAATCAGAGTTTGTTTGATATATGCATAATGTAATCCAGGTTGCCTGCCAAGCATGAGACCCTCCTAAGTGGTAAAGGAAATGTGGATATAACACAAAACTATTACGTGGCCTCCTTGGTGAGGGGCAGTGTTGTTAGAGAGCTTTAGAGAGGAGAACCATCCTTCACTCTTTTGGAGAAAGACATATGCGGTTCTAGACTTTTTAGAACAAACTTCAAGGAGGAGGAGGAGAAATACTCTCTCAAAGACTACCAGAAAAAACCTCCACAAAAGAAACAGACTCCAGACAGGTGAATAAAATTAATTTAAAAACAGTACAGTAGTCTGCAGAGATGAGAGATGGAACAAACTCTCCAGAACTTAAATCAGCATCAACGTGGAAAAATAGTGTCTGCCCAGTTGACAGTTAACCAAATGGACAAGAGACAAAGCAAAGTTGGTTAAATTAACCCAGTCTAGATTCTGGCTGAGCGCCACCTATTCAGAGGAAGTAATGAAGTCATGTGGTCATTTAATGCATATATTATAGACAAATAATTTTATGGCCCTCCAGTGCAGGGTATGCCATTATGGTGCCCAACAGCCCATATCTATACAAGACCTGCAACATTTGCAAAGTGTTTTCTTCTCAATAGCCTTGTAATATAGGGAAAGAAAGCATGATTAAAATCCCATTTTAGAGCTGAGGACTTTGGGGATCTGCCAGGGTAAGAGATTAGTCCACAGGGACAGAGCTAGCAAGGGTTTAGGAGCAGGTTTCCTGGATTTGAGGCCCTTGGCTCCTGGTCTGTGATATATTATAAGCTTAGTGATGCTTATGGTCAGGGTTAAAAGTTTTTTTTTTAAGTATCAACTTAATTTAAAACTGCACTCAACTCAGTTTAATGATTTTCTTTTATTAGATGTATGCATTCAGAAGTTTGATTAGGTTGGTTTTTATTACTAATTACATATACTTATTTTAAAAATCTTATTTCCAGGGCCAGCTAGGTAGTGCAGTGCATAGATTACCAGCTCTGAATTCAGGAAGACCTGAGTTCAAATCTGATCTCAGACACTTAACTCATCCTAGCTGTGTGACCCTGGGCAAGTCATTTAACCCCAATTGTCTCAGCAAAAAAAAAATTCTTATTTCCAAATATTAATTTTAAACAACTACTCTTTCCTTATCTTCATAAGGGAAAAAAATTGAGAATTGATTTTAGGTGATTTTTTGCTTTATGTTTTGCTTTACCAAGCTTTATATATTTGTAAAAGTATGGAAAATCATTTTAGAAGGAAAGAAAATTCTATTTGGTAGTTCAGAAATACAAATAAAAGGTTTGATAACAATGTCTCAGAGTTTGTATGAGAATGTAGGTGACAGATATCAGATCAAGTAGCAAAAAATTAGGAAACTACTGTTCTACCTGTAATTCTGGTGTTCAGATTCATCACACATAAGATAGAGACTAGAGAGAAATGGTGAAGGGGATAAATGCTGGACTTTGAGTCAGGAACATCTAGATTCCAATACAGATGCTTAGTAGCTATGAAAACCTCTGGGTATCTCAGTTTCCCCTTCTGCCAAATGGGGATAATCACGCATCTATCTCTCAGGGTTGTTGTGAAGATTAAATTAGATAATATTTGTAAATCATTTTGCAAACCTTAAAGCACTACATGAATGTGAACCATTATTGTCTATTTTCTTATTATTTATTGTGAATCAAAATGAATTTGGATTTTTCACAAATATATTGAAATTCCATTTATTTTGCATTGCATAGCAGGGACTCGGGTTCAGCAAACGCTTTCCTGTGATAGCATCTATAATCGTTGACCATAAGGGGTCACTTAAGCTAATAAATGGTTATCATTTACCATAGAAGTATTAAAGAGCCTTGACTAATTAGTTTGGTAATTATTCTTCCCTCCTGTGGCCACTGGGCAGTGTTCAGTCATTAGACAGAATGCATAAACTTTTTGTTTCAGGAAATATAAAAATTTATTGCGACTCAAAGGAAATATTGACCTTGACTTTGCCTTTGTCGGTATTTTTCCCCAGGGTCAATAAATCTCAATATTTACCTGAGCACAAGTGAAGATCTAGTATAGGCCTAGGATAGCTCATTTAATCCTATATTTCTGGAGACATAAATCACTATGTGAAAAAGGTACACCCACAGTTCAATATGCAGCATTGAAATGAGCCCCAGTTCCCCAAATGATAATCATTTCAGCTGGGATTTAGCTACGATTGGCCAAAATAAGTATTTTTTCCATCTTAAAAAAAGATCAATCCAGATCAGTATTTTAAAAATTAAAAGGTACTATCTGATTCTTCCCTTTATCATTTGACAAGGTTTTTCAAGCAATGCTTCTCATTGCCTTACCAGGTTATCTTACTATGTCCCAGTTTATTACTTGTGGGGTCTGGCCGTAACAGAGAATTTTCCCCAGCTTTCCAAGAGAGTTTTTTTAAACTAATTTCACTACTATTTTGATTCAAGAAACCTAAAAAACTTACATAGTCCCACCTCTTCAATTTGCAGAGCAGACTGAGGTCTAGAGATATAGTATAACTGATCCAAGTCCAAAGTTAAGAAAATAGTGGAGTGGGACTTCAAACTCAGGTTTTCCAACTCTTACTTCAATCATTTGGTTATACATTTATCCTAAGAGACCAAAATGGGAAAAAACAAATAAATGCAAGGATAATGGAAGATTTTCCATCTTATTTGGCTGGTTTGGTCTTATCGTGGACATGACCCTAAATTATTTTGTTTTGTTTCAATAGCGAATGGCTTCAAAAGATTTTTGCCCTCAGGAATAATACTGTGAAGAGCTGAAGTTGGTCGGGTTTATAAACACATAGAGGCGATCAATATGTCTAATGATTTCCTTATTTCCTTACTGACAATGCTGAGAGCCACCATGTTGATTCAAAAGTAGCACATTCAGTTTCCAGGCAAAGAGAAAAAGGGGGTACAGATTTTTATTAATAACAGCTCACATACCACAAAATTATATAGTGCTTTAAGGCTTACAGAAAGCACTTTGAACACATCAATCCAATCAGGTAAACACACACAGCAACTTTCTTACAGATGAGGAAACTGAGGCTCAGGGAAGTAAAATTATTTGACGAGCTAGTACATTTGAATCTCAATCACTACCATTCTCTTTTACTTCTGGCATTTCCTGGCCTATCTTAACATAACTTCCTTTTCCAGATTTTTTTCCTGGCTATCATTTGTTGTGATATCCATGGATCCAAATATGGTAGGAGGTAGTAGGATAATTATGCAGGAATATGGAAAAAAGAGTTCTTGTTGCTGTCCAGTCACTTCCTACTCTTTGTGATGCTTTTTTGGGTTTTTTGCAAAAGTTCTGGAGTCGCTTGCCATTTCCTTTTCCAATTCATTCTATAGATGTAAAAATAGAAGCATATGGAGTTAAATGATTTGCTTAGGGGCACACAGGGGGAAAGTGTCTGAGGTTGAATTTGAACTCAGGAAGATGGGTCTTGCTGACTTCAGGTCTGGCCCTCTATTCACTGCACCACTTACCTGTCCCTAAAAGTCCATTAAAATTTAGATGAAAATTTAGAATTAAAAATTAAAAATTTAGAATAAAAATTAGAATTAAAATAATTTAGAATTAAATTTTCTAAATTAAATTTAGAATTAAAATTTATATAAAAAGAGTATTAATGAAAGTATGATTGAAAAGAGCATGGGTTGGACATGTAGCAACAGCCAGGGGCACATGATGGAGATGGGTTACTTATGGGATACATTGGTTTCTTCGGGATATCAAAGAAATATCATGAGGGACTCTCAGCACATTGGGTGGACTACCTATGGCAAGCTTAGGGAAAGATTAAAAAGAGAGTCATACTTTGATGAATATATGTACTATCTGCAACACTAGAAGGAATATAAACTAGTTCGGTGACTCATTCCTTTGGAACATGGTAGAATCGTTGAAGGTCTACAAAGAGCTTTCCATACCACTCTGCAGAATAGTAGATTCTATTACATATCTATTTAGAAATGGAAGAGACCTTGGAAGCCACTAGTTCATCCCCTCATTTTATAGAGGAGAAAAGTGAATCAGAGAGAGATGTCATGACTTTACCCAAAATCATATAGCCAGTAAGTGACTGAGACAGAAGTTAAACTTAGAATCAACTCATGTTATTGATTCTTGCAATGACATCGGGAGGTGAGTGCTGTAAGTATTATTATCTCCATTTTACAGATGAGGAAAGTGAAGCACATAAAGGTTGTGACATCCAGCATTATACAACTTATAAGTCTGGGACAGGATCTGAATCCAAGACTTGCTGACTTCATCTCCCCTACATACTCCACTGCCTTTTGAAGAGAACACTTGATTTCAATCTGATGTAACCCATAAGAAACTGACTTCCCAACTGAAATTGTTAACATTATTTTAAAGTGTATTTTGGAGCCATATTTGATTTTTACTTTTTCTGCTTTGAGGGCTTGGATACAGTAGAGAAATTTTAATGTGACCTGAGCTAGGGCACCAGGATGCAGCAAAGCAAACAGATGAGTTTGGATAAATGAAAATCAATACACAAAAGGGCCTCTTTTATTCGATTGATCCAAGCTCAGTGGTAATAGCTGAGCAGTATGTGGAATGGTGTTAACATGAGACTGGTGCAAATCCCATTCATGGAGAATACAAGCAGAAAAGGTGAAAGGAGCAGGCAAATTTAATGAAACACGGTGATTTCTTTACAGAAAACTTTTGAAAGTTTTTGAATATTGGTGATTCTTCACACAAGATCATCAGAACTTTTAAGATCCAAAGTAACCCTTCCCAGGGAGGCAAAAATTATCCAACTGAGGAAATATCAGGGGCATTTCCAAGCAGTCTCAGAGATACCAAGAGGACTGGAGGGATATAGCTTTGTTGTTGTTGTTGTCATGCTCAACATGTCGTGTTCAGTTGACAATCTTAACTACCCTTCTCTGATGGCTCGGTGATGAGGGTTTCTTTGTGGGGAGAACAAGAGAGGCAGCCATGTTAAATTTTCCTTCAAACAAGAAACTGTCAGTCAGTGAGTGTGCTCCCCTGTCTGTTATAGAAGACAGAAGCAATGGTTAAGAGCTGTCCCTAGACTCAGAAGACCCAGATTCCAGTCCTGCCTTTGGCTTTGTGACGAAGAGCAAGCCATTTGTATTCTCAGGGTACCAGGTAGCCCACTGTCTCTGACTGCTAAAGAGCAGATGCTGACCAGCATTTGTACAGGGAGTCTCCTTATCAAGAATTCTCATCACCAAAGAAATCGTATTTGCTGTTGGGAGACAAAAATACTTCTCATGGTGTGCCCATCTGGGTCCTGTTATCAGTTCTATTCCAACAGAGATGATGATTGAAACATGGAAATGGGCTTGTATTTGTGTGCTTATTTTAAATATACTTTTATTTTATATACTGCTTCCTCTGATAGAAGAAGCTGAGACTTCAGTGCATGGTTTAAATTTTGGCTAAGTTTTTTCAATATATTTATAAACTAATTATTTCAGGATAATAAGAAAATTTTAATTTAAATTCAATTCAATAAATTACAAAGTTTATCATATTTGAATCTGTAGCAACATTAATTATTCTCATTTTACAGATGAGGAAACTGAGGCTCATAAAGATTAAATAATTTATCTAAGGTCATATGATCATAGACTTTGATCTAGGAAGGAACTTAGAGTCATCTAAGGCCACCTAGAAGTCACAGTGGATAGAGCTTGACTTGAAGTCAGAAAGACCTGAGTTTAAATATTCCCTTAGACATTTACTAGCTGTATGACCCTGGGAAAGGATTTAACCTTTATTTGTCTCAGTTTTCTGATCTGTAAAATTGAGATAATAACAGCATCTACCCTCCAGGGTTGTGGTGGGGATCAAATGAGATAATCTTTACAAAGCAATTTGTAAAACTTACAGAAATATGTAAATACTTTTTCTTTTTTTTTTCTTTTTATTAACAAACCTTACTTTATGAATCATGTCGGGAGAGAAAAATCAGGGCAAAACCACAGGAGAGATTAAAAAAAAACCGAATAAAGAAGTGAACTAGCATGTGTTGATTTACATTCAGTCTTCATAGTTCTTTTTCTGGATTCAGATGACATTTTCTGTCCAAAGTCTATTGGGATTGCTTTGGAAATATATAAATGTTATTATTCATCATTATTATTGTTTTATTTATTGTTGTAATTACCTTATTTTGCAGGTGAGGAAACTTAAGACCAGCTCCAACGAGGGACTTTCCCATATTCGTGCAAATAATAAATGTCAAGGGTAAGATTTAAGCTCAAGTATTTGAATTCCCATAACTTCATTATTGACAAGACTAATGACATTTCCACCTCTACGGGGAATGCCTTACAAACCTTCCTATGGAGCTGCTCCTTTGTTTTCCACAAAGAAAGATCACAAATAATTATAAACGTCTTGCCACTGGCATAAAGAAAAAAAGCATCAAACTCCCAAAGCTCATATCTCCCACTCTCCGAACTTGCATTCTATTACTTTTTGATTAGTGATTTCTGATCCATAACCTAAGCTGGTGGCAATGAAATCACTGAGCTTTGAGACAAGCCTTGTAAAACCTCGGAGGTTCCCTGGGGACTAAGTACCTAGGACAGCAACGTTTCCAGACAGCTGGTAGGTTTTTAAGAGGGTGTAAAGAACATGAAGGAGTAGTAAACATGATTGAAAACCTTTTTCTTTTCTTTTTTTTTTTCTTTTTGCAAAAACAGTTAACGTGTCCCTATTAAATTGTGGATAATTTTTAGAAGGAAAAATAGAACTTTTAATGATCTTCCTGGGGATGTTCAAATACATAACTACTAGATATAATCGCATAGCATTTCTTTCTAAACTTTGGAATAATAAGACAGTGACATACTTATGGATTTTTTTTCTTGTGCCCATTCTTATGATTTTATTGGTGTAGGGAAATCCCAGGTGAGGACACTCCCTTTTCCGATGCAGATTTGCATCGGTACTTATTCTGAAACTTATGGTCTGAGAAAGTTGCTGAGAGCATTGAAAGCTTAAGTCACTTGTAAAACATCACATAGCCAGCAGAGGAGAAAGATTTAAACTTAAGGCATCAGGCTCAGAGGATGGCTCTCTCCACTACACCAGATTGCCTCCCACTTATAGAAATTATATAGTGTAATATCAGAAAAGGTAATGTGATGTAATGCGTGAGTCCTGGACTTGAAGCTAAGAAGATCTGAGTTCAAATGCCCACTTGACATTATTGTGGGACTCAGTACAAGCCATGTAACCTCTCTCTCATTTTCCTTAATTGTAAAATGACCCTTGGCCTTACAGGGTTGTATGAGTTTCACAAAGTATTATAGAAGGTGAGCTGTTTTCAGAAAAAAAGATCATTATTATGTATTATAGAAAATATTCAATACAATTATCATATAAAATTATGATTAGCAGTGGCTCAGAGAAAAAAATCAGGGCTCAAATCCCAGCTGCCAGAATAGTTGTGAGATGGGCAAGACGTGTTTCAGGTTGCATTTTCTTCATCTTTAATGGAAAGAATATTCATATCTCTTAGTGTGGTTGTGAGGTGTTTTTCAAACATCACATTTACCTAATCTACCTTATTATCTTCTGAGCCATGGTTCTATAACAAATCAAGTTTTTATAAAATCTATAATCCTCTAAGCTTTTAAAAAAGATAAAAGAAGATTACACTAGAAATATATCTAAAGAATATATTCCTGTTCATTAAAGTTTGGCAGAGTGGACAGAGTGCTGGTCATCAAGACAGGAAGAGTAGAGTTCCAATTTGACCTTAGACATCTCTCCCTAGGCTAGTCATTAAACCTCTCTTAGGTTGTTTCCTTCTCTATTAAAAGGAGAGGATGAAGTCAATGGCTTCTGAGGTCACTTCCCAATTTTAAATCTACATATAGCAAAATCTATTTTTCTAATAGATATATGAATGTATCATAAACATATAATTAGAATATATGATTCAAATATACCAATTTATATTCATTCACATAAGAAAATATATTCTCTTCCCATATATTTATTGATTAAAATATATTTCATTTGTACAAAAGATATTCATGTGTAACGATATTGACATAAGTGGATGCATGGATGAGATGCTGTTATTGGGATGCTGTAGGTTATATATGGCTACATGGGTCTGTCTCAGTGTGGAGCAGAGAGACCTCTTCATTTCCTTTCTCTTCCCTTGTCCAAAGAAGAACGATTTGTGCCAAGAAGGGAAGCAGGAGATTGAAGCTGAAGGCCATCATTCTCTTTTTCTCGAGACAATGGGCAAGAATTATCTATCTGCCCTCTTAAATATCATTTGTCTAGGGGAAGTAGTTTTCAGGTTAAAGCTAAGCTCCTGAATGCTGTTCATTAATGGGCAGGAGAATGTCAATCTTTGTTTCCAAAGCTTGACTCCTTTCCCACCAATGCCAGTTCCACAATGAACACACATGGTCCATAGTAAAGAAATCCATTTATCAAAGTTGATAGCAAAAAAAGAAAGAAATCAGAGAACGTATACATAGGAAAATATTTTTTAAAAAGGGGGGCAGCTAGGTGGCACAGTGGATAGAACACCAGCCCTGGAGTCAGGAAGACCTAAATTCAAATCTGCCCTCAGACACTTAACACTTCCTAGCTGTGTGACCTTGGGCAAGTCATTTAACCTCAGTTACCTCACAAGGAAAGGAATATATATTAAATTGTAGATTGAATAAACTCTCCCTTTAGGAGTGACATAGATCTATCAAGAGAGTGTGAGATTTCACAAAGAAGAAATTCCCTAAAATCTCTAGTATAGCAAACTGGAAATGAGAACATGATTAAACTTCTGCATGTCAACTTCTCTCCTATCTTTTTCCCTTTATGGATTTAGAGAGGTTGGAATAGCACATCTCTGTTGGATGTCAGAAATCCCTCTTCTCTTTAGCTTTTATCAACTCTATCTTGAGGCATATTTAATTTCTACGAATAATAACGTTCAAAACAATTGGCCCTTTGCACCAAGGGCAACATTTATGTGTGTGTATGTGTGTGTGTATATATATATGTATGTGTGTGTGTATATATATATACATATCTATCTATATATCTATATATATATAGATAGATATGCATATGTAGATATAAATAAATACTAATTACATGTTACATATTTATAACATGTGTTTATATGTTATTAGAATCATAATATAAATATGTATATAACTTCATAGATGTATGAGAAAATAAGACCTTTAATCTAAGTCCATACTCTGACTTATACAGCTTTGTAACCATGGACAAGTTCTATAACGTCTTAGCATCTTCAGGAAATTCTCTAAGTAGAAATCTGCAGTGGCAGAGGAAGTTTACTCATCAGGAATTCCCTGAACTAATGAAATTCCCTTCTTTCAAAAAAGGAAAAAAAAAAGAAAATTAATACCTACACCTCCGATTCTCAGAGCATTTAGAATACTCTTGTTTCAGTTACTTCTGAGAGTACACACTCTTTGAAAAAGACTGTATTTTTCAGAAAAACTTAACTCTCACAAGATTCATTTTTTATCAAATGGCAGGATAAAAGACTAGAATTTTGGACTTCTCTTTCAATTTTCTAGCAGATATGGGTTCAAGGATAATTTCCTGATGTTATTTCATGAACAATTATTGCCTGTAACAAAAAGAAATGTCCAGTGCCTTAGTCAATTATTTTCACTTGGTTCAAATCCCCTAAATACCTTTACTACCTATTACAAAGAGCTATTATAATCTTCCTAGACCAATAAAAATTTAAATGAAAAGCCAAATCAGTCCACCTATTATGATCCTCAACTCACATATGATTTTCTATATTCATGGCCACTTGTCTTTTTCTAGAAGCTAGTGAGAGAAAGGGACATGGCAGAAAATCCTGGGACCCCTGTGCCTTTTAGGGCATTAAACCTCAAGTCTGCCTTTCTTTGGCAATTTTATGATTTTGTTTTGGAGAGAAGATTTTAGGTTTCTGCTAGCTAGACATATGATCTTATGGGAGAGGAACGTAGATCTTGAGAAGAAAGTGACATTTTTCTGTTTAAACAGAGGAAAATAACTGTCCTCTGAGTGAACAACTTGCTTTTTTGTGTATGACAAGCAAGGGAGAACAATTGGTCAGGAGCAAGCAGACAAGGGGAGTGGAACCAGTGACTGAATATGCAAATGCAGACAAATAAACATGACTGTGAGTGAGCAAAATTGAATCATTTTGGCGTAGCTTCCTTATCCCTCATGGCAAGTCAGATTTATCTGGGAAATTGGTTCATTTCTCTATGATATGTGGCAAATATAATTGTGGTGAAGAAATGCACAATATTTTATGTTTCTTTGGTAGAAGGATCCTCAAAATTGTAATATACAAACATATATATATATATATATATATATATATATATATATATATGTTCAGGTACATATGAATGTTCAGGTTTAAAGCAGCATGTTTTCCAATTAAATTTTAGAGAATCTTTTCTCTTCTGTCCATTTAACTATTTTTTAAACTGGACTTGTGATTTCACTGGTACAGGGAACTCCTTCCCAGTGTGGAAACTCACTCTAACAATGAAGATTAGCATTTACTCTGAAACTGAGTTTTCCCATGTAAATGCACAGCGGTCCTTGGCTAAGGTCCTTTGCTACTTAAAAAAAAATCATTCTCTAATAAAGCCTTCTCTAGAAATGCTAAGCTAAGAAAAGACATAGTTGCCAACATGTGCTTGGGATTTTCAAATCACAACCAAAACAAAATACTTATTAGACACCTACTGGGTATGCCATGCTCAAAATGGAACTTGTTATCTTTCCTTTCATTCTGCCCCTTCTTCTAACTTCCTTATTTCTGTCATGGGCACTACCATTCTTTCAATCCCTCAGGGGTGACAGAGCTAAGTAATCCCTCACTCTTCAGTAGCTCTGATTCCACGAACGATTTAGCTGACAAGTCTTTTTGATTCTACCTCCACAAAAACTACAGGAGCCATCCCTAGTAATGTACTCATTGAGATGCCCTTCTCACCTTTCACTTGGAATCTTGCATGGCTTCCTGTGATTGGGTTTCCTGATTGTCTCCCCTCTCTAAGCCATCCACCACACAATTGTCCAAATGATTTTGAGACCAAAAAGGTATTTTCAGACAGGATCGTAGACTTAGAGCTGGAGAGCTGAGACTTTAGAGGCCATTAGTCCAAACTCTCCATTTTACAGGTAAGAAAACAGAGGGTCACAGATAATAAATGACTAAGGGATTATCTAACCATATCATTCTCCTTCTCAAGGAACTTCAGTGGTTCTCTGTTTCCTCCAGGGTCAAACACAATTTCTTCTTTTAAGTATTTAAAACACAAAATGCAATTCCAGCCTATTTTTCCAGAATGATTTCATATCATTCCTCTATCCACAGAGTATATTCTAGCCAATCTAGCCTATTTGCTGTTTCCTGTAAATGATGTCCCATTGCTTGCCTTTTTCTGGGCTCGTCATCATTTCAGGAATTCAGTCCTGACTCCCCTCTTTTTTTTTTTTTAAACCATTCTCAGTTTTTGCTAAGATTCAGCTCAACTGATTCTTCTAGCTGGCATGGCCTTTCCTCATTTGCCAGATTCTAATACCATCTTGCCATTATTCGACAGTCACTTTGAATTGTTTTATGGGTTCATGCTGTTCTTTTTCCTCAGAAGAATATAAACATTTTGAGAACAGTGATTGTTTGGCTTTTGTTATTGTATATTTTGAGTCTAGCAGGATTTCTGACATATAGAGAGCCCTAAGAAATGATCTTGGGTTGAATGAATGAGTGAATTAATGAATAAATCCCTTGGGATGCAGAAATAAAATTGGAATTGTCCCTCTTTTCAAGGCACTTCTATTCTTCTGGAGGATGTTATATATACACAGATAAATTAAGATTATATGTTTATTAAGCAATTTCAAGAGGGGAAGATTTTTGAGGCAGGGTAGGGAAGATCAAGGAAGGCTCCTGTAGGAGTTAATAGTCAAGCTGTACCTTGAAGGACATAAGTATTCCAGGAGATTTCCATTGCCATTCAGTGGGACTGAAAAGGAAATAATTTTTTATGCAAAGGAAAATGGGATTCCCACTATTATCTGAGAACTTAATTCTGGTTGTACTACTTAGTCTTAATAGAATCAAAATATAATGCCAATTTGAACATTTTATATCCTACTTCAATTTCATATAGCTTCCAATAAATGTTTCATGATCTTTATTTCATTAGTAGAATCATGTTCCTTTGTACTTGTATTGGATTTCAGACATTTTTTAACTACTAATGTTCCTTTTTTCACTCCTGAGACTTTTGATTCAAAAGCATAACAGTTTTTCTTCCTTTATTTTGTGAATCTAAGTAAAAATGGCTAAATGGCACAGTTTACAGAGTGACAAGTCTAAAGTCAGGAATATGAGGCTTCCTGAGTTCAAATCTAACTTAACAGATCCACGAGCAGAGTGATCCTGAACAAGTCACTTACCCTGTTTGCCTTAGTTCCTCTTTTGTAAAATGAGCTGGAGAAGGAAAGGGCAAAGCACTCCATTTCAATAAATATTTATTAAGGACAGACTATGTCAGGCACTGTGAGAACAGTCAGATAAAGCTTACTGCCCTTTAATTCAATGGTGGGACTCTAGGGCTTATTGGAAGTAAAGAGGGCAAAGAGAGAGAAGATGGCTTTCTTGGGATCCATGTCTAGCCACATGTCTAGCCGGCACAGGAGCCACAGGAGCCTGAGGAGGGGCTGGAGGGTGGGAATTGTGGCTGGAATGGATCACAAACACACCTCAAAATAAAGATCTTATTAAAAAATAATCGCCAGTATTTCTATAGATGCTCTGGTTTGCAAATATTATCTCCCCTTACCCTCACAACAACCCTGGGAGATCGATGCTATTTATTATTATTATATTTCCATTTTACAGGTAAGGAAAAGGAGGCTGAGAAGGTTAACTGAGCTCTCCAGGTGCTCAGAACAAGAAAGTGGTACCAATAAATTCAAGATTAGGACTTCCTTTCTCTAAGCCCAGCTTTTCCAAGGGAATAGGAAGGTCTCAGATTTTTCTTTTAAAAGCCAGTGAATCCATTATTGGGCAGAAGCCAATTTGTCATTTTAGCATCAGAATCTTAACATCATCCACTGCTCAGCTTAAATTTCTTCCTTGTCTTAACACGGGTCATGCTCTGGCATGGTGTGGATGTGCTTGTGTGTGGGTCTGGGAACGTGCTCATTAACACACAGCATATAGTGGTGATCCAAGTGAGTCTGTCCTGATCAGAAGCCAGCTCCCCTGTGGCCCCTGCTGCTACCTGTCTACTGGTCTGGCCTGCCCATAACCAGAGGACACAATGAAATGACAATGCAAGAAGCATTTATTAAGCACCTGCTGTGTGCTGTCAGTTGATACAACTGCAAAGATGAAACAGGCCTTCCCCTCAAGGAGTTTACATTCTAATTCAGGTGGGGAAACACCATGTACAAAGATAAATACATGTACATATTGATGAATATACCTAACATTTCCCCTCCATCTGTTATTTTATCTAGCACAGGGTGAACTCCCCAGCCCACAGAGCCTGAAAATTTTCTGCAATTTATAGTCTGGGACATAGCGAGGTCATCATCCACCCAGGTCTGTGTATGTCAGAGGCAGACCTTGAACCCGGGATGGCAAAGTGAAAACAGTGTCAGTTCTGGCATCTGAAGACTGGAGTTCAAATCTACCCTTAGATACTGACTAATTATATGACCCAGGCAAGTCACTTAACTCTGTTTTCCTCAGTTTCCTTATCTGTAAAATAAGCTGAAAAAGGAAATGACAAACAATTCCACTCTCTGCATCGAATACAATTGAAATGACCGAACAGTAACAAAGAAGATCCATGTCGTCTTGACCCCAAATCTGGCCCTTGTTCCAGCACACTGTTTCCCAAATACAAAAGCATACACAAAATAATAGGAGGGGAGCACTGATGACTATGGGCAGAGAGCAAGAAGCAATGGACATAGAATCAGAAAACATGGGATCTTGGAGTAATCAAATCTCTTTCCTTCCTTCTTCCCATAATATTTGTGATGAGTCGTCATCAAGCTCGAGTCTAATTATTTCTGGTGATGGGGAGCATATTACTTCAAAAGACAATCTACATGGATTATTATAATCATAGGGAAGCTTTTCTTTATATTAAATGGAACCTGCAATTTCCACCCATTGTGCCCTTGGAGCCAAGCAGAATCAGTCTAATTCTCTTTTCCAACCTTTCAAACTTTTGAAGACATATTTTTTTTCTTCTTTGATATCCCTCCTCAGTGGTCAGTTCTTGAGGCAAAACACTCCCTGCTGATTCAACCATTGCTTCTATGTCCTAGTTTCTGATCCCTTCTCACTCTTCTCTGGGTGTTCTCAGAAATTTTTCTCAATAGGCTCCAATTTTTATAAAAATTTGACACCAGAATAAACAGGATAGTCTAGATGGGGCCTGATGAGCCTTTATTCTGAGCCTAATAACTCAGTTAATGGGACTTAAATTATATATATGTATTATATATAGTATATAATTATACATAATACATAAAAATATATTTTTATTAAAATTTTAAAAATTTTTATTAATTAATTAAATCACCAATTCCCTATTATAATTAAAATTAAATTAATTAAAAATAAAAATTTATTAAAAACATATTTTATTATATATATAAAATATATTTTATATTATAAAAATAATGTAATAAAATATATTTATATTATCATATATTTTATATATGATAAAATATACTATAATATATATTTATATTATAAAATATAAAAATATATATTTATATATAAATATTGAAATTTCAAAAAAATACTTAAATTTAAATAAGTCCTTAGATTTAAAAATTATTTACATATATATGTATGTGTGTGTAATTGGCAGCTATATACAGTGGCTGACATATTGAATTTGCAATTTAATAAGATTCACAAGAATTTTTGAAATGAACTGCTATCAAGTAATGTTATACCCCTTGAACTTTTATTCTTATTACATTCTATACATTGACAATTGGTTTTTGAAGCCATGTAGAATTTTATATTAATCCTGATTTAACTTTATTTTGTTAAATTTGGCTCATTGGTCTAGCCTGAAAAATCTTTTTGGATCCCTGAATTTTATCCAACACTATTAGTAACAGCTTCTATGTCCTTATCCAAATTGTTGATCACATGTTGAAGAGAACAGTATTTAGGAGTAAGGGCCATGGAATACTAACTTAGGGCTTCCCCCTACGCAGACTGACATCAATCCATTATTCATTGTTCCTTAAGGATGAATATTTCAAAACAAGAAATTCAGCTGGTTTTACTAGCATCCAGTCCATTTTTCTTCATCCTTTTCACAAGCAAACCACGAGAGATTCTCCAAATGCTTCTGACCACTGAGCTATCCGTGTCTCCATCGTTCCTCTGTCCCATCAGTCTGCTAGCCCCATCACATGCTGGAAACAATCTGTTTGCTCACTTGCTAATGGGTTCTGCAGCTCAGTTATCTGCTAATCTTGCATTCTTCCTGAACTTATCTGACCTGTCTGGACTTAAATCCTTGTCTGCTTAGGTTCCAATACTTGTCAGGTGCATTTTGTTCATAATACTTCCTGTCCTATGTCTACCCAGTCAGTCCTGAAGCTCATATTGTACACACGCACACGCACACGCACACACACTCACTCTCTCTCTCTCTCTCTCTCTCTCTCTCTCTCTCTCTCTCTCTCTCTCTCTCTCCACCCAAGAACACTATCCAAGCTCTCTATTAAGTTTGCACTATCACAAAATCTTTAACTGAGCTTGCATTAGGTGAAAAGCACATCAGTCAGGTAATTGCCCTCCCTTGGAAACCAATTCCACTCATTACACTATACAATTTCAGGGCTGTTAATTGCATCTCATTTCCAGGCAGAGCCAAGATATTAGAAACTTACTAATTCATCTCCTGCTGTCAGTAGAAAAACATATCCAAGACAACATGTTCGTTTCCTGTTCTGTTAAAACAAAAAGTCTCCACTTACAGCAGACACCTCGGTCCTCCCATCCCAGTTTATGAGATACCTCATTTTCAAGCACCTGAATAGGTACGGTATTAAGAAGAAAAAAACTGAACCTGGAAGCATATTTTAGAATAATTTACTATCATTTGATAAGAATTTTCAAGTATGATCCTGAGTTTTCAGATTAAGTATTAAATGCGATACCTATAAAAGTAAATTACACAAAGACCAAAATAAAATGAAGAGGAATAAGATCCCCTTATAAAGCATTAGAATAGAACAGGAAGAAAGTCAGGAGGAATTACAGATAAGACGCCCAATTGGAAAGTTACATATTGAATTGATTTTATATTTAAAGAGAAAGGCAAACTCTACTTGGACGGTAGATTCAGATACAATGGAAATGCTCATTTTATTTGATGTTTGCGAAGTTCAGAATTTTTTTCCAAAAAAGGAAAAAGATTATTAAAAAAAATTATACTTTTTTTCTTTCCTGAACCCACAGTAATATCCAGCACATGATTAAAATTTGGAGACCAGTGGCAGGTAAATGTCAGATGGAAGTGGATGCTTGAACCACTTCTGAAGTGACAGAAAGCTTAACTCTTGTCTGACTATGAGTGTCAGGTCACCAAAGGCAGGGACCGAGTACAGAGCTGGAGATAGGAGGGCTGAGGTCAGAGGGGAAAGGATGGCATGGAATGAAAGTGGGCAAGGACAAAATAACAGGAGAAAGACTTATAGTAGTCAAGGTAAAGCAGGCATTGTGAGGCCGTGGCTGCAGTTTGGAGAGATGTATTAATATGAGAGGGAAAAATGAAGCAGTGGGCTGGAGAAAGAGACTTAGGTGAAGCATTTAAAGACTCTAATGGGAAGCAAAGGACAATGTCTCCAATTATTTGCCTACTCAAAATACAGTTATCCCTTCCACATGTGACTTTCCATGTGCAGTTTCGATATATCACAGATTGGAAGAAAAATTAAATGGGAATTTAGGGAAATTTTGCAGAAGCCAGAGATTACATACAAAGGCCAACAGATAACACATAACCAAATACTAACCAAGTTTTAAAATAAGGTTCTATAAACACCCCATAAAAGAAAAAGAAAAATAATCAGACTTCTTCTCCAGGTCTAAAAAATTTTAGGCACATTTGCAGATCATTGTGTTGCCATATCCTTTACCTCTGTGATGTGGAAGGGATAACCCTAATTTAAACCTACTTCAGAGATTTAGAAAAGCCCAGAAAATGAACCTGGATGGCTATCTCAAAGCCACTCAGAGTAGGGTGTTAAGTGATGATATCAGACATGGAAAGCAAAGGGAATTGAAGGCAGGATACACCGAATTCACTTAATGATCTTGGTTTGTGATTGCGCATTTAGTGACTCCAATATTCAACCTGACTTTTGATCAGCATCTCATCCATGTCCTTGCCATGTGAGCTGGCTTCCACAATTAGAACAGAAAGGAAGTCAAACCTCAAAGGTTAGAGAAGACCATTTTAGAGTCCAGGGAGACAATCTGGTCTGCAATTCCTAAGGGATTTGAGGGAGTAGGATCAGGAATCACCGCAACAGGGACATGGCCCCAGGGACAAGGATGACCTTACTCTCAACCCAGGGCTTTGCTTCAGCTCAGGTGTTCCCTGATATTGTTTCCCTTCCATTCTTGAAGAAGACCATGACCCCGGAAGATGTCATGACTTGCCATTGAATTGGATGTAAGTGAGAGAAGGCTGTGCAAAGTCATCAGCCTCAATTTCTCTTCTGAAGCCATCTTCTTCCAGTGACAAGATCTGGATCAGGACCACCAGAGATGACCCGATGTTTCCCAATAGGGCAAAAGCCAAAGTTAGCTCATCTGGTACCAGAAAGTGGAAACAAGTGGGAGTACTCGGATTCAGTGACTGGAAAAGCTGCAGCTGACAATGATCGAATTCAATACCACAGGGCCTGGCACACAATAGGTGCTTAATAAATACCTGTTGATTAGTTAATTGTTGATTAATTAGAACTGTCTGCTTTAATGAACATTAGCCTATGGTAGGATAGTTGCAGTCTTATTGATTCTTTTCTTTCTTTTTAATCAAAATGCAAAAGAGGATAATGTCCTGAGAATGGTTGTTGTAGCTGACAGAAGTGCACATTTCCAGAGCTAGGAGGGACCTCACAGACCATCTAGCTCCTCGCTGCTGACAGAGTCCGTTCTGTGTTATAGCTGACAAGCAAATATTCAGACTTTCTTGAATAGCTCCAGTGAGGGGAATCCCATGAGCTCTTCAAGCAGCCCAGTCCACTTTAATCTGGCTTTTATTAATTTGAAGTTTTTTCTTACATCAACCTTAAATCTGCTTCTTGAAACTTATACCCATTGTTCCTAGTTCCACTCTCTGGAGACAAGGAGAACAAGTTAGATTCTACTTTAGTGACAATTCTTTAAGTAATTAAAGGCAGTAGCAAATAATAATGATAATATCTAACATTTACATGTATTTTAAGGTTTGCAAAGTACTTGACACATATGATCTCAGTGGATCCTCACAATGATTTCATGAGGTAGATGCCATTAATATTTCCATCTTACAGATAAAGAAACTGAGGTGCAGAAAGATTGACATCTTCAGCATCATAGTGTCAACAAGTTTTTGAGGCATGATTCACTCTCAGGTTTGCCTGACTGTCAATCTAAATTCTACAGCACCCGATACAATGTTAGCCATCTCTTCTCCATGTTAAACATCTTTCATTGATCCTCAAATGAAATGATCTCAGAACCCTTCCCCATCCTGCTCATTCTCCTCTGGACATTTTGCATGTCATCAGTATCCTTCCAAAACTATGACTAAGTTGCTTTCTTTACAATAATCCTGTGAGGTAGCTAGGACAAGTGTTCATATTGTCATTTTACAGAAAAGAAAACAAGCTGAGATAACTGGACCATGTAGCCTCTGAGGTTCATTCAAACTCTAGATCTATATGATCTACTAATGATAAAAGCAAGGAGATGTGTGAAATGTCTTGAACCCTGGCCTCCTGATCCCAAGACTAGCGTTCTTGCTGATACTTTTCTTCTCCCATACTACGTTCCTCTATATTTATAATGTTCTTGTCGTGTTGTATCATGTCACGTCATTCTTATTTTTAAAACAAGTCTTTTTTTTTACAATAATGGAACTGAAATGGCAAAAACAAATCTTAAAATTCCTCAAAAAGTAAGTATTTCTTTTAAATTTTGTCCTTCTTGGATAAATGACTTCTAGACCATGAAGGTAGAAAATTTTTCCCTGTGATCTTTACATCTTTTTCTCTCCCCTGTGAGAAGTGAAGAACTCAATAAGTTTATTGCCCTATTTGTGCAGATGGCCGCCAGGGACAGCTTCGTGGCAGAGTGGACAGAGTGCCAGGTCCAGAATTAGGACCTTGACCCTCACTTTGCTCTTCTATAAAATGACCTGGAGAAGGAAATGGTAAATGACTCCAGTACCTTCACAAGAAAACCCCAAATGGGGTCCTAAAGAGCCAGATATGGTTAAACAACTCAACAATCTTAATAATGACTTGCCTCTACATTTGAATTTTTGTGCCTTGGGTCCTATCGTCTCCAAGATGTCTCCTCAGATATTTAGATGCAAATCACCATGCTTGTGGGGAGGGGAGAATAAGCACATGGCAGTGATGAAGATTGGTATAGGATTACAGAATGGAATAACATAAGCATAGTAGATAGCAATAAATGTTTCTTCAAGGAATATGCAGACAAATGAATGTGAAGGATTGCAGCTATCAATTGAATATCTTGTGCTTGAGTAAAACAGTATTGATTTAATCTTCCCCAGATTAATAGATCTGGAGTAGCATAATCTAATTAATAATGAAGGTCAATCAAAGTATAAGTCCCTGTCTTTCTAAATGATCTAGTGATTTAACTAAACTTGAAATGGCAAAGAAGATGTATGCCTGAGATGCACACAAAAGCTGTCTTCTTGGGATAAGAGCAGAATTAGTAATTAATCAAATATGGTTTATTTCCATGGCCAGTTTCATTTAGTCTTCTGTTATATAGCTGCAAGTTATGGAAGACTGAAGTCTAGGAGAAATTATAGATGAGAATTACCCATAGGGCAATGGAGAGGTATGTGGTAGGTGTGACCAGGATACAAAGCATTACCAACCAGACATTATACAAGAGAAAGAGTGAAAAGGATGTCATTAAAAATGTGGTCAGAACAAAGAAAGATGGGCTGGTCATTTCACAAGAGTGAGGGAAAAACAGTAGACAGTTTGTGTATCACAAGAAGCTATGCTATGTCAAGAGACTGCCAATGCTGTCCCTCACAAACTGTTTTGTGTTCAACTATATTGTATTCATTTCCTTTTTTATTTATTCTGTATATATATATATATATATATATATATATATATATATATATATATATATCTTTGTTGTGTCTCTCATTAGAATATCAAGGTTTTAGGAATAGGAACTATTTAATTCATTCAAGTCATTCTTTGTATTTATATTTCCAGTACCAGGGACAGTGCCTGGAATGCATTAGTTCTTTCTGTCTCTAGCTTCTGTCTTTCTCTGTCTCTGTCTTTTTTCTCTCTCTTTCTGTCTCTCTCTCTCTCTCTTCTTCACTACTACTCTTGGCTTCTCAGGTTTCCTTCAAATCCCAATTAAAATCTCATTTTCTACAGGCAGTCTTTCTCAACCTCTTTTAATTCGAGTGCCTTTTGTTGATTATTCTCCATTTATCTTGTATAAAGTTTATTTGTAAATATATGTTTGCACGTTGTTTCCCTCATTAAATACAGTTTCTTGAGGGGAGAAATGAACTTTTACCCTTCTTCACACCCTCACTATCTAGCAAAATGCCTGACACTTAGTAGTAATAAATGCTGATGGACTTAGTGCCTGACACAGAGTAGATACTTTGTAAGTGCTTGCTGATTGACTGACTGAGTGAGAATTAGGTCCTCCACAGCCTGGGTAGAGTCCTTTTGTTGAATTTATAGGACATAAAGAGTCTCATAGGATGTGTTATAATTTGCATTGCTAGAGGGAATATCCCTACTATCAAGATCATAGATCAAGCAGAGTACCTTAGTATGATTCCTATGATAACTAGGTTCTTTTTTGTTTTTTTTTAAAGAACTGGAAGAAGGGAAAAGAAATATTATTGCTATGAAAAGTTTGTGCAAACACCAATTTGGAAATGTTGAAAACCATAGTGTAGTGTCCATTTTCTCCATAATCAGAGTATACGACTCCTAATTATGTATATCTAAACTTTTAGCTGAAAGCCATAGCTTGTTCCAAAATGAATTAACTGAGGTAATTGAAAACCTCATACCAATTATATGAGAATAAATTGTGTAGAGCTTACCATTTTGTGCACTTCCAATAAAATGAGTTTTGTCAATAGATACATGCCTCACCTAAGATCATTAATTTTTTTTGGGGGGGAAACACAATATTAGAGGGTAGTTATATAAAAATATTTTTGTAACTAGATAGTTGACAATATGGGGGGAAGGCATGAGATCCTGGGGTCATGGCAGGTTTGGGTTAAAACATCAGTGATGTTAGAATGAAAATACCTTCTTTAGGGAAACATTCTGAGGGGAATCATAATGCAAAGAAATTCAGAGTTTAGCAAACATGACAAAAATGTCTCTATCATTAGACCCTATTTTCATTATAGTCAAGCCTTAATAATTCCATTGGACCTACAGTTTATCATAAGTAAACAGGCATATTCAGGCCAGTTCCAGTGATCTTATGATGAGAACCACCTACACTCAGAGAGAAGTCTGTGGGAACTGAGTGTGGATCACAAGAATTTTCACTTCTTTTGTTGTTGTTTGCTTGCATTTTATTTTCTTTCTCATTTTTCCCTTTTTTGATCTGATTCTTTTTATGCAAAAAGATAATTGTATAAATATGTATACCCATATTGGATTTACATATATTTTTACCATGTCTAGCATATATTAGATTACTTGCCATGTAGGGGAGGAGGTGGAGGGAAGAGGGGAAACTGGAACACAAGGTTTTGCAAAAATTATCCTTACATATGTTTTTTTTGGGGAAAAGGCTTCAATAAATAAATAAATAAAATAGAATCCACTGTAAAAAACAAAACAAAACAAATAAACAGTCTAGAGATAGAACACATTCACAAAGAATAGAGACAAAGATAAAGACTGGGAGAGGAAGAGAGGAAGGGAATTTTAAAAAGGAAGAAAGGAAGGGAGGAAGATAGAAAGAAGGAAGGAATGACAAAAGGAAGAAGGAAAGTAAAATACTGAAATCATTTGTTTTTATATTACCTTCATTTTCAAATATATTCCTTTTTTCTACCTTAATCCAAAGAACCTTCTTTTGTAGCTAAGAATGAAAGAGAAAGAAAGAGCTAAAATAAATTCAGTAAAAGCAATCAATACATCAGATGAATCTGATGGTCCACATAGTCCTTGACCTTTGGAAAGTATCTTAGAGTGAGGCACATTTTCTCATTTCTTCTTTGGACCAAGTTTGGCACATTATAAATATATAGCATTCAGCTAATTTTCCCCTTGTCCTTTCCTTTTTCAGTGTATCCTCTTTTCTCCTAAATGCTCCTCTCTAGTATTTTTCAGTCACAGGGGACATTAATGTGATGACATTTTCAAGATATCGATGCTTATTTGTAAGTGAAGTAACCAAACTCATGGAAGTTATAGAAGTAGCATGGTACAGGACTTTGACTTAGGAGTTCTAGGTTGAAATTCTGCCTCAGATTAGTTTTGTGACTTTGGGAGAGTAATTTTTCTTTTATTAGCCTCAGTTTTCCTCTGTAAAAGTATCTACAAAACTTACCTGTTGGGATTGTTGTGGCAATGAAATGAGGGAAAACAATATTTTTAAAAGCTTAAAGTACTGTATAAATGCTATTATTTATAGAATGAACAAAAAATGAGATTATCACTCACTTTACTCCTCTAAAACTATTTTATACATATCTGAATATTATTATTAAATAAGTTCTCATTCCTAAAAGATCCTTAGGAAAGAGATGTTGGTTTAAATGTCAAAATATTATTTTTTTCTTTTTGCAGTGATATGGGTGAAAATAATATCATCTCATTTATCATCCTAAAGTTTACAAAGCAACTTTACAATGGACTCTTTGAGGTAGCTCATATATGACTGCAATTTTTTAGAGATGAGGAAACTGAGTGTCAGAGAGGTAAACTGATTTACAAAGTCACACACAATAAATAGCTGATTACAAATCAGTTCTGTTATACAACATATTTTTTTTTTTGCTGAGGTAATTGGGGTTAAGTGACTTGCCCAGGTTCACACAGCTAGGAAATGTTAAGTGTTTGAAATCACATTTGAACTCAGGTCCTCCTGAGTTTAGGGCTGGTGCTACAACATGGCATTTTAAAAACATGCTATTTAGTATGTTTCATGATTTCTTCTTTAGGTTCCTACTTCAATGGATTTGTGAATTCAGGGATCTGTGTGTTCTGACCTGTGGGACAGTCTGTCCCCTATGGGACTCCTATCCTAAGCACATTTGATGAGGTCTAAGTAACTAGGTGCAGTTGGCAGAAAAGACTGGAATATTGTTGGAATTACTTCCTGAGGTCTGAAGGGGATAAGTTTAGCCTCATAGTCCACCCTCTATGGAGGTTGTGGATAGTCCTACCTTGCTCTGTCCAGTAAGAAATCCAAGTTATATCAAACTTCTAAGGTTAAATTTGCCCTATAAATCTATCCATAAATCTACCATCTTTGCAGAAACTTTTTGGGTAACACTTGCCATGACACTCTGCCTTATGGTATCTTTCCCCTTCCTTGTCTCCCATACCATGTGGTGTCTTTCCTCTCATCCCCTATCATGCCTCTATTGTTTCTCCTTCTTATAGCTAATTAACTTTTTAGGATACTTAATCCCTTTTAAGATTTAGCCTGCCAGCTAAGGGCTTTCACCAACCTCATAACCTTCTCTTGCTTTAATCATAAGTTCAAGTAGGGAATTTGTCTTTTCCATCATTAATTGTTAAAACCCCTTTCCTTGCTCACTAAATGCTCTCCCAACTCTATTTCATATTTACAGCTCCGGATGACTATTGTATCTCTTCTCCTAAATAAACCTACCTTTTGCCAAAAAGAATGGCCACGTGAATTCTTCACATGACCGAATCTCAACATTCAGTGCCTGAACACAAGCACATCATTTGGAACCAGGAATTGCTCTCCTACATCATTTCATGTTTAACGTTGCATTTGAAACCATAACAAGTCTGGAAGGGCATTATGGCCAGGGAATCATTGTTGCTTTGCCCTTTTTTCCCTGCAAATTTATTTTATTTGAAGAAACAAAAGAAGAAAAAAGAAAAGAAATATAAAACAAAATGAAACAAAAGAAAAGAACATTATCATGTGCCCAGCAGAACATCAGGAAGGATTCAAAATATGTAATAACAATTACCAATTTAAGAAAGTGTATATATATATATATATATATTTATACATATATGTAGAAGAAATTATATTCATCAGTGTCCATCTTTACTTCTTTGTAAAATGTTCTGTCCTTCCTTCTTAAAGAGGACCATGCTATCAGAAAGCTGATGACATGATATGCTAGTGAATTGGATTTAAGTGAGAGAGGCTGTGCAAAGTCTCCAGCTTCACTTTCTCCTCTGGATCCATCTGGGTCCAATGGCAAGGCATAGATCAAGAAGATAAGAGTTGCCCCTGGGTGCATCTTTGACCTTTTTAAGAGAAGGTTTTTCCCAGGTCTAAATTTGACACCCATTCAGTGATTAAGACTAGGCAAGCAATGAGGCAAAGATCTCTTTTACCTAGTCAGAAAAAATAATCTGGGAGGGGAAGACACTCAAGGTTTCAATTGTTATTTACATTCACTCTGGGCAATTAGGGCCCAAATAATGACCACTTGGGGCTTGGTCTGGGACCTTGTTGGACAATCAATGAGAGCCAGACTGACTCTAGCCTTGGGCAAAAGACCAGCAATCAAGTCCTTCCTCAGACATAATATTAAATCATGTGAGTGCAGGCAAGTCACTTAACACATTTGTCTCTTTCTATCCATTGCTGATCTTCACTAATGGAGAGAGTTGTCATTTCAGGGAGTTTCTGACACTGATGAAATCACAACTAGGTCCACCAAAAAAAAGATCAAAAGAAATAATAATGACTCTAAGTGGGACAAATCTGGCTGAACTTAGATGTTCAGATGTCTCATGTGATCACTTCATCATGCATCTTCAACATGAATCCTTTAGAGTGATTTTTTTATTGATCACCAAAACATACCTAGGTGAGACAGAACAAAATTCAATGCAAAGTTTTAGAATAGCGACTTGAAAAACACTTTAAATGCGTGCCATTGCACAGATACGACTTATTTCAAGCAATTCAATGAAATGTGTTCCTTTAAACTGAGGGCAATCTTGTCAAAGAGAGAGAGAGAAAAATTAAGTAACATAACTTATAGGTCCCTTGTGTCTTCCAGGTCACTAGGCATCCCCTTAATAGCCCAGAAGAGGAAGGGAATCTAACAACCATTCACTCACTCATGAATTCATTCAATATATGTCAACCCAGAAGTCTTTGTAGCCTCTATGTTTACAAAGCCGGACCTAAAAATTGGCGAACATGGAGCAAAGGCCACAAACCAGACTGAGAGAAAAAGGTAGGAAATTAAGGTAAAGTAGGGGATGGGAGACTGTCCAGAGAGAGGAAAAGAGACCCTGAGACACCAGCATCGGGATGATGCTATGAAGTAGGGCAGATATTCACCTCAGCCTACACCATCTAATAGCTTTCAATTTTAATTATTCTGGTTAATTATTTTTCCAAGTGTTTTGGTTCATATTTGATTGAATGACTGTAAATGCTATCAAGACCTTCTAAATTTGGCCCCTTGGGGCAAAGTGCCCTCATTATAGCTCTTTTTATTTCATAATTAGAGAAACTGAGGACGGAGCTTTTGGTCAAATGGTAGAACTGTAATTGCAGTTCTGTGACCTGTAACTATAACTAGTTCTTTCATTAAAAACCTATTGCTATTTTGACCTAAATGTCTTCAGGTTAATCAGTGATCATGAATAATGCCTTGAAACACAGCAGTAGTTTCCTGATTGTATAGAGTATATTGCAGGGTTGGCTACTCATTTCAAGTTTACATTTATTTCCTAATCTATAAAGTAAGAAAAGCATTTTTTGCAAGACATGATAAGAAAAAATGAAAAATAAGTAAGCTAGAATTTTATCTAATTGCAAAATACAAAATGCCACCTATTTTGTTGTGATATTTTTCTTCATTCCTGCACATCCCCCTGGGGATACTTGTTAGCTTGAAAAGGGTTTTCAGTACTGCCTGATTTGACTAATCTTCACTTCCATGTCTACATAATTTCTAAAGACACAGACTAGAATAACGGAAGCCTTACTAACTTAATGCACTTTCCCAGGGATCTCCTCACTTCCCTCTATGCATGCTGTTATGTATCACTATCGTGGATTTTCTTTTCTTTTTTGTTCAATCATTTTCACTTGTATCCAACTCTTCCTGACCCCATTTGGAATTTCCTTGGCAAAGATATGAGAGTGGTTTGTCATTTCATTCTCCAGCTCATTCTAGAGGTAAGGTACTCAAGTCAAGTGACTTGTCTAGAGTAACACAGCTAATAAATGTCTGAGACCAGATTCGAATTCATGATTCCAAGGAGTCTTCCTGATTCCAAGCCAAGTGCTCTATCCACTACATCACTTAGCTGCCCATACTCTGGGTTTCATTTTTCATTCTTGGGTCCATATCCCAAATCTAATATTTTTTAACTAAATAAAGGCAAAGGAGGTACATTGGATAAATGATAAACTCATTTACCTGTCTCATTTTGATGAAGGAAAAAGAAACATCGCAGGAAGAGACAAGGTATAGATCAGTGGTTTCAAATTCAAATAGAATCAGGGCCTCTAAACCCTAGATGACTTAGAAATCCCATAAGTTTGCATTATCTATGCTACATTATATTTTTATTTATTTTATAAAACATTTCATAATTATATTTTAATTTAATTAATAAATATAATTTAATTTAATAAACAATACTTTAATAAATATATTTAATAATATATAATTTAAATTTAAATTAAAATAATTTAATAATATTTACTCATAATTGAATAATATAATTAATTTAATAATTAATAAAATATAATTTAATAATTTATTTGGACCCCATTGGGAAGTTTTGTGGCAGCTGCAAGTCTGACCCATCTGAAAGTACCATCTGTAAGTAAACACATTAATGATTTTCCAAAAAATAACTACCATTTTAATCCAAAGAACCTTAAAACAAGGTGGGATATTTGAGTATGACTCTTTTCCTTCACTACCACTATCCTTTCTTCATTTGTAAAATCATACTTTGATATTTGCTATTCAATTCACAATATCAGGTCATCCATTTAGAGCCTGCAGACAGTCAAAATTATTTGGTCTGACTCTCATTTTTTAGATGGGACAATTGAGACCTTGAGAATTTAAGTAGTTTGAGACATATAAAAAGTGGCCATGGCAGGATTCCAGTTCTTGGCTTCTGACTCCAGAGTCAGTTCTCTTTCTGTTGTTGAGGGTACAGTACCAATAACATATATTGAATAGTTTATCCTTCCCTCATCCCTAAATCAGCCTAAATTTTCTCTTCTTTACAGTTCAACCAAAGGTCCACCTTAAGTGTCCTGATCTACTTGTCAAGGTCCAAGCCTAATTCCTCTTTGATTGGTGCTAATGAATATTTGGCTAAAGGTCTTCTGAAAATTAAGTGGAGACATGAGAAAGAGGTGAATGCAAATGATTGTCACAAAAGTGAAATTCACCAGCCCTCATTGGTGAGTCTGATCCTTGGTGAGATTCTGGGAGAGATGGACTTATGTTCGGGGCTAACATGCCTGTTGATAAGAGATCACTGACATAATACAAGTGTGTTATTTACATGGGAAAAAAGAAAAGATAAGAAAAGCAGAAGATCTTAGTAGAGGGAGTTAAGAAATCTTCTGGTCCAATCCTAGAAAATGGCATATTCTATCCTCAATCTCGGTATCAAACGATGGGGAGACCAGTAGAGTGTTGCCCAATTCTGTGACTTCATGGGCTAAAATGGCATTATTTGGAGCACAGACCCCAAAACATAACTCTTGCTGTTTGTTTGACAGCTAGAGGGCTGGTTACTCTCTATTTGGGAGCAATCAGAAGCATTCTCCAATCACACTGAGTCTCATGTAATGAAAAGCTCAGCCCAAGAAAGCCTACCTGATCAGAAAGATAAATATTCTTCAGAGAAAGGCCACGTTTAGCATGATAAAAAGAGCAATTCACTTTCCCAACTTCTCCTCTTTTTTTCCCCCGATCCCATCCTGTCAGACAAAATAGCAGTCACACGTGAAATATTTTCAAACTCAAGCTGGCAGGTTTATGGAAAATTACTCTAAATATCTTTGAGCTCAGACCAACTCTCCCAGCTCTAGATTATTCATGATAAGCAGGAGTTCCAAGTCTTGGCATTGTCAGGTTTCCCTATTAATTGTTAATGTAACAGCTAAGTCTCCCCGGGGTGTGTGTTATTTTCTCATTTATAAAATCACAAGCCCTGGGATAATCCCTCATTAGATCAATAATCTTCTCATCAAATAAAGGCAACACAGTCCTGGTGATGTGCACAGTAGGTAAATGCTGAAAAAAAGCAGCATCCTTATTAATGGGTGCACAGGTCCTTCTCAATCACGATAACGACCAAATAGACAATTCCCCCGGTAGCTGACACCATTCCTTCTGCTTGGGATGAATTCCCATTTGTCCCAAACCCCTGTGTCTCCTATTGCTCTCTGACTGTTAGACTTCCAGTCATCCTTCAAGGCTTAATTGGATGCTCCCCTTTCCATGAAATTTCCTGGATTTTCCTCTCTTTTGTTGGATCACTCATGGCTCTTTGTGCTTCTCCCAGAATCCATCACTCCCAAGATGTTGCCATCAAAATGGGATGGGATATCCTACCTGGATACGGATTCTCTGTGGGTCAACTCCTTGCTGGATGGGAAGCTCTCTGAAGGCTTGGGCTGTGTCTTCTTAAGAACTGCAGGACCTAAGTTAAAGGAATCTTAGAGTCTGTTCGGTCCAGTGCAAATTGGAACCAGAATCTCTTGTACAGGAGACAAGGTGGAGCTATGGGGGAAAGCTGTAAAGACTGATGTTGCTTCATATGGGCCACGAGGTGGCGCCATAGTGCAAAGAGCCCTGGGCTGGGAGTCCTGAAAAACCGACCTCACACACTAGAACCTGGGCAAGTCAGTTCATTTTTGGTTACCTCAGTTTCCTCAGCTGCAAAATGGGCATCACCAGAGCAGTTTTTTCAGCATTTACCTGCTGTGCACCCAACTGTAAAATGAGCATCACAAGAGCACCTTGATTTGTTGTGAGACTGAGATGAGATAATAAGCATAAAGTGTTCTCCACAGAGGCACACAGTTGGTGCTCAATAAAGGTTTGGTACCTTCTTTCTCTCGCCTCTAGGAAGTCATAGTTTTAAATGGTATTTGGAAGGGTCCTTAGAGGACATTGGATCAGAGCGTTTAAGTGACATGTCCAAGATCTCACAGCTGTAAGTCTCTGAGGTGGGATTTGAACCTGGATCTTTGACACCCTTATCATTGGAGAAGAGGGTCCTCATCATTGGATGTATTCAGGCACGGGATTGAGGAACCCCTGGCTTTGGAATCACAGGACCTGGGTTCAGATGCTGCCCTCATCATTTCCCACCTGTCATTTCACTTTCCTGTGACACAGTTTTCTTCTTTTGTAAGATAATGACTTTGGACCAGTTGGCTTCTGAAGACCCATATAGATCTAAATCTGTAATTCTGTGATGTGTATGTCCTTGAAATACACATAAAAAGGACATATGTATGTGTTGCTTATATGTTTTAGTGTATTGACTATACTTATAGCCTACGAATTACATTCCCTATTCTACAGGATCATATCTTCCCTGTGTCCTGAGCAGGATGGGTGCCCAATAAACAGTAAGAAAATCATCAATATTGTAGGGATCGGCTATGGAGAACTCCTTTCTGTGAAACTTTATGAAGGTTAGGAAAAGCTAACAGAACACCACTCTTAATTGCCTTAAAAAGGTCAAAGGGAAATAAAACCCTACTTAGCCAAATCATTCTCCATGACGTTTTTTTTAACAATCTCTAGGACTTCAGGAGGACTGTTCCTCTGCGCTATTTTAGACAGGCTGACAATGAAGCTCACACACATTATTAAGCTTGATCATCATTGGGCCATATCCCATAATCCCATCTTTTGACTGATTCCAGGCCTTTCCTGATTCTGAGTGCTTAAATACCTGACTCTTGGTCATCCCTTTCAATACCAGCTCCCCTCATCAACTTAATCGTGACCCCTGTCACTTTCTCATTCATGGAGCTTACCTTGGGAGATCTCAGGAGATCCATTACCTTTTATATAAAGATAGACAAGGGGAAGAGTTTCTGAGGTAATGACATCTCTCTCTGCCCTGAACCGAGAGTTATAAAGAAGGACAAATGAAGAAAAGTTATCTTTCCCCCTGTTTTGAACACTGATGCCTTGTTAGGCTGAGTGACGCAAGGATTGAAATGGAACTGGCATCCATTAACAATATTTATTGAGGGTCAGCTCTGTGATTAGCAACGAAGGAGACACTGGCCACAAAAAACTCTAGTAGAAGAAATAGTCTGTGATTTCAGGAGGATTATCACTGACTGAGGGAAAAGCAGATAAGCAGTATATATCCATATGTACGTCGACATACATATACATAAAGGTAAACCTTATAGATATATCAATACATACATATATTTAAATGTGCATAGAATTGCATAGATATATGAATAGCAGCCCAGTTAATTAATGATTATGCCCTCAATGCAACTGGGTTCAAATTTCATGTCAGGCTTTTACTAGGTTCATGGCCATGACAAGTTATTTAACTTTTCCAAGTCTCAGTTTCTTCATCTCTAAAATGGATGATAATCATCTCTGTAGCAACAATTTCACGGGATTGTTGCAGGAAAAGTGCTGTGGAAATTTTACTGTTACATGTAAGGAAGAGTAAATAAGAAATGTCTATTATTTCAAGTAGATCTAGTTTGTGTATACATACGTGTATTTATCTGAACTGTTAATTTCATTGATCTAGATAATTCTGCCTCTCTCAGTGTCTCTTTCTCTGGTGTCTCTATCTCTCTTTTTGTGAGGCTGTTGGAGTTAAATGCATGGGATCACACAGCTAGAAAGTGTTAAATGTCTGAGACCAAATTTGAATTCAGGTCCTCCTGACTCCAGGGCCGATGCTCTATCCATCGTGCCATCTAGCTACTCCCCAATCTCAAAAATTCCCCATGATGAATACCTTAATACCAGTGTAGACGGGCAACTGCTCTACCATTCAGTCTTAGAGTTTCATGAATAACTTAAAGATTAAGGAGTTGGTCCAGAGTCACACAGGCAGTATGTTCAAGAGGTAAGACTGAACCCTCAAATTTCAAAGTCTGGGGCTGGCTCTCTATCCACAACACCATGTTGCTTCCCTGTCCCTGTCTCGTACAAGAACACACACATACACGTGCACCCCCACCTCCCCACACACATGCCCATAGGGACATGCATAAAGATAACCAACAGAACAAAGCAATCTAAAAGAAATGCTGTAATTGGAGTTTTGCTGTTGTTTAATCCTTTCAGTCATGTTTGATTCTCTGACCTCATTTGGGGTTTCCTTGGCAAAGATACCGGAGTGGTTTGTATTTCCTCCTCCAGCTCATTTTATACATGAAGAAACTGAGGAGAGTTAAGAGACATGTCTAGGGTCACACAGCTAGAAAGTATCTAAAACTAGAATTGAATTCATGAAGATGAATCTTTCTGTTTCCAAGCCCAGGCTCTATCCATGACTCCAGTAAAAAACCCTTTTGATTGGATCTCATTCCTGGTTCTAACCATCCAGGAAAAAATACCAAAGCTAACTGTCCAAAGAGAAATGAATGATTCTGGGAGCTCTTGACATATATATTGGGCAATCAAAATTCTGGCCAAAGAGCTCTCTCTCCACCACGCAGAATTTTATTATAAAAGAGGGCACATGAGCAGTAACGGTACACATAATGAATGTGCTTTTTGCCCTCACTGTTACCGCTCAGCCTCTATTTAACTCACTTTTTTAATGGTTTCCAGGTAGCCTTGAGTACAAAAGTCATGAAAAAGACCCATATTTTGCCTCTTATAATGTGATCTGGATATAGTACAGCTAGTGAGTATCTCTTATAAGTGCAAGTTAATGACAGCCATTTTGATTAGGTTTGCCAAGAATTAATTATTTTAACCATTATTACTAGAAATAAATTAACATACGGTCAAGTATATTTCTCAGGTCTTCTCAAGATGATAGGTGTGAAGAAGCTTGAAAAAAAGATTTAAAAAATCTTTTATTAGTAAATTTCCTGATATGCTCTGACTAGTAAGGAAATAATTTCTACTATTATAGGATTATGTTTAAAAAATTTTGACCAAACCTATGATTTTATTGAAATTAGTCAGTTGTTGTTCAGTCATTTTGAGACATGTCTGACGTTTCATGACCCTGTTGGGGAATTTCTTGGTAAAGATACTGAAGTAGTTCACCATTTTCTTTAGAGATTTTATAGATGAGGAAACTGAGGCATAAAGGATTAAGTGACCTGTATAGGGTCACAAAGCTAGTATCAGACACCAGATTTGAATTTAGGAAGATGAGTATTTCTGACTGCAGGGCCAGTACTCTAGCTGCCCTTTTATTGAAATAGGCAACTTCAATGAAAATATCTCTTTAGTTTTAGGGATTTACTGATATAAATTTGGATCTGAAAGGGTCCTTAGCAGCCATTCCGTCTGGTCTCCTCATGTTTACAGATGAGAAAACTGAAACCGATACAGGTTAAGTGACTTTAAAAACTCATTGGCTTTAGGACTAGTAGAAGCAAACAGCCATGAGCCAGATTAAAATTAAACAGAGCATCATCCAAAAGCAAAGAGGAGAGGCTCTAAGGAGCATCATGTGATCAAGACAGCATTTGCCCCAAAAGGCCAGCAAGGGCCAGACTTAGGAGGAACATCATGATGACATCACTCAAAATGCAGAAGCTCCTGCAGTCAGTTGGCATCCTGAATGGCTCCTCCTTGTGTGAATCCTGATCCCATGTGTTTCCTACTTATGTGCCCTTTCACTTGTACACTCTGGTCATTAATGTTTCCTAAGTCTGTACCTCCCATGTCTGTTCTCTAGACCTGTGCACTCCTCACTTTTGTGTGGGAGAGTGTGCTTTGAGTTCATGGAGACTTTATTTATTTTTCATATTATGCCATTTCATTAAATGCCTTTGTTGTAAATTAATCATGTCCTTTGTTTGGCTAGTAAACGTAAAACCACCAGTGGGGGCTTATGATCTTTGTGATTTTATGATTTTTGTGGTTATGAACTAGATGCAGACCTACTGAGAAGCTTGCCATTGATTTTCTTTTTTCTGAGAGTCGCCCCATATGCAAAAGGAGGGTTTCCCAAGATGCTACCCATTTTAGCAGCTTTCTGTTGGCTCTTCTTTTTTCCACTAAAGCTTTCAGACTTGGCTGTCAGGTCACATCAGTTAAGACACACGCTTAGGAGGTGCTTATCATGCAAACACAACTAATCTGCTTTTCTTCTGTTTAGCTTGGCTGCCCGTATAGCCTTCCAGAGCGATATGATTCAATAAACTTGGCTCTTATACAAATTGAGTTAGATTATAGAAAATTATTACTCACCCACTTCAGATATCTCAAAGGATTAGCGCCTCGTGCTATAGAAACACAGACCTGCTTTGAAGTAAAGAGATGCTCTTATTTTCTTCCAAGGGAAAGACATCTTAACATTGGCCAGTTTTGTGGGATAGCTGAATGTGAGTGTGAGCTTCCTTATTAGTCCATTTTGAATATTTCATTAGATAATGAGATAAAGTTTGCATTTATATCCCTAAGGCTTGGAATAATGAGCTTTGTCATGGGAATGAACCTTACCTCCTTCACAACCCAAAGGCAAGCTATGTCATACTTCCTCCCTCAGTCTGCTTTTCCTCATTTTAATGGATGACCCAAGAATTCCAAGGAGATATAAATGAATCAAAGGCCATATTGCAAGGATTCATTGCAAGAGCAAAAATAATCATTTAGCAAATCTCTAAGAGCTAATGCTTGATAAGGACTCTAAGAATAACACTTGGGATGGGTAGAGCCAATATTTAATTCAATTAGTCAAATATGCATTTAGGGCACATTATGTGTGGGGTACTATGCTAGGGAATATCAAGCAGGGTCAGAGATAGTCAATATTTTCACTGGAGAAAAAAAGGATGCATAGAGAAAGATTCTAAATACTGACTTGATAAGCACATAATTGAGGTACAAAGAAAGTATAATTGTATGATGGTTGTTGTTTGTTCTGCATACTGGAAGAGGACCTTATTATCAAGGAGGTGATAGCATGACATGCTAGAGAATTGAATGTAAGTGAGAGAGAGCTGTATAAGGGCAGAAACTTTATTTTCTCCTCTGGGTCCAGTAGCAAGATACAGATCAGGATAATTGGAGATGGTCCTGGATGGTGTGGGTTTCTTTAAAAGTGACCTTTTAAAGCTAAGATCTTAGTAGTACAAAGAATAAAAGCACAGAGCCATAACTAGGGTGAAGCAATCATAGTTTTGTTCCTGGGTGCCACAATTTCATGGATGATATAAATAGAAAGAGCTTCCTAATACTCTAATCATAGCATCTCATTAGCCAAAATAATGAAAATATGAGAAATAAGCTAAATTAAAATCAAACTAAACAAAATGAAAGAGAAAACTCGATGAGGAATACACTCTTCCCCCTCCCAGCCCAGGTGAATATATTCCTTCCTGTACCTTCACCTCCCAATTCAATTTTCAGTAGTGTCTCCATATGAGAAACTATACTCTAAATTTGGTTTTTCTTAGTAATGACTTCATGGAACTTTGGAACATGTTTTGACAAGCCAACATGCATTTATTAACTTTTTACTGGCTGCCAAGACTGTGCTAAGTCCTGGGGAATACAAAGGAAGTTGTTTTTGCTGTAGCGGTAACTCCCCAGGTAATTCTTTCCTTGACTGTTCCAGCAGCAACTCCAAATGCTAGCCAGACTCTGGGAATGTGTTTGTAGGTAACAAAGAAAGGACAGTATATGGATCACAATACTTCAGTAAACTACAAGGGGACTCAGAGTTTTACAATTTGAACATGTTTTCAAAGAATTATCTCTGGATTTATTTGGATTTCTGGGTTCACAAAAAAAACTTAATGGATGTTTCAAAGGATGGTACTCATGTCAGTCTCCTACATTAATGAAAGGTATAATAAGCTCCTCCTGTGTTCCCACCCCATATTCCCTGTCCCATAGTCATCACAATTTAATCACAGGAGATGCAAGAAGGATTCAAGTATACGTGATCACTGCCACCATCTTGTTTTCCATAACAAAAGCTTCACCGGAGGTGTGAGGCAGGTGAGATGGGCCCAAGAGAAGGGTCAGACAGTGGTGACATTCAGCGTTCTTCAAAAGTTCTTTAAGTCATACCATTATATGGATTTGACACAGCCCCGGCATCTGAGCTTTTATAATGGCAACCTGTTTCTTAAAGAGTACCTTTGATTTTTATCTGGATCCATTTCTAAAAGGGATATTTTGGGAGAGTGGAAAATAGTACAAGGAAACAAAGAGCTGGAGTAGTGATAATAGTACTAGCAAATAGCATCTCCCCTACCTTCATTCCCTCTAACTGGGAGAGATCCAAGAATGAGCAAATGCCCCCCATGGTGTTGTATTCTTCCCTCATCTCCATATATATTCCGCCCCCCCCATATTCCCCAGCTCTGTTATTCATCATGGTTGAGAAAGTTGGCACCTGGACTCTTTATGTCAAAGCACTGGCTTAATTATATTTCCTCTGGACATCCATTTTTGCTCAGTTTTTATTTCCATTCAAGGATGCTAGCAGCCAGTTTTTCCTCTCCTAAGCACTCCTTCCTTCTCCCCTGGTCCTGTGCCCCTCCCCCAGGCAAATAGACCACAGCCACTGATTTTATTCTTTATTTAAAAAGCATAGGGGCCAATCAAAGATTAGGTGTTAGGTTGAGAGGGAAAAAAGGTATTATCAGTCCATAGCAAATTAGTTTAGAGAGATTTTATACCAAAGACTTTTTTTTTTAAGAGCGCAGAAAGATGTGAAGTCTAATTACTTGGCTGAGCTTGAGCTGCCTTTTCAGCTTGTACTAGACTCTCGCTCAACACAAACTGTGCTTCCCCTTGCATACAAAATGAGCCTCATTAATTCAGCTTTCCTTCCAAGTCCACTGGGAGAAAGCTGAACTAAAACTGGGGGGCAAAGTCTTCTCTTTGCGACCATGTTCATGCATTAGAGGTGATGCCCTAACCCTGCCTCTTTCTGCACGGACAAGGGTTCTTTCTGTTCCCATTGGGTCACTAGGCCAAGCCTGGCACCAATGGACCCTCTGTGGCCAGCAGTGTTGTCTACCCTGGGAAGTCTGCTACATGAGAGAATGCTTACAAATAAGAGCTCTACAGAATCCCAAAGCCATTTCAGGGAAGCTGCATTCATTTGCTTCTTCCCATCCCCTTCCTTTGGGAGTTGGGGGGCTGGATGATAAAAACATGCTTGATTCTAGGATCGTAGCTTTAGAAGTAGTAAGAATCTCCGAGGCCATCTAGTCTGCCTCCCCTTCCCAGAAATCTGAAGTTACTCTGTCAATTCCCCAAAAGCAGCAAGCTGGAGGTATTAGCAAATGCTGGATCTGATCATTAAAACAAATATATTTCTTAACTTACACCGAAGAATTCTGCATTAGTCCTTGGAGGAAACACTTTAGATGTTTCCTTGATAAGCATAGCACAGTGGAGTGAGCGTTGAGATGCAGGATGTGAAGGTTCCATCCTTACCTCTGACACAGTCAAGCCTGTGTGAACACTTGCAAATTGGTGGACCTCTCTCAGGCTTCATTCATGACTTGACTTTGAAAATTCTAGTTTGTATTATAGCAGAGTTAGTTGGTGAAGAGTCAGGAACAAAGCAGGAACTGATATCTGTAAACATCTTTATAGAGGGCTGAAACTCTTGAGTCGATGCACTGAGGTCGGTTCAAGCACATAGGGCTAATTACTGATTGGACAATACTCTATGGGAATATGCTTGGAAAATGGTCCTTCCCACTATTTTGTGCTGGCTCAATGATTGGTGTATACAGAGGATTGTAGGAGGGACTAGAGGATGGAGTAAGACTAGCCAGAGTCACACTTGGGTGGTAGACAAGGGAGAAAGCAGTTGTGGAGATTCTGCTTCCATCCTGTTCAATCCTGCATCTAAAGACTAAGAACTTTTGCTTATCCTGACTCCAGCTGATTCTGGGGTGTCCTGGGTGCTAGCACAGTCATCACAATCTTAACAATGATTCTGCTGCCCTTGGTACAGGATACTGTACCCCACTGAGACAAAGTGGGGGCTTTATAAATGCAAGTTAGCATGAGCTCTTATTGATCATAGGATCTACATCGCTTCATCAGAAACAGACATGACAATTCAGCTGCAATGATAGGAAACCTAGATAGGTAAACCCAGGAAATGCTATAGATGGGTTTTTACCGATTTTAGGAAAGTTTTAGGAAAGCATTTAACAAAACCTTCTAATTTATTCTTACAGAAGAAAAAAAAAACATTGAGCTAGATAATGGTAGAGAAAGATGGATACAGAACTATTTGGAGGGTCTGGAAGTCACCGGTGGAGGGCCCTTGGAAGCTATGATTGACTCTGTGCTGTTTAATATTTTTATAAATGACATTTGATAAAAGCATAGATGGAATGCTTATCATATTTGTATATGAGACAAAGTGTGATCTTTGACACCACGTGGGGCAAAAATAATCACCATAGTAACTAAGAGGGAGGAGGGGACTTGTTCTACATTAAGGTAGGTAGTGGAACTAAGAAGAATAGGTAAAAGTGACTCTGAAAAGTCTTTTAGGCTTAATATAAAGAAAAATAAAAAAAATTGAGAATATGGAATGAGGTGTCTCAGGAGATAGTGGATTCCTTTGTTTGGAGAGGGAACTCCTTAAAGTTTTTAAAGAGAGTTAAAGGGTCAGGCATGCTGAAAAGCAGTATTGTCCTGTAGATATGCAGCCCTCAACACTCCTATATGATGCTGGAACCAGACTAAAGATGCCTAACTAAATAAAAAGTCAGTAGAACAAAGATAATGTGAATAGGTGGTTTTCTAAGGCACTTCAGAGTTATGTGCAATGTAGTGGATCCTCCTATTGGAGATGGACGTCTCTCTACCCTGATTGCCCAGTCTAGATAGCTGTGATTTGCACCAGATGGCCATTAAGTTCCCTTTCAACTCTGGGCTTCTCTGATTCTGTCAGATCCTGGTTTACTTAAGGAAATGGTTGTGTCTAAATTTCTTTTTTGTCCTAAATGCTTAAATTAAGTACAGTTTCAAAAAAAACTTAAGTGCTTAAGGATCATGCAGTGTCCTCAATATGCACAAGTCCCAGAAACTATGGGGAGCGAGTTGAATGTGTGGATCGGGAGTAGAACATAGCCTCAGGAAGAAATCATTTGGGGCCCTCTATCATTACTAGTCTGATTGCTTTGCTTAATTCTGGTTTCTTATGGCTGATGTAGGTTGGATCTAAAATTAAAATAAATTACTTAATTTTTACATTAAAAATGAACAATTTCCATAATGTCAGTCTTTCATTTTAAAAATGAAAGTCAGAATAAACCCATAGCAAAGCTCAGCTCTGGGTTCTAAGGAGGGAGATGGGAGGGAAGAGAGGAAAAGAAAGAGGAGAAAAAAAGAGTGAGAAGATGAGAGACAGAAAGAGAAAGATAGAGACAGAGAGAAAAAGAGAGACAGAAAGATGGGGGAAAGAGAGGTGGAGGAAAAGGTAAAAGAGGAGGAGGAAGATGAAGAGCAGAAGAAGGAAGAAGAGGAGGAGGAAGAGGAGGAAAAAGAGGAGGAGGGAAATGAAGAGGAGGAGGAGGAGGAAAAGAAGGAGAAGAAAGAAAATGAAGAAGAAGAGAAGGAGGAGGAAGAGGAAAAGATTGAGAGAAGGGAGAAGAGAAAAGATAAAGAAGAGGGGAAGGAGGGGGAAAAGATGAGAGAGAAAGAAAGGGAAGAGAGAGGGTAGAGGAGGAAGTGTTTATTAAGCACAGCATTTATTAAGCCAGACAGTGTGCCAAACCCTGGAGATGTAGATACAAGTAAGCAAGATAAACTCCCCCAAAGAAGTTTCCATTCATGGAGAAGATAACATATAAATGTGAATTGGACACAGGGATATGGGGTAACAACCAAGGCCCTAGCTAGCCCAAAGCTCACCGGCCAGAACTGAGAACCAGCAGCAGAGTCCAGGTTAAGGATGGAGGGAGGTAAAGGTGTCTAAGTAGAGAAAGAGGAGCATGGAGTAATCATTACAAGATGATTATTTTCAGAAACACATGAGAAGAAATTCATCCTAATAACAACACCTAAGACTTAGAGGCAAGACAGTGTAGTAGGTAGGAACTCACTTCAGTCAAGAAACCCTATTTTTAGTCCAGCTATTGACACATACTAGGGGCAGCTAGTTGACACAGTGGGTAGAGGGCTGGATCTAGAAACAAGAAGATCCTTCTTTATGAGTTCAAATCTGGCCTCGGACACTTACTAGCTGTGTGACCCTGGGCAAGTCACTTCACCCTGTTTACTTCAGTTTCCTCAGCTGTAAAATGAACTACAGAAAGAAATGACAAACTACTCCAGTGTCTTTGCCCAGAAAACTCTGTGCAGTCTTGAAGAATAGGACATTACTAATCACTGACAAAATGACAATTGCTGCATACTAGTTGAGAGATGCTTCTTAGTGCCCCAAGTAACAAACTCCCTACAAGGATATGTTGCAGAGCAGTGGCTGATGGGTACTGGTCGTTCATAGAGGAAGTTACCTCCACCAAAGAAAATATAGGTTTGTCTTTAAAAGAAAAGCAAATCATGAAATTTGAATGGCACCTTAAAGTTTAGAAGATATTTTACATACAAAACCAAATTTAAGATTCACTAGAACTATGTGGGGTTAGACAGTCAAGATAGTAAACCTGCCCCTATATTATAAGATAGTCTCAGAGAGGTTAGGGGACTAATCTCCAGTCACGTAGGTGCTACATGTAGTAAGTAGGATTCACGTCTTCTTGCTTTTATATATAACATTCTATCATCTACATTTGTTGCTCTTGGTCGATCATGTCCAGCTCTTGATCACCCCATTTGGGATTTTCTTGGCAAAAATATGGGTTTGCTGTTTTCTTCTCCATTTCATTTTCCAGAGAAGGAAACTGAGGTAAAGATGGTTAAGTGACTTGCTTAGGGTCACACAGCTGGTAAGTTTCTGAGGCCAGATTTGAACTTGGGAAGAGGAGTCTTCCTGACTCCAGACCCAGGATTTTATGCACTGTATCACCTAGCTGTTCTATCATCTAGATTATTCTTCCTCTAAATCAAGAATAGACAGTCATCTTGGTGGCACAGATAGTAGAACACTGGGCTTGAAGTCAGAAAAATCTCAGTTCAAATCTGGCCTCAGATGCTAGTTGTGTGATCCTGAAAAAATCCCTTAGCCTTGTTTGCCTCAATTTCCTCATGTGAAAAGGAGCAGGGGAATGGTAAGCCATCTCAGTCTCTTTTTTGAAGGGGTCAAGGCAATTGAGGTTAAATAACACATAGCTAGAAAGTTTTAAGTGTCTAAGTCCAAATTTGAACTCGGGACTTCCTGACTCCAAGACCTATGTTCTATCCACTGCACCATCTAGCTGCCCCGTCACTATGGTATCTTTGCCAAGAAAACTCCAAATGGGGCCACCAGGAGTCAGATATGATTGAAATAACTTTACAATTCAAGAAGAACACATTTAATCACAAGCATCCAGAGAAGTAGAAGTGATCAATCTAATTTAGCTATGATTTCTCTAGGCATTCATTAAGTATGGTATGCTTTCTCACATTTTAAAAAGTAACAAATGAAAGGGGGTTTGGTACATTAGAAAGAGACTAGTTCACTTTTGAAACAGAATCCTGGGTTCAAATTTCATCTCTGATACTTGCCTATATGACTTTAGACAAGTTACTTAATTTCCCAAGCCTCCGTTTCTCTACCTGCAAAGTAAAGGACTGGACTAAATGGCCTCTGAAGTTCCAAGGGCTATGATATCTATTCTCTCATCAGGTGATTTTACAACCAAGGTACAAAATCCACCTCTGACATTGACTATCTGTCTTGCTGTGTGTCTAATACTTTTCTGTAGCTCAGTTTTCATGATTACATGTAACCCGTATAAGCTCTGAGGTACTTTCATCCAAATTCCCACTCTCACTTATCGGTTGGGTTCCCGGATTTGGTTAGCTCTCTGTAGGAATTCTAGGGGTACCTTCTGAAGGATCAGGATTAAGTTTACTTTTACTTAAGCCTCCATGGGTGTGTTTCTCTCCCCTCCAAGATGATCAGCTGAAAGTCATTAGCTTTCCAAAGGGTGCGTTTACTTATACAACACAGGAAGAAGAATTGGTACGAAGGTCACATTACCCCTCCAAAGGCTGTGGTACGCTCTCCTCAAAGTTCATGGGATTACTTAAAGTTTCTTACTTCTAAAAGCTCTGTCCTCCCACTCATGGACTGTTTATTGGATTCACCTTAAGCAGGGAGGCCTTTCTTTGCCGGACTCCTTTTAGAGCCATGAATCGTGTCTGTCCTTGATTCCCAATGATGAAGACACAATCTTTGATCCAAGCATCTTTTAGCCCACACCTGAAGACAAGAGCTCTTGCTATACCAGAGATAGACATGACCAAGGTTAAAGCTATGGAGTCTTCTCTTCCTTTCCCCAGACCAGATGTGGAGCTAGAATGCCATGTTCTGCCTTCTCTAATTCCTTCCCTTCTCAATTCAAGTAATAATTTATAAACGGGCCACAATAAGATATTCTTGGCCTGAATTCTTGTAAAATATCATTCCATTTTGAAGGTCTTTTCTTATATATCTAAGGTCTTTTGATCCATTGATTAAAAGATATTCTCACCTAGATAAGATAAGGTATTAGAGCTAAAATAAATTGGGATAATTTTCATTTCATTCTTATCAGAGTGTCCAAAAATCTACTGCACTCAGACTTTGGGGACACCCAATATAGAAAACAAAAAGGTCAGATTAGATGGTTTTTTAAGGTCCCTTGATCCTCCAGTCCCAATGTTCCTCCAGTAATAATTTTTCTTTAGCTTAAAAGAGAATATTTCTAATAACTATTGACTAGTGTTTTTTTGGTTCCCTGACACCAGAATTTTATTGTTTTTCTCCCTTCCTGTAGATCTTTGACCACAGCCCTGAAAGCCAGGGCATAGGTGACATGCCTAAGTCACTAGTGGGACTGTATTTGAGTAAAACAAATGCAAGCTCCAAGTCCATCTTTCCCATCTAATGTGACAAAAACTCCTCTGAGGCTTTATTTATGCAACTTGTATCCTCAGTCTTAAAATGTGGTAATTTGATTTCACAAAGGCCTCAGGCAGATAAGTATTTATTTTATGATCCCAGACCCCATCAAAGAGATGTTCTAACCTATCCTCATGTTTGCCTTTAATAAATGAAGGGATGTGAGCTGGAAATGCCTCTAGTTTCATGGTGAGGGAAGGGAAAGAGAAGATAGGAAGAATGTGTCGGTTACCGATGATTCTTTAATCAATTTCTTTGCTAAGTTTTAATTATTATTTTCAACTCCCATTGAATTTTCTGTTATTAGAATAATGGACTTGAAATGTGATCATTGGATCATAGATTTACAGCTGGAAGGGACCGTAAAGCTCATTGAGTCTGACTTTTCATTTTCTAGATAAGGAAACTGAGGCAGAGAAAGATTAAGTGAAACCTGCATAATATATACATATATATTTCAAATAGTAGAAGGTGTATTATACTTGAAGCCTGGATGTCTGAGATATACCCTTTCCTCGCTATATATTTATCTGTGCATACATTTAAGATCCAGAGGAGTAGGCACTATTCTGCATTTTTGTCTTTATCTCACCAGCACCTATCACAGTGCTTTGTAGTACTTAATAAATACTTATTGAATGAAACTCTATGAGGAAAGCATCTGGAAAATATCATCTGGTAATCATATTTCTTGTGTTGTAGCTCCCATGGTAAGTCTAATGATGCATATATGTGGTGCTTAATACATGCTTATTGAATGAAATTCTAATTGCTTTGTGGGATGGGGGAGGCATCTGGAAAATATCATCTGGCAATCATATTTCTTGTATTGTGGATCTCATGGTAAGTTTAATGATGGCTATATGTAGCTTAATAAATGCTCATTGAGGGGCAGCTAGTTGGTGCAGTAGATAGACCAGTCCTGAAGTCAGGAGGACCTGAGTTCAAATATGACCTCAGACACTTTACACTTCCTAACTGTGTGATCCTGGGCAAGTCACTTAAACTCAATTGCCTCAGCAAAAAATAAAAAAAAAATGCTCAATGAATGAAACTATAATTGCTAATGGGATGGGAGAGGCATCTGATAAATATCATCTGGTAATCATATTTCTTGTACTGTAGCTTCAAAAATGATAAGTTTAATGATGCATATATGTGGTGTTTAATACATGCTTATTGAATGAAACTCTAATTGCTTTATGGGATGGGAGGAGGCATCTGGTAAATATCATCTGGTAACCGTATTTCTTGTGTTGTAGATCCCATGGTAAGTTTAATGATCATCCTAAGTGAAAGGGATGCATTTCTGTTATTGGGGAAAGTGCTGTTGAAAATGAGCCTAAAATAATGACCATTGTAAAGACAATGAGTCTTTATTAAAATTTTTAAAAATCAACTGTTAGGAGTACGTGATTAAAAAAAGTTTCAAGTCTACTGGGCTAGATGACTTCTAAGGATTCTTTCTGGTTTCTCTTAAGACTCTACTTTCTAATCAGATCTCTGATAGGATGCTTATCCCCTGAACATGCCATGTTCATCCCACCTCCATACTTGGCTCACATTCTCCTCAATGGGAATTTCCTGTGAATTTATCTACTAGCCCTAATTTTAGGCCTTGTTCATATCTTCAAGCCATATTTGAACCTCCTCCCCTCCCACAATATGGATAATATTTATTGTCTGCATTAATTATTTGGTATTTAACATGAGGATCATTTATATTATATTTTTATTGGATCACTAAGGGCAACTGCTAGAGTCTATGTAGTGGCTAATCAACAACCTGGATAAAACATTTATCAAATTTGCTGCTGCCTAGGATGACCGTGCTAACACCCAGGATATCTTAGAATCAGCTGGAGTCAGGATAAGCAAAAGTCCTTGGTCTTTATTCTTAGTTTTTAGGGGTAGAAGTGAAGGGGATCTTCTGCAACCACCTTCTTCCTGGTCCACCGCAAAAATGACTCTGACTAGTCTTACTCTACCCCCATTCCCTCCTACAATCCTCTGTATACACCAATCATTGAGCCAGCACAGGGTAGCAGGAAGGGCCATTTTCCAAGCATATGCCCATAGAGTATTGTCCGATCAGTATTTAGCCTCCACTGCTCAGCTGTCCTGACCTCAGTGTATTGACTCAAGAGTTTCAGCCCTCTACAGCTGCCATAAAACTAAGAGTGGAATTGGTGAATGACAAAATCAAAATTCAAAAAGATGTTCATTTGCTAGAATCGCAAAATATCAGTCTCACCACAACAATGTATTGATGGTAATAGTGCCCATTCTGATGGTATTGAGGTCAACAATGAAAATAGACACTAAACAAATAGAAAATCACGCCTTATTCTTGTGGGAAGCTGGGTGATACATGTCCTCACATAAATCATTTAAAATAAATCTCCCTAAATTCCCTTAGGAGCCTTCTTTACTACAGATATTGAACAAAACCACATCTGATTAATTATTGGGCATCACTTAGAGTGTCCACCCCCTGACTCTTGCCCTAACTACAAGGCCCATCACCTCACCAATGGTGCATTTCACTGACAATCTCTCTCATATCATCACTTCTTATATACATTAAGCTGTTATATATCACAACATGGAGACATAACTTGAGGAAGAAGGTCTAAAGTACCGTAAGGAAGTTAATCCCGTCCTCATTTATTGAATGTGCAGAATTTATTCTTGACTGCTGAACCAACCGGTAATCTACACTCTTGAGTATATCTCTCTATCCAGATTCTCAAGTGGAAGCAAGATTGGTAACTGTGCATGTGCCAGGATGATTGTGGGATTTCTATATACATACACACATAGTCTTATCTATCTGGATGCATTAAAAGTGTTTATACTACATAATTATTACTCTAGGTTATGAAATAATATTTTCTCTTTCCATTCTTCAATTCCTAATATTGAAAACCTAAATCCATTTTGAAAAACCCATCAGACACTTCATTTTACTGTACGGTGCATACAAATGAAAAACTTAAGTATATAATCCAGTTAAGGTGCTGATCCAACAGCATACCTATGCAATCAATATATAATGAACTTGAGAAAATTCCTCCCCCTCCAGCTCACACTGTTTTCTTTAGAACCTGTTGTTACTTGACACCAGAGTGAGAACTACAACATGGTGTCTCATTGTATCCTACCACTGTATTCTTCTTCCGAACCATTTATAAGTGGATACATTGGTAAGAGGCACAGTGTCACTACACAACAGTTAATAGCTACATTTCATTTTCCTTTAGAACCTTTTGTTGGCTAAACCATTGAAAAGAACTACACAGTGGCCAATCTCGATAACTAAACACTTCCATTTTTTTCTTTTTGTCCTTTAGAACTTTCAGTTCTTTTTTTAACTAGAAACTTTGATAAGAACTGCTCAGTGGGATAGTACAATGGCTAACAACACTATTGTATTCTTTCTTAGAACCTTTGGTCAGCTGTCGTGTTGAGAGGAACTACACAGGAGCCAATCACAATGGCTAACGGTTATGTTGTATTTTCCTTTAGAACCTTTTTTTAGCAGATACTTTTGAGAAGAAGTGCACAGTGGCTCACAGCTACATTTTATAGTCCTTCCAGCTAGTCTTTAATTAGAAATGGAAAAAAGGAATAAAAGGGACCATTGCTTGCCAAAATGGTATCCTATGCTTGTGAAGACAGCAATTTTTTCCCGGCATAAAAAGAAAATGTCAGTTTATTGCTCACTACCTCAGAGACAGGTCTATCAGTGTTATATACCTGAGTGCCTAAGTTAAAATATTTAAGAGCATAATCTAAATGGAAACGAGCTTTGCTATTTTTTTTTAAGACTATGGCTCTTTCCGTACACACAAACTAGCTTGAGTCTTCTAATGGGAAAATCAGTTGAAAAAAGACTTGACTTTCTTTTTTCTTGGTTAAGTCAGAACTGACTGTCTATAGTAAGTAGGGTATGAGGTTTAGAAACAAGGTCAATTGTAAATCTCTGTTCTATCACTAAATGCTAGACTTTAGGAAATCACTTTATTTCTCTGGACCCAGTTTTCATTATCCATATAATGAAGGGATTAGAATAGATGATCTTTAACATATCTTCCAATTTGAAATCTTACAAAACATAAAATGTACTAAATTATATTCTATTCTTTGGATTTTCATTGTTAGGCACTAATATTTAGTTTTATAATAATTTAAAGTAATCAAAAATTCAGACATATTGTGGAATACAAAATTTTGAAAGGAAAGAAAATCATGGGTCATTCTGTTCTACATCTCTGCATTGTCCACCCAGGACACTGTCTTCCATTGTCTCCTCTGAGGGCCAAACAAAATAAGTCTAATCTCTTTTCTAATTGATAGCTCTTCAGATATTTAAAGACCATTATCTGGCCCATGTCAATTTATCCTCTCTAGGTCAGAGTTCCGTTTCCTCTACCAATCTTAAATGACATGATCCAAAAGGTAATTTTACAATATTGGAGACTCTTTTCTGGCCAATCTCCAGTTTATCATTGTCCTGTCCAAACATAGTGCCCATAACTGGATGCAATACTCTAGATGTGGGCTGATTAGGTTTGAGCATAGCAGAGCTATCACTTCTCTTGTTCCAGAGCCCTTGGTTCCCAATGGACCCTTATATGTATTTGTTGTTCTTGTCATTTAAGTAGGATATCCAGCAGATCATTTAAGGCAGAGACCCCTAGAATCTAGCACAGTGCTCTGAACATAATTGTTGCTCAGTATAATTGTTAAATTAATTTGAATATCACACTATTGATCTAAATTGATGTAGTAATCCACTTACTACAAAAAAGTGTTAATATTTTAATTTTAATTAAATTAAAGTAAAATAAATTTAATTAATTAAATAAAATTAAATAATTTTGAATTAAAAAACTACAAAAATTAAAATACAAGGCATATGATAAGGTTGATTTTTTTGAACCAATCAAATTTCATCTTGTTTGATTTGACCCAGTGTTCTAGACAGTGTATACCTCTTGGATTCTGACTGCCATTCAACTTATTGGATAGACCTAGTTTTGTGATATTTGCAGATTTGATAAGAATGTCATTCTCCAAGGTACATAGAACATTATTCAATAGAGTGTGGTCAAGAACAGATTTCCTAGTGCATTCTATTAGAGATCTCTGTCTGTGTTGACACTGACCTCCTGATAACTAATTTTTGAGACTGTCCCATCACTGAAGTTCTTCTAAGTCCACCTCCCCGTATTAGTATCCAGTCTACAAATCTTCATTTTAATGAAAGGGATAACATGAGGGATTTGGTCCAAGATTTTAAAAGAAGATCTTGCTCATTCACATGAATTTGTAATTAGGGCAATGTATGAAAAAGCCATTTTTAATTTGAGAGATCTCACCTTTGTCTACGGAACTCCAGAAGAATGGAATTGAATGCATGAAAGCTATTCAGGAAAGGTCATATAGGATTGAACACAGGAAGAAAAAAATGGCTTTTTGAGTCCATCATAAGACTATGGGAGTTAGAATTGGGAAGAACCTTTTAGAATATTTGGTCCTACCTTTGTTTTACAGATAAGGAAACTGAAATTCAGGATCCTGATAATGCAAAACATCTAGTTAATGTATGATATTAAATCACTTTGCTGTGACTGAGTGCATCATTGGTAACTGAGTAGGAAACAGCTGATTTGCAGGCATATAACGACATGGACCTCACAAATAACAATAATGAAACAATAATTGACCCTTATATAATAATGGTGTTAACAATAACAACTACACCACTGCAGCTTGTATTTAACATGCATCTTTAAAATCATGAAATAGACAGTAATGGGTTAGAAAAATGTCTTTAAAATCCCAGAGGACATTAATAAGACAGAAGGGTTATCCCTAAGGTAGCTTTGGAAAGGTTAATAATGCCTTGCCAAAAAGAAGAATGATATCTGTTCTTAGAACACTTTATAAAGAAGGTTTAAAAAATTTAGTAGAAACTGGCAGCATGTAGACATGATTGGACTTGCTGAGTATAGCCAAAGCTTACTGCTGGATTGAGTCTATAGAAAGGCTATCAAGGGAACCCAGAGGACTTCCATGGGCCATATCCACACAAATTTGGCCAAGAATGTGTTGACATAGAAAACCCGTCTTGTTTCCCAAACAGCTCTATGTGACTCAGCCATTCATCCAATGTTTTTTTTTTTCTTTTGTCAGCTAATGATGGATAGATAGAAAGAGAGAGAGAGATAGACAAACATCTCTTAGACCAACACTTGAGTGATCCAAGTCATGTGTCTCCAAGGCAGGCACTCATTGGAATATAGCCTAGGGTCTCATTAGAATATTCATTCTTTTATTAATTGTTACCCAATCAGAGTGGATTGCCACCCTCAGGAACACCTGCTCTTCCAAGGGCCCATCACCATGAGGGATCTTTGGCATTCAAGAGTCTCACTGACCTTTTTATTAATAATATACTAGCATTATTAGGAAAAGTATTTAATTACATGCAAATGATGTCTCTCAAACTTTTAAATGTCACAAGGACAAATTAAATTGACTCATAATTTTTCCATCTCACTGGCTACTCTTCAGAAATCTGCGCTCCTTAAATGTCCACTGATTCATTACTATGCATCAATAAGCAAACAGTTGTGATCGATATTAATTTTTTGAAACAGCAAAATTATGAATTTAAGTTAATGACTCCTCTGCTAAAGGATTCTATGAAAATAAGCGTCCCTTGGTGATATAGGCCCTTCCCATTTGACTGTTTGCATTCCCCTCTCTCCCTTTCACTAGTCGATGTCTGGCAGTAGAATATTCACTGAGGGAAAATATAGCATCCCAGTGCCAATCACGCATCTAAAGATTTACTGGGAGAGGTGGCTGGGAGAATTGGTGGGCACTTTCTAAGTAGACTTTACACATAAAAGAAGCAGTCACATTTTTTTGACAGTCACCAAAACTGGCTACCTGGCAGAAAGTTGTTGCCATTGATAATGACTTTTAAGACCTGTAAAGCCTGCTTCTATTTTCCCCATCTTTAGTCAGTATTATTGTGGGAAATAAACTGAAGGTGGTTATCCACATTCAGACAGACAGTCCTATCTACACTGTACCTTATTAGCCGCGTCATGTTGCGGTTCTTCTCCTCACATCATTTGCCAAGATTTGCTCCAAACAAATCCAGGGACTGATTTCTCCTGCAGACTAATGAGCTTCTGTGCTAGCAGGAGACAGGGGCTTGCTAAGCCTAGGTCAAAGTCATTAGCAGCTGAGTTGGAGGAGCTTTCAAGAGAATCTGACTGAGGGAGTCTGGGAAATAACAGAAAGGCTCAGCACATGGCTCCAAGCCCTGAAGCTCTGAATATTCACAGACCCATGATGACTGTCATAGTTCCCAATGGAGCAGCTTTGGAAAGCCACCCTCCTCTGCCCAACCCCCTCACTTTAGTTTCTTGTTTTCATGATTCTAAGAACTTTGGGGAGATGACAGAGGGAAATCCCTTTTGAATGAAGTCAATTCAATTTTATAACTGTTTATTAAGCCTCTACTATGTACCAGGCAGGGTTCAGAAGAATGAAAATAGTCCCTGCCCTCAGAGAGTTCACATTCTATTCAAGGAAATAGTATGTACTATAAATACAAATGTCATACACAGTATTTTGGGGAAAAGGGTGCTAACGGTTGCTGGGATCAAGAAAAGCCTTCCTGTAAGATATGATATTGAGCAGAAACTTGTAAGGAACTAAATATTCTACAAGGTAAAATAGTAATAGAATTCTAGGATCTGGAGCATAGCTTATAGAAATGCATGGAGGTGGGAGAGAAAACATCAGGTCCAGGGAAGAGGAATACAACCATTCTGAGGGAATATATGGTGCATGATAGAGAGTAATATGAAATCATTCTAGATCAGATTATGAACGACCCTAAATTCCAGAAAGGAGTAGTATCTTATTCTAAACGCAAAGGGGAGCTACTGATACTTCTTGAGTAAGGGAATCCTATAATCAAAGTTTTGCAATAGAAATATCAACTTGGCAATTATAGGGAAGATGGATTAGAAGGAGAGAGAGGAGAAACTGGGAATAGAAAGACCAATCAGGGATAGACCAGACAAGTAGTGATTAGGTCTTGCTGAGTAACTATAAATCTAAAAATTGTTGCTAGTGAAGTGAGTTCCTCTTTGGGCTCCTGATTGGTGCAAAGCTTAAGTCTAGGACACAAGCAGCCTGGACTTGGGTAACCATGGATGTGGAATATGTTATTTTATAGGATTTTTAAAGAGGCAGTATAGCAGAGTGAGTAGAGCCCTAGGTCTGAAAGCTGAAACATCTGGGTTCAAATCATCCTCTAGATCAGGGGTCCTCAAACTACGTCCTGCGGGCCAGATGCGGCAGCTGAGGACGTTTAACCCCCTCACCCAGGGCTATGAAGTTTCTTTATTTAAAGGCCCACAAAACAAAGTTTTTGTTTTTACGATAGTCTGGCCCTCCAACAGTCTGAGGGACAGTGAACTGGCCCCTTATTTAAAAAGTTTGAGGACCTCTTATCTAGACACTCAATCATTGTATAGTTTTAACTTCTCTGAGATTTAGTTTTTCCTGTAACTGCCAAATGGCAATAACTTTGGGTCAAGTCAATTAACCTACTTTAACAACACGTAATATGACATGTAGAGACTTGGAAAGATAACCTCCCCCCAATTTCATCTATCTACTGCAAATCGACAAATTGACAAATTTCATTTTCATTGGGACTGGGAAAGCCTCAGGTTTGTGATGGGGAAGGCTGAGGGAACTATTCTCCTGCCAAGATGATAGATTCAATTCAATTTACCATGCAAATTCTGTCCCTATAACTCCCACCGACTAGCCCTTTTGGTACGTAAGCACATACTTATAAATATGGAATTACAGGATTTTCAAACTCGAAGGAATATCAGAGATGATATTTTCTAGTCTTGTATTTTTCTAAGTAAGTAAGCAGGCAGTCCCAGAGGAGAGAGGACAAGGTCATGGTCAGAGAGAGGTCATAGGGTTAGTGCCAGAACTCAAAGTCATGTGGGTCAGATTGGGAAGAACAAATTTAATCACTTCTCCATAATATCCCTTCAAATACTTCAGTTTTTAATAGTTTAAAGCTACACTAAAACTTCTGGAACACCTTGAATTTAAAATATCAAAGCTTAAAACTACATTAAGACTTTTGGAAGTTGTTATTTGAAGCTAACAAAAATGCAAATTAAGCATTTCCATTTCTTTCCATCTATCTTCATATGGCATGATCACGAGGTCCATTCACCACAAGGGTATCTATTCCTGGATGTTCTCCAGGTCCGTAATATTCTTCCTAAAGGGTGGATCCAACATACAAACACAGTACTCCAGATGGGGTCTGACCAAGGCATCATATATCACAGCTGACATCTCCTTAGTCTTGGCGAAGAACTCATAATACATTAGCTTTCTTGCCTGCCATATCACACTGGAGAATCATATTGAGAGAGCAGCCTATAAGTATCCTTGGATCTTCTTCAGATCCTAAGATCATAGATCTAAAAGTAGAAAGACTCTATCTGATTTAACTCCTTTGGTTTAAAATTATAATTGCTCAGTCATGTTTCCCCCATCTTGTACTTTTGAAATCATTTTTAGAAGCCCAATGATAAGAATTTTAAATTCATCCCAGTTACATTTCATTGTATTAGAACATTGGCCCAATGTTCTAGCCTGTCAAGATCTTTTTGGATCCTGACTCTGTTATCTAATGTATTAGCCATTGTTTACAACTTTGTCTTATCCACAAATTTGATAAGCCCGTCATCTATGTCTTTAATCAAATCTTTGATAAAAATATTAAATAGTTGATGAGCAAGCATTGTTCCCTGGGGAAGTACATTAGAGACCTCTTTCCATAATGACATCAAACCACATTGAAGACTAATCATAGGGTCAGAAATTGAGAAGTGCAGGAAGCTTAGAGACCGTCTTGAATCATCTCATTCATCACATAGATCAAATCTCTCTCTCCCTTCTCTTTCTCTCTCTCTCTCTCTCTCTCTCTCTCTCTCTCTCTCTCTCTCTGTCTCTCTCTGTCTCTCTCTATCTCTCTGTATCTCTCTCTCTGTCTCTCTGTATCTCTCTCTGTCTCTGTCTCTCTCCAAACACACATATACACAATTAGTTTGTCTAGGTATTGTCAACTGGACTGGAAATGGCCTCTTACTTGTGGGTGGCTGAACCATCAGACAAAGCAGGTTAGAGAGATGAGAGTCAGGATGTAAACAAAAGTTTAATTAATTTCAGAGCTAGAAAAATGATATTTGCAAAGGAAAGGCCTCCTCCTAAGAAGGAGGGCTTAAAGACAGTTTATATACATGCTGAGCTGCACCATGACAAAAACATTTTTATGTCTTGAATCACTGTTCCCAGAGGTCCTCTGTGAATAGTTCTTAAGTTGATTGTCTCAAGTGCTAGAGGGCATGATTACTCTGTGGGGTACAGAATCAGAGTTCTGTGATTGGAATAGGAGTACAAGAAACATGAGGTTGACTCTCAGGTCCCTGGGAAATAGGGGGAGCTGAGATCATAAATCCTTCTGTGAATGCCCGACTTTGGTCAAAGCAATATACTTTGCCAAAGGGTGAGATCATCCAAAGCACAAAGGATTATTGTTATGCCAGGCTCAGGAAACAGCTTGCTTACCAGTCTTTAGCTCTAAGAACCAAAGGGTCTCCAAAATATTTTGACATTGTAGAATTGCCAGCAAAAATTCTACATTGATATCTCATCAGGGTGTGGAAGTTGCTTTGGGATAGGAGACTGTGGAATCCATAATGATGAGAGAAAACAACTGAGCCCTCCTCAGCCCTATCTATGTCTACCTCTCCTCCATCACTTCTGAGGAACACCTGGGCAAATAGACTCCCATTTAGCCCCTGTCTGTCTCTGTCTGTCTTTTGAGTTTTATTCAAGGGAATCAGAAGTCAGAAGACTAGTGAAGAGAGACTGAAATTCATCTTCATCCATGAGTACAGTTGACTCCTTTCTTTTGATAAGCCACCAGTTCTGCCACCAAGGAGGATCCAAGTGCACTCCAATAGTATATTGAATAAATAAACGGTATTTAATGCTAGCAAGCTTACATGGTGGTTGTAATGGTCGTAGAAAGGAGAGAGGGAAAGAGCTAGAGAGGAACAGTGACAAAGAAAGAAAAGAGAAAGATAGGTAGAAAGAAAATGTGTTAAGTATCACGTTAAGGATCAGAGTTCAAAGCTCTGCTAGAGAGGATAATGGTTCAAGTGGAGAAACATGGAATGGAAATCGCCAAAAAAATGAGTGTTACCCTGAGAATGTCTGTTCAGGTTGACATTTCTTGAATGAACTGAAGAGCATACCCATTGCTTAGAAATACTAAGTAATCTATTATTTGTTATTAATTGCACATAGATATAGATTTTACTATGTAGCACCAAAGAGATAACTTGAGAGCTGAGACAACCACTCAAAAGAACTGCACGAGCATAAATTAGGGAAGAAGGTATCGGGAAGAGGAAACTTACCACTTTGGGAATATTCCAAAATATTCTTAATGTTATGGAAGAATTCATGGGAAGATGGCTAATAGGGAAAGAGAATAACAAGACAGCAAAGTAATATAATGAACAGAGATCTAGGAAAGTTAGGAAAGTTGGAGTTGGGAAAATATGAGTTCAACCCTCCCTGAGACATAAGCTGTGTGATGTAATTTAATTTCTCTCAGCCTCAGTTTCTTCAACTGTAAATTGAATAATAGCACTTATAGCATTGCTTTGAGTACTAAATGAAACGACACGTGCAAATCACTTCATAAACTTTTAAGCACCATATAGATATTAGTTATTATTATTATTGAAGTAAAAGTAGTTTCTGCTTTTATAGGGTCTTCAGGTTCACTTATTATATTAGATGCATTGTATCATGGGACCCCATCTTTGCAAGTAGAACCTTTGTCTACCTATAGTATCTGACACAAAATAGGTATTTAATAAAACCTTAAATAGTAACTAATGATCCTCACAACCTTGTGAGATAGAAAGCTGAGGATCATTATCCCCATTTAACAGATTAGAAATAACTGAGGCTCAGAGGAAACATTACACCATGATATAAAATCTAGGTCTTTTGAGTCCAAATCTAATGCTCTTTCCCAGATACCAAGGCTCTTTCTCTCTTATCAGTAAAGCTTCCCATATATTCTATTCTTTGTTCATTCATTCTTGTGCTCTTTCATTCACTCATTCATTCCATCATAGATAGATGGAACATTAGATCCTCCATTAGAATATGAGCTTTTATAAATGTGGAAATATGTATAGAATCGCACATGTTTAACATATATTGAATTAGTTGCTGTCTAGAGTTGAGGGTAGGGAAAGGGAGGGAGAAAAATTTGGAACACAAGATTTTGCCAAGGTGACTGTTGAAAACTATCTGCATTTTTGAAAATAAAAATCTATTATTAAAAAAGAATGTTAACACAGACTATTTTTTTCATTTTTTTTGTCACCACATAGTGTCTTACAATCTGATGAATGGATGACCATTGTGTTCCCTCTATGTGTACCTTTAATTCCATTTATTCAAGTCTTCATTAGCAGTTACTTACCCCCATGCTTACTCCCTCATCTTCACTCTCTCCCTCTCTTCTGGCCCTTTTTGGCTGCCTACAAATAGACTCATGTTTGGTCCCTTCTTTAAAAACTCTCATAGAAACTACCAATCCCTCTGGTTATCATATTCTAATTCTTTCTTAAACTCTTGAGAAAGGAATCTAGACTTGAAGCTTACCTTACTTCTCTCAATTTCTTGTAAACTCTCCTCAGTCTGTCTTCTCGCTGAAATTATCATACTTCAATTCACCAATGATTTATTTCTTAATTGGCAAATCTAATGGCTTTTTCTTAATTAATCCTCTTCCTTCCTGATTTCTTCACAACATTTGATATTTTCCAACTGAATTTGCCCTTTTTTCTATTTTCTCAACCTACCTGTCATTTTGGTTTTCTTTCTACCTGTCTGAAAGGTCCTTCTCAATTTCAGTTGAACTGGTCACCTTTCCAGACCTCAGAGACACCACTCCACCTTTCATTTCCATGCCTTTGCCCTGGCTGGCCCCTATAATATTCTCCTTTCTAACCTCTGTCTCTTAGAAGTCTTGGCTTCTCTGACTTAGACATGCAGATAACCTTCCTGGATCCAACCAGCTAATAGTGATTTGCTGAGCTAATATAATAAAAAATGACAATTTTACCTAAATTAATCTACATATTCAGTGCCATACAAATCAAACTGCCAAAATTTTACTTTATAGAGCTAGCAAAATGCTAACAAAATTCATCTGGAAAAAATAAAAGGTTAAGAATATCAAGGGAATTAAGATTAGTGGAATTGGGTAGGTACATGAAATACAATAGTCAATGACTTATAGTAATCTAGTATAGTAATCTAAAGCCAAAAACTCTAGCTCTGTATATTTGACAAAAATTGCTGGGAAAATTGGAAAATCATGGCAGAAACTAGGCATTGACTAACATCTGACACCTCATACCAAGTTAAAGTCAAGATGGGTTCATGATTTAGACATAAAGGGTAACAATAAGCAAATTAGTAGAGCGTAGGATAGTCTACTTGTTGGATCTGTGGAGAAGTAAGGAATTTATGGCCAAAGAAGAACTAGAGAACATTATGAAATGCAAAATGGATTATTTGGATTACATTAAATTAAAAAAAGTTTTTGTACAAAAAAACCCCAATGCAGCCAAGGGAAACAGAAAGCTGGGAAACAATTTTTATAGTCAGTGTTTCTGATAAAGGTCTCATTTCCAAAATATAGAGAGAACTGACTCAAATTTATGAGAATACACATCGCTCCCTAATTAATAGATGGTCAAAGGATATGAACAGACAATTTTCAGATGAAGACATTGAAGCTATTTCTAGCCATATAAAAATGATCTAATGAACATCTGCACCCAGAGAGAGGATTGTGGGGAATGAATGTGGATCACAACATAGTAATTTCATTATGTTTGTTGTTGTTTGCTTACACTTTGTTTTCTTTCTCATTTTTCCCTTTTTGATTTGATTTTTCTTGTATAGCATGATAATTGTGGAAATATGTATAGAAGAATTGCAAATGTTTACCATATATTTGATTACTTGCTGTCAAGGGGAGGTTGGGGAGGGAGGGAAAAATTTGGAACATAAGGTTTTGCAAGAGTGAATGTTGAAAACAATCTATGCATATGTTTTGAAAATAAAAAAGCTTTATAAAAATAAAAATGCTCTAAATCAATATTGATTAGAGAAATGCAAATTAAGTCAACTCTAAAATATTATTTCACACCTCTCAAACTGATCAAGATGACAGGAAAAGATAATGATAAAGGGGGATGTGGGAGAACTGGGACACTAATGCATTGTTGGTATGGTTGTGAAATACAATTCTGGAAAGCAAATTGGAATTAGCCAAGGGAAAAGGACCACATGTGCAAAAATGTTTGTGGCAGCTCTTTTTGTAGTGGAAACAAATTGAAAATTGAGTGGATACCGATAAGTTGGGGAATGGCTGAATAAGTTATGGTATATGAAGATAATGGTATATTATTATTTTATATGATTTCAGAAAAGCCTGGAAAGACTTACATGAATTGATGCTGAGTGAAGTGAGCAGAACCAGGAGAACATTGTACATGGTAACAAGATTATATGATGATCAACTGTGATGGACTTGGCTCTTCTCAACAATTAAGCTATTGAAAGTCATTCCAATAGATTTTCGATGGAAAATGCCAATCACATTCAGAGAGAGAACTGTGGAGATTGAATGTGGATTGAAGCACAGTATTTTCACCTTTTTGGTCGTTTTTTTTCTTTCTTTTGATTTTTTTCCTTTTGGTCCAATTTTTCTAGCACAGCATGACAAATATGGAAATATATTTGAAAGGATACTACATACTTAACCTATGTCAAATTCTTTGATGTCTTGGGGAGGGAAGAGATAAGGAAGCAAGGGAGAAAATTTTAGAACAAAAATTTCACAAAAATCAATGTTGAAAACAATCTTTACATGTATTTGGAAAAGTAAAATATTATTAAGGATTGCCAGAAGAAAGAAAAGAAGAAAGAGAAGGAAGGGAAAAGGGAAGGAAGAGAAGGAAGGAAGGAAGGAAGGAAGGAAGGAAGGAAGGAAGGAAGGAAGGGAAGAAAAGGAAGAAAGGAAGGAGGGAAAGGAAAAAAGAAAGGAAAGGAAGGAAGGAAGGAAAGAAGAGTATAAGATCCTAAAGACAGGGACAATAATAGCCTGAGATTTCACATGCTTGGAATGCATCTACTCTTCACCTTTGCTGCAAAGGATGCCTCTCTTTCTTCAAAATGCAGCCCAAATACCACCTTTCTACATGAAACCTTTCCGGATCTACCTTCCACTCTCATCCCAGATAACATGCTCTCTTCCAAATGAAATCATGGTGAACTATTTTTGTATTTAATCCCTTTATATATTCTATATATACTTAGGTATGCCATTAAATTCCCCATAAGAATGTAAACTCCCTATAAGAAGGGATTGCTTCATTCCTTATGTCCCCAGTGCCCAGAACATAGTAGGCACTTAAAAAAGACACAGAAAGTCCTCTGTAATTGGCAGCCATTATAACAGGGACTAGAAGGAGTTAATGTAGGGACCAGTTACAGGTAATAGATGCTAGAAATGCTGTTTTGGTTTTTTCCAGGTGTGTGCACAACACACTTCACTGCTTCCCCCCAGAAGTCCTGCTGTGTCCCCTGATGCATCGATCCTAGAGGATTTTCTTTGTAAAAGTGTATCATTTTTACACTAAATATTCTCAATAACACCTATTAGTGTTCTTCACTGAAATAAACACAGTCACACATCTGCGGACGTGAAATTGAACATTTGCATGAAATCATTTAAAATCCCAAGTTCAATAATATTTGAGGGGGATGGATTCAAGCAGAGAGGAAAAAAACCAGGCCATAAGAAGTGGAGCTTTTAAGAGCTCAATTTTGTTGGCAGAGGAGAGCATGTCCACCATAATGGGACAATTTAAATGCATAACTGTTAAAACAAACTCTTTAAACTATTCCCTGCATGTCCTGACATTCATCATGTTGACTAGCAAGACATCAATTTTTCATAAAATACTGTATAACTGAAAAGGAGACATTTAAAGGAAGGGGAGGGGGATGGGACTGACTGGTTTAGCTCTGGCTCTGATGATTTCAGTATTTTATATAGTGATTAAATGATTACATGGTGGGAAGAAACAAAGAGGTACCTCTCATAGCTTTACAGATTAAGTCCTCTCTGTTGGCAGTTTTGTTTATATGTATATATATTTTTCCATTTAACACTTTGGTTCTTCATAATCTTCCTCCAAATCCCCTACCCACCCACTTATCCACCTAGGGCTAAACTGCTATGACTCTTGGGAAAATACCTCAGCTGCAACAAAAACGTTTAGACAATGGGGCTTTCATTTTTGTCTCAGCAAATCCCGATGCCCAAGTTTGCGTGTGGTACTGATGATTACAGCTAGGTACAATTCTGTTTGGATGAAATGAAATACCCACAAGGCCCCTTTCTCAACAAAGGGGGAAACGATTGTGGTGGAAAGATCTGTTTTTAACAGACTCTTCTTAAAGTTACCCGCAAATGATTGACTGTAATAGTAGTGGGAAAGGACCACTAATCATTTTCATACACTGAACCACTTTACTGTAACTTATTCTTTTTTTTTGGGGGGGGGACCCTATGGAAAGGAACTTGATGGATGGTATTGCTATGTTAAGTTCCATAGAGTCCCAAAGAGTTGGACGTGACTGAACAACTACAACAAAGAATCTAGGTATGACTTAAAGGGTGGGAAGATCATAATCCAAGACTGGATGGGACCTTCAAGGTTATCTATCTAGTCCAAGCTCTCTCATTTTCTGAGGCCTGGAGATGTTAGGACACATAAATGCAAGAGATATCCACTGTAATAAAGAGAGTATGAAGGGGAACCATTACCTAGATGGTGAATGGCAAAGTTGAGATTCAAATTCAGATCACAAACTACTAGTGGGTGGAATTCCATTGGGAAGGAGGTGGATTTAAGCTTGAGGTAAAGCAACAGTTCGAGTTATTCCAGAGTAGAATGGGATATCTTGGAAACCATCCCACCACCACCATTGCTGGAGCCAGTGTGATAAATTTCCAGCATCAGCATTTACATCTCAGAAAGCTGCAAACAGCCACAAATCACGACTTGATTTATTGTTCTGTTGATTGTCTCGACTTAAGAAAGTGATGAAGAAAATGTTAATAATACAGATTAAATTGAAAAGTGTGCACTGCATGCATTTTCCTTTAGAAAGGTGGTTGTTAAATATTTCCCAGCACAGCCCCCATCCTCTTTCATTGAAGGTCTTTGCAAAGGTTAAATAAACCCTTGTTTAAGACACCACTTTTAAGACAGATTAGATGGCTTCACTTCCAGTTCCTTGATACTGTGGTAAGTCCAACTCCCCCTAAACAGATATTAAGCTCCATAATTAGAGTTCTTCCAAGATATAAAGGTGCCAGCTCCTGAAGCAGCAAGCTGGGTTTCCCTTCCCTGGAAGTCTATAAGCAAAGGCTGGATTGTGGGTTATGGAGAGGATTATTATTCAAAACACAGAAGACAGGGATGGCCTCTGACACTTGTCTGATTCTATTTGCCACATTCTCTCCGGTCCCAAATACATGCCTGAAAGCAGGGTCCATGTCTCCTTTTCTTCTGTATCTACCTGAGTTCCCAGAAGAATATTTTTTAAACATTCTACAATCCTTAAACTAAGGATCTGTAATGTCTTTTGGGTAGACATTCCTATTGATCGATCAACCAACATGTATTTATTAAGCCCTACTATGTGCTAGATACTAGGCTAAATATCGCAGGATACAAAGACAGAAGTGAATCATTTCTTACCTTCAAGGAGTTTAGATTTTGATGGCAAAGAAAAGCCATCATGTGGATTTTAATCTGATTCCCGGGAAAGTTGGTAACTAACTTTTTGAGAATTATTCTAGATTAAAATTTCATTATCCGAGAGCCAATATCACAATAAAAACCAAAGGCAGAATGTGCTTAATAAATGTTGAACATTCAACAACCCTAATATGAACTTCAGCCAGAGTTTTTTGTTCTCATTTATTCAAAAAACATTTCTTAGACTTTGTTTGCCTGGCACTGCACTTGGCAGTACTTGGCCCTGGGGATTCAGGGACAAAAAGAAACAGTGAAATGCCATGCTCAACTGATAGAGAATGAAGCAGCCTTCCTCCAGCCTCATCTGGTCATGGTCTAAAGTTCTGAATTAATTATAAACAAGTATTAATTAGGGATTTAATATGTGCCCTGTGCCAACCATGTGTGTGTGTGTCTCTCTCTCCCTCCTCCTCTCTTTCCATATATACTATATATAATTATATATCATATTTATTTATTCTATCTTGTCTCATTTCAAATTTGTGCCTAGCACAGTGTTGACTTCATGATGTCATGAGTCAACAGGAAAAGAGCATCTTTATGACCATCACTATCTCATAAGAAAATCCTACCAAAATTGTTGTTTGCTCCCAAGTAATTGCATTCTCCATCTCTGTCTGATTCTGTCTCTGTCTCTGTCTCTTTCTGTCCCTCCTCTTCTTCCCTCCATATATATTATATATAATTATATATCATTTATTTATTCTATTTTGTGTCTCATTTCAAGTTTTTTGGGTTCATGGTGGCTGCTTAATAATTTTTAAAAATTTTAATTGAATTAAATTGAAGGTGGAACCCTAGTATTTCTTCCTCTTCAAAGTTACGTCCCAATCATATATGGTTGAATCTTGGCAGGAGAAATAAACAACAAATATTCACTTCTGTCTTTGCAAATGTGAAAAACATTCTCTTGAGCGAGTTCTTCTTTGGCTGAATGGAAATGGGGCCTGACTCTTAGCTGGCGCTGTCTGCTGGAGAATCAGAATCAGAACTCTCTTAAATTTGAAGGAAATAGGAGCATTGATGAGTCCATCCATCTTCACACTCATCATCAATTGCACCCATCCCACATTACTCTGTTAGCTTGTAATTTATCTTTTTTCTTTATTTTTATTAATCTATGACTTGTACAACTGTAAAAAGAAACTGCCTTCAGTGATTCATCTAGCATACGAACCCTCATAAACCAACTCTAGTAAATTAGGCATTTTCTTGTAAATGTGGTTCATGAGCCCATTAAAATTTACCCACGTGAAAGGGAGACTTATTTGACACCTTTATAGCATTAATAGGGGCTCAGATCTCAATTCCTCCTTAAGCTTAACTACAAATGGCCATGGATAATGCTGCTCTAATAACAATAGCATCTCACATTTATATGGTGTTTGAAGGTTCAGAAAGCGTTTTGGTTATATTACTAGTTTAAGTCATGTATGTCTTGATGGTTATAATTTCACCTGCCACTCATGCAAAAGCCAAGGGCGTCTCAGGCAGAATGAACTGGAGGCAAGTGACTAGATGTCGCTTTCACCAGAAGAAAGAGCGCGGTTCTGTCTGCCGTCATGCTCTGGACATGGTAGTTTGAGAGTCCAGAGAGGACTCACGGGTCTGATGAAAAGGGGAGACATAAATTATAAATGTCAGCCTGACACATATTAGAAACATTGAGAACACGGACAGAGAACAGGGAAACTGAAATTATTTCCTGATGTGATGGCGATATGAAATACACTGGGGGGAAATGATAAGCAGGAAAACTTTACCTCCCCACTTCTTTGTCATGGGAAGTCTTGGTCTGTATTCAGGTGTTTCTATCTAGGTGATGGTTGGGCAGTCTTGGATTTTAAAGACAAGACAAGATCTCTGGTCTAGCAACTGACTATCACAAGTAACACCGTTTTTCATAGATGATTCTCCATTCTTTGTTCAGCCCACCAAGCCTAAAGTACATACCTACTTCATCTCACTCCTTAGAATCCATGTTGTTATCTTTTAATCAGCTCAAATGCTATCTTCCACATGAAACTTCTTCTGCTCCCCTAAATGCTCCTGTTTTCCCAGACAAAATTAGTGTGCTCTGTATAAAGGGCGCTGGTATGAATCCATGATTCCTTGAACCATAAGTTTAAAGCTGTCAAAGACCTTTGCACCATCCTTTCCAACCACAGATGAAGAAACCCAGGTTCAGAGAATTTAAGTGACACAGCCAAAGTCACATGACTAATAGTGTCAGATGCAGGATATAAACCAAGGGATTAACTCCAAATCAAGCACATTTTCTGATCATAAAAGTCAGCGGATTCACTTCCAGATACAGAGATTATTGTAGCATAAATTTAGGTCTAATCCCTCCTTCTATAGAGAAAGAAAGTTCACATAGGTTCAATTGAAATCCACTCGTCCAGTGTGGCAGAACATGACAGGAAAAAAGTCCAGTAAGGTAAGTGATGACCAGATTGGGGAGGGAGTTGATTGTTCCTGTAGTAGTTTATTGCCTCTAAGGAGACTCTCTTTCCTAACTTCACTCTTCCCTCAATAACTCCATGGCTTAGTGCAATGGCTTCTGGGTTTTACATCAGAAAACCTGAGTTTATCTCCCAGTTCTGTGATATACTTCTGTTATGTTGAGGAAGTCACTTCTTTCTGGGCTTTAGTTTCCTCATTTATAAAATGAGAAAGTTGGACTAGATGCTCTTTAAAATCCCTTTCAGCTCTATATCCAATGCTTTCATTACTATTTTGCTATCCTTTGTCCAAAGTAATACCTCAGCTCCCACAAAGATTAGCGTCTTCCCCTCTCAGACTGCCTTTTATCTATCCTATATTTATCTTGTACATGCTTATTTTATTTACATAATTTCTCCACTATTAGAATGAAAATTCAATGAAGTTAAGGACTGTTTTTGCCTTTCTTTGTATTCCCTAGTAGTTAGAACAGTACCTGACACATGTAATTATCCTTTTCATATCCCGCCTCCTTTCCCCATCATGGTTTTGATGTATCAAGGGCTGGCATAAGAAATTAACTGGGAATTTGGGGGAGAGTTTTGTGGAAGCCACAGATGAAACATGGAAGCTGCAGAAAGAGCTGAAGGCCAGCGGATGACTCAGAGCCTATGACCAAATATTTAAATCCAATTTTACAATAAGGTACTGTAAATATCTCATAAAAGAAAAAGGGGAAAAAAAAGCAGATTTCTCTGGTAGGAAGGAAGGATCAAAAAGTTTTAGGGGATTTCCTAGATTACAGTCCCTTTGATATGGAAGGGATTACTGTAGTAGGTATTTAATAAATGCTTATTAATTGACTGACTCTGCCTCCAACTCAGTCATGAAAATAATCCTCTTTGGTCATGGTTATAAGTCAGTAGCCATATTCCTGTGTTAGGATCTCAGTGAAAACTAGTTTCTAATTTTTCACCCACCCTAAAGGTAATGCCATATGAAAAAAGGGGACTCTAGGGATAATTGCCATAATAATCAGAAGCCAATTCAAATCTTCCACATCAGATTAAAGCCCTAAATGTCAATTTGGAGAATGAAAATTAGTTATTTGCAGTAATTACAAATTATAACACACAATTTTACACATAGATAGTTAAAAAGACACTGAGGGCTATAAAATCATTGGCTAATGAAAAGAACATCCTAATGTATTTTTTTTAATTTATTGTTGCTGCTATCAGAGAGGACCACAGCCACTATTATGAATGTGTAAACAACCTTCATGAAAGCTTAATGTGCTTTTATCACCTATTTCCATTGTCTGGATGAAGCTCTGGTGTCTGGCTATATTGTTTAATTAAGATCCCTTTGCTAGAAAGAGAAGTAAAGACAGTTATCAACTAATTTATGAAAGGAACAGGATGGATCTTCCATTACAACTAAGAATAGCAGGAGGAATTCTGGGTTTGGTATTGATGTTATGAATTGCTCCTGTGAATGGCTAGGCAGATGCTCAAATACAAAGCACACACAAGTGGCTGGTCCCTGGGTGATGATAACAAATCGTGGTTTGAGGAATCCAGCTTTCAAACTAATTCCAAATCACTTGCTTCTTTGGCCGAGAGAATACAGAGGCTTGCTTTCTTCAGTGGCAACACAAGAACAATAAAGAATATGATCCAAACCAGCCTGAAAACCAGCTCCAGTTCTCAAGTACAGAGTCTTGGAAGAGTAATACTGGCCCAATGAGAAATAAACAAAGGACTTAATGGAAATTGACTGGAGACTTTCTCTATTTATTTTCTTTGTGTTTTTTCTTCTTGGGAACCTGTGCTTCTGAGGGAAATTTGTGACTGTAGCTATACACCAGATCCCAAATGATTCAGACTCCTAGTTTTTGACATAGAAGCAATCAGAAAGACCATTTAATTAGGCTTTGCCCCTGAATTAATTTGGCTATGAAACATTCTGGGTCTTGGAAAAATTGCTGGATTGTACAAATGACTTTGGAGGGCTGCACATATGGGATACTCTCAAGGGCAAAGGGGAAACTTTTGGACCAAGATAAAATAAATTGAACCTATATTAATTTTGAAAAATTACCTCATTTATATACATATATACATGTATATCTTCAGATTTGATATTTTAGAGGGAAAATATCATTAGCATCAACATTTTCTTATATGCCACTCTTTCCAGTTTTTTAAAAAACATTTTTATTTAAAATGTAGAGTTTCAAATTCTATCCTTTCCTCTATCCCTCTTTGAGATGGTAAGCCATCAGATATAGGTTATACATGTGGAGTTATGTAAAACATTTCCAGAGTAGAAATTTTATACAAGAAGACTCGAATAAAAGAAAGAAAGAAAGAGAAAAACAGCATCCTTCAGTGTGTATTCAAATAGTATCAGTTCTTTCTCTGGAGGCAGATAATATGCTTCATCCCTCGTCTTGGGATCAGTGTATTGCTGAGAATAACGAAGTCATTTACAATTCTTCATCAAACAATATCACTGTTAGCATGTACAATGTTCTCCCGGTTCTGTTCACTTAGTATTCATTCCATGTCTTTCGAGGTTTTTCTGAAATCATCCTGTTTGTCATTTCTTATAGCACAATAATATTCCATTACAATCATATACCGAAGCTTGTTTAGCCATTCCCCATTGGTGGATATTCCCTTCAATTTTTATCAACCATCACAAAAAGAGCTGCTATAAATATTTTTGTACAATGGGTCCTTTCCCTCTTTTTTCAGATGTCTTTGGGATATAGACCTAGTAGTGCTGTATTGCTGGAATACCATGTGGTATTACCGTGGCTCTATCTAATCAGAGGCCTGGGTTCCAAGCTTAGTTCAGCTGCTAATTAGCTTCATGACACTGGCCTTCAGTCTTGTAATCTTTGAAATAAGATGGTTGAATTGGATGATATCTGAGATTTCTCCTATATCTAAATATATGCTCCTATAAATGTCAAAAACATTTTCATTGTCAAAAGCATTTAGGATCAGAAGAGAAACAATTAACTGGAAAAATCTTTGCAGCAAGTTTCTCCGATAAATGCTAATATCTCAGATAGATAAGGAATCAATATAAAGATAGAAGGATGAATCATTCTGCAATGGATCAAATGGTCAAAGGAGATGAATAGCTAGTCACTTATTAATCACTGATCATATGCTGAGCACTCTTCTAAGCAACGGGGATAGAAAGAATGGTAAAAACACAGTTCTTGTCCTCAATGAGCCATCTAAAAGGGGTGCAAAAACAGTACATTTGAGATACACATGTGTGCAAAAATAGTACACTTGAGATACACATGAGGTATATATATATATATATGTGACTGTGCATGTACATGCACATGTATATGTGTATATATAGATACATGTGCAACACACATAAATAATATTCACACAGACATATAAGTATGTGTCCATGTGTATCTATGTATGTGTATACACACACACACACACACACACACACATTGGAGAACACTAAAGGACTAAAGTGGGGGAAGAGATGGGGCAACAGCATAAAAGGCTCTTCTCTTGGCTCTGAAATGTTTCTGTGCATTATCAAAAGGTGCTTGATGAAGGGCATTTTCTTATATGGACATTCCTTCTATGGTGCTTTTTTCTTAAGGAGAGTCCAAATGAAAGGATTTAACATAATGACAATACCGGTACAGTCATTCCATAGTATGTTTTTCTTTTTTCCTTTTAGGGGAACTTTACATCAGCGTAATGATGCCGGGTTGGAAGAATTATAAAATCTGATAAAAATGGAGGACTCACTAGAACAGGAAGAGAAGCGGATTCATTGTTCGCATATAGGAAGCCTTTCCCCATCCCCCTCAATGCCTATGCATTCCCTCTATTGATCACTTTGTATTTACCCTGTATATACTTTCTTTGTACATATTTATTTGCTTGTCATCTCTTGCATTTGATTGTGAGTTCCTTAAGGGCATCAATAGTTCCTTACCTTTTTCTTTTATCCCTCACAAATAGTACAATATCTAGTACAACAAATAGTACATTTTTTTTGTTCAATTGTTTTAGTTATGGATGACTCTTTGTGACCACATTTGGGTTTTTTTTGTTTGTTTGTTTTTTTGGCAAAGACACTTAAGTGGTTTGCCATTTTCTTCTTTACAGATGAAGAAACTGAGGCAAACAGGGTTAATAAGTAACTTGCCCAGGGTCACACAGCAAGTAAGTGTCTGAGACTCTATTTGAATTTAGGAATATCAGGCTTCTTGATTCCAATTCCAGTACTCAATCCACTCTGCCACCTACCTGCTCTATTGGGTATGCAGTAGGTGCTTACCAAATGCATATTAAAAGACAGAGCTATAATGAATTTGTCATCTTTTTTTTATGAAATCTATGAGTCCCTTGTCTTTTCTTCATTTTGGTTGGGTGAAATTATAGTTATCCATATCCATATCTATAAATCACCCTACATGCATTTATTTTACCTTGAATGCTTGTGTAGGACCTTGTTATCCATATTTGTAAAAACCTAGATTTAGGCTTTGGTAAGCCACATATGAAAATCTCCCAAAATAAATCTGCTCCCCAAAAGATAATTATCTTCTCAGAGTTATCTTTGAAATTAAGCCTGGCCCATGGAGACCCGGAGATGAGGGGGCTCTGAAGCCATGAGTTTTACTTATAAAGAGAAATATTATCTAAGAAAATTAAGCTTAAAAAAAGCATCCTGTATTAGACTGACTGACAGGGAGAGTGTTTTCTCTGTCCTCTGAGGGCACTTCCAATTATAAGTGAGGATGAAGGTCATGGGTTTTACTTATAAAGAGAAGTAATAGCTAGGAAAATTAAGCTTTAAAAAGGATGCTGTACCATCCTGACTGACAGGCTAGCAGTGTTTCTGATTATGGATGAGGATGAAGGTCCTACTTCTTGCTGATTTTCTTCAGGGGACAAAGCCACTTATACCATCGCCTTCCAAGTCTCTTTGCTTGTACTTTGCTCAGTTGTACCTTCAACTGATAAGAGTCAAATATTTTCTGCACAGTGGATGTTTATGTCACTGATGCTCTGTAAAAGGGTGGACTACCGCAAGCTGACTAAGGGGCTAAAAATACACAAATTAATTCTGGATTATGTAGTTCCATAAGAAAAAGAACAAAAGTCATCCAATGGAAGTGACTCACAATCCCCAGGAAAGGATCATTTCTTTCAACATATTATAAACCAACTGCCTCAATGAGTCATTGACTTTGACAGTTACCATTAACAAAAGCACGGTCCCAAGACTGGAGTGATGACCTCAGGCTAAATAAATTTGCTCATTTGGCACCGCATCTGCTTTTTACTTAACTTAAGCTTATCTGTTCATGTAACCTACATGTGGGGATAACAAGAAGTCATCTACAAAGGGAGGAAATAATGGTGCACCTATCCTTGATGGAGACTTGAAAGTCAAGCTTAGTAAATTCAGTGTGAAGACAGAGAAAAAACATTTAGTGAGGTAAGACTCAGCCTGCTTTGTGGTGGGGAAAAATACTCACGAACATAAGTTGATATCCAAATGTCTAAGTTCAATCAACTAATAAGCCGTTATTAAGCAGCCAGGTACTCATCCTACAAAGTCAAACTCCCTAGATTCTAGTCCTTCCACATTCTGACAATTTATGGCACTACAGGTGCTCTCTGGGTTCCTGATCCCCCTCCTCTTTATCCAGGCTGACATCCTCAGCATTTGAGAAATAAACACTATTGAACTCTCTCCTGCTTTTGCTTATCAGGATTTTCTTTGGATTATAATTTAATAGCTTAAAGCTACACTAATAGTTTAGGGATGGTATATACACATAATACACACATTTATAGGTACAGATACATACACATGGAGGGCAGCAATGGGAAGAATGACATACTGACAATATCAGAAGAGAATATCTTCCCATCACAAGCAATTCTGTGAAAACGGAGGGGTTATGGAGTGAAGGATGGGTATAAAAGTGCCCGCCTTGACCAGGCTACAGAGGAACCCAATCTAGACTTCATTATAAGTCATAACTCTTCAGGAAAAGCACTGTTCACTGAGGAATATCACTGTTTTCCTCTGCCACAAGTATAAATCCTTTTTCTCTTAACTTGAAACTAAAATTGTTTGGCAGGAGCCTTGTGAGCCTGTGTGCTTATAAGGGGAGCCAGTGAATAGGGTTTACCAGGAACTGACATTCTATATAACCTGGGTGAGGACAGTCTACTAAAGAGTGAGAAGTCCAAGAATACCTAGGTCCTTGGTAAAAGAAGGGGACTTTTGAGTATATATGCAAAGAGGAACATATTTAATGTAAATTTCTCTGTCTTTTTCCAGGATATTAATATCATGCTATGTTCTTAAAATTCCTGAACTGGATCTACTTGCTTAAGGCAATTACATTAACACCCCTAGAACTCAGTGTCCTCAAGGAAATACTATAGTTGGTCATTTCATGACCAAAATGGGGATAATAATATTTCTCCATACCTCCCATGCTTTTTGTCAAGTTAAAATGTAACAAGATCTGCTCTGGACAATTCACAAGTTCATCACATTTTAGGAAAACCATAATACAATGTCAAAAGATGTTTGATCAAAAGAATGATGTTTAAACTATAGTAGAAAAGACTTGGGGATAGATGTGATAATTATTCAAGTATTTGAAGGTCCACCTCAGAGAATAAGGATTAGGCTTGTTTTGCTTGGTCCAAGAGATGGAACAAAGAACAATGGGCTGTAAAATAATGCAGGTTTAGATTTGATATAAAAGTAAGCTTCTAACAAAGCATATTGGGCTTCCTTTGGAAGAAGAGAGTTCCCCATCACTGAAGGTCTTCAGCCAAAACCTGGATGGCTACTTGACAGGTACGAAATAGAAAAAATTCTTGGTCAGATAAGGGTTGGACTAGGCAGTTTCTGAGAGTCCTTCCAAATACCAGATTCCGAATGAAAGCCCTTTGCCAAATGAAAGGTTCTAAATAATCATCTGGGAGGTGGTACAGTTATTTAATCAAATTAACACGTCCCTTCCATTTCCAGCTACCAATCCTTAGGCTTCTGTGACTTTCATTCCCGAGCAGATTCCATTTTTAGCTCTCCTTTGGAATCGAAGGTCCTCGTTGTTCCTTTCCCAACTCTAATTAACAACGTGTACACTTGAGAAATGGAGCCAAGCTTATTTTAAGAGTGACGCGATGTGTGTTTTCTGTCGGAGTGTCCTATTTAATTTGTTCTCCAGCTGAGAAATTAGAGATAGCAGCTGTTAATTACTGGAAAAGGTTAAAAAAATTTCCTTCCATACACAGAATCCAGCCATGCATTTGGTGACCAGTGTTAATGTTTTAGGTTCATAGACTTGGAGCTCTAGGGGACAAGTGTAAAAGGTACATGCTATTGTTACTCCCCTTTTATCATTGAAGAAACTGAGGCAAATGGAGGTTAAATGATTTCTCCAGAGTTGCATGATTAGTGAAGATCTGAGGCTAGATTTGTTCACTCTTCCACCATGTTTTATAGGTCTGATCATGTGGAACTCTTGCTCAATGAATTGCAGCAGTCCCCTAATACTCCCAGGATCAAATTCTTTTCTTGGGCACTTATAGCTCTGCATAATCCAGTTTCTCCCTGCCCTTCCAATCTTCTTACACCAGATTTACCCTGTTTCCTGCCTCACTGTGCCCCCATACTGTAGGACCTAGCCCTTCCTGGTTTCCTTGCTGTTATTCTTTGCACAGGGTGCTACATCTCCCATCTTGGTGCCTTTGTACTGGCTGTGCTTGGAATGCTCTGCCCCACTGTCTCTACCTCTTAGCTTTCCTGACTTCCTTCAAGACTCAGCTCCCATTCCCTGAGCTTCTAGTGCCTTCTCCTGAAATGAACTTCCATTTACTCAGTATATATTGTCTACATGTCCAGTTTTCAGGAGCTTTTCAATCATGTCTGACTCTTCATGTCCCCATTTGGGGTTTTTCTGGCAAAGATACTGGAGCGGTTTGTCATTTCCTTCTCCAGCTCATTTTACAGACTGAAGCTAACAGTTCAGGGTCATCCATTTAATAAGTGTCTGAGGCCAGATTTGAACTCGCAAAGCTCTCTCCATTTAATGTGAGCTTCCTTTTGCCTTTCTTTCTATCTCCACTACAGTGCCTTTCACAAAATAGACACTTGATAAATACTAGTTGACTAATTGATGAAAATTATTTTTGAAGTCAACTACACAACTTTATTAACTAGATCTCTTCCTTTCTTAGATTCTGCACCCTGTGATCTATGGACCCTCAAAAGAAATGAACTGAAATATTTGGAAACATGCAATATTTTTCATGTAGACATGCTTGGAGATGACATTTAAATCTAGTGCTTTGTGGTTAAAAAAAAGCATTTTCTATCTGTTAGCTTCTTCAATCAATCAACATGTATTTATGGTGTTCATATTCCAGGGACTGAATAAGCTGCACAGTAGTACAAATGCCAAACTGTTACTGTCCTCGAATAGCTTCTTTCCCATCACAGGAGATGATAAGCACGAACATTAACATGTAAAAATAGGTACAAAATAAAAACAAGGTAATTTGCGGGGAGATGCCAACAGGCAGCGAGGAGGGGCGTCTCTGGAAAGGCTTCAGTGGAGAGGGGGGTTCTTAAGCTGGGTTTTGAAAGAAGTCAAGGATTTGAAGAATAGAAGTGAGTATTCTCCCCAGTTCGGGCTTGGAGGACAGTCTGGGCCAGTGGTCCTCAAAGTGTAGTCCAAAGAATTGTTGGGGTCTCTGAAACCCTTTCAGAGGGTCTACAAATTCAAAATTATTTTTTATTTCTAATATAGTAAATAGCTATAAATATAACCCAGGTGAACAAAAACTCTTTGAACAGATCCTCGATAGTGTTTTAACAACATGAAGATACTGAGAACAAAAGTTTGAGAACCACTGGTCTGGGCAAAGAAAAGGAGTCATTTCCAAGGTAAGTATTTAATGTGCTTCAATCAACATGCTCAAAGTGATCCATGGTGAGGAGAGAGAATATATTAAGAGTTGTATCCATGATTGGGGTAGAAGTGCATAAAAAGGGGAGCAAAGCATCCGTGACTTGGGAGATCAGGGAGCACTTCCTGGAGAAAGGGGCATTTGAGTCATATGTTAAAATACAGATATGAAATCAGCAGATAAAAAAGGAAAAGGAATATATATACATATATATATATAAATAAACAAATGTGTGTGTATATTATATATATATATATATATAAATATCTGTGCATATATATATATATATATATATATGCACAGAGATTTATGGGACTGGGTGTGGTCCAGGTTGACTGAAGGACTCAGTGCATACTTAACTATCTCCCATGCTTGGAATTCTCTGCCTCCTCATCTCACCCCCCAGCCCTCAACCAGCCACCCAACAAGAAGCCTTTCTTGGTCTCTATTCATGCTGTGTCTTCTCTCAGTGATTGCTTCAAGTTTATTTTGTATATGATCTTGTTTGTTCATAGTTGTTTGTATGTTGGGTCTCCCATTAGCCTGCGAGCTCCTTGACAGCAAAGAATCCCCCCTTTCATACATATTCTTGGTACGTAGCGCAGTGCATGGCACAAAGTTTGCTGTTCTTGTTCAGTTGCTTCAGTGATGTCTGACTCTCTGTAACCCCATTTGGGGTTTTCTTAGCAGAGATATTGAAATGTTTGTCATTTCTTTTTCCTATTCATTTTACAAATGAGAAAATTGAGGCAAATATGGTTAAGGGACTTGTCCAGGGTCCCACAGATACTGAGTGTGTGAACCTGAATTTGGACTCAGACCTTCCTGACTCTGGGCCTGATGCTCTATCCATTGCACCACCTAGGTATCCTGACACATAGTGAGCACTTAATAAATGCTTGCTGGCGTGACTTGGTAAGCCTTTGAGAACTATTTAACATTTTCAAACAAAAACATGACATGACCAGATCATGTCTTTATCTTTCTCACCATATATACATATATGTAACAGCTTTCATACCACATCCAGGGTAATTTTCTACATGTATGCACACATGTGTACACAAATCAGCAAATATGTACACACAAATGTATCCCTGTACACATTTCCATATATATATGTATATATATATATATATATATCTGTGTGTGTATTTATATGTGTATATATCATACATCTATACACATATTTACACACACACACACACACACACACACACATGAATATGTAACATCACTCTGGAGGTGTTTGAAGAAAGGTTTTTGGAAGGAAAGGAAAGAAGAAAGTTGGAGAAGGCAGTTAGGAAGCTCTTACTTTGTCAAAACAAGTAGTAATGGGGATCTGTACAGAGATGCGCCTTGCCATTGTGGTTGGAGCACTGCATTTAAAGCTAGCCCTGCCTCTGACACTCATGAGTTGGATGACTCAACACACTCATTGAATTTCATCATTGAAAGAGCCCAGAATCCCACACAGGTCTGGTAAGGAGCAAACCAGATGACGCATGGGAAATATGTTCAGGAAGAAGCTTCCAAAAATGGTAGCCCATCTTCCTGCTCCAGGGAAGAATCATGCTAGGAGCCAATGACAGACTGGCCCTGTCAGGGAAGATTCCCAAAGTGGAATGTCTATGTGTGGAGGGATGCCAGCCTCGACAGAACAATTGGATTAGCCTTCATAGCTGATGGCGGAGGCTGTCAAAGTGCCATCGTCTGGTGCCCTTGCAATCCTTCTCTCTCTGGGAATCCTGCGTGCCAGGTGTGGGACTGGTAATGAGTCCTGTTGCCATTCAGGTTCACCTGGCTCTGGAGCTCTGTCAGCTCCAATTCTTGCCATGAAAATAAATGCTCGATTTAGTGAGCCACTGCAGTGGATGGCTGAACTATAAGCCTATTAGACTCTTCTTTATTGTGCTGAGAAGGTTTTAAAACATAATCAGCAAATCCTCTTATACAGCCTTGGAGGGAATGCACACGTGGGCACACACACACACACACACACACACACATGGATTTCTCTAGGAAAGAAGGAAGCAACATGTACCATACTCAATTTTGTACATAAAGGATCAAGAGCATCCTTCTGTGAAATGTACAAATGTCCAGCCCATGAGATTCACATTAAGTCCAATGTGCTCCAGCCATTGTTTTTTTTCCATTAGAAGGGACAGGGTCCTTCTGCAGCTGCCTTAGATTGTTTTCTGGACTTGGCCAACCAATCCCTCATTAGGAAGTGCCTACTATGTGCCAGGGACTATAACAGGAACTGTGAACACAGATAAACGTGATCCAGGACTTAGTTTAAGGAGTTTATGAGATTCTTAGGGACTCATTAATGAAATTTTCTAGCTCTTCTGGTTTAACTTCTTTCTACTAGACAGTGGCAAAGAAGAGTTTTCCATGGAAGGCAGCTAGAAAGGCAAGCAGGAAGCCATGTGGAGAACCAGATGGGAATATGGCATTCTCTAAAGCAGTCACATACTCTCCACTAATGATAACTGCATATAAAAAGTAAATGTAGAGCACTATCATTCAGACCATCACTTTTCTTCCCCTTCTGAGAAAAAATTGCACTCTGACCCTGAAACTTTCATAGACTTTCTAAGGCCAGCAATGGCCTGTGATCATTTCCAGTTCTCCTTTAGGTATTGTCTTTCCTTATTAGATACAAGCTCTTTGAGGAGAAGCATTTTCTTGTTGTATTTATACCTCCAGCACTTAACACAGTGCCTAGAATATGGTGAGTACTTAACAAATGTTCTATTTTTCTCCCTCCCTCCCTCCTTCCCTTCCTTCCTTCCTTCCTTCCTTCCTTCCTTCCTTCCTTCCTTCCTTCCTTCCTTCCTTCCTTCCTTCCTTCCTTCCTTCCTTCCTTCCTTTCTTCCCTCCTTCCTTCCTTCCTTCCTTCCTTCCTTCCTTCCTTCCTTCTTCCCTTCCTTTTCCCTTCCTTCCTTTCTCCCTTTTTCCTTCCCCCTTTCTTTATCTCTGTTCCTTTTACTTCCATTTTACTATTTTCATGTGGCTATGAAATTGTAAATTTAGTTGCTATCTCCTGTTGCCCTGTACATGATCTCACATAATATCAAAGAGAAAAAAATAGTACCTTGAGTAAGGAAGGAGACTTGGTTTCAGTTTTACCTTTTTCTCTTACTACTATGTGGCCAAGTGCCTTGTTCCACCTGTTGGAACCTCAATTTCATTATGTTAGGGGGGTTGGAATGGGAAGTCACCATCCCTTACAGTTCCATCATTCCATGAGGCTGTGATTCTAATCAGTCAATAAGTACTTATTCAATTTTTTGCTTTGCACTGTATTGTTATTTGAATTATCCCATTATATTATTATTATTTGAATAATGCTCTCTAAACATACAAACTCTGTGTATGTGCAGGCTTACAGCAAAAAAAAAAAAAAAAAGCAGAGAATGGTTGCAGAAGATGTCTTTTCAATAAGAAAGGAACCTTCTCGGTTTTGATTGAGTTCTAGTTAAATAAAAGATAACAATTGGAATCTATTTTCCAGTTTGGATTCTGATCTGCGTGAATGCCCTCCCTCATTCTTCCTCAGGCACTTTGCAAAAATAGATCTCATTATCAATAGCTCACAACCTGTCTTTATTCTTCTGGCAGAATAAGGGGAAATGATACAAAACAGTCTTTGTCAAGAAAATAAGTCTGTAAATCCAAGTCCCAGTTTAAAATAACTTTCTAAAATGTAAAGATTGATAGTCATTTGAAAGAGTTAGCATTGAACCTCAGAGGTCACCTAGTCCAACTTTCTTGTACAGATGAGGAAACTGAGACCCATGGAAGTAAAGTCACTTGCCTGGGGATCACAAGGCAGTTCTCAACTTAGGTCCTCTGGCTCCAGAGTCAACTTTCTTTTTTCCATGCTCCCTTACTTCTCAACATGAAGGAGAAATCTCTGTCAGGTAGGTGGGCAGTGATTAAAACACTGAATCCAAAAAAATTTAAGTTCAAATTTGGCCTGAGACATTTTTTGGCTGTGTGACCCTGGGAAAGTCACTTTAACCCATTTACCTCAGTTTCCTCTAGAAAGTAGGAGTAATGAAAATGTCTATTTCATAGGGTTGTTGTGAGGGCCAAAGGAGATAATATTTGTAAAGTGCTTTGCAAGCCTTAAGGTTTTATATAAATATTAGTCATTATTGTAGTTATATGCAAATATTCATTCTGGTGGAATTATTGGATTAGCATTTTTCCAAGGGATTAAGGTTTCCCAGCATCCTCCATAATGATGCTAAGGAAGGGAGGAGAAGAGGAAAGGAGAAGGGAGGAGAAAAGAAAAAGAAGGGTCCTTCCAGATCTTGAATCCACCCTGTCAGTCTGAGTTTTATATCAATCAGCCTCTTTCTATCCATGGTTAGCTCAGTTTCTATCTTTTATTTCTGTGGGGTTTATCGCTCATTAAATGGCAGATTCTTGATATTTAGGATTATAGCACAGTTTTTCCTCCTTATGGGCATTTATTCACCTATTCTGTCTCTATCTTGTTCTCATATATGGTCCTCTCTTCTACATCATGGAGGTTAAGATGCATGGCCTGCAGTCCTATTTAGAAATGGAGTGAGTCAAAATTTCTGGGCTGATCAGCAGTGGAATTGGGCCAAAAGGGGAAGAGAGGGACAAATTCACAATGTGAGGGCAACTAGATGAGAAAATGTTCATTTTTAAAAGATAGGGTGGCTGTCCTAAGAAATGATGAAAGAGATGGTCAGAGAAGGGTAGAAATGGTCTAACAGAATAAAGTGAGTAGGACAATTGAATTCATTATACACTTATGAGAACACTATAAAAAGAAAAAAGAAAACCTTTGAGATACTCAAGCACTCTGATCAGTTCAATGAGCAACTACATTTCCAGGGGAGCCATAATGAAGCATGCTATCCATCTCCTGACAGAGGAGGTAGATTGAAGATACAATATAAAATGCACATTTTTGGACATGGACATTATGAAAATGTATTTTGTTTGAATATTCATATTTAGGGTTATACTTTTGGTTTTTTGTTTTTGAGGGAGGTATTGGGGGGAAGAGAAAAAAATTTCTGTTAATTAAAAAATTAAAACAAAATCAAGGACTATAAACTTAATGTGAATCCATATGATTTAGTGGCCAAAAAGCTGTCAGGTAGGATTATTTTTATTATAAGTTAGAAAACAATCCCAAAGAGAGAACCAAGATGGTGAAGTGGATGGGATCATGCCATATGAAGATCTTTTAATGGAAAGAGACACATTTAAAGAGAACTCTTGGGGTAGGGTATGATAGATGTCTTTAGAGATTTGAAAGATTATCATGGTGAAAAATGAATAAATTTATTGTCCTTGACTCCAAAAGGCAAATCTCAGGCCAATGGATGGAAGTTACAAAAAAGACATGATATCTGTTTTCCCTTCCTTTCCCACACCATTTTCAGATGATACTTTCTTTACAAGACCTATTCCCTTCCTCTACTTTCCCAACCAAGTGAATATGATCTTTCTCCCAAAATTTATTCAAATCTAATCCCTAGCCCTTTCCTTTGGACTTATAATCATGATGTCTGGGCCCATGAAATGAATCATCATGTCCCCTTTCCACATTCTTGCCACACTGCCTTGCTCCTGGCTCTCCTATTTCAACCCTGGGCTCTTGATGAATGAGTTTTCGACATCTTGGTACTCTAGATCCACTACAATGCATTATAGACATGTTCATCCTTTTGTTTTGTTCTACTCTCTCTTCCTGTGACTCGAATCTTCTAAGCCATGTAATCAAATTAATACTTCAATTAATACAATCAAAAATACAAATTAATATTCTTAGAAGGAACATGTCAATCAACTCTCTCTTGCCACCAACCATCCCAAAGGGGAATTTCCAGAAAGGAAAAAAATCCCTTTCTGGGTTCCACTCATATATATGTTATCTTCCCTTAAGAGAATGTAAGCTCTTTAAGTGCTAGGGCTATCTTGCTTGCTTGTATTTAAATCCCTACTCTCTGCAACATATGTGTTTTAAAAGTGTTTTCTCATTCATTCATTTAGTCATTCATTTATTTATTTTCTCTGGTATCAGATTTGTATGTGAGTCCACCTCCCCCCACTCTCTATTAGACAATAGAATTCTTGAGAGCAGAATACAGGATGAATCTCTTCCTGTCTCATCAGTGCCTAGCAAGTATTTAATAAATGTTTGCTGGATTGAATGGAATTGAATCTAATTCAGTTTCTCAGATCATCATAGTCTTATTAATTTTTGAATTGGCTTCCGAGGAGGAATTTACTAATCGGACAAAGAGCACAGTGATAAATCTCCACAGGTTTCTCCTTGATTCTGTATTCCCCAGAAGCACCGGAGCTTTCACTCAGCTTTATCTGACTTTGAAATGGATCGGCATATAACCTGCCCAGTTTGCCAACCCTTTGAAAGATTGATGAGCACTAAGCTGCACAGACACGTGACTCAATTCTCACACGAGACTCTGAGTGAGCCATAGTTCTTATCACTGTGTTTGCATCTGTGTTTCACCACCAAATGACCTCATTAGGACAGGTCTTAACACATCCGGGGTCACTTGTCTCTTATTTATTCTTGGCCGGTCATGTCACGCCTTTTTTCGTGATGGTGCTGTTCTTACAAATTGATTTGTAGATTTTGCTTATGTAGCATGATTTTAAACACTGCAAGTTTCAGCTACTATCACAGCGATGCTTCCATTCAGTCTTTTTATTAAACCTCTACAGGATTCTGCTACATTATTCTTTAAAGACATAGACCCAGTTGGGTCTGACCAGGACAATCAATTCTCTAGCTCTGATTATTCTGGTACCTCCAAAATGATTTGTAATTTTCCTGATGTGGGTAACTCCCTCCAGAGATGCGGATTGCTCATCTTCTGTGACTCATATTTTGGTCTCCTATAAATCAATCACAAAGGAGTAACCAACATCCTGGACATTTCCTCGAAATAATCAATGGCCCAAACCCTCCTTCAAAAGATCTGGGATCAGATGTTCTGTTGAAAACTTGGAGAATGACGCAGAGGGTCAGAGAAGAGAGACTCCTCGCTATTATTGAAAAGTCCAGTTTCAATATCAAAGAAAAATGGAGGAAGGAAAAAGCACCAGAGCTTGCAAACCCCCTCCCTTGTCTACTCTTGATTCTGTCCTTTCAGTTAGAAGCACAATATTCAGGATGCCCCCAGAGGCTGGAAAATAATGGCAGTCAATAGCCTGAACTCACAATGAGAGGACAGAGGAGCGGCCCTTAGCATTCTCATCAACAATGGCTTTCTCTAATTTGCCATGATTTCCCTCTGGGTACAGAAGGAAAACAAAAAAGAATTCAAATAGACAGCAGAATGCGATGTGATGGGTTATAGTGACACCGGAGTTCCTTTTGACACTGCATGGACACCACGAAGCACATGGGCTCTTCCTCTTTTATCCTTTGCTTTACTAAATGAGCAGCCAAGTTTTTCTAGTCCTTCCCGTCTTGGACAGCCTCCTTATGTCCCCTCTCCTGCATAACTCCTCCTGTAAGCCACCTTATACATGTTCATTTCTCCATTGACTTTTTGATCATCTCGAGCTTTTGTCTTGGAGATTGGGAACAGGTCTTCTAATGCAATTTTAGGCTAGAATCTTTAGTTGTTTATTTACATGGTGTCTTTCCCATTAGACTGTGAGTTTCTTGAAAGAGGGAACTCTTCTTGCTTTTCCTTATAATCTTATTACTTAGCACTGTGCCTAAAACACTGGAAATGCTTAATGTGTACTTGTCTGGCTATCTAACAGCAATAATTGCCAACATTTATAGAGAAGAAAACTAAATCAAATGTTAAGTGACTTCTTTTTTATTATATTATAGCTTTTTATTTACAAGTTATATGCATGGGTAATTTTTCAGCATTGACAATTGCAAAACCTTCTGTTCCAACTTTTCCCCTCCTTCCCCCATCCTTCCCTCAGATGGCAGGTTCACCAATACATGCTAAATATGTTGAAGTAAGTGACTTCTTTAGGGTCACAAGACTAGAAAGCATCTAAGGTCAAATTTAAACTCAGATCTTCCTGACTCCAAGCCTAGCACGCTATCCACGGCAGCACCACCTACTGCAACACACTGGGATAGTCTGTTGTCTAACTGGAAAGCTGATTTTTTCAAACTAACTTTTCAGATTTTATGTTTTTCTTATTTCATTACATCATACATTTTGGCCCAGCATTTAAGGCCCATGAGACCTTTTAGATCCTGCCATCTAACACAGGCATTAATCCAAATTAGCTCAAACTCTCCCACTAAGGGACTTCAACATTACATATTGATTCTTCCTCAACTACCCTAACCAGGTATTTCCTCAAACTGTTCACCTCCCAAGATCTATTCCTCCACTCTACTTCAAACACACACAAAGATGGTTATTCTCTTGATCTTTCCATCACTCACCAATGTGCCAACCTCTGTGTTCAAGAATTTTGAGATTCTCTTATCTGACTATAATATATTGGTTTTTCCCTTCTCCCTCTGTCTTCCTTTACATAAGTCTCCTCTTCATCCATGCTTTAGGTCCTTCTCCCCCAGTTCTCTCTCAGGTCATCTCCATGTATTCGCTTCTCTCCCTTCTTATTCCCATCTTGACTCCCTGGTGAACCAATTGAACATTGTCCTCCTTTTCTTGAATCTCTCTCTGCTTTAGCATTTCACCAATAATATCCATTCAAGCTTTAGCCTTAGCTCGCCCTCAGTGTTCAATGACTTGAACACACATGCCACTGAATGAAAGTTTAAAAAAAGCATGCAATCATTCTGAGCGAATCCACTATAAATTTATCTTATGTAATTTCAATTGGGCCCTCACTGCTTGTAGGCAATCCTACTATAGCTCCCTTTATAACTCACTTTCCTACTCTCTGCAGGAGCTTTTCCAAACCTTTTCATCCTTTCCTCATATCTCCATGATCTCCTCTCCTCCTCTGAGCCGAGAGCCTTGCCTCATATTTTACAGAGAAAATTAAGACTGTTTGTTGTGAACCCCCTCTTCTTCCCTCTACCTTGCCTCCTATATCACTCCGATGCTTTCTGCCACTCTCTTTTTCTTTACCCTTGTCTCACATGATAAACTAGCTTTATTCCTTACCCAGGTTAACCCTTCTACTTCTTCGAAAAATCCCATTCCATCCTGTCTCCTTTGATAGATTCCCATCTTTGTCATCCCCACACTTTCACTCATTTTCAAATTCATTCTGTCTCTCTCTCTTGTTCTGTGTGTGTTTCTATATCTTCCTCTCAGTGTGTGTGTTCCTCTATGTCTGTCTCTGTCTCTGTCTCTGTCCATCTTTCTCTGTGTGTATATGTTTCTATCTCCCTCTGTATGTGTGTCTCTCTGTGTGTCTGTGTCGACCTGTCTCCCTTTCCTTCTTTCCCCCCATTCTGTGTGTATCTGTATCTCCTCCTCTCTCTGTATGTGTATAGCTCTCTCTCTCTCTCTCTCTCTCTCTCTCTCTCTCTCTCCCCCTCTGTCTGTGTGTGTGTGTCTCTTTTTCTCCTTTTCCCTTCTTTCTTTTTCCCAGCTCATTTCCTACTGTCTACAAACATGCCCGTGTTTCCCCTATCCTGAAAAAAACCCTCACTTGATCATTCTTGTCCTAAATCTGTCCTTTGTAGCTAAACTCCAAAAGGCCATCCACAATAGGAGTCCCCATTGTCTGACCTTTCGCTTTTTTCTTAACCCCTTGCAATCTGGCTTCTGACTTCTGGCTTCTGGCTTTATCATTTCTTTGGAACTATCCTTTGCAGAGTTACTGATTATCGCTTAGTTACCAAATCAATGGGCTTTTTAGTCTTCATTTTTTCCACTTCTTTGTAGCTTCTGACTGTGTCTGTTATTTCCTCCTATTGGATATTATTGTCTCTCCAGCTTTTCAGGATGTCATTCTCTCCTGGTTTTCCTCTGACTTTTTTGACCACTCCTTTTCTGTGTCTCTGTTGGATTCTCTTCCAAATCACGCCCTCTACCTACAGGTGTCTCTCACGCTTGGAAGTAGGAAGGCCTGAGTTGACATACCACTCTTGGTACTTATCAGCAATGTACTTTGAGGTACTTTATGCACTTCATGCAACTCCCTGGGTTGTATCCATGAAGTCAGAGGTGTCAATCATGTGCAGCCAAAGGCTGCATTGTAACACTTCCAATGTACCCAAACCAGATTAAAATGCAATTGGGAAATATTTGACAAAATACATAGTAAGAAAATAGAACACAGTCATTAATTTGTGCTATTCTAAGTCAATATACAGCTCCCATCTTTTATTTTATTTTATTTTTATTTATTTATTTGCTGAGGTAATTGGGGTTAAGTGACTTGCCCAGGGTCACACAGCTGGTAAGTGTTAAGTATCTGAGGCTAGATTTGAACTCAGGTCCTCCTGACTTCAGGGCTAGTGCTCTATCCACTGCACCACCTAGCTGCCCCCACCATCTATTTTTAGGTATAGATTACTGATCCCCATTTCTATTTGAGTTTGATACCATTACACAATGTTTCAACAACTTGTGATCTGCACCAATGGAGGGATTTTTCTCACACTGATGAAACCAGAGAGATCCTATTTGTTCCTGTTTCTCTATCCAAAAAGCAATTAATCCCTCTTTGAGTTCAGCCTTGCAATTGGCAATATGTCTAAATGTACAAAGAAGGTTGGAATTATTGATAAATATGGAACACATTTTTCTGTGTCCCTGAGAAAAACGAAGAAAATTGAAATTAGCCAACACACCAAGCAAACCTGCTCTTTCTGTGGCAAGATCAAAAAATGAAGGGAAGGACCAGGAGTATCTGGCATTGTGGATCCTGTATGAAAACAGTAGCTGGTGATACGAGTTCCATTCCATTCTGTATTCTCATTCTCTCATTCTCTCTCGCTCTCTCTCTGTCTCTCTCTTTCTCTCTCTCTGTCTCTGTGTGTGTGTGTGTTTCCTTCCCTCTCTGTCTCTCATTCTGTCTCTGTCTCTCTCTGTCTCTCTTTCCCTCTCTCTCTCTCTGAATGTGTGTGTGTGTGTGTGTGTATGTGTGTGTGTGTGTGTGTGTGTTCTTCCCTCTCTGTCTCTTATTCTGTCTCTGACCTGGACCTAAAATATCAGCTCTGCAGATCTGCCAGCAGAAGATTGAAAGAAGTGAAAGACCAATAAAATCTCATCAAATATCCAGAGCCCACAGTCCATGGATTAATTTATGGAGGGGACAAAAAGCAATTCAATTCATCACCAAAATTTTTCCGTGATTGTTTCAACATTTCATAAACATTGATTCTGTGGCCTTTTAATTTTGTCAAAGGTGATTTTACGTCCACTTACTCTACAGAAATACATGGAGCATGGGAGCACATTGGATTCTGATGATCTGGATTCAAATTTTGACTCTGTTGCTTTTTGGGATCTTGGGTAAACCACTTCCTTTTATTTAGTCTCAGTTTCCTAATCTGTTAAGCGAGGAAGTTCAGCTATATGAACTTTAAAATTTTGTGATTTCCTATAACTTCTTTTTTTTTTTATCAAATAAAGTTATAGCTCTCCCTTGCTAGTTTCTCTTCATGCAGATATCTGACTGATAAACTGTAGAATGGTCTTTGGGGGTCCCTCTCCTCTACTTGGATTTCATTAGCCTCATTTTAATAACTAAAACCATCACTGTTAGACAATGAAACATTTTGAATTCCAGTTATATTTGATAATAGGAAAGCTACCACTTTCTCCCTTGAAACAAGTCTCTCTCTTTATAAAAACTCATTCTCTAAATTTGTATTAAGGTACTTTATCTTAAGTTTGATCTAACTCAATTCAACTAATGTGGATTGCATTGAGATTATGAGGAAAAGAATACATAAAACTAGGTTGGTTGTTCAGATTTATTTTTCCTTCAGATATTCAATTTGGTGTAAAAGAATTGAATTCATTTGCCATGTTCCTGTTCATAGCCATTGTGAGAAAGCATAATTTAGAACCGCTCTCTCCTTTTGCATGGACACTACAAGACATAATGGGGCTCTCAATGCCATCTTCGGATATAATGAACATGCCGTTCTACCCATCTGCCCAGATGTGAACTGCTCCTCCAGGTACAAGGTTAAAAACATAATGAGCCAAATTCTCCCAGGATCCAAATTACTTCTTGGCAGCAAATTAGGCTTTTTTGGAAGCTTGACTCTTTCACACCAGTTAAAATACTTAGAAGAGTGAATCTTCCTAATGGACCAAGAGAGTTGATGTCATTTTCAAAGTTGACTAATTAGCTATAGAATAACTCAGGTGTTGGAAGACTGAATTATTTTTGGCAAGCAGATGGATTTTCACTTCCCAACCCCACCTCTACATATCCATTAGTTGTCCAAATATCAGATATTAGCAATAAAACCAAAGCCAAAGTCTTCAAGGCGAGAAAAACGACTGCGACTCAATAACAGCCTGAGTGTCGTGATTGTACCAAAGCAAGATGAAGATAAGAAGAATGATGAATAAAAGAAAAAAATATTAAATACTTATTTGCAAATCACTTTGATACCCTCAGATGATACATAGAAAGCAGAAGCAGTTCTTGCTCTCAAGGACTTCCCATTCTAATGGAGGAGATAAAGTATAAAGGAATTCTCAGCTCCAAATCGGATGGAAAGGTCTCATGATCTCTAGGGGATAGCAGCAAAGTAAGTAGTAATCCATTGGAATTAAGAGACTTATCCTTATCTGAATGGGACTACAAGGAAATTGAAGGATGGTGACGTTAAGGGCTAAGTCCTTTGTATCAGGGTAGGGTATTTCTAGCATGAAAAATCCTTCTTTTATGCAACTGATAATCAAGAAGCATTTATTTAGCATCCATATGAGCTAGACACTATATGAGATTAGCTATCTGTAATAAAATGTGGGATTAAAAAATAAAAAAATAGTTCAAATTTAAAAGTTATTTTCCACATAAACATCTGTTTTCTTTCTTTTTTAAATAATAGCTTTTTTATTTTCAAAAGACATAGAAAGATAGTTTTTAACATTCACCCTTGCAAAACTTTGTGTTTCAAATATTTCTTTCTCCCTTCTTCCCACTCCTTCCTCTGAACAGCAAGTAAGCTAATGTATAAACATCTGTTTTTCTTGGAGGAATTTCTAAATTGTATTCCTTTACCCTTACCACTAGTCTCTAAAATTAAAGAATAAATATGTTTTTCATATGCATCATCAATAGCACAGCGCTTGCTTTCTCAGGAGGTGGGAGGAGGAAAGGAGGGAAGGAGAGGAGAAAAGGAAGGACAAAGAGACAGAGACAGACAGACACACATAAGCTCAGAGAAAAAGACAAGGAGACACAGAGAATCCTAAACTATTAGGCTTTTTCTCAAAATGTGTTAATCTCAAACCCCATCCCCCTATTCTTTCACCATAAAAAAGAAAACAGTGGGAAGCTGCTCTGCTCCAGAATCAGTCAGGAGAGAAACAAATAAGTGAGGTGTGGGGAGGAGGGGACAGGATGCTGTAGAAATGGTGGGATGGAAATGATCTCCTCTCCCAGGAATCGAATACAATTTTCAGTCTTGGGTAAGTGCTGGGCACCACAAGTACAATAGATGCTTATCAAGCTTCCATTTCATGCATCTGAGGAAATTGATTTTCAGATTTCTGAGGACTGAGCTATCTGATCGGGTGCAATATCACTTTCCTGGGCACTAATGACTAAGATGAATGTGCTTGGCTCTGGCTGTTTGGATCCAGTCATTTCCTTGTTTGCAAGCTCAGACAGTGATAGCATTGGGTGGCTCAGGGTGAGATAGGCTTTCCATTTGGAGAGAGCCATTGATTTATGCCCTCTGACAGGCTTTCATGAAGTAAATTATGAGGCCCTTTTTATTCTTTTACAGTACTCGTTCAATTTCTTTAAACTTGTTCCCTCAGTGAATTTCATTTTCTGAAAATGCCTCATGTCGACAGAACTGCTCAGATCACCCCCGAGTCAGCCAGTTGCTACAGTTCCCAAGATCCACTGATGATGACTTCCAAGCTTCTCTTGCCTCCGAGGTGGCTCCAGCTGCTATAGAGCTGCATTAAGACCTGGCATGAGTTTGTTGGACACTTTCGAGTTAAACATTTATCTTGTCTTTGGGGGACAGACTGACTCCAGAAAGCAAGCCATTTGGTTCTAGCACGCTTCATTGGGGAAACCAGTATAGTTCCAACTCAAGATGATCTTCATTACGGATGTTGCTTCCTCATTCTGATCCCTTCTTCCCCCTGGCTCATTTTCATGTGTTCCTTCCTGACACCGTTTCAGAACGCTAGAATCCTGGCTCATCTCATATTAAATGTCTATCGTATTCACTAGGCATGGACACCAATGTTAAGTCGTTTCTTATTATATCATTATTATATATCCTGCCAAGTCAGATTGATAGCATCCTAGATTTAGAAATGGAAGAAACATCTTTAAGAGGGTTTAGCCTAAACCCTCCATGTAGCATTGGAGGAAACTGATTCCCCAGAGAGGTCCAATGCAAGATTCTTTCTACCTTACAGTGTCACCTCCTATTAGAACAAAGAAGAGTAAAAAGTAATTCTTGAATACAATTTTCAATATAAACATATTAGTATCTGCATTTTTTCCAACAAAAGTCACACTTTATCCTCCAAAATTCGAATATGGAGAATCTCATTAAAAAGCTTGACTTTTAAAATATAGGGGAAAGAACTAAGAGAAAATCATTAACAAATGCAGAAATATTCTTTTGGTGAAAGAGAAAGCCCATTGCCTGCCTTCATAATATACAGTTTAAAAAAAGCCCTATGAATTAATGCAGTGATAAATATTACAGATATAGCCTCTAGACATATAGTAGCACGATGTTGCTAATTCAGATGCAGCAAGAGTCTCAAATACAAAATGGTTCTTTAACATTAAGAGCCAGAATTAGAAATGCTTGTGTTAAAGCACATCAACCCATTTCCGATGGGTATTTTCAGTAAAAATTGGCTAAATTTATTTTGGGGGGACACAGAAATTGTAGAGTAAATCCAGCTGAAAGAACAGATTTGTTTTCTATGACATAAATCAGGAAGTTGTAGATTTTTTCATTCAACTTCCTTGTGTTTAGAATTACATCACCAGGGGAATTTTGTATGGCTACAAGAAATCATGGAAACCCATGTCCCCACGAAGAAGTGAAGTTGACCTTTATTCACAGTGGGCATGGGCAATTTTTCTAAAGGGATGCTCTGATCATGTCTCTCTCTAGGCAGTGAAGTCCAATAGTTCTATTACCTCCCACATCAAATATGAAATACTGTCTTTGGCTTTTAAAGCTTTTCACAATTTGGCCACTTCCCACCTTTCCAGTCTTCTTAACTTTTATTCTCCTCCATTGGAGCTCTAAAATCTAGAGGTGCTCCTTATTATTCTACATAACTTTTCATTTCTTACTGTGATTTTCTCTGGCCAGCCTCCATGGCCAAAATACTCTCTCTTTTCAATTTTGCCTCTTAACTTTTCTGGCTTTCTATAAGATTCAGTTCAAATGCTACTTTGGTATCTTCCCTCTGAGACTACCTCCCATTTACACTATATTTGTCTTATAAGGCATACCTCATTTTATAGTGCTTTGTAGATTGTTTTTCCATTTTTAACAACTTAAAAAAATAAACTGAAGGTTTTTGGCAACCCTGCATTGAACAAGTCTACTAGAAAGTCATTTTTCCAAGAGCTCTGGGGTTACTAACCATAGTAGCCATATAAGACAGTGAACTTAAATTTTGTGTCTGTACTGACTGCTCTGACTACTTACTGTTATTTGTCTTTCTCCCCCTCCTCAAGCCTCCCTATTCCCTGAGACACAATACTGAAAAAATAGTATATAAAAGAAGATTGACTCCAATTTTGAAAGAAATTCTACCTTGGGTAAAATGCTATCAAACAGCATCACATACTACAGAAAATATTTCATGAAAAGAAGAGTCAGCCAGTGAGGTAAATTTCATTATGGTCTTATTTCCCCTTCACTTAATACTATTTTATTTTTTCAATTACATGTAAATATGTTTTTCAACATTAACTTTTATGAGATTTTGATTTCCATTTTTTCTCTCTTCTTTTTTCATCTCTTGGTACCCTAAGATGGCAAGCAACCTGATTATATATATATATATATATATATATATATATATACACATAATTCCATACTTGTCATGTTGTAAAAAAAAAGAATCAGAATAAAGGGGAAAAACTATGAGAAAAAAAAAGACCAAATAAAGGGAAAATAGTCTTCTTGGATCTGCATTCGGACTCCATAGTTCTTTCTCTGGATGTGTATAGCATTTTTCATCATGAGTTCTTTGGAAATGTCTTGCATCATTGTATTGCTGAGAAGAGCTAAGTCTGTCAAAGTAGATCATCACACCATGTTGCTGTTACCGTGTACAATGTTCTGGTTCTGCTCACTTCACTCAGCATCAGTTTATGTGAGTTCATGTTAAGCTTTTTAAAAAATCTTTCTGCTCATCATTTCTCATAACAGAATAGTATTCCATTAAATTCATATGCCACAATTTGTTCAACCGTTTCCCAATTGATGGGCATCCCCTCGATTTCGAGTTCCTTGCCTCTACAAAGTTATAAACTTTATTGTCTTATTTTAAGAAATCACCTCAGACACCCCATCTATCAGCAATCACCAACCTGATCAGTCAGCATTCATCAAACCTGAAGCAAGACCCTCCACCCACCAAAAGATTATGACTTGCTGAAGGTTCAGACTATGGTTAGCATTTTTTAGCAGTAAAGTATCTCCTAATTAAGGTATGTACAATTTTTAGATAAAATACTATTGCACACTTAACTACAGGATGGTTTCAACATAATTTTATATGCATGAGGAAAACAAAAAAAATTGTATGACTTGATTTATTATGATATTTGTTGGGATCTGGAACTGAATTTGCAATGAGGTGTGACTGTATATACATAATTACTTTCATGCTTTCTTCCCTATTACATTGGGAGCTTTGTGAAGGCAGAGACTATCTTTTACCTTTGTTTGTATCCCTTGTGCTTACCACAAGTCCTTGCTGCAAAATATATATTGAACAAATACTTAAAAATATTGTTGACAGGATTGGCAGGCACTGGAAAACTGCAATGTTGAAATGGCTATCCATAGTATCACAAACCCATCAATATATTAGAATTTTATTTTAAAAAAGAGAAACATGTCCACATATTCTTTTTCTTTTTTATTAAAGCTTTTTAGTTTCAAAACATATGTATGGATAATTTTTCAACATTGACCCTTGCAAAATCTTGCGTTCCAAATTTTTCCCTCCTTCCCCCAACCCCCTCGCCTAGATGGCAGGTAATCCAATATATGTTAAACATGTTATAATACCATATATTTTTTTAAAAAGAGAAAGGAAAACAACACCTGACCTCTTAACAATTTTAATAAACTTTAATTTGTGATTCATTAACAAATGAGGTTATATGAGATAGAGGAATATTTAGGCAATTTAAAAATTCTATCTCCCTTTCTCCCCATTCCATAGAACAAAGATTTTTTAAAAGAAAAAAAGAGGAAGAAAAAATAAATCAGTAAAACCCATCAATACACTGAAAAATTCTGAAAACATATGCAGTGTCATATCTATGAACTTCCCACCTCCTTGAAGAGTTAGACAAAAGTATCCTCTCAAATTTCTTATAAGGGGAAGAGTTTTGCCATTAAATTGTTTCTGTTCTAATCCTAGGTGCATTATTTTTGTTTATGCAAAACCTTTTCCATTTCATGTACTCAAAAACTAGATACTATAATATCTAGTTTATCTTTTACAATTTACCTTTTCTCTTGTTTGGTTAAGAACCCATCTCGTATCCATGGAAAAAAACTTATGATCTGTTTTTCTTCTAATCATTGTATATGATTTTAAATATTCAGGTCATATACCTATTTTGTATTTATTATGTAATATGAGATAAGATGCTGGTTGAAGCTTAATTCCTGCCAGATTTTTCTACTAGTTTTAATCAAATAAGGAGCTCTTTCCTGAGTAAATTGTTTTAAGGTTTATTAGCATTTGATTATTATTTCCATGATTATTGATTCTCCCTTATAATATGTAAAATAGTATATAAATTATAGTTATTGTTATTATTAGTCTTTTCTATTTTTCTCACTATCCTTTAATCACATTATTTGGGTTTTGATTACTCTGAGTTAAATAGCAATTGTTTCTGCTGTTCTGGCTAGAAATTGAGGGTTTTCCCCTCTTAGACTGATTCTTTTCTGAAGTCAAACTAGGCCATCTTTTGCCTCAATTATTATCTAGTCTTTAATCACGGATTGGATATTACTTCAAACATCTCTAGAGTTGGGAAAAATTTTAGCTTAAAATGCCGAGGGTCTTGCATTGTTTCTGGGGTCATTGCCTGTCATCCTGACCTATGTCTTGTCATTGGATCCCAATAATTCTGGGAGAGAGAGTCTGATGGCTTTGCACAGTCCTACCTCAGTTAAATCTAATTCACTTGCAATTCAAGACATGATCCTCCCAATGTCATTGGTCCTCTTCTAGAATGAAGGATGTCCAACAGCATAAACAATGCTTTAATCAACACTAGATAATTTTGATAATTGTTTCTTTAAACATAGTTGCTCTAAACACAGAAAGTAGTTTCATCCAGGAGGGAGGCTGCCTTATATTGACAAGCAAGGACTATGTGGTATACTAGAAAGAATATTTGTCTCCTGACTCCAATACTTCCTAGATGTGTGACTTCCTTAAATTTCAATTTCCTCATCTGCAAAATGGAAGTAATAACATTTATACAACTGATCTCTCATTCATAAAGTGCTTTGTAAATTTTTAAAAATGTGCAATATGAATATAAACTATTATTATTATTATTATTACCAATTAGTTTATAATATTTGTCAGTGCTTACTAAGTGCCATGTGGTGAGACAGATGCTAGCTAAACTATTTATTACATTTGGATCACAATGTGGGATCACATCAGTGTGGATATTCCAATTTCTTTGCTTTCTTCTCATCCCTTGGAACGCTTCTCCATGTCCATAAGTCCTCCACAGGAAATCCTTCCGACACATTGCTACAAGGTATTTCTAGATCTCTTGACATTGAACAAACTAGAAAGTCTGGTTGTGCTTTGGTTCTCTCTTGTTTGTGGTTTATGAATTCTCTAACTCCTTTTCCAGAAAAGAACTGGTCTGCTGATTTCTCCTCCTCCTTAACTCCTGGCTTCTCTGATATGAGTCACCAGCAACCCATTGCAGATATAATTAAAACCATATTTCACTAAATTGATTGACTTTTGAAGTTTCTGAATCACATCATTATTTCACACCTCTTTCCTTCATAGGTTCTATATTCTATTCTAAGTAGTCTCCTTGCTTATGTACCTTTATACAGCTCTCCCTGAACATTTCAAATGATTTATCTCTGCCTCTCAACATGCTTTGCTTTCTTATATAAAACCTTTCCTAATTTCCTTATTTGGCAATGTTCCCTCCACTCTAGAATGATTATGTATTTTAATCAATTATTTTTTAAATTAATTTTCTTTTTTCCATTAACAAACATGTATTCTCTCCTTCTATTATTTCTTCCACCACCACAAAAAAGAAAGCAAACAGAAGAAGAAAAGGAAGAGGAAACTTGTCACAAATATGGATAGTCAAGAAAGATATGTTCCTGCATTGGTCATGACTAGTAGAAAATGAGCTTTTTTGAGGGCAGGGACTGCAGAGCACTTGTAGAACAGGTGCTAAATCATGGCTTGTTAACTACAATGGCAGTCACAGCAATAGCATCCCTGGAGGTTATTCTGTGGGATGTTTACTTGAGGGGATGTTTGACTTAGAGAAGAGAAGACTTGGAGAAACATCTTCAAGCTTTGGAAAGGCCATTGCTTGAGATAAATTAAACTTTGTTTTCTTGCCTCAAGACAGCCAGACAAGGAACAAGTGGAGGAAGCTGCAGAAATAGATTTATATCCTACTTGTAGAAGGGAAAATATGTTAATAACGGGAACTATCCTAGAATGCAATAAACTACCCTAGAGATCCTCAAGCACAGAGTGGGTGATGGGAATGAGAAGGAATTTTTATTCAGGTGTACTTCAGACTAAATGACCTCAGAGGCTCCTTGGAACTTATATCTTATGATTCTCTGATCTCTAACTGATGCTCCTTGTCTCATATAGTTGTATAGAAAAAATAAATATTCAATATATGTTATTATTAAATTAGAAAGATAGAATTTAAGCTGCTAAAGGTGAAGGTCTGTTTCATTTTTTTTCTTTTTATCTAGGATCTAGCATCATTCTTGGCAAATGGTACTCAATTAAATGTTAATTATTATCATTATCATTATCCTTGTGTTATATATGTGCATGTATCCAATAAATGCACAATAATTAAAATATAGCACTTAATATATTCTAGTTAATACACACACATATATAGGCATGTATATGTATACTTAAGTTGGATATAATAAGTTCAAGCTAAAGATGCATATAGATACATACATATTATAATAAAAATGTGTGTGATTACATTCACACACATATATACTATATTTTACCAACTGTGTGTATATGTGATTTTTTTTTTACTGGTGAGTTCCCTGTGCCATCTGGATCACTATGTCGATATCTGTATCTATCGCTATATATGTGGCTACCTTTTTAAACTTGTACTCATCGTGTCCAATATGGATAAAGAGTTAAAGTAGCACTGGAAAATTTTGTTTACCCTATAATCTTCACCAACTCTGGAAAATACAGCCCTCGGGATGACTATGCGCTTTCACAGGGAAATGAGGGCACTCCTTTCACTTCCACAGGAAATTTTGCCTAATGGCTTCATTCTGCTTTACTTACCTGCACTAACTCAGCAAGCAGCCATTCCATTTGGACCAACAATGTGCTAGATGAAGCAGCAGTAGTGACCAGATTCTTTAAACAGTCTTACCTAGACAGGATACGAATTCATTTTCTCCCCACTAATCCACTATCTTTCATAAGGATAGAAAGGAAAAAGTACAACTGAATGACCTACAGGGGAAGGAGATCTCCCCCCCAGGATAGTTCAAAATAGGTGGCAAACAGGATCGTAATTTCCTCCCAATTGCATAGTCCCTCTGCTTATTAAATTTTGAAGAGGTTATCAATTTGGAATATAACCTAAAGAGTTTATGTTTCATAATTTTACTTTATCACTGAAATATTTATGCAAATATTCAGTGTAGGAAGATGCTGCCAGATGGAAATGCAATAGCTGTGGAATTCTTCGTGGCATTTCCGACAGAATATATAATACCAAATCGCTTTATGCTAATGTGTTCCAATGGAATACATATTTTATAGCTACTTTGAAATGCAAATTTTCAAGATTTGAACACTTCAAAAGCCCTGCCAATGCAAAATAAAACAATAGAAAAAATAGAAGTTAGATCTATAAATTACAACCATGTCACATCAGTGGCATTTTGGTAAAAGTAATGAGCCATGTCTTCACTGGCTTTGTGTAAATACATTTAAATCTTTAAAATAAAAGTGTTTTTCTAGGAAGATTAATGTTAACTAACATCCACACATATAGATATAGCATCTGTCAAAGAACTTACTGTTATAAAATAACTGTCAAGTATACTTCATTTTGTCACTCCCCTTTCTCACCCTACAAATTTCCATAATTGGTATGGTCCTTATAGTTTTCTTGTGTCCTCCTGGCATCTGGAGTGCCAACAGATTGATATGGGGACCTGGAAGACTTGTCTAGAAAGGACCGAGTCTTATAAAGATTAAAATTTCATTCTGTTAGAGGTGGTGAAGATAAAGATGAAGATTTGGAAAATCTACAACTTCTCTAGGTAGTTTCTTTTAATTATTAATAATAGAGAAGCAGAATGATATAGTGGGGAGACATCTGGGCTTGGAATTAGGAGTCTGGGCTATATACTATCTTTGTGATCGAATAAATCACTCAATCATTTATTGGTCAAGACAACTTTCTAAGATTCTATTTTGTAAAGAAGTCAGTGATCTGTACTTGTTGAAAGAATTTCCACGCTGGTAAAATCATAGAATCGATATGTGTGTGTGTGTGTGTGTGTGTGTGTGTGAGAGAGAGAGAGAGAGAGAGAGAGAGAGAGAGAGAGAGAGAGAAAGGAAAGAGAATTTTACTGTAGTTACTAGAATCATTTGTATCTGCTCTATATTTATATTTGCATCTGTGGCTATACCAACTATATCTATAGTAATCCTTGAGTATTAATTAAGTGCCTACTATGTATCAGGTACTGTGTCAAATCCTAACAAAGAAAAAAGAAATTCATTCTTTTAATAAAATTACTGTTTAATGGAGAAGACAAGAACTACCTATATAAATATATACATACACAATACATATATATAGCATAAATGTGACTGAATGGAGGTATACAAAGTAGTTACATATAAGGTAGTTTAGGAAGACAGGTCCTAATAGTGAGGAGAATAAAGAAAATCTTTATTCAACTGCACCTTCAAGAGAAAAACTCTGTGTGGTGGAAGTAAGGAGGAATTGAACCTAGTCATGGGGGCAAAGGCATAGAGATGGGAGATGGAGGGAAAATCCTGTGTGGAGATCTAGTTTCTCTGGATCCATGAGTGAGAGAGGGAGAGTAATGTCCAAAGAGGTTGAAAAGACAGAGCCACGTGGTGTTTACATTTTCTTCTAGGGTTAATAGATAGCTATTGTGGTAATTGAATAAGGAAACCACATGGCTCAAGTTTATGTTCAAGAAAAATGATCTTAGCAGCTGTACATAGGATAGAATGGAGTTTTAAGATAGTTGAGGCAAGAGATCAATTAAGAAGCTACTTTAATAACCTACCCAAGAGAGCATAAGGATTTAAACTAAAGTAGTATCTGTGGGAGTGGAAAGAAGGAATCAGATATGAGGGATGTAATAAAGGTAGAAACATCAAGATTTGGCAGTTGGTCGGACTTGGATGGTGGTGAGGGAGACTGAAGAGTTGAAAGTAATGCTAAAGTTATAAAATTGAGATTGGTTAGATGGTGGTTGCTTTGATGGAAATGTAAAGAATAGTTATTGGTACTTATTTGACCCTAATTTGATTCTTATATCTTTTAATTCATCTGAAATATCAGTAAAGAAATATTTTGGCAATTACCTGGCATTTCAAAGAGATCTTAAATTATGGAATCACCAAATACTTTTATATGAAAATATTCGTAATAAATAATGTAGCTAATATGACATATTGAACTACAATCCTAATCTATCTTTTCAAGTTATAAATAAACTATATTTAATGTTAATTATGAATAAAGCTATGTTTCCTACATCACTTGAAATGTATTTTTAAAAAATTTTTCTTAAGAAAAAAAGAACAGTGAGTTCGGTAGATAACTCAGCAGATTAAATCACTCTGTTGCATTGTAAATGGACTTTGTTTTCAGGAATGGATTGGATAAAATGAACTCTGAAGTCCTATCAATTCAGATTCTATGATCATAATCTCTGTCTGCATACTGCTGTCTCTCCTCCTCCCCCCCCTTTCTCTCTTCCCCTCCTTTTCTCTCTCTAGTTTTTATGAAAAAAAATCTCTTAAGGCTTTATTCATTTTGCCAGGTTTTTGATGAATATTATTTGGATTTTTAAGGAAAGGGCATTTTGAAAAGTGTGTTGGTTTTTACCTTGTAGTTTTGAGGTTTGGTTTGGTTTTTTTCATATCTTGGATTGAGATTTTGATTTCATCCATATAGGCTATTCCAAGTAAGGAAATTCCCTGTACCAATGAGGATTAGCACCTGTTCTGCAATTTATAGCCTTATAGAATTACCTTATCACAGTGTAAGGTTAATTAAGTGACTTATTCAAAATCTTTTAGTATATGCTATAAGCTAGAATTCAGCCCAGTTGAGATTTTAGATTTCTGTCTTTAGTTCAGAAGTTTTTCCATGCTCAGATTTGAGTCAAAGTAACAAAACTTCTCTGTGTCACCGTTTCCTGCATCTATAAAATGAGGATATTAAGTTAGAAGCCCTTCAGGCATCCTTTCTAGTTCTAAGTTTATGACCCTATGATTAGAAAAAGTGTATAGGAGAAGATCCCCTTTCTTTCCTTATCCCCACATAAAATCCCTTATCATTATTCTGTGTAGAATCTGCTCTCCCAATGTGACATTTGACTACAGTATCTTCTCACAAGTAATAAATTTGAGTATCTTTATAAACTCCATGAAAATGTGCCCCCCTCCCCCAGTGGTCTTAAGCAGTGATGCAAAATCAGAGCCATTTCCCTCTTTTTACACAAAACTCCATTGTGCTATTAAATCCACATGTGGGGAACCATTAAAGGAGAATGGAAGAGACCAAGCTTGTCCACACTCACATGGTTCCCCAGCTCCGAAGCAATGTTTGGAAGAATTATTTTGCAAAGCAAGATTATTCTTCTCTATAAGGCACCCGCTCCAGCTAATCAAAAATGAATCATGTGGCTCCCAACACATTTGAGGTAAATTAGGAATCACCATCTGTCACAGAGCTTTTCTTCCTAAAATTACTCTCCCCCTTTTAAATTAAAACATGTTTTAATTAAATATAGACATGTCAAGAAGCACTGTGTATCAATTATATGACTGAGAATATGCTTTCATTTTTAAATGAAACATGTAAGCCAGAAAAGGATGGTTCCTCCCATGAGAAATGGTCAATTTTAGAACTAAAACCCAAATAACCAGGGCCAATAGTCGCTTTACCTTCATCAAAAGGGGAGGCTTGATATATAGAAAGGTTGATTACTTTTATTTTCTGAGTTTAAGAAGCAAGTGCTGTCTCTTTTTGGAAGAAATTTCATAAGTGACTCTACCACCCATCCACCCAGGGTCACCAGCTGTTTCAGAGAAATCATTCTAAACTAATTTTCACTAAGGCCAATTAATCAATCAATGAACAACCATGTATTAAGCACCTGTTCTATGCCAGGGCTGTGAGAAAGGGAAGGCAAGTGACTTGTTCATAATGACACAGAGAGTAAGTGTCTGAGGTCTGAGATGAGATTTGAATCCAAGTCTCCCTGACTCCAGTAGAGCCATGCTACTTCTCCTCTGAGGTTCTTTCTTATTAGTATCCATGGTTATTGAGAGCAAGAATGAATGATTATCTGTGTGGATTACTTTAATAATAACTCATTGGTGTCTTTTTTTTTTACAGATTAATTAAATGTCTTTCAAATAAGAAAACATGAGAGGAGAAAAATATCTTTTGATTCTTGGTTGTTTGTTGTTTTTTGTTCTCAAAAAGGACCAAAATGGCATCACTATGCTAGAGTCAAATCACAGCGTCTCTGATTGTGGTTGATCAGACCAATACTAGCTCAGTGCTCTGCCACAGGGCAGACACAAATATCCCACATGAATATTTGGAATGGTTTCTCTAATTTTTTGCATCTCGCAGTTCTTCTGAGCTAATTCAATTCTGCTTTGTTTGTAGATCCCATCATTTTCTCTGATAAGAGCGTGCCATTTTGGGCAGTCCTATGCTAGTGTTTTCCAAGTCATACGATCAATTCTGAAGTTCTTGAGAGATCTCAAGAGTGTCCTTGTATTGCTTTGTCTGACCACCTTGTGAGCACTTGCCCTGTGTGAGTTCTTTATGAAATAATCTTTTTGGCAAGCATACATTTGGTTCTTAAACAGGAACTATTAGTTTATATTTTTTTAGTGGCTCCCATATCTATTCCAATTAAATACTTATATTTTCGTTCACTAAGACAATTGGGTGCTACAATGGATAGAAAGTGGGACTTTGCAGTTTGGAAAATTTGAGGTCAAATTCAACCTTAGATGCTTACCAGCTATGTTAGTTGTATGACCCTAAGTAAATCATTTAATTTCTATTTGCCTCAGTTTCTTATCCATAAAATGGAGATAATAATAGCAGCTACCTCTTAGGCTTATTGTGAGAATCAAGTAGGATAAAATTTGAAAAGTACGTTTCAAACTTGAAAGTGCCAATTAAGTGATAACTAAATGTTAACTAGAGCAATGCATAAGAGGCTTACATGTATTAAGAGTAAATTTTAAGCCAGATGTCTTAATGAGCACAGTTGGGCAGCAGGGATCTGGACCCATGATTTAATCTTTGTACTAAAAGCATGTAATATTTCAAATAAACAAAAACATAATTTATCCAAAAAATGTTCCAAAAAGGGGATGATAAAACCTAATTGTTTTCAAGTAACTGGGAGTGGGAAGAGGAGCTTGGTCTAAATCGGAAAAGCCTGAAGTTATAAACTATTATTTAAAGTTCAAGTTTATAATTTTCAAATATATGTAGACGCTAGAGCTTGGCTAACAAAGGGTTGTCTAATGGAGTCCGTTGGGGGATTTACTTTAATGAATAGATCAGAAATATCCATAAATAATATCACAGTTGTTTTGCATGACTGCCTCTGAAGTGTTTGTATTTTAAAATAGCTATAATTAATTTACATATTCTCCAACCATCTTGCTCCCTATATTCATCTGTACTGTGAATAAATGGCCTATTATTTATTGAGTTTTCTTTATGTCCAATAGTGTCTAACCCAGGTCTTTGCATAAAGCAGAGGCACAAAAATGTTTCTTGGATTGGATTGGAGAACAAGGGATAATGTTTGGTCCAACTTCTATCCAAATTAGTTACTTCAAATTCCAGTTTAGCAGAGTTTGAATTAATGAACTTTCAAAATATTTCCTAATGGATCACTTTTGTTCAACTTGACATTGACTTGTAATTTGGCAAAGCCATCGTTTGACTCATTTAGAATACTCTAAGAATTCATAGCCTTTGGATTAGGATGGCTAGCTTTGAGTTTTCCAAAGGAAAGCTACTTCATGAAATCCTTTTAGCTTTCAATTGTGTTTGATTTCTAGTTAATTTTTTGTATGATCTTAAATACAATCTCTATTTCAAATCTAACACTGAGATTTATAAAAATGAAACTAAGATGAATGGCTCCCCAAAAATAAGCTACTTATTAAGTTAAATGAGTTATGAATGACAAAAAGTTGGCTCAATAAATAAGTTTTCATTTGATAACATATTGTTTAGAAATGTCACAAATCAATATTTTCATTTAATAGACTTGGACAATAAAGCATATATTTTTATACTTACTAAATTTTGATTAGAACTTCAAAATATGCCATTACCAAAGTTAAAGTTATATTGAGGGCAGTAAGGTGACATGGTGGATATAGTTTTAGCCTTGAGTCAGAATGATCTGACTTCAAATCCAGTTTTTATTAATTTAATTTTATTAATTATTAATAAATCATTTAAACTCTATCTGATTTAGTTTCGTCATCTGTAAAATGATAATAAAACTTACCTCTCACCCAGAATTGTTGTGAGGATAAACATTCTATTTGTAAAGCATTTCATAAAATTTAAACAACTATATAAATGCTATTACCTCATATCAAAAAGCAGAGACATAACTAAGAATTCTAATTTAATTGATCTCAGTTTTGGGACAGTTGGAAAGGACAATTCAGAATACAGCCCATCCCACTTTCTTCAATCACTCTGGGAGAGAGGTTGGTGGTATAGTAAAAAGTATACTCCTTGCTGCCAGGCCATGCCATTGCTGATATCTTAACCTTCCTCCATCAACCCTGAGGAAGTAGTATGAATAGCTGAGCACAGGAGAAGGAACAAGTGATAGGCAGCATGAGGAGGACGGAAGACTCCCACTTGCAGAGGGCATTTGATAAATGTGAGGACTATTGTTTAGGGGGGGAAAAAACCCTTAATATTAGGATCTTATGGCAAAGTCCAGAATGACTTACCCTAGTTTGAATCTACCTATCTTTGGTGTTAAAATAACACTAATATTCATTTTGCATCACTTTTACTGTTCCATAAAAAGTACATTTCTTCAGCAACCTGATCTGCCCCAACCAATTCTATTCTTTTACTTACTTTATGTCCAATTCTATTCTTTTACTTACTTTATGTCTACTCAGCACTTTGAACATCTATAGCTGTTAGCACAATGGGGAAGGTGAGACAACTAAACAGCAAGGTGATAATGAAGTAACTTCAGTTGCTGCACTAGTGGTACTAACCTGCATTTGATTCCAGAATTTCATATAAAGAGAATATTTAAGTAGTCAGAGGGATTACCACCATTGTCTATGTTTGAGACTGCCTCTGAGGACATGAAACAATGATGTGTAGAGTTGTCAACAAACATTTATTAAATATCTATTATCTTCCAGGCATTGTACTAAGCATTGTGGACACACACACACACACACACACACACATACACATACACATAAATGGAAAATAAAAACCAGCCCATGTGCTCAAGGAGCTCATAGTTAAAGGATTCTAAGATCAGGTAGGACTTCATCCTGATAAGAGGGCATAGCAATAAAAGTCTCAGTGTGCTTTCATTCACTTGCATATCCTGTTGGAGGGCCACCAGGATGATTAGGAGGATGGCAACTTGTAAGGATTCTAAGGGTGTCTTGTATGCAATTACATTGCCCTGAGGTCCCAGGATGCTCTATGCTACTCAGGCACTGAGCTGCCATGACTGCCTGTCCCAGCATGCCCTCTTGATAATCCAATAACAATACAATCTGATTAACAGGTATCAAACATTTCTGAATATGACAGACACTGTTTGTGATCCATGACATGAAATATCTTAAAAGAATTTGGCTCGTGGATGAGGCTCACTGTTTATAAGCTAACATGTTGTGGGTTTTCCTGATATAGTGATAGCAAACGGAAAGCTGTCACTAAGCTCTGTTTCCTCCAAAGCACAGAAGAAATAAACCCACTGATAAAGAAGGGAATGGGACCAAGATTGGCAGCCTTATGCTTCTGATAAAACTGAAGGCCTGAAGAGGAGAATTAAGTCTGGAAAGTTATGAATTAAGGTCTCTGTTAATCAGTTTCACTGACATTTTTCATAGGCAGTGGTCAAAATCGTTGGGTCAAACAAGATTTTATTTATTTTATTGAACCAAACCTGTGACTTTTTTTTTAGCATGAGGAAATCCTGATGAGAAACTTACTCCACTAACTGAAGTCATCCCTGCTCTATAATTTATTATTTTAGAACAGGACTTCTTATTCATTTTTGTGTCCATAACCCCCTTTTACAGTCTAGTAAAGTCATTAGATTCCTCAGATCATTTGTTAAAATGCATGAAGTAAAATGTATAAGATTACAAAAGAAATCACTTATAAAGTTCAATTATCAAAAATATTTTATAAGCAAGTTAAAGGATCTTGAGTTAAGAATCTAGGTCTCCATAGGCTAAGCTAACATAATATATAAAATATTTATAATATGATAAAGTGACAATTCTATTTAATTAATCTCCTTATTTAGTGCCATACTGATTGAACAGCCAAAAAATTACTTTGTAGAGCTAAAAAAAATGATAAAATTCACCCAAAAGGACAAAAAGTCAAGAATATTGAGGGAATTAATGTAGAAAATGCAAAGGAAGGAGGTCTAGTCATACCAGATCTACAAAGATAAAAAATGATTTGCTTAAGAAATAAAGTAGTAGATCAGTAGAATAGATTGGGTACACAAAATCTATTCCACTGATTAGGTACATGAAACACAACAGTCAATGACTATAATAAGGTAGTATTTGATAAATTCAAAGACTTAAGCTTCTGCGATAAGAACTCATTATTTGACAAAAATTGCTGGGAAAATTGGGAAATCATGGCAGAAACTACACATGGACCAACATATAATACCTTATACCAAGATAAAATCAAAATGGATTCATGATTTAGACATAGAAGGTGATATTATAAGCAAATCAGCAGAGCACAGGATAGTCTACTTGTTGGATCTGTGGAGAAGAGAAAAACTGATGGCCAAAGAAGAACTAGAAAACATTATGAAATTCAAAATAGATCATTTGGATTGGTTTTTGCACAAAGCCAATGCAGCCAAGATTAGAAAGGAAGCAAAAAGATGGGAAATAATTTTTTATAGTCAGTGTTTCTGATAAGAACCTCATTTCTAAAATACACAGAGAACTGACTCAAATTTATAGGAATAAAAGTCATTCTCCAACTGATAAATGGTCAAAGGATATGAACAATTTTCAGATGAAAAAATTAAAGTTATTTCTAGTCATATGAAAAAGGGCTCTAAATCACTATTGATCAGAGAAATGCAAATGAAGACAACTCTGAAATATTATTTCACATCTCCCAGATAAACTAAGAAGATAGGAAAGGATAATGATATATGTTAGAGGGCATGTGGGAAAACTGGGACACTAATGCATTGTTAGTAGACTTGTGAGATGTTCCAACCAGCAAATTAGAACAATACCAAAGGGTTGTAAGACTACAGGGCTTACCCTTTGATCCAGAAGTCTCACTACTGGGTCTGTATCCCAAAGAGATCATAAAACAAAGAGAAGGTGAAAAAATGTTTGTAGCAACTTTTTGTAGTGGCAAGGAACTGGAAACTGAGTGGATGCCCATCAGTTGGAAAATGGCTGAATAAGATATGGTATATGAAGGTAATGGAATATTATTGTTCTATAAGCAATAATGAGAAATAATGATTTCAGAAAAGTCTGCAAAGACAAATAAATTAATTCTGAATAAAGTGAGCAGAATAGGAGATCATTAACAAGATTATATGAAGATCAACTGGGATATCCTTGGCTCTTTTCAATAATACAATGATTCAAAATAATTCCAATAGACTTGGAATGGAAAATGCTAATTCCATAGAGAGAGAGAATATGGAGACTGAATACATATCAAAGCATAGTATTTTCACCTTTTTGTTTGCTTGCTTGTTTTTTTTCTTTCTTATGTTTTTCCCCTTTTGGTCTGATTTTTTCTTGTACATCAATATGGTAAATATGGAAATATGATTAAAAGGATAGTATGTATTTAATCATTATCAGATTGCTTGCTGTCTTGGGGAGGGGGAAGATAAGGGAGCAAGGGAGAAAAATTTGGAATACCAAGTCTTACAAAAGTGAATGTGGAAATTTAGAAAAATAAAATATTATTGAGAAAAAAGCAAAGAAAAGAACCCATGTTTCTTGGAAGTGCTTAGAGCCCTAGAAACTTGTAATTTGCCTGGGATCCAAAAAGCAGGATGCATCAGGAGGTAGGACTCATCTGGATGCTAAAGTTGACTCTGCAACCTCTAAGATCCAGTGAATTTCTCTGTGTCAAGATGAACCTGATAGCAATGGAATCTTAGGCTGATTTTAATGAACAGCATGGCTCCTCTGGCTACAGTTCAGTTGGTTGAACTAGATATGCATAGGGATGGATGACAGGAGGATATTTGAAGGACAGGCAGGTGAATCAGGTAGGGAACATGCTAAAGGAACATTTGGAGTCCCAGAGTATTGGGACTCTGACCTCTGATCTCTAGGAAGCACCACTCATTGAAAGACCCATAATCGATCAGCAGAGATCAGAGATAAGTAGGCTATGGCTCTTGGCTTAGTCAAACATAAAGAGGGAGCCATAATTAGTAAAAAAAAAAAAAGAAAGAAAGAAAAAGAAAAAAAGGAAAAAAAGCTCTAATTGACAGCCAACCAGAGGTTGTGGATGGATCAGTCTGGGAAGTATTGTAGGTCATATATCACACTATAATCATATAGATCAGATCCATGAATACTATCACTTTAAAAAAAATAGAATGATGAGCAAATTCTTGAGAGGAGGCTTTCTGTCACATCATAACATTTTTTTAATCAATTAGCACTTGCTAAACACCTACTATGTGCTATTCACTATGCAAAGAATTGGAAATATAAAAGGAAACACAAAATAGACCTTTACCTCAAGGAGCCACTTAGGCAGGACTTGTTCTTGCAATATTTTCAAATGACTAAGATAACAACTATGAGATGGTAAGTTTTGCCCCAGTTCTTATCCTCATTGTCAAGAGACAAATGAGAGCCAAAAAGAGTCTCTTAATTCCACTTTGAGTCTCTCCTGAAACTGATCCATTCTCTGTTAAGCTGCCAAGGTGATTTTTCTAAAGGATAAATCTGTCACCTCTTCATTTCAAGGAGCTCTAGTGGATCCCTATTATCTCCAGACTATAGTTCTTTGGTTTTTCACAAAATCAATTCAAAACTTCTTTGACCTTAACTCTTCTCCATGATCTCACTACATGAATTTGCTTGCAGGTACTTATATGCAACATTCCTTGTCCCATCTCCAAGACCCTGACTGTCTGTTCCCCATTCCTAGGGAATCTTCTCCTTTTATCTCAGCCTCCAGTTATCTAGATTCCTCCAAGGCTCAGCTCAGAAACCTTCTGTGAGAGCTCTTTCCAGGTCTCCCTATTGCTGAATACTCCCCTCTCATATTTCCTTCACATATTCTGTATACATCCTGTATACACCTAGATTGTGATATGTTGTCTGTCATTTGACTATGAGGCTCGTTAAAAGCATGAGCTGTGGTCATTAGTTTGTATATGTGTTTTTTATCTCTAGGACTTAGCACAGTGGCTGATGAATAAAGTGGCTTTTTATCAGTGCTTTTTGATGACTAATTGTAATTCCTTTCATAGCACACTTACCTTTCCATATTGCAATTTACTCCATTAAGGTTATGATATAGCACGTCATCATAAGAAATTAATTGGCAGTTTTGGGGGAGTTTTGCAAAAATTATAGATAAAACACAAAGGCCAGAAGATAACATAGAAAATGTTTATAAACTCAGGAAAAAAATATATATGTAGTATCATATAATATCATGATATTTTAATATCACAATAATTTAGACTTCTCTGAAGAAGTCTGGTAGAAAGGAAGGGCTAAATTTTTTTACATGAATTTTCTAGATTGTGGTGATACTGTGCTCCTAACACCTGTGATCTAGAAGGGATAATGACATCTTATTTTTGTTAATTGTCCAATCAGAATGTGATACACTTCACATTGTATTTTCTCTCGGTATACAGTGGACCTGGACCACACTCTCCCAAGTCACTGCAGACCTATTACATGTTAATCTATTCATTAAGACTAACGAAGACTATCACTGAGGAGCTTTTGATCTTCTCTTAAATGTTTTCCTTAGCTCAAACCACCAGTGTTCATCGTAAGATTTCATAACCGAGTCGTTTGACCATATTTCCAAATAAATAAAACTTAAATTTTAAAGGTTTAAATTTAGGGTTATTTGAAAGTTTAAATGCCATGTTTACTTGAGAAAAATTGCTAGCATTAGTGCATTTATTTTATTATTTAATTTAGAGCATTTCTTTTTTACAGAAATGATGCCCACAGTCTCCTTCTGAAAGCTTCAGAGTATTTAGTTTCATTTTTAGACTGAAATAAAAGGGAAAATATCTTTAATAAAAGGTGAATCCATCAAGCACATGCATAAGGAGAGCCTACTAAGGGAAAGGTGACATGGTTTTTGAATGGGAAAAAATAATAATGGCTAATTTTTAATGTGCTAATAGAGTACGGTGCTCAGCACTTTACAATTCTTTTCTCATTTGATCCTGACAACAAGCCAAGGAAGAAGATGTTATCAAACCCATTTTACATATTTGGAAACTGAGGTCAATTATAATCTACGAAAGTCTGACTAAATCTGAAGTATTGTGTTTAGTTCTGGGTATCACATCTTTTAGGAACAACTTTAATAAACCAGAGAGTATCCACTGGAGATGCACTCAGCAGAGAGAAGGACCTTGAGCTCTTAAAATATGAAGACTGTTTGAAGGGACTTATGAGAAGGATCTTGGAAGGCCATGAGAGCCGCTTTTTCAGAATCTCAAAGTTGGTCATCTCAAAGAGAGATTAGTTTTGCTCTGTCTGGCCTCAGAGGTCAGTCCTAGAAAAAAAAGGGTGGAAATTATAAAGAAAATTATAAGTTTAAGCTTGAAATTGGGGGAAAAATAACTAACACCTTCCTAATAATCACTGTTCTCCAGAGGCAGAATGGTCTCTCTCAGAATGTATATTGTCCATCTGCTTGAACAATACCCAGCTGCTTATAGGGATACATATATCTTCTTATAGGTATATAAGCTGCCCTGACTTGGGACAGTGTCTGGCTATAGCAGGATCTTAATAAAAGCTAGTTGACCACTTCCTCTTATAGACTGTAAGCACATTGAGGGCAAGAACTATCTTGATTTTGTCTTTGTTTACTCAGCACTAGAGCCCGAAACATAGTAGGGGTTGAATAAATGGATTTTTATGGATTGAGATCTTTGTAGACTTTACTGTAGACAAGTTTGCTGCTGTTGTTGAGTTGGGCTTCTGCAGTCCCCTACAACTCGGACCTCTGACTCTCTGATATAGTCTTCCTTTGTGGACACTAGAGTCCTTCCTAAATCAAAATAGACTTGAATTTCACAACAGCATTTAAATTGACCAGCTCACTCTCCTCACTAGGAATGCAATTAATTCATAACTTAAATGGAAGGTTGCAAACGCTGCATCAGAAAAGTGCTCCTAGGAACTCAAAATTGGAACAGGAAAGGTCCTAACGGGAAGGAATTATGAAAAGTCATTTTTACAAATGAATTTGTTCACTGTTTCTGTAATGAAATAGTCACCAAGGGTGTGATGTTTAGAACCAAAGGCCTTGTAATGTCCAAGCTGGTGATTTTGCTTTGGGAATTTTATGTTTTGGGAGTAGACCATGGAGATGGATATCCACAGTTTAATTTGGATGCCCTGGTGCTCACAGAATTTAAATCAGCATCAGTCAATATGACAGTCACATGGCTTCATGTAAAGGTCTGGGGCTGATGGGAGTGGGGGGAATGTAACACATACTCATTTTTTATACTTTACAGATTATGAAAGTGAAATCAATACCCATCAATTACAAAGGAATTAAAGGGCCATGCATCAGAATTTTCACTGAACTATTCATGTGTCTCCAGCTCTGAGAACTGCTTATGTGTCCATAATTTTAATGGCAAGAACAAAGCAGTGTCGCCTTCAAAATATATAAGATAGACATGATGTTCTGTGGCTTCAGGGAAAAGAAAGAATGCTTCCCTTCAAACCTGGGATTTCTGCAATGAGATATATACAATTTAAATTTTCTAAGAGGATAATTTCCCAAGGCAAATGGGGTGGGTTGTGTGTGTTTTGAGGAAATAAAGGAAAATATCAATTTGCTCCAAAATAAATGCTTTGTTCCTGCAGTTTCACAGGAAGGGAAACTTGCAATAAGGAAATTCTATCTATCAATGTAGATGAGCCATTATTCCACATCCTATGGTTTTAGATAGTTGTCTAGGGCACAGAGTACTTCATTGACTTTCCCAGTGTGATCCAGTCAAATGGACTTGGATTCAAGTTCTGACTAAAGCCAAGATTTCTGTCTGCTATTCTGTGTGGTGAATTAATAATTAGTTCATCTGTGAAAGGCATCATGGAAAAAGAACTGCATTGGCAGGAAGGAAGGAAGGAAAAAAGGAAAGAAGCAAGGATAGATGGAAAGAAGAAAGGAAGGAAGGAAGAAAGGAAGTAAGGAAGAAAAATGAGGGAGGGAAGGAAGAAAGGAGGAAAAGAATGTAGGAGGGAAGAAAGGGAAAGAAAGGAAGGAAGGAAGGAAGGAAGGAAGGAATGTAGGAGGGAAGAAAGGAAGGAAGGAAGGAAGGAAGGAAGAAAGAAAGGAAGGAAGGAAGCAAGGAAGAAAGGAAAGAAGGAAGGAAGGAAGGCAGGAAGGAAGGAAGGAAGGAAGGAAGAAAGGAAGGAAGGAAGGAAGGAAGAATACCTGGATATTCCAATAGCTCATGACTCTTTTCTCTCTTTTACTCCTAGATTCATGGTTCTGCTCAACTTTAAGCATCTTTGGATTCTTTATTTGGTGGAGCTCTTTATTACCTGTCAGTTCAATGACTAATGAAGCATGCTGAAAATTAATCAAGTAAAATTTTTAAAAATATGTATCTGTATCTGTCATTTTGACAGCAGAATTACAATCCTACAAATTATAAAGAGTCACATTTTTAAACTAGAATGTTCTAACCTGAGTATTCATTAATATCTGCAACTGCACAAAAGAGCACAGGGGCATCATTGAGCCCCTGGGATGAGACCCCTGCATGCTGGTACCCTGCCTGACCTGGGAAGGGGGGCTTGTCTCTTATCAGGATCAAGGTCCTGGAGGCTTCTTTCCATCGGGTACCTTTAAACTTTCCCTGGAACCCTTGTTCCTTCTCACTCGTGCTGGTTTTTAGCCTTTGGTCCTGTTTGATGCCTGCTGTAAGCAGAATTCTTCATTTTTCAATAATTCAAATCAATGCAATAAACATTATTACAAGCTTAGTATATGCCGGGCATTGTGCAAACCCAGATGATGCTTTCTCAAACCATCACTGTCATTCATCTCAGTGACGTCCACTGACTGAAAGGATCCTCTCTTTAACTGTTAAAGCAAAATATGTCTTCACAAGGGCCATGTTCACTTCATTCCCCACCCCCAGCTCATGGTCAAGTGATGGCTGGGAAGCCTCATTATGTCAGGCTCCTGGAGTCACCAGGGGACCTACAAGTGAACAGAAATTCTGAAGCTTTTCAATCCTAGTTCTCCTTCTATGACTGTGGTCAGCATCTGAATGTTCTACTTACTTTGTTAAGTTCTGCTTCACCCAAATCTTTGCAAGTTTCTTAAAATATTCCATATTCATAATTTTTTATAATATAAAATATTCCATTCCATTCTCATTCCCTGACTTGTTTAGCCAAGACCCACCCACAGGCAGCAATGTTCCTTCCAGTTCTTGGCTGCTATAAAAAATGTAACTGCAACTATTTATGTGTGTATATGTACGTAGATGTATGTGTGTATACTTTTCCTTCTTTTTCTTTCTCTTCCTTCATTCTTCCTTCCTCTTTTCTTTCTTTTCTTCTTTCTTTCTTTTTGTTCTCTTTCTTTCTCTTTCTTTCCTTCCTTTCTTTTCTTTCTTTCTCTTTCCTTCCTTCCTTCTTTCTTTCCTTCTCTCTCTTTCCATACATAGACCTATATGTGCATACCAATTCATATTATATATGTATATATATATATATAATTTATGAATACCCATAAGCTTTTTCATTTGATATCTTATTATCTTTCACAAGAAGTCATGGGATCAGGGATCATGGGATCACATGTTTACCACTAAAAGAGTGCTAGTACCTTCTTTCTACAGAGCAGGATAGCAAGACTCAGAGAGCTCAAGAAACAATTTAAAGACCAAATTAAGACTTCAACCTAGCTCTTCAGCTTTATGATTTACTACTGTCCTTCTGGCACTCCAACGTCCAGCCAAGCTGGTCTTACATCTGCCATCCTTATGTATCTGTGCTGACCACCCCTATACTGAGGATGCACACCTTAGAGAAACTTCATTACTTCAAGATGCAGTGCAATTACCACCTTTAACATGAAGCTTTCCCTGAACCCCCCACCCAACTACTGGGACTTGTTTTCTCTGTGTGTGTGTATACAGATATTATATATTCATAGAGAGACATAGCCATATATAACACAGATATCTATCTATCTATACATATTGATATATGTATTGACATACATATGATATATATTATATATACATATATATGATATATATGATATGATATATATATAGACATACATTTGTATGTGTGTGTATATATGTGTATACACACACATATTGTCTTTTATCCCTGAGATCTAGAAAAGTGTGTGTACTTAGCAGGTGCTTACTAAGTGTTTGGTGATTGATTGTGCCGGAAAACAAACCTTGATTCTCACTTCTAGCAGCAAGGTCAGAGGCTTTGGTTCTCTGGTCCTACGATAAAGGCCATAATACTTTACTGTTGTCTTTACTGCTGAGCATAGTTCCTTTTTTATCTTTCCCAGTCATACTTGTCTATTACTGCCCTCCATCCCTCTATTTTCTGGGGATCATGATGTCTTGTGTCAAGAGAGCAAGTCTAGCAACATTCTGGGATGGTACTGATTTGTACCATTATTTTTGCAGGAAGGCTTATGCGTTTGTAAACTTAGAGTTAGCTTTCAGTAGCATATTCTCAATTTATAGAAAATAATTTCCATAGATTTGCACATTTATACTGAGCTAGTAATTTCTCCTTAAGTCTATGTTCTTGCAAGTAATTTTCATTACATCTATCTTTTGTGTCTTTAATGAGTGAAATTAAGCTGCCTACAGTGTTCTATAGATCATTTGCTTACAAGACTCGCAGAATTTCCCACATGCAAAATCTCTTTCTGGAGAAGTGTTGAGAGAGTGTGGCAGAGAATTCAGGAAAAGAATTCATGATCGATATATTGCTAATATATCCACAAGAATATATTATCACAAGACACCTCCTCCATGTAAACAATGAATTGCATGCTGGGATGCTTGTTATCCCCCACATTTCAGTCTAAGATGAGATGTTTCCATTTCTCTTCACTTGCCACCATGGGCTCATGTGAAGATCCTTCCACTCAGCTTTTCAAGCTTTCTCTCAAACTTGCCTTACTTTAGTTTTTTGATGAATTTGTGACATCATTGATATGGATATTAGCTTCAATACCTCAGATCCCAGACCAATCATAATCCCTCACTTGCCATAACTCTTGGTCAAGACCTTCTGAAGGACAACCAACATGCTAGAAGCCTCCCTTTAGATCAGAAGTATCAAAACTGCAGTGCTTGGCTCGTAATACTCCTAAGTGCAGGTCAGACCAGTTTAAAATGCAATTGGGAAATAATTAAGAAAGATGATAAAATGTAGATAATATTGCTCTTTAAAACTAAGTCAGTATACAAACTGAGGAGTTCCTTATCATGATTAGGGGCTCATTGGTTTTATTTCAGAATGACATTACTGCTTTACATGTTTGGTTCTACATGGATCCTAATGGAACACAGAGCTGATCCTTTAACTTTCTCTTACTCCAACCATTAGTAGGAGAGGTACTGAGAATTTAAATTACTCATTTGTGGCTACACTGTTAGTATATTTCAAAATAAGAACATTAATCCAGGTTTTCCTGATTCCAAGGCCAATTTGCTACACCACAGAAAGAACCCATCTTTTCCAGTTATATTTTTCTCCACTGATAACCTCCCTACCATTTCTTCTACTCAATTCTCAGTAAAATACAGCTTCAACTATAGTAGAGTCTTATTGGAACATGGCTCTGCTCCACTGCTTCAGATACTGCTCAAACCAAAGAAGGAAAGAGGCAAAGGAAGTAAGCACTTACTTTGTACCAGGCACTGTGCTAAGCACTGGACAAATATTATCTCCTTTGATCCTCACAACAACCCTGGGATGTGGGTACTATTATTGGGTCCATGTCACATCTAAAGAAACTGAGGCAGACAGAAGTTTTGACTTGTCCAAGGTAATACAGATAGTAAGTCTGGGAAATGATATTTAAAATCAGGTCCTTCTGACTCTTGGTCTAATGCTCTACTGCATCACTTAACTACTTTAAACATGATCCTCAAAATATAAACTCAAAGTATACACTACAATTATGTTTAGCATAAATAGAAATTAAATATTAGCTCTATCCCTTAAAACCACCAATACAAAGGAGATGCATTTTAAATAGTTAATGCCGCCAAAGCTAGAGTTTAGTTTTTATTTTTAAACGAAATGAAATTCAACTTTGTTAGTATTTATTGGACATATACTAGATGCAGAGGTCTATATAAGATACTAAAATGTCTTTTAATTTCAATTAAGTTGTCCTGGGCAAAACTGCTATATTTGGAAGTACAACTGACTCCACAGAAGTATGAACTCCATTCTCATCTCAAGAAAACAAGATATGTAATTATTTAACTGCATCTTTATGGCAGAAAAACTAAAGGGAAACAAGCATTGGACTGTGACATTGGGATAAGACATGAGTTTCAAATTAGCATTTGCCATTAAAATGTTATTTCTGTGGATGGAAAGGTCATTAGTTCTGTACACTTCTCTCTGGGTTTTAAGAAATAAACAGGGTTATGGAAATATACACACACATATAATTTACTCTTCAAGAAAAAGATGCTTGCTAAATAAACTTTCTAGCTTACCAGGGTGCACCTTTTATCTTCAGATGGAGAACATTAAAAATATGGGGTTTTTTCCTGGAAAATAAATGTCTCCATAAACTATTTTCCCTCTGAAATGAAAAGATTATGTCCCCAGCCCTCAGGTTTGAGGGGCACACTGTGGGCATATTAAGACCATATAACTAATACTATATAGTATTAATTTAATACTCTGTAATTAATATTATTTAAGTATAATAATAACCTAACATTATGTAACTCATGATCCCACACTGGTGTTTCTTTTTGGCAATCAGCCAGGAGATAAAATTCTAAGCAAAGACATTTATTAAGATGGCAGAACAGTAGCTACAAAACATTCCTCTCATAACCCTCACGTACTTTCTTTCACTAACATATAGAATGTCCCTGGCTTTTTCTGATCTTAATCTTTGACTTCTCTGTAGCTTTGAAAACTGTCAAACTATCTATCTGGTATCTCCTCTTTTCCTTTCATCACATTGTTCTTGCATTTCTTCTCCTACCCATGAAACTACTCATTCTCTTTTTCCTTTGCTTCAATATAATTCCTGTCTTTTTCCTCCCACCTCAAGACTCTGTCCTGGGGGTCTCTTCTCTCTTTAAATTACCTTCTTAAAAATCAGATCAATTCTCATGGATTCACCTCCTGGCCAAGAAGTGATGGACACAATGCAAAATGGATTTATTTTTGCTTTATTGTTTTTGTGTCACTATAGAAGATGTGTTTTGGGTAGGTGCGTGGGATTTACAAGAAAGATGGAAAAGGTAATAGCAATGCCAAAAAAAATAAAAGAAAGAAAATGTTATAGAAGTATTTAAGAAAACAGAGAATGGAAATAAATTTGGAGGGATACACAGAAAAACAATATGACTTTGAAAATAACATATTTATTTTATTTTTATAGAAATCTCTTTGTAATAGAGATTCATAATTTCATAACCAGTGCATTTTTTCTTTATATGGAAATTTTCAAAATAAAAATAAAATTATTTCTAAAAAAATTCCATTGGGTTTAAGAATCATTTCTAGGCAGATACCTCCACAAACTAATTAGCTAGCCATTATCTCTCTCCCAGGGCCAGTTCTGTATCACCAGTTGTTTTCTGAACATTTTCATTTGATATTCTGAAGAAATCTCAAGCTCAATACATCCAAAGAGATCTGATTATATGTGCTTCCAAACTCATCCTTTTCCCAAAGGTTCCATTTTTTCTGTGGAGAGTATCATCAGCATCTGCAACCCAGGAATCATCCTTGATTCTTCCTGTTCTCTATTCCCCTTCTCACCCATTCATTTATTAAGACATCATTTGTATGTCTACAGTATTTGCTCCTCTTCATAGTTCAGGTCCTTATCATTTCTTTTTTTAAAATTTATTTTATTTTAAAAAAACAGAATAAGAAAAAAACAGAAAAGGAATACAAAACAAAATAAAACAAAACAAAAGAGAACATTGTCATATGCCCAAAAGAACATCAGAAAGTATTCAAAATACATAACAGCAAATTACCAGTTCAAGAATATATATATATATATATATATATATATATATATATATATATATATACACATGTTAGTAAGGGAAATTATATTCATGAGTGTCCATCTTTTCTTTATTTCCTTGTAAATTTTTCTTTTGTTCTCTGGTGTATATCGTTTTTACTTTATCCTTTTTTCCCCTTTCATACCCCCCATTACTCCCAAGCAGGCTATAATTAAGAAGGATATATTTATGTATTGATCTATAGATCTATACATACACATACATCCACACACTGTTCCCCCACCTTTTACACACACACATCTTTACTATCCCTGCTGATTCTGCTTTAATTATACTCCTTACTTTTTTCTTACTTAACCTCCCCCCACTGATGGATTCCTCCTTTGTCTTCTTTCCTCACCCTTTGTTTCCCCATCTGCACATCCTTCTTCCTTTATTTCTTTATAGATTTTGATAGGTGCTATACCCTTTATGTTATATATGTATATGGTATATATATTATATATAACATATATATATATATATATATATATATATATATATATATATATACACACACACACACATATGTTGCCTATTTAATCTATTACTGATGAGAGCAGGTTTTCATAACTGATCCCTTTTCCCCCTCTACTGCCTATGTGTCTAGTCTTCTTCTGCACCTCATTTATATAATATGATTGCTATTTTTACCTGAACTCTGCCCCAGTCTTTTTTATGACTTATCCTATTATTGGTATCACTCTTAAGCATATTGTATATATTTCCCATGTAAAAAAAAACACAACTTGTACATGCTGAGTTCCCTGAAAATGATCTTTGATATTGGTTCTTATATTTTAATTTTTTTTTACCAAGTTTGGGTTTGCTTGATAGAAAGTCCTGAAAATCTGCAAGTCCATTTCCTTCGTTCAATATTATAGATAATTTTGATGGATATGGTATTTTTGGCCACAGGCTCAGTTTTTTTTGACTATCAGTAGATGTGATTCCAGGATCATATTCCAGGTCATTTATTGTGGCTGCTAATAAGTCTTGTACAATTTTAATTGTAGTTCCAGCATATCTGAATTGTTTTTTTCTTGTTTCTCATAAAATTTTCTCTTTGATTTGGGGGGTTTAAAAAATTTGGCAACAATATTCCTATGTATTTTCCACAAAGGATCTCTTTAAGATGGTGACTGGTAAAATTTTTCTATTTCTACTTTCCCTTCGTGTTCTGATGACAATTTTCTTGGTTTATTTCTTCCATTATTGTGTTAAGGTTCTTTTTGTTGGACCCAACTTTCATGCAATCCAATTATTCTTATATTTTTCTTCTTGATCTGTTCTCCAGATCTGTCATTTTCTTATATTTAAAATTCTGTTCTATTTTTTTATTCTTTATAATCTGTTTTGTTATTTCTTAGACTCTCATAGTTTCATTGGCTTTCCCTTGCCCAATTATAATTTTCAGAATTGTTTTCATCTTTGAGATTTTTTCTAGTTAACTTTTTTCATGATCTTGTTTTTATTGTATTTTTTTCAGTTTTTCCTCTTTGTCATTTATTTGATTTTAAAATTCTTTTTTGAGTTCTTCTATCAATTTTTTCTAGGAAGGGAGTCATTTCACATTACTCTTTGGAGGAAAAGCTTTAAGAATCCCAGTCTTCGCTGTTCCCATAGTACATTACTATGGTGAAATTCTTTGTTTGCTCGTTCATTTTTTTAAATCTAATTGTGAAGTGGGGGAATGGTGCTTCAAGTTTCCCTTAAATTCTCCCCTCTGACTTGGAACCCTAAATCAAGAGCTCTACCCTCCAGCAAGTATTTACAGCATCCCTACCCCACTGCCTCCTTGTGGGAGGCACTCCTGGTGTGCTAGTTCCTTCTTGCCCAGGGCCTTGTCCCTGCAGCATAGCTGGGCTTGACATTCCCAATCAGTTGAGGTTCCTTCTGTCTTCCCAGACTCAGACCCCTGACTTCATGCTGTCAGGAAGGCGAAAGTTTCTGTGGTTCCTGCTGAGGCTCCAGCCAAATCCAGCTAATCCCAGGGCTCCCCACTTGATATTTGTACTGAGCTAGCCCAGAGATGTTGGCACTTAACATGAGTTAATCCTCGGCCTGAGGCTTTCTTCAGATCTTCTGGGGTTTTACCAGGAGGACCCCAGTTCTTCCCCAAGTCATCTTGATTTTTCAGATTATATTTATCTTAAGGCACAAAGGTCTTCTATTTGTAGGGAAAATCTGAAAAGCTTGAAATTTACCACTCTACACTGCCATATTCCCAGAATCCTTCTTCCTCATCATTTCTGACCTAAACTAATGAAATAGATTTCTTTTACTTATAAATGGCTTAAATTTTGTCTTCTGAAAATTGTCTATTCATATCCTTTTAACCATTTCTCAATTGGGGAATGACTTTTTAATTTAATGTAATCAAAGTTGTCCCTTTTGCCTTTCATAATGTTCTCTAGTTCTTCTTTGGTCATAAATTCCTCGCTTCTTCAAAGATCTGAAAGGTAAATTTTTTCTTGTTCTCCTAATTTATGGTATCCTTTATGCCCAAATTATGCATCCATTTTGACCTTATTTTAGTATGTGGTGTGAGATATAAGGTCTATATCGATTTTCTGACATTATTTTCCAGTTTTCCCAGCAATTTTCATCAAATACTGAGTTCTTATTTCAGAAGCTGGAGTTTGGGCATTTATCAGAAACTAGATTGCTATAGGTCTTGATTATTGTGTGTGCATATAATCTATTCTATTGATCTACCACTCTATTTCTTAGTAAGTAGCAAATGGTTTTGATCACTGCTGCTTTATAATATAGTTTTAGGTTTGGTACTGCTAAGCCATCATCCTTTGTATTTTTTTTTCCATTAATTCCCTTGTCATTCTTGACCTTTTGTTCTTCCAGATGAATTTTATTATTTTTTTCCTAATATAAAATAATGTTTTGACAGTTTGATTGGTAAGGCATTGAGTAAGTAGACCAATTTAGGCAGAATTGTCATTTTGATTACATTAGCTCTGCCTAGCCATAAACAATTGACATTTTTCAAGTTGTTTAGATCTGATTTTATTTGTGTGACAAGTGTTTTGTAATTGTTCTTCATATAGTTCTTGGGTTTGTCTTGGCAGGTAGACCCCCACATATTTTATTTTGTCTACAGTAATTTTAAATTGAATTTGTCTATCTCTTGCTAATGGGCTTTGTCAGTAATATATAGAAATGCTGATGATTTGTGTGGGTTTATGTAATAGACATCTAATAGGCTTCCTTGTTTACAGACTTTATTTTCCCCAATTCAGAAAGAAAGAAGAGAAGGAAAATGTCAAAATTCCTGTCATTAAATTTAGGGTAAGTTCTCCAATGTTTCACAGCATCCTTGATCATTCCTTGATGAGCTAACAACATATCCATTTTAGAGTCACCTTATTCTTATCTCAAAATGTTTTCGTTATGCTTTCATTTGGTTTGGCAAAATATCAGCTCCCAAAATGCAATACTAAAGTTGGACTCTGTGCCCAAAGTCAAGGAGAACATAGGCATGATATAAAAATTATAATACCATCAGGCAGCAATTAAAATGCACTATCATCTTTTAAGAGTAATTCAGATACTCTATTATTATTGATCTCCTTCTATATGCCAGGCACTGTGCTATGTAACCACCAGTATACAAAAACAGACAAAAGATAATCCTTGTTCTTAAGAAGTTCACAGTCTGCTATAGAAGACGATATTAAACAATCATAAACATACAAGACGATAAATCAATCAGTGGTAGTCTCAGTTGAAAGAGCAAGATTAAAGAGACTGGGAAAGCTTTGACATGTCTTGGTTAGAAAATAGTCATTAAATACACAAGAACTTCAAGGATCATTAGTTTCATCAAAGTAGAGATATGTTGCACCAATATACTTCATAACCTTTCCAGTATTTTGAAGCCCATCGTCCATTAGTGTGGCCAAAGCCAGAGCTTTTATCACTTCTCTGCCAAGCCAGTGATGAGCCTCTCAGGTTTATCCAGGCTAGACCTTGGACAAAAAAATATGCAATCCACTATTGAGTTTGTGTTCAAAATTTTATCAGTCTGGGAGAGTTGCCAGATGACCTTGTGCTCTGCTGGCAAAGGTTGCAAGAATCAAAGGTCATCTCCTAACCAAATTGTGGGGCTGAAGCCATAATATCATAGATTTGGGGTTAAGAGGGATCTTAGAGATCATCAATTCCAACATCCCTACTTTACAAATGTGGGAACAAGGCAAACTAATTTAAATAGCTTAATGTTCTTTTGCTAAAATTCAGCATCAGTTCCTTCCTTCAGATGATCACTAGCTTTTATTGAAACTGTAAGGCATGTTGAGCCTTGGAGACTCTGTGCCCTTTTCACATGAAAAGCAAACATTATCTTAAGGCAAAAGCAACAGTCTGGAGATGGTGAGAAAATGGTCACTGCCCATCTAGTGCTATGGCAGCAGAGGTCATTTAAGTGACCAGAATAAGAATTTGGTGGTTCCCTCTCCTTACCAATTTTGACCTGATACCAAAAAATTTATCCAAGTCATCCAAGATTGATCTAGAGTTACTCTACTCTTCTAATGGGCAATTATACCCCTGTGAACATTACTGAAGTATCTCAAAGCTCTTGCAAGGTAAATTCAATTCAATAGGCCTTGTCTGGTACCAACTGTTTGCTTGGCATTACACTGGGACTATAGAGACAAAATCTAAAATTATAATATCCTCAAGGACCATGGGTACCACAATAAATTATACTATGTTGCATAGAGTAGGTGCTCAATAAATGATTAGTCAATATTATCAATTAGGAAAGTCTCTCCCCACCCTTAAATCTAACCATTTAACTTCTACAATGGACTTAAATTTCTTTCAATTCTGTATTAATCTTTACCCATGATTATATTTCCAATGGTAAAGTGAAGTTTTTCTTTGGGTAATAAGTATGTCTCAAGTCAATCCTTTTCCAAAGCTATTAAGTCCCTAAGCTGGCCATGAGAGTCAAAGACTGGGTGGAGTTAGAATGAACAAAGGGGAGGCAGCCATCTTTGGGGGCTTTCAAGAGAGAATAAACTCAAGATGATGAGTGACATGGAGACAGTCTGATTTACTTGCCTGCAAACAGATATTAATAGCAAGGCTGTATTTTTGAGTCTAAGTGAGATTGAAGGTGTATGAAGCCTTGAGAAGCAGGTGGCAGGATCAGAGGAGTCACTAAGGAAATCAAGGGAGAAAGAAAGCACAGAAGCAGGAGCCAGTTGGTACCTCTAGTATCTAGACTAAATATAAGAAATAGGAAATGAACTCAATTTCCCCCCACTTCCCCTTTCCCTTCCTCCTTTCCTCCCTCCCTTATACCCTCTTTCTCTGTGTCTCTCTTCCCCCCTCACTCTTTCCTCCCTATCTCTGTGTCTCTCTCCCCCTCTCTCCCTTTTCTCCCCCTTTCCTCTCTTTCTCCTCTCCTCCCTCTCTCTTTATGTCTCTGTTTCTCTCTCCCTCTGTCTCTCTCTCCCTCTCTGTCAGTCTCTGTCTCTCTATCTCTGGCTTTCTCTGTGTCCCCCCCCCCCCACTATCAGCAAGAAAGAAAGATTTGTATCTAACAGGAACATGAGCTGAGTTTGATCCTGGGTTTTGCCATAGAAAAAGGAGAGGTTCGGACTGTTTGCTCTCAGAGAAAGCCTAAGCTACCCAATCCACAATGAATAATTCCCTAGTTTTGGTTTTATTATTTTTTCTATTTGATTTCTTTTTCTTTCCATTTAATTCTTTAATATATGTATATCTTATATATATCCACATATATAAAATTATAGCTGTGTGTATGTGTGCCTGTTCATATATATATATATATATACACACACACATAGAGATGTTAACTATATCCAGTTCTTTAATATTTGAGTCTTTGTCTATGTACACATATACATACATACATATTTTAAAAGACTGGATTTAGTTTATATCTATATTTTTATATATGCATGGATCTACATGTATATTTACATATACACTTAAATACACATATAAAAAAACTGAATATATTTGTGCCTATGTATATGCCTTCAATTAAAATAAAATAGAGTTGGAAGTGAAATGATTTCTCTAGTAAGGGCTAAACTAGAGGAAATGCTATTGGGCAAATCTATGTTAAGTACTACCATCCACAAAGGGTACTGAGCTCAGAAAAAGAGGTGGCCAGCTTTCTGAGAGCCAGAAAGAGCTTACCAAACCTCTGACCCAAGGACCCACTAGTGTTGGGCAGAGTGCATAGCCACCATGGATAAGTCAAGCCATCACTCTGTGATGTCATTGGTCCTCTTCAAAAATAGAAAAACAGCAACAATAAGTCTATGGATTGATAACACAGCCATTATTAATGAACAGGACCGGGCAACTTGTACACAGTATTCCTTTGTGGTTAAATGTGGGAAGTTATGGCTGTTGTTTTCAATTTATATATAATGAATTAGTTGAAAAAATAAACATGTTTTTATTCTTCCTGGTTTTCTGGGTCTTTGAGGGAGAAAAACCATCATGTTCTCAGAGATATTGTCAAATAATACATGGATTCCCTGGAGCCAAAACACAATCTCAAATTTTTTTAAACCAAATAATCCATTTTTCTATAGCTGAAGCTTTCAGTAGAATCAAACAAGGCTACATTTTGAATTAACCTAGTATAGGATTTATAGGAAATGGTCAAATCTTCTCTTATTTGCTGACCACATTTATAATACAAGCCACTGCCTAAAATTTCCAGAGAAATTAGAGAAAAGCTTATGTTTTTGTGTGTGGATCTGAGCAGACAGCAGCTGTGTTACCCTGAAAATGGCACCAAATCTTGATAAAAGAAATAGCAAATGGACCACAAGGAACAATGAGTTATTTTTTTAAATTGTTTTCTCTTCACTCCTATCTCTGCCTGAGTAACTCAATCACTCACCTAATTGCTTTGTATTTAAGTATTAATCTATAGCCTGTGGGAAACTGCATGTTCTATTAAGAGGGAAAACAGACTTCCTCTGTTTTTCCCCTTTTCAGCCAGAATAAGAGGAAAATAAATCTAAAGTATTAAATGAAGGTGAGTCAACCGTTAAAGCCACTTGTCACTGTGTGTGGGAGAGAGGGCAAATATGGGGGAGGGAAGATTCAAGAGGGACTTAGGTGGCATTTTTTTTTGTAATTGCAAATTGTGATAATTATGAAAGATCCCCTAGAAAGATAAATACTGAATAAGAGTGGGAGGGGCTTGATCAATGAAAGACAGTTTTTATAGGAAACTACAGCACTCATCTCTGCATTGATAAGAGATGGCCAATGGGTCCAAAATGTCACAGAGGCATGGGTCAGGGTTGCATTTTGCAGTCCAGGGGGGGGAATCGATGGAACCAGCTTTGCAGGGCAAATCTGCTTCATTATCTATAGATGAAGGTGATCTCTGTTGGAATAAATTGTCAACAGAGAAAACCTATGATATATTTTACCACTTAATTGGCCAAAATCAAGCCATTAGCCAACACAAAGTATAAGCTGATAAATGGAGAAAAGAGCAAATTAGATTATGTGAGGGGGCAAAATGAATTTTACCATTAATTACATTCAGAAACTAGAAACCAACAAGGTTCCAGTATATTTTCAACTTGAAATGATGCCGTGCATGGGCAACAAAGAAGTAACTAAAACAAAAGAAGGCAAACTAACAAAACAATAAATAATATTATTAGGAATTTTAAAATATCTATGACAAAGGCAAATAAACTTGAACAGGAGCATATGAGGAGTTGAGCTAAATGAAATTGAAAGCCTAATTAGTTATGATAGTTCATGAGAAGCTTCTTTGACAAATACTTTAATGGAAACTAAATATGCTCATTGGAGGAATAACAGACTTTTTTAGTATCTTTAACAAGTATGGTCCAATGTGGGAATACATACTAAGTATGTTGAGTGATAATATGGTCTGAGACAAGAGGCTTCGCCTTAATTGGAAGTAGGAAAGACCTAGATGCAAATGTTACCTTTGACACTTAGTCCCTATGTGAACCTGAGAAATTCATTAAACCTCAATTTCCTTTAGTGCTGAACTCAAAAAGTGGTTTTGAGGAGCAAAGCATATTGTGTAGATAAAGGACTTTTCAAGGATGAAATTGCTATAGAAATTCCAGTTATCATCATCATCATTATCATCATTAGGTACAAGCAAGTTATCACAAAAACTATGAAATGATGGACCCACATCTTTATTATCATACAATTGATTGAAAGAGAGAGAGAATATAAGAACTCATTGTTATTCTTGTTTGTTGATAATGAAAGAGTATTTGATTTGTTAGAGCAAAATAGTGCCCTAGAGGCTCTTTTAACAAAGCATCTCCTATTTATTAATCAATAATATAGTTAATAATAGCTTACATTTATATGGAACTTTGATTTTACAAAGTCACTTTGCATATATTATTCACCCTAACAACAACCCTTCAAAGTAGATTCGGTTATTATCTCCATTTTTGATGATGAGGAAACTGAGACTAAGAGTATTTGAGTAATTTACCCAGGATCACATATCTAGGAAGTAGCTGAGAATGAATTCAAATTTCAGATCTTCCTAGCTCCAAGTCTAGATATCTACCCTTAATACCAAATATCACTTGAATTCCAACCCAAATACCAGGCTTCTTCAAAATCAAACTCATGCAAGATTCCTTCAAAGTATTACAATAAAAATGACTCTATTCAATGACCTATTGATAAAAAACCTGGTTTATTTTCACAAAATTAGTTATTTCCAATTATTCAGAGTGGAGAAGGGGAATCTTTCAGGTAACTCGGTAAATATCCAAACATCGATTTTATCTTATTCTGGCAATGGACAAGTTGATTGGTTTTTCTTTCCTCAGCACTGAGCACAGTTGTCTGTATGATAGTACTTAATAAACACTTGTTGACTTGACCTCTCTGGACATCAGTTTCCTCATATAAAAATTAAGGAGTTGGACAGGACCACCTTTAAGGCCCTTCCTAGATCCGAATCAATGTTCCTGTGTGACCAGGATGATTTAAAACTCTAAGGATCTTATTACCGAGACATACAACTCTTGCTGTACCAGCAGTCATAGGTTTCAGCATTAGGGGAAAATGTTTTCTATTGGTCTGAGAGATACTCAGCAGTTACAGATATCTAACAAATATTTGAGGCAAAGAACTCATCCTGTCACTAGATAAATTAAGATGAGTACATATAAAATATAAACAAAGTTATAGAGAGAGGAGAGCACCTAGAAGCACAGTGGAAAGAGAGGTGACTCGAGTTAGGAACACTTATCTTCATGAGGGCAAATCTGACCTCAGATACTGCTAGCCATATGACTCTGGCCAAGTCATTTTACCTTATTTGCCTCAATTTACTCATCTGTAAAATGAGACAAAAGAGATGACCTTTTCCACCTTTAAATCTCTTATCCTAAGACCTTATACAACAAAGGATCACCAGTTAGAATCTTGCTTCTCTTAATAATCACTTAATTAAATTAATTAATAATCACTGGATTTCATGATGAGTAAATCATAGTTCTATTAAGGGAGCAATAAAGATCAGGAGACATTATATTCAGACTCAATTTCCAAATTTGAGTTTTATAATAAAAATTCTCCAACAAAGATAAGCAAGCTGTAATATAATTTGCCCTACTTCCTCTGTGGCAGTGGCAGTTGTGTGGAACAACAGAACCAATATCATGGTCCCTAGGCGCTGACCATAAAAACAAGAAAATAGAAAGTGGCTGAGGGACACAGGGAAGGATATAAACTGGCAAAAAAATGCATCTTAAGAAACCAAACTGCTCTGCTGTTATACTAATTCCTTCCCCTACCTGTTATAACATGGTCCAGCAATTGTTTTCATCTTGGATTTTTGAACTCTTAAATCTTCTATCTTTATCCTTGCAATCACTGATAAAGCAGTTTCTTTCTTTGTGGACTAACTGCATTATGTTGTTTTAAAGAATATAAGAGCTCTGGTGCCTCCCTGAAAAGTCTTCATCACCTGATTGAATTACCTTTAAGAGAAGAGGTAAATTCATACTTCGGAGTTTGGGAATATTATTCAAAAGCTTAGCATCTGAAATTTCTTCAGAAGAAAGAAGAGAGAGACTTCCTAGATTCATTATCTCTTCCCCTCTCCGAAAACTGTCCATGGATATTCCTTTTAATTTGGGAAATGGCAAAATCTGAGACAGAATACTTAGTCAAGAAGACATGATTCAAATTTTTCCTCAGGCATCTGCAAGTTTTGTAATTTTGGGGGTCATCTTTTTGAATCTCATTTTCTTATTTGTGAAATAAGGATAATTCTAACACCTGACTCATAGTGTGGGCAACTTGGTGGTTGAGTGAATTGAGTGTCAACTTTGGAGTTGGGCAGTCCTGAGTTCTAAAATAGGCTTATATACTTATTAGCTCTGTGACTCTGGCCAAGTCATTTAATTCATTTAAGTGGTAGAATGTAGAGAAAATGTCTATTTGGAAAATATCTCTTTGAGTTTAATGATCCAGAAAATCATGAATTACCCCCAGTTTGCCAAAGGAAGCAATTCTTATCAGTCTGAGATTCCATTTAATGGGAAAATTTTGCTCAGAATTAATTTTTATACATAGCCGTTAGAGCAGACTTAGGTTTCAGGATACCAGGTGTGGTGTCATTTAATTTCTCTTCTGTAAAATGAATTGAACAAGAAAATGGCAAACCGCTCCAGTATCTTTGCCAAGAAAGTCTCAAATGGGATCATGGAGAATCAAACCAAACTGAATTGACTGAACAACCACAAAAGTTTATCTGATTATTATAGGGAATAAAATAAGATAGTGTATGTAGAGTGATTTCAAACAATTGTACAAATTCCAGCTATTGCTATTGTTAGATACTATTATGCATTGCAATATTATGATGTTATTATATTATAATGGAGGAGGGACACTAGTGATTTCCTTGAGGCTAGAATTCATCCAATAAGCAAATTCCTTCTACCAAGGCAGAATATACCCAGACACTTCAATGTCTGGTCTTACAGAGTAGCCAGAAAGCAATGAGAAGTTGAGGGGCTCATCCGGGATCATATAGGCAGTAGGTGCTGGATACAGGACTTGAATCCCAAACTGGATTCACTGTAGCTTTTTAGAAGGGTTTATTGAGTATTCTTTCATTACTATCATAATCAAAACACACACACATAAGAAACTTCTCTCCCTTTAGTTACAGTTGCCACTAAATATCTGAATTTTGGCCATTCTATCAAATAATGTGCCAGAAAGGGGCTTATTGCAAAATAATACATGAGTAGTAAACAGGTTTTGAGGGACACCTGCCAGCTCTGAAGGACATCAATGACACAGAACAAAGAGAAATGAGATGAGGGCTGCATTTGGAGGAGAGGCAGAATCCTATTGCTTCTACCTAGCAAATGTGTGACCACTCAGCTACTTGGAAATGAGAGGCAACAGGCATTTATTAAGCACTTAAAGTGTACATCACAGGATAATATGCTGGGAATATAAAGACCAGAGTCCTTAAAGAACTTTCATCACTCAGAAAGTATGTGCTTTATGAATCTCTAAACAATATAAAACTCCCACTTATTACAGCTAAGTCCCATTTACTGCGAATAATGAATCCCCTGAAGTGATCACAAGTATTTGAATTCTATTATTTGAAATTCTAACCATGTAAAATATGGTTTGTGGCTCCATTTTACTGGAAATATGCAATGTGAAGTTGAATAATGTGACTTTTTTGTACTACTCAGAACCTAGCTCAGAGCCTTATCCCCATTTCTTAAATTATCCATTGGGTAATTACATGCTAATAATAATTTGCAATGGCATGGCATAAATAAAAAAAGACTGAGTCTAAAATGGTTCAGCTTAGGAGCTATTGATTCAATAATATCAAGACAAGACATCCCTGGAGAAAACTGATCTCCATCACACACCACACCTGGGTAGCCTGAAACCTAAGTCTGCTCTAAAGGCTATGCATAAAAATTAATTCTGAGCAAAATTTTCCCATTTAATGGAATTTCAGACTGATAAGAATTGCCTCCATTGGCAAACTGGGGGTAATTCTTGATTTTCTGGATCATTAAACCCAAATAGATATTTTCCAAATAGACATTTCTCCACATTCCACCATGGCAGTTAAGAAATCATTTTAGTTTAGGCTGTTTTTCCACAACAGGTACTTTGGATAGGGGGCATTTGGTTCATTTGTTTGTTTGCTTTAGTTCTTAACAAAAAAGAATTTCAATGGCTATGAAAGGTGAAGGTTAATTAGAAAGCAATTTTTTAAAATAGCTCTTTTTTTTCTGACTTGATAACTAGTGAGACCTCTTTTTTTTTTTTGAGAGGAGAAAGTGAAGGAAGGAAGGAGGGGTGAATCAAGCAATACGCAGCTCCTCCCTCTGAGAGATGGAAAGGACCTTGAAGAAAGATATCGAAGGTTAATTTTGCCGTACTTCCCTCAATAGCTCCACCTCCCATTGGTTGAAATATGGACTACTTTCCCAAGTTACATCTGAGTTATAATTGATGTAGGTTTTGATGCAGGGTGCCATCTAAAGCCATATTATCAAAGTCTTCCTCACCATTGCTTTAATTTATTATCACAATGTGGTTAATCTAATTTGTGAATTCATCCCTAAAGATACTGAAATTCCAAGTTATAGCTAGGATCTCTTTGAAACATGCTCTACCGCATTGAATTTCTGTCCCAAATAGCTGATTTAAGCCCTTGATCTAGTATAGCAGGTGCCCCATTCATTGTGTTATCATTTTATACAGTCTGTCCATAAAAACCCCAAGAGAAGAATGCACTGTCTGTCCATGAAAAATAACCCACTGTCTGTGGCTCATGGAAACAGCGATAGAATTTTAAATACCTGGGAAAAGCCAGGTGGAGCCGCAGAAGTTGGTGTTTTGATAGTCTTTCCAGCAGAAAGACAGCATTCAAGTAATAATAATAATAAAAAAATAACAATAACCCAATTAAAAATTCTCTAAAAAGGACCCCCGAATTAAAATGTTTTTGTCAGTGTTCAAAACAAAAGGCTCCAAAATTAAAATAACAAAGTAGCCTGACTGCTGGTGAGAAGTAAGGAATGCATTATTAGCCCCAGCAGTAAATGCCAAATATAATATACAACTGCAATAGTCTTCAGTTTGACTGTGGCTGCTTTATTTCTTGTTCTTCCAGGGCTCCTGCTGTTAACTGTTCATCTCCCATCAATTTTCTCCTCATCAGCAGTTGCCCTGGTCAGGCAGAAAGATCGTTTTTGTTTAATTAAATGCCCCAACTAATAAGGTAAAGTTAAGCAAGTACAGACATGCCTCAAGCATCGAGCTTTCCATTTCAGCAAGAGGGCAGCAATGGTGAGGTTCCCAATAATCCCCGGGTTGGTTTATTTTGAACAAGAAGAAGTATACTCTGTCCCATATCACTCCTCCATTCCAAAACCTCCTCCAGGATGTAATCTACATCAAAGTAATTGTTATTGATTTCCATGAAAGGGAATTCAGTCATTGTAACTTCAGAGAAATGATGCACGTGATGAATTTCCCACAAAATCAAAACAAGAAAGCTAAATCTTCCCGTCTGAATGGTAGGGGAGGTTTCATTAAAGATCAAATTTCAGGGAAATATGATTTAAATTGTTTGGAGAAGTAATCTGAAGCATTGCTTCATCTGGGATGAAGTATCTTCAATTGAAGCATCTTCAATCATCTGGGAAACAAGGATGCCAGTCAATTATCTTTACAGAATCATTCATTTTGTATGTTGCTCTATTTACTTAGGATTATAGGTTTCCATTAAGAAGAAAGCCTAGAGGTCACTAAATTCAAATCCTCATGTTGCAGATGAGGAACATGAATCTCAGGGAGGTTAAATAATTCCAGATGTAACATGGAAAAGCCACACAACAAGCAAGTGGCTGAAGCAGCATTAGCACCCAGATCTTCCCATGTCCAAATCTGGCAAGCACTACTTTTCCACACGGTCAGGTTTTACTTCTTGTAGAATATGTATTTATTGAAGGAACGTTTAAGAGGAAGCTTAATTAGGCTAGTTGCATTTCACTGTATTAAATAGCAAAAAAAGGGGGCTGGGGTAGGATCAATGAGTGATATCTTTGAGATGTGCCAGAAGTAAATGGCTCTTCCAAAGTCAGTCAGTGTATAAACATTTATGAAAAATCTACTATGTACCAGGCATTCTAATAAGTGTATGTGATATAAAGAAAGGCAATGTAGCTAACTGATTAGAACCATGTTCAATCTGATGGAAATGGTGGCAAAAAAATTCACTTCTTTCAAAACTGGAAAAAAAATTACTACGTGACATCATCAGTGATGTCAGAAAAGCACTGCACTTTGGCTGTAGTTGGAAAAAAAAAAACAGGTGATGTTCTACATCCCATCTGGGAAATTGTATGTCACTGAAAGATGAAATTGGATTGATTAGTTTCTGAAAACATCTCAATTACTCCCAAGTAAGAATATGAATAAGTATCAGCCTTTCTTCCAAGATTAGTACTTTTCAGTGGTAACAATAATGATGCATATTATTGAATCCTCACTAAGTCTGACCAATTCTGGGTGATAGACAATTTTGAATCAATGGATGACTTGAATTACAAACTATGTTTTTTATATTATACATGTGTATGAATATATATATACATACACATATGTATATACATATATAATCTTTAAAGTACATATACTCATTTAAATAAGGATAACAAAGAGGTCTTATACAGACTTAAATGAAAAGAATTAGAAGCAGCTTGGTAGAGTAAAAAGAAGACCTTGTAGTCCAAGAAGTGCCTGTTTGTTTTTTTGTTTTTTTTTACATATACTGGTTGTATCAATGTGACAATGGAATCATAGATTTAGCAATGAAAAAAATTGAGGCCAGGGATGAAGTGATCACTTATTACCTTTCTAACAGATAGGGAGTAGGAATGGTAATATTTGAACCAGTTCTTTAATCGCTCAGTGTCTTACACAACTGTCTCAGACTACATAATATGAGGTCATGCTTAAATAAATAATGAATGAATGAATGAATGAACAAATGAGTAAATAAACAAAAGCAATGTACTGTAATTGGCCTATAAGCTATTTCAGTAAAAATAGATTTTTCTTTAGTGTTAAAATACAATTTTCCCCATTGTCTCTAGGAACAAATATTAACATTTTGGTTCACCATTTAAAATTGTTTACAACCTGTTCCCTTTCCAATTTCTCAGTACACTGCTCCCTTCCTTGCCCTCTGTTATTCCTCCATATTAACCTCCTAGCTATTCTTCATACATGAAACTCCATCTTCCATCTCTATGCCTTTATATCAGCTGTATTTCAGACCTGAAATGCACTCCCTCCTTACCTTGGAATCCCTGGATTTCTTCAAGACTCGATACAAGTACTACATTCTTAATTCAACTTTTTAAAAAAACATTTCCCCCTATTCCTCACTCTTAGGATACTCCCTCCCAAAGTAGTCTGAATTCACTTTGTATATATTCCATGTATACTGATACATGCCTGTACTAGAATGTGAGGTTCTCTAGAGAAGGAATTATTTCAGTTTTTCTATCTATTCCCAGCTTTGTAGAATAGATGCTCAGCAAATGCTTGTTGATTGATTGACTTAAACAAACATTTCCCCAGAAATCTTGCTTTGCTATTGATATTTTTAGGAAACTCTTTCTTTTCTGATAGCTCAAAGATAACCTTCAATTTAGCCTCTGTCTGTATGATTATATAAATTCTGAAACTTAAACTAGTGGCTTTTCACTGGATCCCTTTTTGTACAAACAATCAATTCCTGAATTGGAGTTAAATATCCATCAGTGTTCTTTATGTTGCAAGAAACTGCTAGAGGATGGGGAATTTTGTTTATTTATCAGGTGGGTGTAGCTCACTCCCACAATCCAGACTAGGTAATGGACCCTGTCACATTGCAGACACTGATGGCCATGTGGTGTTTTTAACTACAGCTGCTGTTTGCAGAGCCTGAGTTGGTCTCAGTATGATGGGAAAGGAGCTATCTTGTCTCTCATTTCTCACAGCTGTCTGTCCCTGAAATTCCTTGGTAGTCTCAGTTCTATCCCTCTTGCAACAGCACTTCCCTCTGTGAATCCAAGAGGATATACAAAACTTCTCTCTTGGCCAACACAGACACAAATGTGCCCATAGGCACACACAATTACAAGGAAAAAATAAAGATCAACTTCATATCAATTAGGCTGACTCCAGAATCTCATCCACAAATATATGGCGAAATCACTCACATATTAGCCTGGTATTTTTGAGACCTGGAAGAGTTTAAGAGCTGGAAGAGATCACAGAGATCTAATCCAGAGATTCTTACTCTTTTTGTATCACTGATTCCTCGGGAATTTGGGGTAAACCTATGGACTCCATCTCAGAATCGAGTTTTTAATGGAGGGAAATGCTAAATTTCAGTTAGATGTCTGTGAAAATGAAGATGAGTTTTTTTCCCATCCAAGTTTATAAACCCCTGTCTGAAATCTATTCACTGATTCCTTTAAGGGGTGTGGACTTTGAGTAGGAGTCCCCCAAATTTCATTTTACAGAGGAGAAAACTAAAACAGAAAAAGTAATAATACAGCTACATCTTCATGCCTGGGAGTATCATTTATAGTATTTGAGAGCTGGCTGGGAACATTTACAGTATAAGTGAGTTATCTTGGTACATATAGTTAATGTGTCAGAAAAAGGACTTTAACTACATATCCTATTTCTAAGTTATTATTCTACCCAACATACTAAACTGCTGCCACCACCAGCACCACCACTACCACCATCACCATCATCTTCATCATCATCATCACCATCATCATCATCGTGACAATTATATATTCAAATGGCTAGATGTACAAAAAAGCAGTTTTATGAGCCATGACTATCATACAGAAGACAGTTCCATGTGGATATATGGAACTGGAAATCATTTACACAGAGAAATGAGTTGAATCCATGGCAGCTGCTGAGATGACCAAGTGAGATAGTAAAGAGTGAAAAAGGGAAAGCCCTGTAGGATACTCAATTACTGTGCTTGACATCAATAAAGTAGACTAAGAAGGATGTGATCGAATGCATAGGAAAGGAGAATTCAAAGTGTGTAGTGTCAGAAAAATATAAAGGTGTGAGAGTTTCCAACAGAGCTGATTCTTTCAAGGCAGGAAGAAAGCTGGCTGGTAATTTTAGTGGCAGTGATGGCTCCCATTAGTTCCCATTATACAAATGAGGAAACTGAGGTTTAAGGACAAAAGCATAGCTAAGTATCAGAGAGAAATTTTATTTGATGTACCCAATGATTGGCATAAGACTCTTATCCCATTTTATTAATCCTACTTACTAAAGCTTATTCTCATGCTCTTTTGAATTTTCTGGCAGATTGCCCCAATTGTCTTTCTTACTCTCCATTATCTTTAATCTCCAGAACCTATTATCTCCTTCCCTTTTGGCTACACACAAGCACACATCCTTGTTTATATGACCATCCTTAAGAACCCCTCTTAATCTATCTGTCCATCCACCCCAACTATATCCTCTATCTCCCCTTTCCTTAATGACTAATTGCCTTGAGGAAACCATTTACAATAGATGCCTCCACTTTCTCTCCTGACTCTCTTCTAGACCCTCTGATTTCTGACCTTATCATCCAATGAAAATTGCCTTCTTCAAGGTTACCCATGATCTTTTAGTTATCAAATCTAATGACTTCTTCATTTTTCTCAAGCTCTTTCTGCATCTTTTGACAGTATTCGTAATTTTTTTCCTGTTGGAAACAGGAAACATGGTTTAAAATAAACACTCTTCTCTGTTGGCATTTATAAGAGTATTTTTTAACTTCCTTCTTTATCTCTCCACCATTTAAAATATAAATGTGAATTCATCTGATAGAAATATAAAACAAATAAAAATGTGTGACAGCGGGACGGATGTCTGAAAGAAAAATAATCTGAAAAGAAAATGTTAAGTGCCAACAGGTATTTTTGGTTCTCCCCTTTGTCCCACTTGAAACTACTATGGAATAAATTGGAAGGATGTTCTTAAGATTCTCAAAATTTTAAATGCGAATCCCTTCCTATGAAAAGTCATTTCCAGCCAAAAGTCTTTCTCTCCAACTCTGTGTGGTAATACTGAATCTCCAACAAGTATAGACTCTATCCCCTGGTACCAGAGCCATAAGTAGGAATTTTTGCATGCAATACTCAAAGAAGTGCCCAAGGAAGCTTTGACAAATCATTTCCAGGGACTTCTAGCATGAGGCAGCTGTTAAGGGAAAGCAGGGTAGGGTGGAAGATCTTGTGCTAACCTATCATTAGTATCCTGTTTTAATTTATTAATTTATTAAGCAATGCATGTTTATTGCCCAACAAATCAAGACCAATACCCTCCCTCAGCTTTGGCACTGGACCACAGATGTAGGGAAAGACAGATTTTTGAAATTCATTAAAATCAATTAATCAAATAAGATCAATTGATTAATCTTAGCTTATCTGATTTCTATTTGGAAAAAAGTAGAGACTTTTGAAGTTAGTCAGGAAAGAGTGAACAGGTGTAGATTCCCTGAATTCAGAAAAAGAGGTATCCCATCCCCCTAAGTGTCTTCAATCAAAAGAACATGGAAACAATAGTTCGTTGACCAGTACAGGCATGGTTTTCAGATAAGATATAGAGGCTGCTTGAGACAAATAATTATGTGAAAACCATTTGCATAAATCTTTGAAATTGATTGGGTTTTCTTCAGGATACCTAGGTTCTTTAGTTAAGAGTCTTTAAGCAATAAGTAGAGATGGCAAAACTTCCCAACTAGGCCTGGGTTCAAATAATATAATAAGATTTTCTTACATTTCCCACACTTTAATAAAGTTTTGTCATGACACAAAGGAGGAACCTTAGCTACATCCAGAACTGACTTATAAGACAAAGTCAGTGAATTTTACCCAATCTCCACAAACATTTCCTGTTCCAGTACCCTCAACTCCTTCATACCTAGGTGTTAAACTTTATTATTTTTATTTTTATGACGGATTCAAAGTGTTACCAGCACTTTCTACCTTTGGGACAATCCAAGTTTGGTACCCTTTAAATTCAGAGTCCTATTTGGTATCCAAGTTAAGGATCTCTTCTACTAAGGAAGAAGTAGAACTTGAGATCTATCATTTAAGGCTTCTCTGGGGGGTTGCCTTAGGAGACCTAAGTTCCATTCAAATTGTCCAGCAGCAGTATGGAACAAAAATGCTGGAGGGTCACCCAACTTGACGTGGGAGATGGCAAAATGAAATGTTTTTCTTTAATGTGATCAGTTTCTAGTTGTAAAATCATGCTCAAAAAATGCAAACAGTTGGGGTAATCTCAAGTAACTGAAACATTTCCTTAAATGAAATTAGGGTGTGAAAATCAATCACTCATGGAAACTCCTTTTTGAATCATTTTTCCTTCATGTCTGTCCACTACCTTTCAGTACTTAGATTCCCATTTTCTTCCAGGAGCGTGTGTATAGCCCTCTGAGTAATTTAGCTGTGCTGTAGTCCCTGGTCTCTGTTCTGTTCTGCCAGACATGAATATGATGGCAATTAAGAAACTACTAATGTCAGCAAATATTACAGCGACTTCCCAAGAGAATGAGATAAAAAAAAAACACAAAGACAGCAAAAACACAATAAGCCTAAATCTAAAAAGTGTGACTACTTATTTGCACCAATTGACTTGATTCTTAAATTTAATATTTGGCAAAGGTGGTGACTATGTATCAACAGATCCATGATCTCATCAGTGGGAATTCTTGGCAACAGCGTAGATTGGACTGGAAGAGTCTATTTTAGCAATGAAATCTGAGGAATGGAAAGCTAATGAAAAGGGAGAATTTAAAAGAATTTTAAATTTTGGTGTATGGATGTGATAGAATGCCATTGTACTGCACAAAATAAGGAAATAGATGATTTAAAGAGATATGGGGAAAACTCATATAAATTTGTACAGAGTGATATGATCAGAATAAAAAAACTAATTGATCCATAATATCAATATCATAATCATTAATAAATTTGAAGATATAGATTGGTTAGGAATGAAATAAGCAAAATTAAGAAAATAATCTTTACAAGAACAATAACATTGGAAAACCAAACAACTTTGAAAATCATGAGAACTATGATCAATACAATGAAAATCCATGATTCCAGAAAAACAATTAAAACACACTTTCTACCTTTTGACAGAGACATGATATATTTAGGGCATGGAATTTTTTTTAGTGTGTGAATAGCCAATATTTTCCAGTTTTCTAAGTCACTGCCAAAAATCTGGCCATATCATATTTTATATCTATTCTCCTGCCTTAATTTGGTGATTGCTTGAATGAGTTTTTTTTAATTTGTAAAACTATCTTCATTTCTCTGCACCTAAATGTCTTCAAATCTCCAATGGGAACAATGATCCTCTTGCCAAGATGATATGCCTCAGTTAGAGTTATGCTTGAGAAAAAAACCTTAAGAGTATTATATCAATTTCAGCTAGTCTTATTCCAATGAAATGATAAAAAGTTCATTTCTTTTTCTCCATTTGGGTCTCTTGGCATCTATGAGCATGATACTCTGCATAGTCAGGATATGACCACTGTTTCAACTCCTCAAGTGTCAAATGTGTGCTGATGGGGGAAAAACTTAGACATTGAAGAGCTTCTCAGGAATGTCTAAAATACATCTCCTTTGGCAGTACTTTAACATCCTAGTGCTCAGTTATGCTTGATACCAAATAAACAGTACACTTCTTAAGCTAAGTAACTAACTTGTGAAAAAAAATTGCCTGAAACAATGAATAACAAACTCTTTCAAACGCAGAGACTCAGGAGCAATTCCTGGGGGTAAGGGGAATTCTGCTACTAGTCTTCTTTGTGGATGGAATAGGAAGACTTTCACATATCAGAGAACCCTGTCTAGACATCAATATTTACTTCACTGAGCGACAACTAGCCCAGTTCTTGCAAAAACAGTCTGGCTCAATGTATCATGTACTTATTTGATGGCAGAGAAAGTGATTGAGAATCCTGGCTCTGTCATTTATTTCCTGTGTGACCTTGTGCAAACCACTCCATGTTTCTGGGTCTCAGTTTCCATATCAGTAAAATTAAATGGTTGACCTCTCAAGTCCCTTTCAAATTGAAGTCTAAGTTACTAGGATTCCTTTGCAAAGTTTCTGGATCCCAAACTGTCCTGTTTTTCATTTTCAGACTAATGAAGAAATGGGAAGCATTGGTCAAAGCTATTGATATTTAAATTGCATGTTAGGGTTTACAAAAGACTTTGCATGCCTCATCTCATGAGAGCTTCTCCACATCCCTTTGCCCCAGAGATGAGGAAACTGAAGTCCAGAAAAATTGAGTGATTTATAGACTCTTAAATTGTACCAGAGAAGGATTCAAACCTTGATCTCTCTCTGACTCCAGATCCAGGTGTTTTTTCTAATGCACCTTTCTGCTTCAACTGAGCCGAATTCCAAATTTCTAAATGTTATCTGCTACTTCGCAAGAATTTGTTTGGCTTTCATATTATATTCACCAGCTCTGATCATGATCTTTCTAATCATGGTTTTTGAGAGTTACAATGACTGGAACAATCCATTTCCCTACAAAAAGTAGGGAGTAGGATGAGAGAATAGAAAATCCTTAAAGGTAAGGGTCATCTCAATGTCATATTTGCCATTTTCAGTTCCTATTATAATGCCTAGCATATGGTAGATATTTAATAAATATTTCTTGATGAGCTAATGACCTTTTCTCCCTTCAGTAGGCTGATTCTCAAATTAGAGGCAGTCTATAAATAGACTCATACCCAAGGCCTTTCCAATCTGGTAGAGCCTCCCAGAGTTTGGTTCCATTCATATAGTTTTCAAGAACAAGAGTTGGGTCACCTTCATTCCATGAGATGTAAGGGGAAGACACGGGTAGTAGAATCTTTGGTCACACAGTTGATTGTATTGAAGAAAAATATATTGACTTTGCTATAAGATAAACTATTTTGTGATAGTTATATGAATAAAATTGTTTTTATTTGGAAAAACCTTATTTAATATCATAATGTGCTATTGAGAAGATAGTATAGATGCTTGGAGATATATGTTGAATTTGGAGTCAGGGAAATTGTATTCTAATCCTGGCTCATCCACTTGCTGTGTATGTGACTATGGACAAGTCCATTCATCTTTCTGATGATCAATTTCTTCATCTATAAAACGAGGAGTTTAGATTCAGTGACCTGCCATTGTTGTTCAGTCATTGGTCATATCCTACTCTGTGATCCATCTATAAAAAGAAGAGAATGGATTACTGGTCATGGGGTTTTCTTGGTAAATATACTGGAGTGCTTTGTCATTTCCTTCTCCAGTGGATTAAGATAAACAGAGATCAAGTGACTTGCATAGAATCATACAGCTATAGTAATATCCTGAGCTAAAGTAAATTTTCTGAATTAAATTCAAGTCTTCCTAATTCCAGGCCAAATGCTATAGATACTAAGCCACGTGACTGCCTCTTTAATGAAATCTAGACATACAATGACCTTCTATTTCTAAATCTATGATTTCATGATCCATTCTTCCATGGCAAATCAATGTATGAGCAGAAATCTTGAGTCCATAAGAATAAAACCCAGCGATACGGTGTGGTTTCCATAGTGAGTATGCAAGTCCCTGAAATATCTCCTCTCTAATTTATCATGTTGTTTCTTCTCATGGGAAGTATTTGCCAGCCTTATCCAGTATTCCGGCTTTGTTATAGATATTTACAAAGATGTGACACTTCAAAACCTAGTAACATCTATCTGCCAATGAAGAGACAATATATAAAAATTCATGGGTCTTCATGACATTGAAATCAGAGTCTAAATTCAGAGAAAATAACTTATGGGAAGTGGGATTTGAAAATCTCAACAAGAGAATTAGTTTAACAATTCATTTCCATGTGTAGGAAACCACTCTCATTTGTTTTTTTTATATTTATGCTATATAATGGCATAATTTTATTAAAGACTGACCCTCCTGAGATAACTATAGCCCACACTCATATAGTTCTTCAAGATTTGAAAAATATTTTACACATATCTCATTTAATCTTAAAAGGAATTCTTTGGGGATGTTGCTATTATTAAGTCCATTTTGCCGGAGAGATCAAATAAATTGATGAAGCTCAGTAACTGAGTAACTCCAGTAACTGAAATATATTCCAGGTCTTGCTTATTCCAAGTAGAGCACTCTATCTACTATTATTGATGATCCTATATTCAAATTCAAGATTTCTTAGTAAGAAATAGGCAGTATGAAGAAAGAAAAAGAAACATTTCATAGAATCTGTTTTTTTTTTTTGTGGGGAGGGTTAGAATTGACCTTAATGGCCACATAGTCCAATTGATCCCCACTCTAACACACCCAGGTACATGCTCAGCCTCTGCTTAAAGACTTCTGAGGAAGGAAAACCACTTCCTCCTTGAGTTATATTGAGTTCTCAGTGTTAGGGTGTTATTGCTGCCATTATAGGACCTGCTTCCTATTCCTCCCTGTTGCTCCCTCTGTGTCTCAGGCAAGTCACTTTCATCTCTCTGCATGTAGCTTCTTTATCCATAAAAAGGAGAAGATGGATTAGATGTCTCCTAGAGTATCTTTCATTTCTGAATGTTCTTGCCTTAGTTAAATGGTGAATCAATGAATTTTATTCCATTAGAGTGTGTGTTCTTAACATTTTTGGCATTATGGACCAGTTGGGTAATCTAGTGAAGCATATGGACATCTTAGAAAAATGTGTTTAAATATAGAAAAGAAAATACATGGAATTATAAAGGAAACCAGTTCTGCTGAAATATAGGTATTGGAACTTAGTTGATAGACTCAGGTTAAGAACTCAATTCTCCAAGTTTAGGCCAAATTACAAGACTAATTCTAACCCAAACTTGGGGTCTATTCTTCAAAGCCAAGAGGAAGAATTCCACCATCAGTGGGCTCTTCCAGATGTGCCCTGTGCCAAGTCACCTGAAGTGTCTCTGAAAACTCCAGTGACAATCTGAAGAGCGGATTCTGCCTCAAAATCTAGCAATTTAAATTTCTAGGTTTCTCTAGATAAAGTGGCAAGAATGAGTATGTGTGTGTTCATGTGTATGTATGTTGTTTCATGTGTTTTTCTTAAAGATCTCCATGATAAGCTGAACATGTTGTAGTAGGAACTCTTAGTATCTAGAAAAATAACTCAATGTATTTGGCAGCATTTGTATAATTTTTCAAGTTTTTGCAGCATATGCAGACAATATCCAAATAAAGTTATAAATCACGCTGTGCCACTCGAGAGTGCTGTTGAAAAGAAAAATGTCATCTCAGATCTTTGCCAAAAGGTAGGCTATAAATAAATGCCCATATATTCTCAAGTTACGATCTCTAAAGCTGTTTTACTGCTCAAGGCAGGGAATGGGGGGGAAGCATACATTTTAAAAGTATCTTGTTAGCAGTTCTATCTTTTACAAAACTCATTGCAAATTCACAGGCAAACCCTGACTGTCCATGTAAGACATTGGTATTTAATGTTTATGGGAAGACGGAACTCCATAAACATCCTGTAAGTAGTAAAATGAGAATGATCTCCTAATTTTTCAAGTTGTCCAAAAAAAAATCCCCCATACCCAAGTTTACAATTTTAGGAGGTCCACTTTTTATCCCGAGAAAAGAGAGGGTAGAGCAGAATTTCTTAGTGGCACCTGGAATGAAATGCTTTTTTCTCCCTTATTCAATCTGAGTTAGGAACAAGCCTTGGGTACCCATGACCAGCTGCCATCACCCTAGGGATACCAGGTCTTCTTGATAGTCCATACACCTGGCCCTTGGAAGACAGTAGTATCATCCATATTGCCATCAATTAGTGTTTTTATAGTAAAGAAAGATAGATAGTGTGTATATATTTATATGTATACATGTGTGATGTATATTATATACATATACAAATATATGCTGTATATATTATATACTTTATAGTATCTATGCAAACATATTCTATTTGAGTATATATTTATATGTGCATGTATATTTATATGTAATACATACATGTGCATTTATGTTATGTAAGTATAGTATATGTACTTTGTCATTTATATGTGTATAGTATCTTCATTTTATAGTGTTTTTATGTAAATGTGTCTTGTGGGTTTATACTAGTCCAGTTTCCTGAGACAGGATCTTCATCTAGCTCCAATGTATCCTGTTGCTTCCCTTGTAAAGGAGCTGGATGGTTTAATGGATGGAGCTCTGGTCTTGAAATAAGGAAAGCCAGAAACTAATCCTGCCTTAGACATTTCCTTCCTCTGTGACCCTAGAGAAGTCAGTTAACTATTTTGTCTGTTTCCTCATTTGTATATTGGGAATAAGGAGAGCATTCATCTCACAGATTTATATTAAGAATCAAAAAGAAACAATATATGTAAACCACTTAAAATATTGTATTAAAGCTTATTATTTTATTTATTAAAACACTATATAAAAGCTTAACTTTTGTTAAAAGTCTTTTTATTTAAATAGAGAAGGGAACGAATGGATGGATGCCGTTGGGATTACCCCAATTCAAACCCAAATCATGAAGAGAATCCTAGAGTTTTTGTTGATTGTATCCTATAGGTTAGACTACATCAGATTCAGAAAACACCCCTGGGCCCAAAAGATTTGGCTTTGATTTTGTCATTTTGTAAATGACAAGAATAATCTGTCATATCAATGCTATGGGGAAAAGAACATGGTCTCAGAAATTCATGTTAGGCATGTAACAACAGCTGGGCCTGGAGGATTCCAGTAATCCTCCCCCAAACACTCTCTGTGTGCTCAGGTCCCTGAGGACCCCTCCAACATGGACCCAGACACGGCACACCACTAAGAGAAGCCTCATGAGATAACTTTCAGGGCTTCTTGTTTTAGATCCGAAGCACCCACCAGAGGTACAGATGGGGAGAAGCAGTAACACATAAGGGAAAACCAAACCACTGTGACCCAGTAGATTCTCTGTGGGTGCTTTTCTACTCTTTCTCTTACTGTCTCATAATAAATCACTCTATAGCAGCAGCAGCAGCATGTGCCAGATTTGGAGACAGAAGACCTTAATTAGCTCTGACTCTCACTCCCTGGATATACAAGTCACTTAACTTAACTCTCAGAGTTCTCATGCCCGTGAAATCTGTGAAAGGAAGGTCTTGGATTTGATCTCCAGGCTCTAAATCCATCAGGCAGCCAGAAATTAAGCATTAATTAATTAATTACACTCTCCCCTATTATATGCTAGGCCCTTTGCTAAGAATTAGGAATACAAAGTATGGAAAAGAGCAATCCCTACTCTTAAGGGGTCTTATGGGGAAGAAAACGTGCAAATAACTGTGTACAAACAAAATCTATATGGGGGAAACTGGAGTTAATAAGCAGAAAGAAGGGGGACCAGTAGTCCTATGACATTATGATTATGAATAGTCCTCTTAAATTAACAAACATTAATGATGCTTCTTCCAACATAAGAAAATGGCTGGTCCTCCCTAAAGAGGGGCAACTTTGGCTCCCTCCTGCCATGAGAGAAACGCTTCCAGTAGTAGTCACCAAATATGGCTGTTCTCATGCTAGTATCGAAAATATCTTCAAGTATAGAAAACTCCAAGAGCAAAATAAAGCTCTTATCTAGGTCAAGGACAAGGCTCAAATGTAGGATGAGCCATGCTTCAAGTGACCATAAATACAGACCTTTATACATAATGGAAAGAAAGATCTCTTCGATGACATCCCAAAGTCTCAATCAGTGGGTAACAAGGAAATCAATGGTTGATATGCATTTTCCACATCAGGCAGGGTATTCTATTGGCAATTTGTGATACATAAATAGATAACAGAGTTCAATAGAGTTATATATATATATATATATAAAATGTATGTGTCTCTATATACACACATTTACATACATATATACATATGTGTATATACACATGTATATAATATGGACTCCTATATAGCTACATGTAACATAAAGCTATATATCATGTATACATAATTATATAAATTAAATATGGCTATATATAGTATATTTGCTAGATATAAAACTATATATTACATAACCAGATATAGATATAGATATAGATATATCTATAAAACAAAGTTATATAGTGTATATACCAAGTTATATACATAAACCATATGTGGTAATATGTTATAGATATAGATATATATACACACATATGTATATAAAACAAAATTTATATAGTTTATATGCCAAGTTATATATATATATATATATATAATATATATATATTTGAGTATAAAACTATATGTGTGTATAAAACTATTTTATACACAAAAAATATATGTATTTTTAGTGCATGTATACCTGGGTGTGTATATCATAGATAAATGGAGCATGGTTTATTATACAAATGAGCTATATCCTTAACCTTAACCATATATATATATATATATATATATATATATATATATATATATATACATACACACATGTATATATGTATATGCACATATATGTATGCATATGCATATATGTATATATATACAACAAATATCTGCATAAACATACATATACAAATATATGTATGCATATATGCATGCACACATATACAGTACATATATACAGATACACATAAACATGTATACATATATTTTTATTACTGTTTCAAAATAATTGGTTTACTTTTTAATCCTCTGTATTTTATTTTACACATTTAAAATCCTTTTTTTTCTGAGAAAAGAGCTATAAGTCTCATCAATCAAAAGGGTCCATTGCAAAGATGTACTGGGAAATGTTTAATGATACAGCCCTCTGGGAAAAAAATATGTAAACATGAAACATTTATAAGTTTAATCTGCATTGTTAAAATTTTCTCCCTCACTTTCTCAAGTCTAGTTAATCAAGAAAATAATAAATCAAACCCTAATTTATAGCTGGCCAATTTCTGAGTCGTAAAAACTTAATAGCCAGATCCCCATTGGTTCCAGCTGGCTCCAGCATGTTCCTTGGTTCCTGACAATAAAGGTTAAGAATTTTTGTTATCTGTATTTTAAAATATAATTTAGTCATATATTCTCTGAAAAATGTGTATAAACTTATTTGTTGCAGTATTTCAAAGACTCATAAAAATTCTATACAATCTTGCTAATTCTGATCCTATTTGTTATCAGTAAAGAGTATCTGAATTGGGGTGAAAAAACCCTTATTTTTATTTTGTCTCAGGTATGGAAAGTCTTAGGCTAACTCGGATAGCTCAGGGTTTTAGGCTATCCCAGATAGAGTACAAGTCTTAGACTGTCTCAGGTAGAGCCTGAACTGCAACCTTCTGCTCTGTTTACCCATCCAGCCATCTGACTTTTCAGGCCCTTCACTGTAGCATTTCTGTTTCTGGCTCTGATAAATATCTATTTTATCAATATTATCTTTCTCTGACAAATTTTCTACTCATTTTATTCTACTTTCAGAAAAGTGAATCCCAACTCCCACCTATCTGGATCCTTACTTCTCTACCCTTATATTATCAAATGAAGAGAATGGCCCAACAGAAAATAAATAAACAAGGCTGACAATGCATGGCTCTTCTGATCATTCTTTTGCAGAGGAAATAAACAGTATTTAATCCATCAGAACAATGACAGGTCACTTGGACTCTTACTCTTGCTTAATCGTGAATGAATCACTTCCTTTTATGACCATCTTGGAATTCCATAGGCAAGTTTGAATGTTTTGGTTTTATTTGTTTTCCGAACCTAGGTTCCTCAACAATTTTTATTCTCCTTTACACTTGTCAACTTTTAAAAACCAATTTTGATCCCAGTCAAAAAGTAAATGATCTTAAGTTATTTCATTACAGTTTCCTCACAAAGGAAAATCCCGATTCCCAAGTAGAATTAATAAATGCATACCACCTAAAGCACTATACAATTTTAATGTTTTCTAATCACGTGTTGCCTATTGCAATGTTAAATACATGTTTTCAAAGGTGCTAAAAAGAAATTAAATCTGAATTCTTCCTCTAGCCCTGAGGCTTCTTGCTTTTTTTTTTCTCAAATCTTACTCTCTCCCCAGATTACAAATCTCAAAATATCCCTTTGTCCATTTTAGTTTGGCTGAAATAAGCACTTATGATGAGGTCTAGATATGGGGTACCCAAATGAAATTAGGATTTAATTGAGGTCTAGTGGCAGGTTTGGGGTACAGGGAGTCAAATAGAGCTCCCCTGCAACCCCATTGGATTTGGTGCAAGGATACTGAGCTAAATAAAGTCTAGAACTGGCGCGAGTTCCCAATAAAGGAATTTATTGGCCTGAAAAGTAGATTGATAAAAGAGGTTTATTAAGGGGTTTCGAAGTAAGGTTAAAGTATAGTTAAGGAAATAGGTGAAGGTAGAGATAAGAAGGGCACCAGACACAGAGTTCCAGTGGACAGAAAGTCCTGACATGCCAGGCATAAGGTTAACATGTTTGGAGCCTCTGCAAAGAGAGGGTCCCAACTTGGCCCCTTTTATAATGGGAGATTTAGCTAGAGGGGCCTGTGGGTGTAGCTCCAAGTTGGCCCAGATCTGGATGGGGCTGGGACAGGCCTGGATCTTCTAATGGAATTCGAAGGGACCAGGATTTATGAATCAAAAAGTCCTTGATTGATAATTACATCAACTAGGAGGGTTTGGGAATGAGAAAGAAAGGAATCTTAAAGGGACCACACCTGCATCACTTATGCCCAAATATCTAGGGTTTTTTTTCCCTCCAAGACAGAATTAAGGAAGAGAATCCTCAAGTAGTTTTGATGCATTTGAGAGAAATGTGCCCTTGGTAGTGCACTGATTTGTGACCATGATGGAAATAGTCTACTTGGTAAATTTCCCATATATATACACATGACAAAGCTAAAGCATCTTTATGCTTCCCAATACAGAGTTCTGAGAATTATCCTGAAAGTAATAGACTTTCTAAATCTGGGAGCTAATTTATACTTCACATATCAAAAGAAAAAGAGGAGGGATGAGGGAAGAGAGTCATCTTCTATTTGTCTTCTATCCCTTCTTTTTTAAACATTCCCTATGTTTGATTTATAATCTTTGTGGTCTTTCTGCTACACTATATTATCAACACTGACCTCTCAGATGAACACATGGCTTTAGGCCACAGCTCAGAATAATCGAAGCATGGAAGATAGAGAAATGTAGAGGATAAAAATCGAGCCCTCTGAACTTCACTCATTCATATAACTCTAGATCCCATCAGGAGTTAGGGAATAGGTTTGGCTGCACAGAGATGTTTATAAAAACCCTAAGGCTTCCTGTGTGATGGGGCAGATAGTCTCCAGTAATGAAAGAATTGATGCTTTCCTTTCTGATCCAAACCGATCACAAACAAGGAAGTGAAGTTGCACAAAAACCGTCTCTTTTTTTGTCCTGCAAGAAGCCATGTTTTTGGATAAGCAAAAAATAAACTCAGAAACTAGAATTAGAATGAAGTATAGTATTTCTAGAAGGCCCCTCAATCTTAAAAGATTTAAACATGACACAAGGAGAAAAGTGCAAGAACTCTGGAATAAAATCCCATTAAGAAAAGGAGGGGGGGGTAGAAGGAGAGAGGGAATGGAAGAGAAGAGGAAGAAGGAAGACAGTGAAAAAATAAAGAGAGAAATGAGGAATAAAAGTGGAAAGGAGAGGAAGGAGAGAAAGGAAGGGGACAGTTAGAGGGGAGGTGGGAGAAGAGAAAGCGAGAGATAAAAAAGAAAGATGGAGGGGGAAGAGGAAGGAGAGGGAAAGATCATCTGCTAAGCCATGGCAGGGTAATCTGTCAATACAGGGATGAAGGAAATCTTGATCCTTCTCTTATTTGACCAGTAAAATATCTTCTGGCTGAATCTAATCAGACTAAATATTATATTCACCTCAGACTAGAAATGTCTTCAGAAATCTTTGAGATATTTATCTATGAATTATTACAGGATGATCAGCTATTTGAAATGTGAAGATGCTTGAAGAGGAGAGATACTGAATTATTTTAGCAGCATCTGCACCACCCTGTGGACTGAGATTACTCCTGATTACTCCTGCTGTGGCCACCAAGGTGGTGCTGGTGTCAGGGGAGCAAAGAGGGCATAAATAAGAGATGTCATGAAAATAGAATCGATAGAACTTGGTGACCGATTGGGTGGAGGGAGTAATAGAGTGAGGAGATGAGGATGACATTTAGTTCTGACCTGAGAGGATTGGTGATACCCTCAACACAAGTAGTGAAGTTATCTAGAGGGAAGCATTTTGAATTTAAGAGAAGACATCTGGTTGGAGAAGGATATGCAGAAGCCAGGCTGCGGTCAATTAATAAGAGAGTGAGAGTAGAGTAAATGGAGATGCTGATTAGTAAAAGGAAGAAGAGAATTAGGGTGGTAGCCAGTAGGATAAGATGGATCAAGTGAGCATTTCTTGGGGATAAGGGAGACACGGGCATGGTGTAGGTTTAAGGAAGTGACTAACAGCAGAAGAAAGATTGAACATTAATGAGAGAGTGATGATGATAGAGGAGGCGATCTATTAGAAAAGATAATATGGAATCAGTTCACTTGCTCATATAGAGGGATTTGCCTTGGCAAAGAGAAGGGCCATCTCTTTGTGTGAGACAGGAGTTACAGCAGAGAAAATAGAAGAATATATTTGCATGATACGCAATGAGGAGGAGCAGAAAAGAAAGAGCTCTTAGAGAATACTTTTTTAAAAATTTTATTATTATAGATTTTTATTTACAAGACATATACATGGGTAATTTTTTCAGCATTGACCCTTGCAAAACCTTCTGTTCCAACTTTTCCTCTCCTTCCCCCCATCCCCTCCCCTAGATGGCAGATAGACCAATACATATTAAATATGTTAAAGTATATATTAAATACAATATATGTATATATATATATATATATCCATATGGTTATTTTGCTGCACAAGAAAAATTGGACTTAGAAATGAGGTAAAAATAATTGAGAAGGAAATAAAAAATGCAAGCGGACAAAAACAGAAGGAGTGGAAATATTATGTTGTGGTTCTTACTCATTTCAATACTTAATTTTTCAATGAAATATGAGGAAGTTCTCTGCTGAGAGAGTAAAGAGAAGAGCCTAAGAGAGGAATGTTAAAGGAGAGATGAAAAAAGCCGCAGGAGTGAATGGGAGAGTGATTTAATTAGGTAGATGCACAGTGAGGTCTGGTTGACATTACATTTATAACATAAATTTGTATTTATGTTACATATGAATACATATACATGAATACATATGAACTTGGACCCATTCAGCAGGGTTTCTTGACTTTATCCAGATTTATTCAGCAGTTCCTATGTAGGGACCAAGTCAGAGTGGATGGGAGAAACCTAAGACAAAAGTTTCTCTGGATAATATTTTTAATGGACCAAAGGAACAAGGGACTGAACCAAAATATCTTCCTGGCCCTACATCCACTAGGCCATGCTATCTGTTTGAGATTCATATTAGCCAAGCAGAAGATAAAAATAATTAACACTACTACTAAGAAAACACGTCACACTATGAGTTATTTTCTATAAATAGAAAGCTAAAGTGGGAGCCAGTATATCTTTTCAAAATCTCCAAATTCTAGTAGACTGAGATTTTCTAAAGCAAGACCATGAATTTTCATCTTGCTATTTATCCTGCAGTGTCCACCTAGCACCTTGGACAGAGTTGATTTCCATAAATGTTTTTCAACTGAATTTGCATGTGATTATATTATGTACTTTGCTCTATTTTTCCATGGTAATTTATTGTAACAGATTCAGAAATAGCAAGATGGAAGATGGTTCAATTATAAACATAAAGTAAAAGGCAACAATAAGACGTAAGAAAAATTCAAAGTACAAATAAAATGGACAGTTTAGGTTTGTTTGCTTGGTTGGCAAATTTATGAGAGTAGGGGGTGTGTCAGGTGTGAAAGCTACATCAAATGGTGCATTTTAGCAATTCTGTCCCTTAGGATATGAAGTAGAGAATTCCTTGGGGACACTGAGAGATTAAAGTATCTTCCCTATGGTCCACACAGCCAATATATCTTAGAGGAAGATGCAGAAATAGGTATTTCTGATACCAGGTTAGCTTATATTTATAATGGAATGCGCTCTTATCTTTAACAATATCAGATTTAAATATTCAACGTTAATGTGTGCATGAGTGAGTGTGAATATGAGTATTAGAGGGAAAGAAATTGACCAATGATTTGATGGATACAGGGAACACACAAACTAAAGAAACTTTCACCATCTCCATAAATCTGTAACTGCTCTGTAACTTACAGACTTAGAGAACTGCTTTGAGAACTGAGTGGTTAAGTGACTTGGCCAAGGTCATACTGCCAGTGTATATCACAGGTGAGATTTTGAATCCAGGTCTTCAAAAAATATAAGATGACCACCACTTCCCATCCCTTATAAATACAACTCAAGATTGCCCTGTCCAAATGTGGAAAACTCAAGGGATTATCAAAGTCATCTGTACATTAGTTTTTGTTTTAAGTAAACAACTCTCTCATGACTTTCTAACCAATATTGCTGCTTTTATGTGTCTTAATAAGGCCATTAAAATAAAGTTGTCAAAGTCTTCGTGTTTCATTAGTTTTTTATTCTGCTTATAAGTTATTTATTCTGCTTATGAGAAATCTTTGCATTTACTTCTAGTTCGCTAAAATGTGTTGACACTTTGGGATGCTGTAACTGACTATAAACAGTGCTCAGAACTCAGGTAAGGTCCATTCATATCACAAACAGCCTGGCCTATCTACAAATAATCAGGGCTTGCAACAGAAAGGAAAGTCTCTTTACAAACAGCCAGCTTTTCACAATTAGACAAGAGCATCTGTGGAGTTATTAATTCTAGTTTCATGGGCTTCTTCTATTGGAACAGGCCAGAGTTGTTATGAGAGGAAGGGAAGCACCAATCATCATTTGCAGGCCTTGAATTGTTCAGCATTTGTTCCATTCTATTTTTCCTTTCATAATTGTGCGATTTTTGAAGGATATAACCGTGGTACAACATCATCCTTTACAATCACCTAATTCTGTCACCAAGGAAAGAAAATATTGCGGGCTCTGAAAAAGAGCACTTTGAGCTATTTGTGCCATGAAAAAAAAAAAAAAACAGGAACTGCTCCAAAAGGCCTCAAAGCTAAAATGGAACTGACAAAATGCCAAAGATCTCCTTGGAATTAAGTTTTCGCTCCTTTTTTTCCTTTTCAGTTAACAGCTTGTAGATATAATAATGGGATAATGCTACCTTATATTCCAGATCTCAAAGCAGTATCTCATTAAGCTTCTTTCTCAGTATCCCTTTGAGGAGGCAATTGTGGTTAGGAAGGAAAAACATGAAGGTCAAGTAATTTACTCAAAGTCAATGAGATCCACCAGGTTCAGAGTGGACTTGGAACTCTACTAACTTCTCTCTCCAGTCTTCTCTAAACTAAACAACATCAACTTGTTTATGAGATGCTTATTTGATGCCAAAGCAACTTTCAGGTATAATTAAGCATCATAGACAAGAGTTAATAAGATTTGGGCAGAAGGGATCTTAGAGTCAATGTATTCCAACTCTTTTATTCTACATTGAAGAAACTGAGCCTCAGAGAACTTATTTGTTCAACGTCCCACAGGCAGTAAGTAGTAAAGGGATTGGGACCCAAATTTTCTAAATCCAAATCTAGTGTTCTTTCTATTGTATCACATGAGCTTCGTGTCAAATCCTTTAGTTGGTAAGCAGAATTGATCATTGTCAGAATTTGAACTAATCTTAATCACTTGCTTAAAAGTAATGGTTCTGTTCTTTACTTTGACCTACTATTCTTTTCTCCAAATGAAATAACATATTTCTTTAGCTTTTTCCTCTCTTTTTTCTGAGGCAATTGAGGTTAAGTGACTTGCCCAGGGTCATACATCTAGGACGTGTTAAATGTCTAAGATCAGATTTGAACTCAGGTCCTCCTGATTTTAGGGCTGGTGCTTTATCCACTGCACCACCTAACTGCCCCTCTTTAGTTTTTTCTCATAAGTTCTCTATTTCTTCCCACCACCACCAATTTAATCAATATTTAATCAATTTAATCATTGCCTCATTGCTAAGCTCTGCTCAGTCCTTGAGAATCCAATACTCTGAAAAATGTTCAATGTTCCTAAGTATGAGTGCAAATTCCATAGGACCCTAAATTCTGGCTCTCTGCTACACCTCTTAGTAGCTTTTCATAATTCTCTTCTCTTTATTGATTTTCTTTCACTCTTTCCCCACTCCTTTCTTCTCTTTCCCAGCTAATCCAAAAGTGATGAGTGGAAGATATGCTGAGAGAACTGGGTGAAGTCTCCTTAACCTTGGTTTTTATTTTTCTCTATTTAAACCAATCAATCAATCAATCAGCCATTCAAGGATAAATCAGCCCAAATGATATCTTTACATCTCTTAGTCAACTATGAGCCTCAGAAAGCCTATTGGTCAAGAACCACCTATCATCTTTGTACAGAGCCAACCCATCCAGTGTTCTTCCTGTTTTTATTTCAATCTGAATCATAGAAAAATGGACTCTTGGGAGATATGTAGGATGAAGTCATTTATTCCTGCCATTCTCCGAAAGCAAGAATTCCTTCCACAGCATACCAGACATATAATCATTCAACTCCTACTAAAATATCTTCAGAGATTAGGAACTCACTACTTAATAGACCTATTTCTTTATTTTTAATTTATGGGAAAAAAGTATTTCTATACACGATACAATAAAAAAGATGATTATAATTAGTGGGGGGAAGAATGCAGGTGTGGGAGAAGATAAAGTAACAGAAATAGGGCAAAAAGAGAGTCTAAGAAGTCCTAATTATTTCACTGCTGGACAATTTTAAGTAATAGTGAGTGTGACTAATCAAGGAATAGACAAATTGTTACATATGAATATAATGAAATAAATTTGAGTACATTTGGGAAGATATGTATGAACTGCTGTATAGTGTATAGTGAAGTATAGTGCTGTATAGTGAAGTAAACAGAACTATAGGAATGATTTACACAAAGAAAAAGAAAATCAAAAGAAATCAGAATCCTGGTCAATGCCATCATCAGATAGGACTAAAAAGCACCCATGATAAAATACTCAACAGAAGTGGTAGACTATAGATCCAGAACAGGGAATGCTATGTGATATCTATGTGCATGTGTAGATATTTTTTATTCAACTAATTCATTATTATGAGGAAAGGTAATTAGATGGGCTATCATTATGAAAAGAAAACAATAGAAAAGGAAACCAATATACTAAACTTGTCAAATTAACTTAAAAAGAAGAGTTTAAATAAATATTTTCTCTACATCCTCTTTTTGTTCCAGTCTATGAAAATATAAGCATCTGATCACTAAGTCCCATTAAGCTGTGATTCTTTGATACGATGATCAGTGTGCTGTCTCTGGATTCTAATGTCCACATATTTACAACACTGCCAGAAAAAACCTGTTACTCACTCAAATAAAATCAATACATTGCTGCAATACTTCTGTCCCTAGGTAACCTAAACTTAACCTTCTTCCCATGACCTAACAATCTTTGAATCTTAGGCCAATTCTTTCTTGGTTTTATTGATTGGAAGAGCATCTGGCAAGGAGTTTCCTAAGGGAAATCAAAATCTGTGGTTGTGTGATTTTGTGTGTGTGTGTCTAAGTGCCAGTTGTTTTTTTTTTTGTCCTTAGTTCTCAAAGAAAACCAGTAAATCACAGAGATGATGCCATGATGCAAATGAGGGAAGGCTGTGCAAAGTTACCAGCCTCATTTTCTCCTCCAGAATCTAGAGAAGCTGAGGATGCTGGAGATGGCTTAGAATGTTGTTTCAGGAGGACTAGCTCTGGAATCTATAAAATGGTGTCAAGATCAACTTTCTCCTCTTAGAGTTGAGTTGGCTGACGGGAAGGGTTATCAGACTTGAACACAGAATGTATTTGATTGATAACTCAAGCACTAGTCATGTTTAGCTCTCAAGTGCTGGAGCTTAGGGGCATGTTTTACAGGCATTTAATGAGCCCCCCAGAGCCTTTAGTTCATAGGGCAACAAAAGCCCTCTGAAAATTCATGGGTCAAGGAAGAAAGCATTGTGAGAACATTTTTACACAGACAATTTTAAAAAGTGCCATTCAACTAAACTTAAGATCTTCCACAAACATCTGCTCCCTCCAGAATGCTAGGAAGGAGGGAGGTGGGTGGCAATAGGGAGAAGCATGTTTATAGCTTCAGAGTCAAGTGGCTGTGAAGTGGACTGAGTAAAGCCAGGCATTTTCTAGCATTCAGGTGACTTATGTGGTTTCATGGATGACTGAGAGGATATCACAAATGTTTGTGATTTGCTTTGCAACAATCATTTCTGATCCAATAAATATGTAGAGAAGCACATCCAAACTCCGTGAGACAAGCCAAACAGCTGTGGTTATAAATCCAGAGACATTGTCAGAGGGGCAATACAAGTAGAATGTTAACCGAGAGAGAATGAAATACTGAATGAGGGGCAGCTGTCCCAGCCCAGCCCTAATTAGAAAATAGATTTGAATTATGGCACAAATCTTGGATCTAGTCGATCACAGTATTACAGACTAATGAGCCAGGATGATTTATTCAAACTTCGCAGGCAGCATTGAAAGGGCACAGTTCTTCTTAAAAGAGCAATCAATATGGAAAAACCCCAAATGCATGCCCTCTGGTGGTACCAAAGATACTTTTCACTCACCTCTAAAATCAGACTCATTTGAAAAGTTGGAAAGAAAAGCACCCAAACATTAGGTATCCTTGACTGCTCCACTACCTTCCAATATCATCTATTCTGAGTTACTCACAAATTAAACATCCAGATAATTTCTAGGAGACCAGATTATGAAAGTGTACCTGTTGTGTCTGAGAAATGAAATTCAGTCTCTACAACACCAATACAGAAATGGCATTTTTAGAAAGTGGCATTCCTGGTCACCTAATCTCGTAACCACTTGTAATTCTTTTGATTTATATTTATTATGTATTTATACTTATGAGGATTACACATAATAATTACCTAAGAAGTCTGTATTTTATATGACTTTTTTCTCTTTGAAATAGAAGACAAATGAGAGGATAGAATTTCACAGAAGACTACCAAAAACCAATTTTCTCAAAATTATTTTTAAAAGAAAATATTTAACCTATTCGTCTGACTCTCCTGAGACACAGGTTTGTTTTAAAAGATGTTCAATTTTATAAATTACATATTTTTATAATTTTGACTCTATTTAAAGTTATATAATTCTATGGACATTATCAATGTAGCTGAACTTGCTATCTTCCAAATTCTTTTTTAAAATTTCTCTTTCTCTCCATCTGCTATATCTCTTTTCCCTCACCCCTTTTTCTCTCTGCATTTCCCTTTTCTTCCCTCTCCATCTCTGATTATCAAATCTGAATTATATTATTGAAGAATTATTAAAGCGAAGATCCATCTTGAAAAAATTAATTGTCTTTTTTCTGGTTTTGACAGTTTAACTAGTTTACCTTTAGCTAAGCAAACAGATCCTAATGAAGGATGAAAGTATATTTGATGTTATGGAAGACAGGGATCAAGAGGCTCATGCCAACCACTTTATAATAAGGTATCACTGCAATTTGTAGTTAGCAGAAATCTCTCTTTACTTTTCCAACCACACATGGTTCCAGAGTCATTTGGAGTTATTTGGTCTGTTTCAGTGTTCCAATGAGTACCCTGAAGTACCCAACAGACTAAACTTATTCTTATCACTTACTGGTTGAAGTATTAATATGACCAATAAATGCAAATCCAAAAATGACAATTAACTTTCTGTGAATTAATCAATTTGAAAATCACATTTCCAAAATTAGTGACCAATAATTTTTATAACAAATGGTATCACAAAAAAGTCATGCAAAATATTTCCAACTTTAGTGTTTTAGATGCATTTTATTTTTTCCAATTGCATGTAAAGAGAGTTTTCAGCATTCATTTTTAATAAGGATTTGAGTTCCAATTTTTTCTTTCTTCCTTACTCTCCTCCCCCCTCCCCAAGACAGCAGTAATCTGACATAGGTTATACATGTGCAATGCTGTAAACATATTTTCACATCATTCATGTTGTGAAAAGAGAAACAGAATAAAAGTATCCACACTATTTATATAAAAACATTAAATGTTGCCCTCAATTTGGGGAGGAAAAGGAAGAACTACCATATTATCATTGTCTTAAACTTCCCCTCATCTACAGAATGTTCTTGTGATTTATCAATAGCTTGTAAAAATATGGTTCATGTAAGAGATAAAATATTTTGGTGCACTTACATTGTCAGATTTTTTCTCCTGGCCAGATTCCCAAAAGATTTGTTGCTGTCCTGAGCTCTCCATGGTGCTGAAGAGAGTGAACCTTGCCCATTTGAAAGAATAAACCTTGTTTATTTGGATTGCAGGAGAGAAAAATCCATGAAGTATTGTGCTGGAAAGTAAACTTATCTGAAGAATATCTCTAACACGCACTACAAAGAAAGAGTTGCTGCCCTTCAGACATGCAGCATAGCTCTTAAGCAGCCCAAAGTAAGACTGCACAGCAGAAATCTTCAAACACCAACTGAAAAAGTGGTGAGCTCTTTGGAAGCTGGATTTAGACTGAATTTCATCAATTCTCTTCAAACTGAAACATACACAACAGAGAAGCCAGGATTCCAGACAACTACTTGATCCTAATGCAGACTCCAAACTCCCTTCAGTCCCAAGCTGCTAATGCTTTTCATCCTGCCAAATGCTTTTACTTCTAAAATGAATAAATAAATAAATAAGATGAGACCTAGGATTCCATAGCTGCAATGTGCAAACTCTCCTCACTTAGAGAAGAGTCCTGCTGCACCCCTGCCGTTGCCTCTGTTTGCTGAGACGTAGCACAGACAGAAATGAGGCACTGGTGGCTTTCACAGATTATCTCTTTCTGAGACTGAACTGTTAAGGAGCCACATGACACCCAATGATGTCATCTCTAAAACAGGTCACAGTGGCTGCTGTATGGAGATGAAGCCTTTCTAGTGAAGTGTTTGGCATAATGATTTCCTTGAAAACCCAGTGGAACTAAAGGGCTTGGTCTTTCGCTAACATACTTAACTCTGAAGGGAAAATCAGACTGCTACTCATACATCCAGCAGAATCACTGTGTGAGCCATGGGCAGCTTTTCATTCTGCTCAGGGAAAGAATTTTAATGCAGTCGCTCCAGTTTAAAAAAGGGGTTTCCTTTCTCTGCTTAGGAGAACAGTTGCAACAACTGGTGGAAGAAATGAAATGTGCTTTTAAAACACCTTTTTGTTTATAACAGATGTTTTCTTTATAATCAGTTACAGTTTTTAACTAAAAATTACAAGATAAAAATGAATGGATTTATATTTAGAACCTAACCAAATATATCTCAAAGGAATAAAAAAAACCTTCCCATGTAAGGCAGAAGTTTGAGGATCTGTTTTTTTTATTTCAGAAACTGTCTTGTCACGCAAATTTTTCAAGTCTAGAAAACATGAACTTTTCAGTCTTTAGTTTATATGATTTTAATTAGTCTGGGTATGTAATTGGTACTAGATATTATATGTAGATACTGCCTTTAATGAATCATTCATGCTAATTAGGAAGTAAAAGATTCCATTTCATGTAATTTATAACTTTAATGCTAGCCAGAATATTTAGTCATACTCTAGAATGCGAGATTTTCTGGTTATAATTGACATTCCTTCCTGCTAATACATAAAACATCTCATCCCCTTTTATGTTCACTAAATAATCCAGACTGAAAAATAACGACCACCTATGAACTAATTTGTTCGATTTTTTAAAACAGTAATCATTAACACAGTGATATTGTCATTTGAGGAAAGTCTCCTTTTGTGTTGACCCTGAGCAAATCATTTAGCAGTTATATGCCTCAGTTTCCTCAAACATAAAGCAGGGATTAAGGGCTATTGTGAGGATCAAATGAGAGTATAGTAGACACCTAATACATTCTGGTTCCTTTACCTTCTTATGATAAAAAAAAGTCATAGTTGTGATTCCAAATTTAAATTAAATTTGTAATATTTATTTGAATAAAAGCTATGAGCTCAGTCCAAGGGATCAACTTTTCTTCCTGACATGGTTGGGATTTTATTTCTGTATTTCTAGCACTCAGCACATGCTAGGCATAACAAATAATGCTTATTAAAGTAAATATTTCATAAAACACCAATGTACAAATAAATCCCCAAAGTATATCTATCCCCTAATAAAACAAGAAAAATTCAGCCAGACAAACTTGGGTTGTTGAAGAAATATAGCTATTTTTTCCTTAAAATATTCTAAAGTCCAACTTAAATTCCATTTCTTCCCAGAACCTTCCCAACAGTGTGTTTAGTTCCTCTCTAATGCATTTAAATGCAATACTCTAGATTGCAACTCTTAATGCTAGAATCTCACCCTCCCACAAAGTCCAGAACTGTCTTCTCTAAAACTTTGTGTCCTCCTCAGTATGAGAAACATTGCTCTATAAAGAGTAGGGGCTTACTAAATGTAGGCTGAATTCTAATTCTGGCTCGAAATAGAATTAATGGAAAAGTTGTTTTCTGTTTCTTCATCTGTTAAAGTAAAGCACTTGTATTAGATCCAGAGATCTATACAATTTTTTTTCTGTTTTGGAGCTTTCTGACAGTCTGATAAAGCCCAACACCTCTTCTTAAAATGATATTTTAATGCATAAAATAAATTATATAGGATTAATATTATATTATATATATAGGATTATCATCAATCCTAATGAATAATAGTTTTCAATTAAAAATAAGTTTGCTGGCCTCATGCTAAGAACTTGTGGACTTGATGGACTCTGATCTTCAGTTAACCTAAGTGGAAGACAAGTGTATACAGTCTGATGATGATGATAGAGATCATATAGTAATTTCAAGTTTAAAAAGCACTTTAATAGATTTAATTCAACTTAATAAATATTTGTTAAGTGCTCACCTTAGCATTATGCTAAATACTGAGGATGCAAAAAGGGTCAAATAACAGCTCTTGCCCCCAAAGAGCTTACAATCTATTGGAGGAGACAACATGCAAACAGATACAAAGCAAATCATATATAGGATAATATGAAATCATTAACAGAGGGAAGTGATTGGAATTAAGATGGATTAAGAAAGGCTTCCTGTAGGAGAGAGGATTTTAGTTCAGACTTAAAGGAAAATAGAGAAGATAATGGTCAGAGTGAGGTGGGAGAGTGTTCCATGCAGAGGGGACAGCCAAAAGGACTTCAAAAGATGGAGTGTCTTGTTCATGGACCAATCAGAAGGTCAGTGTCACATGATCAACAAGTGAGGAGATTAAGTAAAAAGATTAGAAAGGTAGGAGGAGGGTAGGTTTTGAAAGTCTTTGAATGCCAAATAGAGAACTCTATATTTGAAGCTGGAGGGAATAGGGAGCCTGGAGTTTATTGAGATAAGAAAGCAGGGAGACAGGATGGGTTTTGTGTTGTAGGAAAGTCACTTTTAGTGACTACATGGACAATGGGCTGGATTGGGGAGAGAATTAAGGCACAAGAAGCCTCCAACACATACAGTTTTAATTCAGGCATGAATGACACCCCGGACCAGGATGGTGGCAGATAACATTATTATTATCACTCTCTTTTTCCAAATAATTTATCATGAAAGTAGTGAAACGGCTTCTCTTGTCTTGACCCTTCTGAACTTTCTCCTGCTCTGTGCTTTACTTTTTGTATTTTATATTGTCTTTTTTGCATATTTTATAAGTATCTCATTGATGTTCTTTTTCCTTTTTGCATCTTTTTCACTCTCCTACAACATCTCTCCTCCAACCTGCTCCCTAAAGAGAAGCCCTTCTCTTTAACAAATATATTTAAAGAAAATAAATTACCAAAATATGAGAGTGTATGACTCATTCTGCATCTTTAGTATATCACTTCTCAGCCAAAAGGCATGAATAATAATTGTTAGTCTTCTGACAATCATTGAACTGATCCGAGTCCTGAAATTTTTTCTTTTACTTTATTTCTTTCTCAATAGTATTTTATTTTTCAGAATACTCATTTTTGTATTTCAAACTCATTTTTGTAAAACTTTTTCAAATTTTCAAATTATTTCAAATTATTTCAAATTTTTCAAATTATTTCAAATTATTCTCCTTCCCTGCCTTACCTCCTCTCTCCCCAAGACAGCAAGTAATCTGATTTGGGTTAAATATGTGCAATCCTTTTAAACATATTTACATATTTACCATGTTGTGCAAGAAAAATCAGACCAAAAGGGGAAAAAATAAGATGAAAGAAAAAAATAAAAATGGTGAAAATACTGTGCTTCTATACATTCAGTCTTAATGGCTCTCTCTCTGGTTTGTCTATATTCTTGACATAATTGAAGATAATGCTAGTTGATAAGAGAGATGCTATTGTGTTGCAATGGGCTGGGAGGTAGGGTACAATGTTTTTCTGGGAGCTAGACCTTCCAGATGTTCTAAAAAGGTATACCAGTACTTAGAATACTAATTCTATCTAACATGGTAAATATAAAGAAGGGAAGGTAGATCTCGTCTTTAAGAGCAAGTGAAAAATTACTGCATTCTACAGCCATCTACACCCAGAGAGGTGAACTGTGGGAACTGAGGGTGGATCTCAACATAGAATTTTCATTTCTTTTATTATTGTTTCCTTGAATTTTATTTTCTTTCTCATTTTTTCCTTTTTGATTTGATTTTTCTTGTGCAAGATAATTGTATAAATATGTATGCACATATTGGATTTATATATATTTTAATGTTTAAATATATTGGATTACTTGCCATTTAAGGGAGGGAGTGGGAGCAAGGGGGAAAATTGGAACAAAAGATTTTGCAAGGGTTAATATTGAAAAAGTTACCATGTACATATTTCAAAAATAAAAAGCTTTCATAAAAAAGGAAAGGAGATTTAAAAAAAATTATTCCCTTCTGATTATAGAGAGTTTTGTGGTAAGTGATTACCTTCCCTAAGGAAAAGCTATGAGAACTACTGAGGCAACTAGAGAAATCGAGAAGGCAAACCCATATGTGCCTTTGGATTAGCACTGAAGAAGTCAGGTATTTCTCACTAGAAAAGGGAAGAAATCCTGGAAGAACTCCGATACCAATAAAGCATCTGAGCCTCAGAACTACGTTCACAAGGTAGAAAGGTTTTGAAGATAACTAAGAGAAACAAAGGATGTTATAAAGAAAAATTCTCATCAAGTTCCACAAGAAGTCACTGCTGCTTGTGGAAGGAGGACTGGATTTGAAGCCAGAAGATATGAATTTGAAACTAACCTGGGTCACTGCTATGGGCAAGTTGTCTTCTCTATAAGATTGAATGTCTTTGTAAAATGAGGATGAGCTCTAGGATCTCTTTTAACTTTAATTATTATGGATTTTTAAAATAAGATTGTTATTGTTATTCTTCATTCATTTTCAGTCATGGCTGACTCTTCACAATGCCATTGATACTGGAATGTTTTGTCATTTCCTTCTTCAATGCATTTGCTAGATGAGGAAACCAAGGCAACTAGGATCAAATGATTTGCCTTGAATCACACAGTTAGGAAGTGTCTGAGGTTGGATTTAAAATTAGGTCTTCTTGATTTAAAGCCAAGCCTTCCACTGTGCCATCTACTTGCCAATACAATTAAGATTAACAACTGATTAAAAATAATAATAGTTTAAGATTCATTGGGAAAGATAATAAAAACTACCTAAGCAGAGTTATTTTGATTTTCTTGTTCTTGTTCTAGTTCATATTAGTGATTTCGTTGACAAAAGGATTTTCCAGTGGAAAAAACTCTCGCAGATCAGTGTCTATTCCACAATTCCTGGTTGGAGCACTGGAAACTGTTAGATTCCCCTAGCCAGCTTGTTCCAGGCATCAAATTTGAAACTCAGCCTTTTGAATTCAAGGATGGCTCTTTAACCACTAAATAACACTGTCTTTCAAAGTAATCTGGTACTTTAAAACTGGTTCCTATGACCGTATATTTCAACTATTGTTTTTATCTTTTTAATACCTATTAATTTATTATAAAGTGTGAGAAAAAACTGGGATTTCTGGACTTGTTTTATAAAAATACTTTGAAGACTCTTTTTCAATATAATTTGCTGGATTTGTAATCCTTATTTTATGTATTTAAAAGCTTTATTCTGAAAGATAAGTCCATGGTTTCATAAGTTGTCCAAAAATATTCACGATACTATGTAATATTGAGCATGTGTTGCTCTGCATTGTCAGGGAAGTTTCTTACTGGGAGCTACTTCTACCAAAGAAGTCAAAAGTTTAGTTTTTCAAAAAGGTGCAAGACACCTACCACTGTTTACCAAATACCTCCTCTTTGAATAGCACTTAGGTTGTAAGAGTTCTCATCCAAAGGCAATGGGCCAGTAAAATTTTTGAGTCAACAGGTTTTGAATCCAATTAAAATGGCAGCCTTTATTACCACGTCACTTTCCATAGACATGTTTCCTCAGGAGGCTAAGCATTCCTCCCACTGAACTCCCTCCTACTTTCTCCTTGAGTCTAGAACATCATCCACACTTTCCAATGCCAGGGAAAAGCTGAAATGTGATCATCAAACCAGAATCTGTAACAGAAGCTCTTCTCTGTGTTTCATTTAAGGAGCTAGTAATTTATCCAACTTCAAGCCCTGCAATAGGGACATGACAGTCGGTATAATCTGTCTAAGTACAAATGCTGAGCATGTGCTAGCAGTGCTCTGGAAAAATATGAGTCCTCCCTGGAACATCTTTCTCAGATAAAGAAGTGGTTAATCCAAAGGTCTTTGAATCCATATGTGTAAGATCAATAGGCTCTAAGCGGGTGCGGGAGTTTGTCACCACAGATGGATGAGTCAGCAGTCAAGAAATAGTCTGTAAAGCCAGCCAATTCTCCTAAATGTGGCACCTATTCAATGTTAGTGGCGTCTCCAAAATCAAGACCTCCCAAAACTCAACTATAAGCACATTTTAAGCCATGGAAGCTGTGAAAAAAAATAGCTGGAAAGTTTCTTTTTTAATTCTTAATTCTTTGATTTCTTAAAAGAATAATTTTGGATAAGTGTTACAGAATCATAGGATATAGAAGCAGAAAGGAACTGTAAGGATGTATAGGTTTAGCAGAGACAGAGTGGGAGGGGCATTCCTGGAAGGGAGAAAGTAGAAGAAAAAGGCACAGAGCCAAATTATACTTGTAAAATACCTTGATGGATCTGACCTCGGCCCATACTTCCACACCACAAATCAATACTGCACAAATATACATGGGACCTCAGTAAAGCATGGCCCTGGAGAGCTTGGAATTTAAGATAAAAAGTGTCAGCTAAGAGGGACCTATCTTGTGTGTAAATACCCCAGCCATCTCTGTTCTTCACATGTAGAAATGCATTTCTTATCTTTGTATCTCTGCACAGTCCATCCTCTACATCTAGCATCAATATTTCATTGAACTCCTCTATTCCTTCAATATATAGCTCAGGGATAACCTTCTCCATGACACTTTCCATGGATTTCTTTCCACCCAACTGGCAGTGCCCTCTCCCTCTAACTACTTCGTAAGTATTTTGTATTTTTTCTATACATGTAGTTTTTGCTTCCCCCTAAAGAATACAAACATATATCACTGAGCACAAAGACAGTTGTATTCCTTATAGTTGTCACAATTGAAATTAAGATAAAGTGAGGCACAAGGTTCTGAAGACATTCAATTTCTTGATAGGCTTAGAAATGACCAATAAAATGGGTCTCTCAGATCCCCAGTCAGCCAAAGGACCACAAAGCAGGGATTAGTAGCCTACATGTAGTTTTGGAAAATGTAAAAGAACAAAGAAAAGGAAGCATAACAGATGGGAAACAATATGATAGACTGCAAAGGCTGAAGTTTCACAAATTATGGGAAAAATTGATCCGTTGGGAGTGAAGGGGTAGCAACAACCCCTTCTTCCATCTTGATGCTTGCAGAGCTCATCAGTGGTGTCCACTGCATGGCTTGTTATTGTCGCAGCAAAAGTGGACCAGACTTTCTTAAAGCACAGCCAGCATTGTAGAGATAACAGACCAAACACCTTAGTATCTAACTGCACCTTCAAGGATAAGAAATGTCTTCTAATTGCACAAGAGCAGCTAGTGGTATAGAGATAACAGTTTTCTTTCAATTAAGGTGATTTAGAGGGAAACAACTTTTAAATTTAACTGAGAGGAGAAAATTAAAGTTCTAGACTCATGAATTTCTAAACTTTACACAGAGACAAAGAAACATGAGTCAGGCAAATTACAGAATAGAATCAATTACAGAATGGAATCAAATAAAAAATAATAAATCAATATTTGATTTTCTCATTGTTTTATCTATCATCTAGTATAATATCCTGCACATAATAGGTGCTCAATAAACACTTACTGATAACCATGGCCTAGAAGCAAGAAACATGAATCAGGCAAATGACAGAATAGAATCAGTTACAAAATGGAATCAAATGAAAAATAATAAATCAACATTTGACTTTCTTGTCATTTTATACCTAGCACCTAGTACAATGTCTGACACATCATAGGTGCTCAATAAACACAATTATTGATAAATGTGGCCTAGAAGCAACTTAATGGTTCAGTATTTAAAGCATTGACTTATCATCGGGAAGATCTGAGTTCAGATCTTTTCTCAGATACTTTAATTTCATGACCCTGGGCAAATCAGTGGACTTCTCTATGCTTCAGCTATCTCATTTATAAAATGGAATTACTAATAGCACCTCCCTCCTGGGATTATTGTGAAGATTAAATAAAATAGCATATGTAAAATCTAAAGCCCTATGGAAATATTCAGAGCTGGAAGGGATGTTAAAGATCATTAAGTACAATCCTCATCATTTTAAAGATCAGGAAACTGATCTTTAAAGTGGTTTTATTAATGTGCTTATCGTCTAGCTCATAAGTACTAGAAACAGTAATTGAACCTAGATATTCTCACTCCAGATCCAGCATTTTTCCAATTGTACCAAGAAGCCCCCTATTTTATATATTTTGCAGGTGATCAAAGGGAAATCCGCTAGCTAAACTGTCTTATCCAAGCTTCTCTAACTATTAAGTAGCAAAAATATGATCCATACCTATCATTTGACAGATGAGGACACGGAGATAAGATAGACACTTCCCCTGATTCACAGTGAATTAAATGCATAGTCCAAACTGAGTCCCAGTGCTCATACACTTTCCATAGCACCCAGCAAAATGTTTGTATTCAGTAAATATTCACTACTCCAATTACTGCTAAGAAAGTCTACATTCACTAAAATATTTATAGTAAACACTTTTGTTATAGTAAGGAATTGGAAACAAAGCAAAAACTTATTTATTGGGGAATGGCTAAATAAATTCTGATATATAAATGTGATGGACTATTACTGTATTGTAAGAAACAGTGAATATGATGAATATAAAAAAGCATGAGGAGATTTACATGATCTATGCAGAGTGAGCATAGCTAAGAAAACTATGTTCAATGACTATAACAATATGAAAAGAAAGAACAATCACAAAAAAATCAAAAATGAATTTGCAAAATGTCAGAGAACATCATACCCCCAAAGAAGATATGTGAGAAGACGCATCTCCCTAATGCTTTGTCAATGTGGGAGGTGTATCTATCTATGCATACTCCATACATGTATACATGTGTTTGCATATATAAAACACACAAATCTATAACCACATATGCATATATATACATGCATGTAAACATCCATATATGTGTACATACATGTTTTGGGACTTTTTCATATGATTGGTTTTGCTGATTTTTATCTCCTTTTTTTCTTTAAAAGGTATTCTTTGTTCAATGATATGGCTCATTGAGATTAGGAGAAGCAGCAGACTGGAAAAAAAATTAAGAAAATAAAGCAGAAGATAACAGGGAAAGTCTTGTAAAATATTGACTTGTCCAGAAGGTAATGAGAACAAAATGGAGAGAGAGAGAGAGAGAGAGAGAGAGAGAGAGAGAGAGAGAGAGAGAGAGAACACACAGATTTTATCTTGAAATGATTTCAAAAATTTTTTATGATACCAATAAGCTATTACTCAATCAAGGGTGATTCTTTTATTTTGTCATGAAAACTATCCAAAAGCGAAACAGCCTCTCTTGGAAGGTAGCGAATTCTCCTTTGAATTAGTGACTAATTTCAAGTAGTGGCTGAATGGCCACTTTACTAGATGGCATCTGAAACCCTTTCCAGCTCTGAAAGCAGATGATTCTACGGATACATTTACCTTACAAGATATCTGTAGATTCCACTAAAGTATGATTCTGCCACTGTGTGACAATGCAATTGAGCAATTATGAGAAATAGGATAATTTTTAAAGTGCAAAAGCATTTTCAACTATTGAATTGAGCATGAATTTCTCTAATTTTTCAGAGTAAAAGTACTAATATGTGATTCTTTTTTTCTCTTCCATTACCACTGATCCATTTCCTAACCACAAAACTGTTACTATTCAAAATTACTTTTGCTAAAACAGAAATTTTCTATTGCTACACAATATATTATGGTATGAGGTTACTTAATATGCAAATTGCTAATATAATTTAATATTATCTTCCCTCCTGTTGCTCTTTAATTTGGCCCTGAGCAGCTGAGGATTGAGGTTTTAATCAAAGAACATCAAGAAGGCAATTTATAAGCTCAAACAAGGGTTTTTTCCCAATCATTTTATCCACTGTTTATAACCCACCAATTGTGAAATTGTCATGGAAATAGATTGCCTTATTACCCCTCCTGTGGTTATATACTGGTTTGTTGTTGTTGTTGTTGTTTTGATGCTACAACTATGGGAGAGCATATTGAAACTTAAAACAAAGCCCAAGTTTCATTCTCTTCCTCCTTATTTCCACAAACCACAAAGACCGTAATGATTGACTAACCTAGTAAATATAGATTTCTGGATTGTTGTAACCTGCAAAAATATCCATCACTCCAACATCAGTAATATTGAGGACTCAGCTAAGTAAACCCATTTTTTTTTTCTATCCAGAGCAGGATTGGGCAATGCAGGAGCCATAGGTTCAAAATCAGGTTCCATATAATCAAGGCACACAGATGGCACAGAGAAATTATTTTAGTCAGGATGGAATTGGAGTCGGAAAGGTTTTTTTTTTTTTAATCAGAGTTTGAGCATCAAGTGCAAAGGTTAGGGTTCAAAATAAGCAAAGACTGCTTTACTCAGATAAAGAAGAGTCAGATGTACTAACTACAGAAAGAGAAAGTCAAATACCAAGGACAGCTCCTTGGGAACTAAGGTGCTAAATTTTCAAGCCCAGAGCCCCAGGTTTATTCAATGTAAGAGCTGGGAGGGAGGGAGAGACTATCTAGTTCAATATCTTACTTTATAAGTGAGGATCCTGATGCTAAAGCTAAGTTGTCCAAATACTATGGGTCTCATATCAAGTAGGAATTATCTGGCAGTCATAGGAAAATTATGTGTTTTTACCAGGCTTACGTCCCTCCCAGTCTACAGAATCATAGCATATAAGTTCCTAGCTTTATATTATTGTCTTTGTTATTCTCAGCATTTGGCAGAGTGACTGGCATATGTTAAGTACTTAATAAATGCTTATCAATTACTTAATAAGTCCTCATAAAGCCTATGGCTTCCTCATTACAAGGCAGGACCACATTTTCGGCTCTGACTTGGGTCACTTTGGGCATGTCAGCGTCCCATAGAGTTTACTTGGCCGCTTGACCAAGGAACCTTATCTTCTTTTTTGATCCTTCCCTGGAAACTTCTGTTTGTGAGGTAGCTCTATGTGGAGCTGGGATTGTCAACTGACAGATATAAATCAGTATGATTAAAATTTGAATAATAATGGTTACAGTTGGCATCAGTCTGCCACCTTGTGGGTAACTACAGCCTAAACTGGAAGATTTCTGTTTTGACATAAGGTCAAAATGGTTGGATTGAAAATTTAAAAAAATCAATTGCCCAGATATTTTACTCATGTAACATAAATGTACATTTCCATATGATAGCTATAATTTTTCATTCAGATAGTTGGTATAATTTAATCAATCAAGGGAAATATCGATGCAAACTAGGAATAGAGGGGATTCTGTATAATGGCAGTTACTGTCCATATATTTGAAAATAATTTATTTTCCTTTTATAACAGACCATATTTGCCATGCTTTATATCAAAATCAATTCAAAATTCTACCAAGCTGATCTTATGTAGATTAAGTTCATTAAAAAATGAATATAACCCTTCCCTTTACAGCACAAGGGAATATATAAGTGCTCAAAAAACCTATGGCTTCCTCATTACAAGGCAGAACCACATTTTCTGCTCGGACTTGGGTCACTTTGGGCATGTCAGTGTCCCATAGAGTCTACTTGGCTGCTTGGCCAAAGATGAATATGGCAAGTGGAAAGGACAGCCCTCAGGATGCAACTACTCCTGTAATGGTACCATCAATTCTAGTGCATGCATCTCATCTGGAACTAAAGATGGGATCTTTTTTCAAGTGATAAAGGGCTTCTATGTGAGGCTAAAATTTAAATGATAAGTATCTGTCTGGAACTTTAAGAGAAGAAATAACCAAGTGCTATAAAGTCATGAACTACAAATAAGGCTGAAGTTAGCACAATGATTTCCCCACTCATGAAATACTAAGAAATAAACACACAGCATTTAAAATAAGCAGCAGAAACAAAAGCAAGCCTTTAAGTCTTTCAGTATTTCATCCAAACAAAATTTCAAACACGATTAAAACAAGCTAAAAACCATTATCTATATATCTCATAGTCTCAGCTGTCTATGCTAAAGAAATACTGAAATGTTCTAGCAACTGAGGTCGATAAAAATAGCTAGCAAAGGTAGGTGCAGAATCAATGAAACCAAACCCCCAAACCACACATGAAAGTGATTTTTGACCTTCCATCGATAGAGTTCAGATATAATCTTACAAAAATGATTCTAATAGCATCCACAATGACGGCAATCGAAATGGCCAGATTTCCATATTATTTCGCACTCCCAAATCATGAATTAACAATAAGATGTCTAACCCAAAGCCTTTCCTACATGGTGGAAGAGAGACCTCTAGTGTCTTTTAGTCTGCCTACAGCAAGCCAATGAAATCTCTTGCCTGAAAGAAACCATTTTACTAAAACCATTTTGAGTGTCAGCCAGAATAAATCTTTCTTTGCTATTTACCTTACTATGAAAGTTCCTTTCATTGCCTCTGCTTTAAAATTCATAATGTGATAAAAACTGTTTATTAAAATAAATACAAATAAATCATTTCCCAAACATCTCAAAGAAGATAGCATTGCATTAACTTCTTCCCTAAATGCATACCGTCTTCCAAATGCTGTGAAATCTTTTATTACTAAACAGAAGAGATTATGAAAGATAACAATGGACGTTTTTAAAAATACCTGTGGATAATGACTTCATTTCAATTTTCTCAAATTAAAAAACTACCAATCTAATGAAATAAAACAACCTACTCACAACTACTTCCTACTAGAAGTATTCAATTCATAGAATTCGACACTACAAATGAAATAGATGATCATTTCCTCTCATATTGCTTATAGAGCAATGTCTAAATATATGTCTATATTATGTATATGTTTCTATATCTATATATCTTTATCTCCCTATGTGTGTGTGTATAGACGCACACACACACACACACACACACACACATACACGGTATAATAGAGAAAAAAACCATCTCACAGCCTATAGAAATCTCTGCTATAAAAAGAGAAGCCCAATCATTCTAGTATGATATTGCCTTCATAAAATCTCTCCAGCCCAAGATTCCAAGAGTATTCTGATCATGAATAAGAAAACCTTCAACCACGGTGAATGTAGGGAAAGCTCAGTTTCCTCATGGCATTTTAGATATATTTCAAATGCAGAATATTTTTCTTCACAAACATCTCTTTGGGTTCATAAATTGAAATCTCTATTTGAACTAGAGATGATTAGAACTCAATCCCTTCCCATAAATGGAAACCAAACCCTTATATTCACAATCTAAACCAAGTCCTTATCTCTCATGAGGAAATTTCTCTTTTGATTTCAAGGATCAGACCATTGCTTGTGCATATTAAAACCAAAAAGAAGAAAAACTAGATGACTTACAGGTGTGCTGCCATCAGAAAAGGTGTTCATGCTGATAGAGCTGCTCATCTTATCAGAGGAGACAGAAGGAGGAGATGGACTCCGCTTCTCCAGGTGATCCTGGTGGGACAGATCCTGACGTTGAAGGTATTCCCGCCATGCTCTTTGGATGCTGGAACCAAAAGCAAAACACAAAGACTTATGGGATGATCATAGTCTAATACTTCAGAAAAACATTAAAGTTCATAGAGCACCAATTTTGGAAAGAAGGAAGTTCTGAGGACCCTAATCCTAATTATGCTACAAGCTGGTCTAATGTTTTATTTGATAATGGATAAAACAAGCTTAAACTATCCCCATTTGGTGCAAAAGTTATCAGTCAAGAGTCAAATTCCTTACTAGGCATAAGTGTGGCTTGAATTTGGAATATGCATACATAATGATATTAATAATTGATACAAAACTTTAAAGTTTGTGAAGTTTCTTGTGTTATTTAATTTTATCATCCCAACAACCCTGGGCAGTACATATTGTTTTTATCTCTGTTTTGTTGATGTGGAAACTGAGGTTTAAAGGGGTAAAATGACTGGTTCGTGGTTGCTTGCCTACAGTGTGGGGAAGGATTTGATATCAAGTCTTCCTGATTTCATGTTTAGTGCTAGATCCACCAGGCCACCTCTGATACACGAAACTGTAAGTTTGTGGACAAAATAGCATTCTACATATGAAAAGTCATTATTTTAAAGGAAGAATTGCACTTTGTACACACCACTTTGTTTTTAATTTGCATTTTGTTTTGATGTACATGTGACTCCCTCAGATGGTAATGGGTTTCCTCCTTTGGAAATCTTCAAATCAATGTTGGGTATAGAAATCTCTGCCTGTACAGCCATACTACTATTAGTTTAGATGCATATTTACATATGGGTAAATGCATATATATATATATATATAGTCTGAATATATGAGATATGTATGCATGTTGCTCTGTGTATGTATATATAGATAAATGTATGTTTGGGTGGGTGTGAAAGTATATGTATATGTGGGGGACAGGAGTTATGGGCCTGTGTTTATGTACATATGTGTGTATTTATATATGCATATATAAATATATCTGTGCTTAACTATAGCCTGCTTGGGGGAGGTGGAGGCTATATAAGGGGGATAAATGCACTTTGTACATAATTTTTTTAAAAATAAAATACTCAAAGAATTGTGGAATGAATGGAAAAAAGGTAGTAGTTCAATGTATATATGGATAGTTAGATCCAGCCAAGCTGTATAATTGGTTATTTCTACAGCAAGCTCCTTTGATTGTTTTGATTGACTGGCTATGTCAATTCAATCTCTTTAAATCTAGAAGACAAAAGGATTACCTTATAAATTGATATTCGAATGGATGGAAATCCTTTAATGATATTTATTAAGATTCTATTTTATTTCTAAGGGGGAATAATACTAAACTGAACATGCTCATGAGACATTTTAAAAGTGGATCTGTTGCTGATCTGATCTGGGAGGTGAACCGCCCTTCTATGTTCTGAAATATGTGATTCCTTCCCAGTGCCCTTCATTTAATATAAACATTTTCCCCTTTGAGCCATCATTTGGCAATCGGTTCTCACTAATGAGAAGTATCACAGAAAGCAGTAGGTGCACTGGCTTTAGAGGCTTTGATGTCGAATTCTGCCTGTTATTTCCCACCTATGTGAGTTTTAACAATTCATTTGAACTTTCTGAGGTAAGTTTTTCTAGATAGCCTCTAAGCTCCAAAACAAGGATCCTTTGATAATACATCTATAATTAAGTTTTTTTATTTCCTAGTTAAATTGTAAATTTCATGAAGTGTAGAGGTACTTAAAATGGTGTCATGTATAGTACATACTTCATAAATGTTGGTTAAATTCACCAGAATCAACATGGTATCATCATATGACTAGTAGCTGGAAGACAAGGATTTGAATGGTGACCCCAAGGCCTTTTAGATCTGGGAAAATTACTTTCCCTTGGTACCCCTCAATTGGGGGATGGCTGAACAAGTTATGGTATATGGTTGTAATAAAATATTACTCTGCTGTTAAAAATATAAGCAAGTAGATTTCATAAAAGCCTGGAATGATTTATATCAATTGATGCAAAGTCAACAAAACCAGAAGAACATTGTTCACAATAATAATAATACTATATAATGACCAATCATAAATGACTTGATTAATCTCAGCAAGATAATGATTCAAGACTCCCAATGACAAATACTATTAACCCCAAGAAAGAATTAAAGGAGTCTGAAAACAGATAAAAGTCTATTACTTTTCATTTTCTGTATTTTTTCATGTTTTTCCCCCTTTGGGTTTGTCTTCTTTTACAAAATTACTAATATAATTATATGATTTGCATGATTGAACATGTATAACCTATATCAAATTTCTTATTGTCTCAAAGGGAAAGGGAAGTGAGGGAGGGAGAGAAAGATTTGGAACTCAAAAAATGTTAAATAATTGTTAAAAACTATCTTTATATATAACTGGAAAAATAAAATTTTGTTTCAAAAAAAGAAAATTGATTTTCCTCACTGGGATTTATTTCACTCATTTGTAAAATGTGAGAGTTGTAGGAGAACAAATTAGATATAAAGGTTTGGCCTGTGCAAAGCATGAAAGCAAAAGATGAAATATTTTTCATAGGCAAGAGAAAGTATGCCAAGTTGTCTGCAGTATAAAGTGCTTAAGGGAGGATTAAGTTGAAATAAATGGGAAGAGATATTGGAGATATGTTGTGAAGGTCTCTAAGAGCCAAAAAGATAATTTTGCATTTTATACCAAAAGGAAAAGGGAATCTTAAGCCGGAGATATAGCCAAACCTTTGCTTTATGGATGTCAATTGGCAGCTGTGTAGAGTATGAATAGCCTGACGTGTAGTAGGTGCTTAGTAAACGTTTATTGATTGATTAGATTGGAGAGAGCAAACATTGGAGTCAGAAAGACCAGCTAGGAGCTATTGCAATAGTCAAAGTGAGGGATAGGTCGTAAGGGCCTGAATGAGGGTTCTTGTTAATGGAAAGAAGGTCATGAAAAGCAGTGATGATGTGGAATTATAATCAACAAGACTTGGCAATTAATTGAACATGGAATTAAGAGAAAAGGGGAGAAAAGAGTAAAAGAAAACCCTCAGTGTTATAAATCTAACTAATAGTACACTGAGAGGTAGGGAAATTAGGAAGAGAAAGGAATTAAAATGAGGAAGAAAATGGGTTGTGTTTGGATTGTGTTAAGTTTGAGGTGCCTATGAAATAACTAGGCAAAGATACACAATATGCAGTTGGAGATGGAGTGTTAGAGTCCAGGAAGAAGGAGGGATGTAATAAGTAGATTTGGGAGACATCTGCAGAGATTACTGAACTTCTAGGAACTGACAAAATTGCTAAGAGAAAAAATTTAGAAGGGAAAAGGGGTTCTAGGGCTCAGCCCTTGGGCGCGCATGCGCACACGCACACACACACACACACACACACACACACAAAACACATACACTCTTGGATGTGGGACAAGAATGACAGTCCAGAAAATCAGACTGAGAAGCAATGATCAAAAATGGAAGAGGAGAATCAAGAAAAAAACAGTGGTATGGAAGCTTAGAGATAAGAAAATATCCTGAATATGATTGATAATTGTTTAACAAGCATTCAGTAAGTGCTAACCTTGTGCCAGCAACTGTATTAAATATTTTATAGAGATTACAAAAGGATGAGGATTGAGAAAAAATCATTAGATTTAACAATTAAGAACTCAGTTATCAGTTGGGACAAGAAGAGAAACAGTTACCTAGGAAAATATTTATAAGAAAATTTCTCTTATAAAGATCTGACCTCTAAGATATATAGAGAATTGACATTTTAAAATAATACAAGAACAAGATGTACTCTCCAAATGATAAGTGACCAGCGATTATGAATGGGCAGTATTCAAAAGAAGAAATTCAAGCTATCAATAACCAATGAAGAATGTTTCAAATTATCAGTAATAAAAAAGATGGTAAGGAAAAGTTAAAAATTAGAAAGACAAAAAGAAATTTCTAGCTCCCAGAGGAGATGATATGATTAGAAGTTGAGGGACTGATGTGGGCAAGAAGAGCCAATTAAAAGAGAATTAATCCAACCTCTTCATTTTATAGATAAAGAAACTGAAGCTTATAGGGAATCATTGGTTTACTCAAAGTCACATAGGTAGTAACAGAGCTTAGATTTGAACCCAGGTCCTCTTTCTCTAATAAGTATAGGGAAGAAAAGGAGGAATGGCATGCAGCAGTGAGAGTTTAAAGATTAAAAATAACAGAGGCAGAATTTGATTTCAAGTCCTTTAGCTCCAAGGCCAGTGTATTTCTACTCTTTATTATGTGTCTTTTCATTAGCAAATTGCAAAAACCAATTGCCAAATGATGTGTCAAAGGGGAAAATCTTTATATTAAAGGGAGTAATTGGGAAGGATTCACAGAGATCTTGTACATGGGAATGTGATTCAACTCTGAAATCTCTCCAAATTCTCTTCTTCCCTCTGCTTCTCTCTTATCCATCAAGGAAGCAAGAAATACAATACCCATTAGACATCTGAATTTATGTAAAACTCATTTCTGCATTAGACATATTCTAAGGGTAAGGGAAGCAACAAAAAATTGCACTCAGATTTCCTCTGTTCTCTGTCTGGAACTGATAGGAGCTGTTTTATCAGGTAAGAAAGTAAGAGTTGCCTGGGGCACTGAGAGATTGTGACTTGTCTAAGGTCATATGACCAATATGGGACAATGCAGTTTTAGTCAGCAATGCCGCAGATCTTTCAGAAAAGATTCAGATTCTTTCATAATGTTTTTGGTTTTTCCTGGGATCCTATAAGCCTAAAATTAGACAAGAGATAGCAGGAAAAACCTTTTAAGTTTACAATCTAAGGCTTTCTCCTTGAAGGTCTCAAAAATTCAACTGCTTTAATGAGTTTTTCTTAGGGAATCACTAAATAATAGCAAAGCCCTGTGCTTTCTTATTCTAGATCAGAGACACCTGTGTAATGTTGGAAAGACGCTTCTCTTCTCTAGACCTCGTTTCCTTATCTGTAAAATGGTTGAATAATCTCCCATCGCCTTGGTTTCTTTATTTGTAAAATGAGGATAATAATAACTCCTACTTCATAGAGTTATTATAAGGATCAATTATGTAAAGTACTTTAAAATCTTAAAGTTTTATATATACACATATATCTAAATATGTTTATATAAACAAATACACAATAATATAGCATATATACATAAACATTTATAATATATACACATGTTTTATATACATATATATATATATATATACACATATATATATGTGTGTGTGTGTGTGTGTGTGTGTGTGTGTGTATACTTGTTCCTTATAGTGATTACTTTATAGCTGAGGAAAATGAAGGTTAGAAAGGTTTAGTATCTTGCTTAGGACCTGTAGCTGGTAATAATATCTGAGATTTCTATCATACTGTACAAGTATTATTATTCCCATTTTATAGATGAATGAATGGTGATCAGAGATGTTTAGTGTCTTGCTTGGGGGCCTGCATTACGTAA